>NW_024543081.1:36505000-37105000 GCF_018167655.1 Microtus oregoni
AAATACATGGAACATAAAATGCCTACACTGAGGAACATTCTACCAAATTATGTTAAAATTAGGAATCATGAGAAGAGACTGTAAGACAGCTAGAAGAATATTACATGTATGTACAGAAGAATATTACATGTATATACAGAAGGGGCAAGGGTGAAGCTAACAGCAGATTCCTTCCCAGAAATAATGCAAGTTAGAAGCAGTGGAGAAACATTTTTAAGAAACTGTAAAAAAGAAAAAATATATCAACCTAGAATTTTTTAGTGCACAAAAATATCTTTTCAAAAATGAAGGAAAATACTTTTTCAGATTTATAGAGAGCTGGAAGAATTCAGTGGCAACAGACTTGCATTTTAATCAGAAGGGAAATGACACCATATGGAATTTGGTCTAAGGAAAGGAGTGAAGAGTTTCAGAATGAGTGAGTACATATTAAGACGTTTATAACATATGTAGAAGTAAAATTCTCCAGTTGTAATGATAAAAAAGTGTGTTCAAACTTTATTACTTATTCCCTCCAGAGGGTGGGCGGTGGCAAAATTCCTTCAGTTGAAAGTCGCTGGGATAAATTGATCAAGACCATGTGACAAAATGGCACAAGACACACAAATAGAAATAAATAATTCATCCAGAAAAAGAGTCAACATCAGTAATCTCTAGCTAGGTAAAAATTAAAATCACAATGTAATATTACACCACATATACTAGAATGGCTTCAGCAAAAATAAACACTTACCACTACCAGTCAAGGTGTCCAAAACTTGAATCCTCACAAAGTGCTGGTGAGACCAGAAAATGGTGCAGCCATGTTGAAAATCTAGTTGATATTTTCTTTAAAAATTAAGCACATGTCTACCATATGATGCAGTAATACTATGCTTAGCTATCTAGTCAAGAATAACAAATCTACTGTATTAAAAAAAAAAACTTGCATGGACTGGATGGTGGTGGTGCATGCTTTTAATCCCAGCCCTCAGCAAACAGAGACCGGCAGGTCTCTGTGAGTTCAAAGCCAACCTGGTCTACAGAGAAAGCTTCAGGAAAGACAGGGCTACAGACAGCAACCCTGTCTTAATAAAACACAAAACAAAGAACAAAAAAAAATCCTTGCACACAAATATCCATAGGAACATTATTCATAACTGCCAAAACCTGAATATATCTACATGCCCACATAAAGTTAAGTGGTTAAATAAAATGCTGGTCTGCAGATAAAACTAGCAAATTGTTGAACATGCTCCAATATGTGTATATTCATATATATGGAGAAAAAAACAGGTGAAAATGATCACATATTATATAGTCTTATGTCTGCTTGCTCCAGAAAGGCTAAGAGGAGAAGGAAGGTACTGAGATTGTCTAAGAGGGGCAGGAATGGGGAGTGATGTAAACAGTGTGAGAGGCAGGGGAGGGTGGAAATGCTTTAAAACTGGATTTGGTTACCATTGCACTGTGTAGACTTGCCAAAAACCGTTGAATTTTGCCATTTTAAATGGGTAAATGTTATGAACATATAAATTATACCTCAGTAAACTGCCTTTTATAAAAAAACATAATGTACATATCATTTTGAATTCTACATTAGATACAAAATAATAATATACATATGTTAATATAATCGATAACATTATGAAAATAGTTTCCAAACTGCCTAGGCTCCCCCAAAGCCAGTACGTGCAGTAGGATCAAAAACCCACTGCGAATGTTCTTGAGTTCTCAGTATTCCTCATTGTCCGCTATGTTCAGCTAGTCCAGATTTATCCCATGCTTTTTCAGACCTAGGCCAGGTGGCCTTGGTGAGTTCCCGATAGAACATCCCCATTGTCTCAGTGTGTGGGTGCACTCCTTGTGGTCCTGAGTTCCTTGCTCATGCTCCGTCTCCTTCTGCTTCTGATTTGCCGTTGCGGGGAGGAGGCAGAAATCCTTAATAAATAAATAAATTAAAAAAATAAAAAAAGAAAAAAAAGAAAATAGTTTCCTAATAAATATTTGTATTTTATGTACATAAAGCTAAATTTTGTTTCCATTCAGCCTGCTTTCAGTTTTTTTCTTTTTTAAAAAAAAAGCAGTTTTTTTTTTTTACCTTCTTATTTAGCTTCTTTAGGATATCCAATTATAGACTCACTGACCTTTATTTAAGTCTAGAAACCAATTATGAGCGAGTACATCCCATGTTCATCTTTTTGGGTCTGGGTTACCTAACTCAGGATAGTATTTTCTATTTCCATCCATTTGCATGCAAAATGTGAGAAGTCATTGTTTTTTACTGCTGAGTAGTACTCTAATGTGTATATATTCCACACTTTCTTCATCCATTCTTCCATTGACGGACATCTAGGTTGTTTCCAGATTCTGGCTATTACAAATAATGCTGCTATGAACATAGTTGAACAAATGCCCTTGTCAGATGATCGGGCATCTCTTGGGTATATTCCCAAGAGTGGTATTGCTGGGTCCAGGGGTAGGTTGATCCCGAATTTCCTGAGAAACCGAAACACTAAAACAGCAGTTTTTTTCGGTTTGCATGTGCATTCCCTGCATGCTTTAGACTTGTTATTTAACCTTTTATTGATTCATTTATTTGCCTTGATTTTTCTCATAGGAAAATGTACATTACTAACTGTTCCTGTCCCTTAGGTGCAATATGGCCATTCTGAGCATACATAAAATTAAGGATGAAGCATTTAGCATGGCAACAGCAAAAGCCAATTAGATGTTCACCATCACTATCAATTACTATAAAACTAAATTTATGATTATTTCCTCAGAATAGGATCCTTCAAGTGAAATTCCAGGGCTCCTTTTCCAAACACTGCTTTCTAAATTAGAAGCAGAAAGAACACACTTTTGCTTCTTCCTCATTCCCCTTTCTAGGAATCCCATGTAGTTTTGAGGATTCTAGTACTCATGTCTCAGTCTAATGTCTTTGAGAGTGCCGTGGCTTTGGGCTGTCAATCGTGTCCCCTGAAGCCCATTAATCTTTTGAGTTCTATCATATTGGGGGATGTACTGAGTGGCCTTAAGTAAGAAATTTGACAAAAGGACAATGAGTAATCATGAATTGAGTTCTTCTGCACTGGTAAATTGTTGCCTATTTTAAGGGCCAAACACACCCAGAGTCCTGGAATATGGAGTCTTAAAAACTCACCGTAAGGTCCGATGGTTGCTCTATATATTTATGCATTCAAGTCCCACAGTACTTTGCAAATGGGGTGCTGCCTGCATTTCTTAGCATGATGTGCATGCTCTTTTAGTTTTTTTAACCCCTGGCTTCTTCTCCGTTTTTTACCTCTTGTTTTATCTCCCTTCAAAGAGACAGGAAATCAGTCAGTGGCCCTGATGTTTTAGAGAGCCATGCCTTCTCTCCTATGAGGCTTCCTAGACCATGTCTTCCTGGCTTGAGTCACATCCACCTAGGCCATCCCCTTCATTTGGCTCCTCCTTACATTCCAGGCATCCTTTTTTACACCGCTTCTTCCTGGACATTTCCCTGTCCCCAAGCCTGTGTCTAGTGCTCCATCCTTAAGCTCCCATGGCTCCCTGTTGTTACCCTTACTGGATGTAAATGGTCTGTTTGTTTGCCGTCTTCCTCATCACACTATGTGGCAGTCGTGGGGTTATGTCACTTTGATCTCTCTTCAAGTAAAAACTTGCTATTTAGCTGCAAGAAGTGCCGTTTGCTGACAGCCTCCAGCTGTTAATGCCTTCAAGATCTGCTTCAGCTGGAAAGCTGAGCCCATGGTCTTTTCCAGGCAGCCCAGCCATTGGCTGAGCCTAACAGTGCAGCCAGGGCTACTAGAGACTGTCGGTAGGAAATCTTTGGAAGGGTAGAGACTGCAACAGATCGCACAATGGTCTGAGACTCCTTCCTTCTCCTCTTCCTGATCCTCCCCTCCTTCCTTTCATAGATGGCTTGCCTGCCTTGGGGTGTAAGGCTTCTCCTTGCCCAGTCTTGTTTCCTCATCCGTTCGTATTTCTCCAACAAAGCTCTTTTTTTCCTACCTTTGTCAGTGCACCTGCCTTCCAGAAAACCTGACGTCCATGAATAATGAGCTCTTGAACTTTCAAAGCCACACCGTCATCCAAATTGTATCTCCAGCTTCCAGAACAACGCACAATAGGATCTCAATAAGTCATTATGGGATGAATGACAAACGAGTGGATTAAGATGGTGTCCAACCCTGACGTCATGATCATAGATAATTCACAGGTGTTGCTCAACATTCAAGAACATTCTGACTCAAAGACAGAGATCCACTTATGAAATATGCTGCAGGAGATAGAATTATGCATCTTCAAGTGGGTATTTCCCAATAGCTGGAATTGTGCCAGATAGAAAATTTACCCTTTGGAATAATCCCACAAGGTAAGGGAGTTAAGTGAGGGTTTTAGTACATATATACGTGTGTGTGTGTGTGTGTGTGTGTGTGTGTGTGTGTGTGTGTGTCTGTTTGTATACATCTAACTAAAATTACATAATAGCTCTAAAATTATTGTGTACTGTGAAGATACCAAGTTTTAAATGTGACTTCGTGTGCCTGAAATGCTCAACGAAACGGTGCTTTCTATAATAACACCCAAAGGCATTAAAGACATCCAAGCCAGACCCTGCATATCTGGTGCTTGCGTGCTGGGTTCCGTATGAAGAGTCTAGCCAGCAAACTCCCTACTGTACTACCAGCTCCTTGAGGGCAAGCTTGCTTCTGCATCACTGCCCTGACTTAGCCCTAGAATCCAGCAAGAGCTGCAACATGTTAGAAGATACACAGGTCTGGTGTCTTGGTTCCCTACTTTACAGCCTTTAGTTCCTAATCTCACCCTACTCTTGGCCAATTTTAACCTAATCTCATAGGAATTTGCAGATAATAATGGAACGAGCACTCCCCATCTTTTCTTTTTCTTTCGTGTTCTCTTTCCTTCCCTTTCTCCCTTCCTCTTTTCTTGTCTTTGTTTCTTCTTGTCTCCTTCCCACATGCTGCATATTTGCCAATAAAATTGTATTTGTGTGGTTAAATTGAAATAGTAAATGTATGCATTTATTATTATTAAAACTAAGTTTAAATATAATTTTATTAACTCACCAAATATTTACTATATGCCTACTCTGGCAGGCACTATGCCCAGTACTTTGGACTCAGCCATAAGTATAAAAGACAAGACTCTGCCCTCTGTCATAGACTCTCATACCAGGGGCAGGAATTGTCAAAAATAATCAACTCCCCAAGCTGGGTATGATGAATCACACTGCAATCCCAGTAGTCAGAGGCCAGGGCAGAAGGATCATGAGTTCAAGATCGACTTCAGACAGCACAGTGAGACAGTCCCTCAAAGCAGCACTGACCTGAGACATTTGCAGTAATAGCTGTAAGGGATGTGGTTGTCAGGGACAAAACACTATGGATGGCTGTGGCGTTGCACACCTAGAAGGCCAGCACTTGCTGGAGACAAGCAGATCTCTATAAATTTGAGACCAATTTGACTTATGTAGCAAGTTCTAGGGCAGCCAGAGCTATATTGTGAGTCCCCTGCTGCCCCCATCTCCAAAATATAACAAAAACAAAAAATCACTCTGGCTCCCTGAAGATATTCAGATATTCATGCCAGATGCCCGGAGCCTGAGAATACAATCTTACCAGAAGGAGCCTTTGTAGATGTGGTTGAGGTTCTTCCTTGAGAAGAAGAAGTGTCCTAGACTATCTGGACGGGTCCTGCATGCCTTCATCACCACCCTTATAGAGAGACACAGAGAACAAGGACAACCTGGTCACAGAGACGTCAAGCTGATTGATGCGGCCACAGTCTATGGATGGCCAGGAGCCACCCGAGATGGAGAAGCAGAGACACATCTTTTTAAAGCCTTGAAGGTAAAGCTTGACCATGTAGCCACCTTGATTTAGGATTCTGGCCTCCAGATTGTGAAAGAATACTTTTCTGGTTTGTTTGCTTGTTTGGCTTGTTTGTTTTTGTTTGTTTCAAAACAGAAAGTTTGTGACAATATCTAATCCAAAGAAACCAACAAAAGGAATAAATAAACAAGTTAACTACAATCTACACCAGAGGCCTAGGAAATGGTGACATAGCTATCAGTCCAGCCCATGACTTCCTGCTTTCTGTATTCTGAAGAGCTTTAGAATAGTGTCTCATCATCTGCACTTTACATTACATCCTGAATGACACCTTATCATTTTGTGCTTCCTCAGGATGTTGGAGATTAATTCTTTTGAATCTAGTTTAACCTCGTGAATCAATGTACTTAGCACAGTATCTCTTCCCCACATAAATCTGGATATGAACATCACGTTTCCCTCCCCTTCCCCCAGCCCCCCCCCTCCAGTCCAAAGAGCAGTCAGGGTTCCCTGCCCTGTGGTAAGTCCTAGGTCCTCCCCTACCTCCATCCAGGTCTAGGAAGGTGAGCATCCAAACAGGCTAGGCTCCCTCAAAGCCAGTACATGCAGTAGGATCAAAACCCAGTGCCATTGTCCTTGGCTTCTCAGTCAGCCCTCATTGTCCGCCATGTTCAGAGAGTCCAGTTTGATCACATGCTTCATCAGTCCCAGTCCAGCTGGCCTTGGTGAGCTCCCATTAGATCAGCTCCACCGTCTCAGTGCGTGGGTGCACCCCTCGCGGTCCTGACTTCCTTGCTCATGTTCTCCCTCCTTCTGCTCCTCATTGGGACCTTGGGAGCTCAGTCCGGTGCTCCAGTGTGGGTCTCTGTCTCTATCTCCATCCATTGGCATATGAAGGTTCCGTCTGGATGGAACTCCTCAGCCTGTTTTTATTTATTTATTTACTTACTTACTTGCTTATTGTATATACAGTGTTCGGTCTACTTGTTTGTCTGCACACAAGAAGAGGACACCAGCTCTCATTATAGATGATTGTGAGCCACCATATGGTTGCTGGGAATTAAACTCAGGACCTCTGGAAGAATAGCCAGTGCTCTTAACCTCTGAGCCATCTGTCCAGCCCTACAAACTACTCTTAAGGGCAGGTCGCACATCCAACACAAGATGAACTCAATGGCACTTTTAGAAACTCCTTGTCTCATATACTTTGTATGGTATTGTTTGTATGTTCTTCCTTTCACTCATTCCTTTTTTTTTAACATTTCTTTTATATATCCATTTTGTTTTCTGATGTGTTTCTATGGGATTTCTGTGTGTGTGTGAATTATGGGTCTTTGCATCTATAAGAATCTTTGTGCCTTTTCTTTGCCTTTTCTTCTCCTGGAAGTTTGTTTGCTTCATTTTATTCCAGTTTGCTTGTGCTTTCTTATTTTACTATTATTTTTCAACATCTGTTTCTATTTTAATGAGAAAGGGAAAGAAATGGTGTAGATTTGGGTTGGATGGGGAGTTGGGGAGGATTTGGGAAAAGTTGGGGAAGGAAAACCAAATTGAGAATATATTAAGTGAAAAAACGTGTTTTCAATTTTTCAAAAAGGTTCATTTTATTTGTAACAATATGCATGTGTGTGAATTTGTGCAGGGCTCTGTACTTTCAATCCAGGGTTATAAGGGCTTGTGAGCTACCTATGTGTGTTCACACCCTCTGCATGAGCAATATGCACTTTCAGCTGACGAACCATCTCTCCAGGTTCTAGTGAAATAAATACGTTTAAAATTTGTCCAAAAAAGTATTTATTTAAACTGACTTGCAGTTCCTACATAACTACTCTCCCATGTAGATGAATTTTACCTATAGCAAAATCATTTATGCAAACTGACTTGGTGTGCCACATGACTAATCCTGGAAACCAGTTTGGCCGTACGCAGCTAAGTTCAAATGAAGAGAATCTGTGCTATCTACCCTTTTAGCACCGTGCATCCATTTCCCACAGCCCAGACGATGCTCGACAAACCAGAATCAAACTTTGGGAAATTCTTTTGCAGTTTTTAAATTTCACGATGCTGTTTTCCCGGCATGGATCAGCTTCGACAGGTTAGGGTAAGCTGAGTCACTCAATGCGAAGAGATTCACTATCACACCTCCCTGGTGAGCTTGGCTGTAAGCAGGCCCTAGCTCGTAGCTGTGGTTTATTCATTGTCATTATTCATTACTTGAACAAATCTCCCATCTGTGCTGCTGGCAGTCCAGGTCTAAGCACATCTCTTCTTCCCTCGTTCTTCTCTCTCTCTATTCTTCCAGCTCCTATGGGTATATGACACACGCTATTACTCACTTACATACAGGAGGAGATAGTCATCAAGAAGCCTACTCCATTGGCTTGATTCACAAATCACAGGAATGACCACACCCATCGAAGAGTTTACCCGCACGAAGACAGCCAAGTGTTCATGTCAGGAGCCGATTGCTAGGACTAACATACAAACACTTGGATTCATTAGAGGAACGGGAAGCAAACGTTCTGTTCTGTTAGACAGGAAGTGAGCCACTGATCTAAGTTGTCCAACTCACGGTTTTCCAGTCCTAGCGCAGGCCCTACAGTGAGTTAATCAAGCCCTCTGTGGCTATTAAGAAAATGACTGCATGTATAGTCAGAAGTAGGCAGTAGTAGTCAGGGGATGTTCACAGAGATGATTGGGACTTGAAGGATCGAAGGGGCTCCAGATGACAGAAGGCAAGGGAGAGCTTTTAGATAAAGGAAACACAGAGAAATGGATACTCTTTGTAGAGATGAAGGTAGAAATTGGATGCAAAATTAATGCCTAGATCGATTCTTAAAAGGTTATGTCATTTCAGTACATGACTTACACACTGTTGAGTAATTCAAGTCTGAATCTAACATTTGTTAGCTTTGGCGGTGGAAACAAGAGGTTCAAAGTCCTGGGGAAAGCTTCAGGACCCTCTGCTGAGGATGAATTTAAAACCTTTCCTAGTCAGATGTTAAGGTTTCTCAACTTCAAGAGTTAGTAGACCCTTTAAGTCTTCTGGAAACCTGCAGCTAGGGAAGCAGGTAACCTAACTGTGGGTCTTCACCTTTCCCTCCTCACCTCTAAATCCAATTCTGCCTTACCCGTATTTCTGCAACAGATCACCTGCTGTGCTCACCTTTTCCTCTCTGCCTGCATCTCTGGGGGACCACACCTCCTCCAACCCTCCCTCATAGGCATCCTATTATCCTAGTTCCCAGTGCCAGCAGGCATTTCCTGGAAACCTACCAGCCAAGTGTGCTAGGCTGACAAAGCAGGTAGGTGAGCTTCAGATCGTTATTCCTTCCTGTTCTCCACATCCAACTTCCCAGTCTCATCCCCAGCTCTATAGAAGACTACTTCTTGTGGCCTCTCCTTACTCTCTGTCCCCATTAAAGGGGACTATGAAGATTCTGATAGCACACCCTGCTTTCCACCCTCCTGTGGACCCCTTAGCAACCCCTCCCCAACCCATTTATATCCCTAAATGTCAGCTTCCAATACTTAGAAGCGTATTTTACCTAGAATCCCCAGTTCCCACAGCTAGCAGAAGCCAAGATGAATTCCGTAGGAGCTAATACACAGCTAAGAACGTTCCTAAGAATTAGAGAGTGCAAAAGAAACTAAGGAACAAACACTCACCCAATATACACAAGAGCAGATATCAGACACAAGAATCGCAATCATTCCAAACCAAGATGCTAAACACTAGCAAAATAAAACAAACAAAAACAACAGTAACAAAAACAATAACAGCCTGAACACTGTATCTCCACTGGAACCCATCACCCCTACCAGAAGAGCAGGCCCTGATAATTGAAACATAGTTGATGCAGAAGGCAAAGATCTTAAAATAACCTTTATGAATGTGTGAGAGATCCTTAAAAAGAAAATAAACAAATCCCTTAAATAAATCTATGAAAATACAAAGAAACAATGAAAGAAAATGGATAAAACAGTTCAAGACCTGGCAATAGAAATAGAATCAAGAACTGGGTAGTAGTGGCGAACACCTTTAATCCCAGGACTCAGGAGGCAGAGGCAGGTGGATCTCTGTGAATTCGAGGCTAGCATGGTAGCTAGTTCCAGGACAGGCTCCAAAGCTACAGAGAAACCCTGTCTCAAAAACTAAAAAGGAGGAGGAGGAGGAGGAGGAGGAGGAAGAGGAGGAGGAGAAAAGAAATAGAATCAACAAAGATAACCCAAACAGGGCTGGAGAAATGGTTCAGCAGTTAAGAGCACTGGCTGCTCTTTCAGAGGATCCCACTTCAATTCCCAATTCCCAGCATCCACATGGCAGTTCACAAGTGTCTGTAACTCCAGTTCTAGGGGGTTAAACACATGCAAACAGACAAACATGCAGGCAAACACATATGCGTGTGTGTGTGTGTACGTGTTTGTGTACACCTTTGTATCTTCTGATATCTTTTTCAGTTTCTTGCTTCCATGTCAAGTCTTCCCCTTGCTTGGCTAGGGTTACCCCCAGGATATTTTATATTATTTGAGGCTATTGTGAAAGGCTTCCCTATTTATTTTTCAGCCTGTTTGACATTTCCATATATAAGGGATACTGATATACTGATTTTTATGAGTTAATTTTGTATCCAGCTACTTTGTTAAAAGTGTTTATCACTTGTTAGAGTATCATGGTGGAAACTGTAGCATCCTTTATGTTACTATCATTCCATCTGCAAACCATGATACTTTGATTTCTTTCTTTACAATTTGTATCTCCTTGATCTCCTTCAGCTGTCTTCTTGTTCTAGTTAAGACTTCAAGTACTATTTTGAATCGGTATGTAGAGAGTGGACCTTATCTTGTTCATGATTTTAGTAACAGTGCTTTGAGATTCTTTCCATTTAAGTTGATACAGGCGATGGCCTCGCTGTAATCTGTTTTTATTATTATGCTGAAGTAGGTTCTGTCTATGACTAATCTCTCTGGGACCTTTATTATGATGGGGTGTTAGATTTGGTAAAGGCCTTTTCTGTATCTAATGAGATGCTCATGCAGTTTTTGTCTCCCCATTTGTTGATATGGTGGATTTCATTTATCAATTTACCTATGTTAAACCATCACTGCATCTCTGGGATGAAACCTACTTGATCATGGTGGATGCTCTTTTTTATATGCTCTTAGGTTTGGTTTCAAAATATTTTATTAAATTTTCTTTTTTGGAACATTTTTATTTCTCTGTCTTTTGAGGGTAAAAGTTTTTCAGTCTAAGTTGATGGTTTTTTAGAATTTATAGAACATCTGTCCAGGCCCTTCTGACTTTTAGAGTATCCACTGATAAAATAAACATTATTCTAAGAGGAATGCCTTTATATATTATTTGGTCTTCCCTTTCAGCGTTTGGTATTCTTTCTTTGATCTATGTGGCTAGTGTTTTGATTATTATGTGATGTGGGGCATTTCTTTTCTAGTTAGGTCTATTTGATATTCTGTATGCTTATACCTTGATAGGCATCTTCTTATATAAGTTAGGAAGATTTTTTTTCTATGATCTTGTTGAAAATATTTTCTGTGCATTTGATCTGAATTTCTTCTCCTTTCTCTATTCCGATTATTCTTAGATTTGGTCTTTTCATAGTATTCCAGATTTTCTGGATGTTTTGTGCCTGTTTTTTTTTTCAGATTTAACATTTTCTTTAACCAAGCTATGCATTTCTTTTATCATGCCTTTGATGACTAAGATTCTCTCTTCCATCTCTTTCATTCTGTTGGTGAGGTTTGTCTCTGAGGTTTCTGCTTGAGTTCCTAGGTTTTTCATTTTTAGGTTTTCCTCAGTAGTCTGGGTTCGATAGATAGATAGATAGATAGATAGATAGATAGATAGATAGATATGTAGATTGATAGATCATAAAGTTAATATAGTAAAAATGGCCATCCTACCAAAAACAGTCTACAGAATCTATGTAATCCCATCAAAGTTCCAACACAGTTCTTCACAAATAATAAGGGAGTAATTTCAGTTTGATATGGAACCACACACAAAAAAAATCAGGATAACTAAAGTAACCCTGATGATAAAAAAAAAAAAAACCCGCAGGAGGTACCATCATCCCCTATCTCAAACTGTATTACAGAACAATTGTAATAAAAACAGCATTGTATCAGGACAAAAACAGATGTGTTGATCAATGGAATCAAACTGAAGACCTAGAAGCAATTCCACACACGTATAGACAGCTGACTTTTGATTTTTAAAAAAGTCAGAAATACACCCTGGAAAAAAAGATAGCATCTTCAACAAAAGCGCTGGTCAAAGTGGATGGCTGCACACAGAACAGTCCAGTTATATCTGTATCATCACCCTACACAAAACTCAATTCCAAATGATTCAAAGACCTCCACATAAAACCAGGTACACTGAACCTGATATAAGAAAAAGAGAAGAGCTTGGCGGTGGTGGCACACACCTTTAATCCCAGCACTCGGGAGGCAGAGGTAGGCGGATCTCTGTGAGTTCGAGGCCTGCCTGGTCTACAAGAGCTAGTTCCAGGACAGGTTCCAAAGCCGCAGAGAAACCCTGTCTCGAAAAAAGAAAAAGAAGAAGAAAGAAAAAAAGAGAATAGCCTTGGAGTCACTGGCATAAGAAAACACCAGTGGCACAGACACTAAGAATAACAATTAATAAATGGGACCTCATTAAAATGAAAAGTTTCTTCATAGTAAAGGACACCATCATTCAGACAAAACAGCTGCCTACAGAATGGAAAAAGATTTTTATCAACTATAACATCTTTTAGAGGATTAATATCCAAAATATACAAAGAACTCAAAAAACTAGATATCAAATAAAACCCCCAAATAACCCAATTTTAAAAATGGGTTACAGATCTAAACAGAAAATTCTTCAAAAGAGAGAGAAATCTTTATGTCAGAGAAACATTTAAAGAGTGTTTGACTTCCTTAGCCATCAGGGAAGTGCATATCAAAACTACTTTAAGATTCCATCTTAAACCTGTAAGAATGGCTCATATCAGTAACATAAGTGGCAGCCCACGCTGGTAAGAATGTGGAATACAGGGAACACTCACCCATTGCTGCTGTGAGTGAAAACTCACACAGCCACTGTGAAAATCAGTGTGGCCGCTCCTCTAGAAGATGGGAATCAACCTACCTAAGATCCAGCTCTACCACCCTTGGGCATCTACCCAAAGGGTGCTTCATCCTCCCGCAGAGACACTTGCTCAGTCATGTTTACTGCTGCTCTATTCATCATAACCAGGACTTGGAAACAACCTAGATGTTCTTCAACAGATGAATGGATAAAGAAAATGTAGTATGTTTACACAATGGAATATTACTCAACAGGTTTTTTTTTTAAATGGCATCTACAAGTAAATGTATGAAAATAGAAAAAAAAATATCATCCTGGGTGAGGTAATCCAGATCCAGAAAGATAAATAGGGTATGTGTTTGCCTATATGTGAATATTAACTGCTAAGCCAATGGCAACCAAGCTATAGTTCATAGACCCACAGAGCCTAGTTATATCTTGGGATGACACATATATTTTTTTTGGAAAAAGATAAAATGGATAGTTATGGATGGCTGTTGTGCGGGCTGGGAGAGGAGGATCAAATAGTGAGGGAAATGGGAGTTGCTGTGGAGAGGGGGGATATGGAAAAAGAGAGCTAAAAGTCAGGTGCATTTGAGTGGTAGTATGGAGACTGTCTACAGTAGAAAAGCCGTTCTCAGCCTGTGGGTCATGACCCTTTAAGAGTCGACCAGCTCTTTAACAGGGATCACCTGAGACCATGCAGCATATTACATATCTGCATTGTGATTCATAACAGTAGCAAAATTACAATTATAAAGTAGTAGCAAACTAATTTTATGGTTGAGGTCACCACAACATGAGGAACTGTATTAAAGGGCTGCAGTTTTACGAACGTTGAGAACCACTGCAACAGTTTCCTTAAAAGAAAAAAAAAAATACATATATGAAGGCAATCGAAATGAAATTGCCAAATAATGGAGGAGACAAAGCCCAAACTGGCCATCTCATTGTCAAATGAAACTTCCAGTACCAGGAATAGGTAACATCTAACCGAGTTGTTTTTGGAAGGGGCTCCATGATAACCCCAAATCTTGGCTATTGCCAACATTTTAGGTTTCTCTCCAAAAAAACTGATAGCAAGGCCCACTGCTGAGGATAACACCTACACAACTAACTGAATGTGCAGAAGTCAAGCTGAGCTGGTGCCTACATGGAGCCTTTACCCCTACGTACTAACATCTGTGGTGCAGGAAGGTATTCTTCATGTTACCAAAGGAGAATGGTAAACACTACCCCAATAACAAACTCATCTATCTGCAAGTGAACAGCCTGCAAAATACAGTGGTACAATAGTGGTACGCGCTTGTGGGAGTAACCAAAGAATATCTCACTCCCTGAGATGGAATCCATACCCGAAACTGCCTGGGTGACCAAGAACCTGAGACTAGATAGACTCAGGATCTAGGGTAAGACGAAATACTACATTCTAAATAATATAGCGATTAAATGACTTCTAACGACATTCTAATATACTCATAGATTAGTGTCTTGCTCAGCTATCATCAGAGGAACTTCCTCCTAAAACAGATGGGAAAAAAAAACAGACACAGGCAGATAACACGTAGAGAGTGAGAGACCTTGGAACACTTTGCCCTAAATGAGCTGTCTCCATCAAATCCCTCCCCTTAGGGTTAAGGAAGCCCTGCAGAAGAGGAGGTAAAAAACAAACAAAAAAAAAAAGTGTAAGAGTCAGAGGAGATGGAGGAGACCAAGAAAGTAAGGTTCTGTATACCAACAGGACTGACTTACCTGTGAACTCACAGAGACTAAGAGAGCATGCACAGGACCTGGACAGGTCTGCACCAGATGGTGTCCAAGAGCTGAAAGAAGTGATTTTGCATCCTAATTCCTAACCAAGAAAGTATCTCCAATTGATAACCACTTGCAAATGAAAAGCTAGTTTTCTCTATGGGTCACAAACTGCTTTTAATGTAAACTGCATAGCCAGCAGTAGAAGGTCAAGAGAAAATGAACTCAAGGGCATCTTTGGAAATTCTTTGTTTTGTTATGTTATGTCAGACCTCTGCCCACTTTAAACTCTATCTTAGCTTTTATTTTTATTTTATTTAAGTTTAACTTTTTAGGAAATTTGCCTTACAGGTTCTTTGAATATATATTATAGCTTCTGAAGGCTCTGTCTCTCTCTTAGCTTTGTGCCTCCTATCAGGGAAAGTCAAACATCAGACTGTCAGGCAGCTGTAGGCTTAGACATTAACCGCAAAACAGAAGACTTGAGTTTAGGAATGTGAACCTGGGTCATCTGTCAGTGGTCTGGCCTGGCTCTGGTGGAGTGGGATTGACCACACCAAACCTGTATCTGTGATCCTCAGCTTTACAGGACTGTGGAGGAGAGGTTAATGAGTTCCTATGCTGGAAGAGCCTTTGCAAATGTAAGCTGTGTAAACCTGAAGATCTGCTTTCACTTTTGAGTCCTCTATAAGCACATGACTGTTGATGTTACTGAGTACAGAAAAAAAAAAAAAACTGCTATATTCCTAGACAATTGAGAATGCCCTGGTAAAGAAAGGGTCAACAATGTCTTAATCACTTTCTATCTTTTTGTTAGTTTCGAAATATTCTTATCCTGGGGGCTGGAGAGATGGCTCAGAGGTTAAAAACATTGGCTGCTCTTCCAGAGGACCCATGTTCAATCCCCAGCACTGACACGTAGCTCACAACTGTCTATAACTCCAGTTCCAAGGAATCAAAAACTCACACAGACATATATGTCGGCAAAACACCAATGCACATAAAAAGAAGAAGAAATTATTTTTAAAAATCTTCTTGTCCGGGCTGGAGAGATGGCTCAGTGGTTAAGAGCACTGTCTGCTCTTCCAGAGGTCCTGAGTTCAATTCCCAGCAACCACATGGTGGCTCCAAACCATCTGTAAAGAGATCTGGCGCCCTCCTCTGGCGTGTGGGTATAAATGGAGGCAGAAAGTTGTATACATAATAAATAAATCTTTTAAAAAAAATCTTCTTGTCCTTGTGACTAACATTCTGGTGTGACCTGTAAATGTGAGATTAATGCATGAATAATTCAAGGATTACTCTTTAGGGTATCTATGCTCCCTATTTTTGCTATGTTAGGCAATAATGGGGTCTACCTATTTTCTTAGCCTAGCAAAACTTTCTTAAAAGTTTTTGATTTTTCCATATAAAGGTAATTATTGTCCTCTCAAGATCTGTGAAGAATTTTGATGGGACCTTGATGGGGATTGCATTGAATCTATAAATTGCCTTTGGTAGAATTGCCATTTTTACTATGTTGATCCTCCCAATCCAAGAGCAGGGGAGGTCCTTCCATTTTCTGGTATCCACTTCAATTTCTTTCTTCAATGACTTAAAGTTCTTGTCAAATAGATCTTTCACTTCCTTGGTTAGAGTTACCTCAAGATATTTTATGCTGTTTGTGGCTATCGTGAAAGGTGAAGCTTCTCTGATTTCCCTCTCTGCTTCCCTATCCTTTGTGTATAAGAGGGCGACTGATTTTTTGGAGTTGATCTTGTATCCTGCCACATTACTAAAGCTGTTTATCAGCTGTAAAAGTTCTTTGGTGGAGTTTTGGGGGTCGCTTATGTAGACTATCATATCATCTGCAAATAACGAAAGTTTCACTTCTTCCTTTCCAATTCGAATCCCCTTGGTCCCATTATGTTGTCTTATTGCTATTGCTAGAACTTCAAGCACTATATTGAAGAGGTATGGCGAGAGTGGACAGCCTTGTCGTGTTCCTGAGTTTAGTGGGATGGCTTTGAGTTTCTCTCCATTTAATTTGATGTTAGCTGTCGGCTTGCTGTATATTGCTTTTATTATATTAGGTATGACCCTTGTATCCCTAATCTCTCCAATACTTTTATCATAAAGGGATGTTGGATTTTGTCAAATGCTTTTTCAGCATCTAATGAAATGATCATATGGTTTTTTTTCTTTCTGATTATTTATATGATGGGTTACATTGATAGATTTTCGTATGTTGAACCAGCCCTGCATCTCTGGGATGAAGCCTACTTGGTCATAATGGATAATTTTCCTAATGTGTTCTTGGATACGGTTTGCCAGTATTTTGTTGAGGATTTTTGCATCGATATTCATGAGTGAGTTCCTTGGGCAGATGAGGATAGGGAACCTGAAACGACCCTATCCTATAGCAATACTGACGAATATCTTGCATACCACCATAGAACCTTCATCTGGCGATGGATGGAGATAGAGACAGAGACCCACACTGGAGCACTGGACTGAGCTCCCAAGGTCCCAATGAGGAGCAGAAGGAGAGAGAAGATGAGCAAGGAAGTCAGGACCACGAGGGGTGCACCCACCCACTGAGACAGTGGGGCTGATCTATTGGGAGCTCACCAAGGCCAGCTGGACTATGACTGAAAAAGCATGGGTTAAAACCGGACTCTCTGAACATGGCGAACAATGAGGGCTGAGGAGAAGCCAAGGACAATGGCACTGGGTTTTGATCCTACTTCATGTTCTGGCTTTGTGGGAGCCTAGCCAGTTTGGATGTTCACCTTCCTAGACATGGACAGAGGGGGGAGGACCTTGGACTTTCCACAGGGCAGGGAACCCTGACTGCTCTTTGGACTGGAGAGGGAGAGGGAGAGGCGTGGGGGGAGGGGGAGAAGGGTGGGCGGAGGGGGAGGGAAATGGGAGGCTGGGAGGAGGGGGAAACTTTTTTTTTTCCTTTTCTCAATAAAAAAAAAAAAGTTTTTGAGACTCAGAATTGGGAAGGCTCCTCGTGACTCTGATATCCAGCAACCTCTGTCTTATGAATCAAGACACGGATTCCAAAGTTGTTGCATGGGATTAGAGAGAGAGAGAGAGAGAGAGAGAGAGAGAGAGAGAGAGAGAGAGACAGAGAGAGAGAGACAGAGAGAGAGAGAGAGAGAGAGAGAGAGAGAGAGAGAAATTCAGTGCATATCTGCTCTGGCCTAGAAGTAACACATTATTTGCACTTACAGTCTGTTGGCTGGAACTAATACACAGCCCAACAAAAATGCAAAAGAAGCCAGAAAATGTAGGGGAACAATGAAATACTTGTTTAGCACTGACTTTCCTGGGATACAATGGGCCACTACCTCTGCAGGAGCCCTTGCCTGCTATGTTCCCAGCACAGGAAAATACAAAATACAGAAGTCATGCAAACTGGCTGATTCTGTGGAGATTGTGTCAGACAGAAGACTGAGGACAGTCAGTGGGTAAAGGCATCTGCTGTCAAATCTAAGGGCATGGTGGAAGGAGAGCACTGACTTCCTCAAATTGTCCTCTGACCTTCACATGGATGCAGTAACACGTGTGTGAGCATGTATGTATGCACACACATAAATAAAATAAATTTAATAAAAAAGTCTTTCAAAACTGAGGACGCCTGGCTACCTTCCGGGAGTCATGTCCACCATCTCTTTCGCTCTCCTGTCACACCAACTGTGCCGTTTGTGAGGGTGTCAACATGTTGTGAAAGAATCAGCCTGGGACCCTTCTCTTAGTTCTGTGGTCCCAGTAAGGAAGTGAGACCTCTTTCACTTTGCTCTGCTCATGTCTGTTGGCCACGATGCTCAAAACCCCTAAGGTTTCAGCCCATAGGGAAGTCAGGGCAAGGACTTTAGCACTTCGCAGCCAGACTTGTTTGGGTTGGCACTCTCTCCCAAAGCAGGGCTGCTGGAAATTTTGCTTATCGCCCTACGGGGATGGAGTAGTGGGAAGAGCGGGTCCCAGCTGATAGACTCCGGATGACAGCTAATGGAAAAGCAGGGCTGCAGATCTTTGTAGGTGACCAGGAAGATACAGGATCTAGGCTGTATCAGCATACTGTGTTATACTCTCAGCCGGATAGAATGGAAACTATGCATAGTTTTCATCGGGTCAGAGGAAAAACCCACAGTCCTGTTTCCTTCCTCATCATTTTCTTACAGGGAGTTGCTTCCCTCTATCACTGGGTTTCTCTCCAGCTGGAGGAAGAGGTTGTTAATGTTTGCCAGAACTTGATGACTAAGCTCTCTTTATCCAACAGGAACTGCCCCTCCTGGAGATTAGCATGTCTTGATTCTTGTGACTGACTTAGCATCCTTTTCTACCTCCTGCTCGGTCTCCTCTTTGGGTCACAAAGCTTATTCCTAGGATCTCCCATGCTGTTTCACTTAAGAGCCCACAGTTAGATAGTCTCTTAGGAGACTAGCAAGGCGGTGGGCAGGAGCATGCTGCTTCAGTGATGCTATTGGCTGATGCACATGATTGTCAAATGGGGAGCTTCTTCTAAAGATCGACTGGAGGCTGGAGGCGGAGCGAAGCTGGAATGCTAAATGGGGTTTCCTGAAACTTCATAAACAGAGTGTCAGCTGCAACGGAAGCCCCGGAACCTACTGGTAGTTTTAATTCTTCCTGTGATTTGTAACTATTCGTTTCTCTGCTTTAAATAGTATGGTGTTTGAAACGCTGTCAAATGTGTTCAGGTTGCTAAAACAAAGCCCCATAAATTCAATAAATCACAAAAAATTTATTTCTCCTAGTCCCAGAAGCTGGAAAGGCCAAAATCAAAATACCTGCAGACTGAGTGTCTGGTGAGGGCTTATGTCCTAGAGCCAGTGCTTTCTAGGAGTGTCTTCACACAAGGAAGGGTCTCTGTTTCCTTCCTAACCCAATTCCTAAGTCTTTGTCTCCATGACAGAGTCATGTCACAAAGACCCTACCTCCTAATGTTATCAAGTTGAGGTGAGAATTCAACATTAAGACCATGACAAGGGGACTGGAGAGATGGCTCAGTGGTTAAGAGCACTGACTGCTCTTCCAGAGGACCTGGGTTCAATTCCCAGCACCCACATGGCAGCTCACAACTGTCTGAAGATTGCAGGGGATCTGACACCTTCACACCAATGCATATAAAATAAAGTTAAATAGACCATAAAAATATAAAAAAGACCATGACAAACACCAGAGTGATGTCTGTTTCCTGAACTTATTGCCTGACTTATGCCTCTCCTCAGGCGACCTCACTCAGATAGCTATCTTTTCCTCCTCCCAGGGAGAGAGAAAGAAACCTGTCATTAACTCTACTGGGTCAGAGGGGAACCCGGGCAGCTGCATTTCCTTCTTGACCGGGTGTCTTATGAGAAGTTGCTTTCTGCATCTCTGCGTGTCTCTCTAGCTTAAAGGAGAGATTGTTTCAATGTTTACTAAAATGTGAGGACTGGCTCAGCTCTCTGGGCTGAGTTCATCCAACAGGAATTGCTCCTGCAATAAAGACTAGCAGGTCTACGTTGTTGAAAACCACTCCCTCAGTAAAAGGTACAGTAAGGACGAATGCCCCCCATTCTTATCTGCCTCTATATCAATGCCTTCCTCTTTTTTTTGTTGTTGTTGTTGTTTTAATTTTTTTGAGACAGGGTTTCTTTGTGTTACAGCCTTAGTTGTCCAGAAACTTACTTTGTAGTTCAGGCTGGCCTTGAACTCACAGATAGTGCTGGAATTAAAGGTGTCCAGTCCAGCTCCTTCCTCATTCTTTAAGACCCAAATGAAGTTTCCCTGCAATTCCTCCCTTTGTCAATCTCACAGCTCTAGTGACTCCTCCCATCTCTGGCTGATGCTAAATTTCTGCCTCTAGTCTCAGTCTCACTAAAGAAAGGAAAAAAAAAATGAAGAAAAAGAAAGTTACCTCTCATGATGTGAAGGCGTTTTCTCATGTGTACTTCCTGTCTGTAGGGGGGCACTGTGTTAATCTGAAGAGCTTTCCGAAGAGAAATGTGCCAATGTTAACTTAAAGCCAAACAGGGCCAAGTGCAGGGCCTTTATAAGTAGTAGCCGAGGAGATGCTAACAGAAGAAAATTTTCTTGCCACAGAAAAAAAAGGCTAAGGAACCCTAAAGAAACCATCTAGGACTTTTCCTACTGGGGAAGATGTAGGTCCCCTTCTTGGTGAACTTCTTGTCTTTCACGTCTCCTAAGGCTTCTTCCTGCCATCATTTTACAACAGATATCCAAATGACTGTCCCCCATCCCCCGATTTCCATGTGTACATCAGGGCCGAGGGAGCCAAATCCAGGAGCAAAGTTATTGGC
This sequence comes from Microtus oregoni, assembly GCF_018167655.1. Classification (NCBI taxonomy): domain Eukaryota; kingdom Metazoa; phylum Chordata; class Mammalia; order Rodentia; family Cricetidae; genus Microtus; species Microtus oregoni. Next base: position 36,526,000 of record NW_024543081.1, read on the forward strand.
TGTGGACACTGCCAGCATTCAGCAGAGGGGGACTTCAAAGGAGTTTTCAAAGGCTAAGGGAAACTGGCAGGTCTGGAAGCTGTTGGAAGAATCCAACACATAGTTGACTTGTTTCCCATCTAAAGAAGAGGGACTGGAAGCTGGAAAGGCTACCGCTCATTGGATAGAGAATTCATCAGTCGGTGTTTAGATCTGCAACTGGAAAATCTTTTTAGAAGGAAAAATTAATTCTTTTCCTTAAATTCTACTTTATAAATCTTCTCCCGAACCTCTCCAAAGTTTGAGCTTTGGTTCCAGGGGTTTTTTGTTTTGTTTTGTTTTTAATTCATGAGAAATGAAGCAACAAAGCAGGCAGCGAAGGAGAAGACCATGTGGTGACAAGGGCACAGCAGCTAAAGGTACTTGTCATGCAAGCCGGATGACCTGAGTCCAATCTCTGGAGGCCAAGCAGAGGTGCAAGGAAAGAAGAAATCCCACAGCACTGACCTCTCACCTCTGCATCTGCCCCAGCAAGTGTGTTCCCCCCCCCCCCCCCCCGCAAGAAAGAGAGAAAGGAAGAAAGAAAGAATGAAAGAGAGAAAGGAAGGGAGAGAGGGAGGGACGAAAGAGAGCCAGATGGTGGTGGTACACGCCTTTAATCCCATCACTGGGGAGGCAAAGGCAGGCAGATCTCTGTGAATTAGAGGCCAGCCTGGAGATAGATAGATAGATAGATAGATAGATAGATAGATAGATAGATATGCATGAAGAGAATGTTACATGAGAGGAGATTTTCAAAAAGAAAGGAACATAAAAAACACAGAAAAGAACTGGAAAGGTGGCTCAGAGGTAAAAAGTCTGAGCTGCTCTTCCAGAGGAAAAAAGTACCAGTCTGATACTCAGTACAGACACAGTGGATCTACAACCATCTGTAACTCCAGTTCAGGACACTCAATGGATTCTTCTGATCTCTGCAGACACTGTATGCATATGCACAAATTTCCTATAGGCAACCCATTCATATATATAAAAGAAAAGAATTAAAAAAAAAAAGAAATACAGGAAGGAAGACAGACAAGGACTATGACTACAAGGGCTGGTAGGATGGCTTAGTGGATAGAGGGACTTCTGCTGATCCTCAGAACACACACAGTAAAAGGACAGAACTATCTTCACAAGTTACCTTCTGATCTCTACATGAATGGCAAGGTATGCACATAGCGCATGCATGCACACACGCAAATGTACAAAATGTACTAAACAGATATGAAAAAAAGAAGAGAAAGACTATTTCTCCAATGGAAAGACTGGTGTTCACAGTCCCTCTGCAGTGACCAGCTACATAAACTCATAACACTCATTGCTCAGAGCTCTTCTTCTGTGCTGATCAACGAGTCAGTGTTTTATATTCATGTTTCACTCACGTCATTGTATGTTGGACTTCACAAACCCCAGCCATTCTGTTCTCTCTGTGTCATCTCTGGAGCAGCAGCAACAACTGTGTCACCTACAATCTTTTTAGAAATGCAGAGCTCAGTGCCCCATTCTGGTCATGCTGCATCAGACTTTACATTTTAACGAGAATTCCAGCGACTTGTATGAATATTAAAAAATTAGAGGCCCTGCCCTGCAACCAGAGAAACGGATAAGCAAAGGAGCATGGCAGTGAATGAGAGTTTGCTCTGAGGGGTTGGTATAAAGGGGACTGCATACTTTATTCTTAGGGAGAGTAATGAAATTAAGCAAGAAGGAATTAGTGGTCAATGAAGTACTGCCCTACCATGAACAAGAAAGCTTACTCATCCTGACCTCGTGTCTCTTGAAGTGTTGTGTGCACCACTGTCACCTGGAGAGTTTATTAAGCACAGAACCCTTCATTGGCTTCATTGGCTCTGGTTCAGCGGATCTAGAATGGACCTGACTATCTTCTGTCTAACCAGTTGCCAGGTGATGTCGATGGTGCTGGTCCAATGATGACATGTTGAGGAAACTCCCCAAAGCAATAAAGATATTCACATAAAAGTATCTCACTCCTACAAATCATTTGGGATAATTATGGTCTCAAATCCCCTGTTGAATTTGTCATTGGAGACCAGACCACTTTACAGTGGCTTCCAGAAAGAGCCCCTGGTGGGAAAGCCCAGATGCATTCCGGGCAGCCGGGTTGTCCTGAGCGCTAATTAGGAGGGAAGCTAGAATGGGCCTGCTTTCCCAGGCGTGTTATCCAGCAAATGCAGAGACAGTGGGTTGTGGAAGGAAATGACACAGATGGGACCCAGAGGCTGCCATTTCATTGGGGGAAGATTTTGCCTTTTCATTATAAGAGAAAGCTAGCATTTCCCAACTCCCCTTCCACCAAAAGTAGGCGAGCTTAAAACCAAAGTCAATTTCTTACAATTTAGTAACCTCAGTACCAACCAATTATAGTCTGGGCCTTGAGAAACAGCTGCTGTAGCATTACAGCCTGAACAGCTTCATCTTGGCTATTTAAGGGGATAAAAGAGCCAATATTTTCATTCCCTTGTGATACTATCAAGACATGGTAAACAACCAAGACTATAGTATTAATTACATTAATTTGAGGAGGAGAGAGGCTGCTTTAATTGCTCCAGGCTGAAAGATAATTTTTTTTACAGACAATCGTTCCATAAATTCATGTTGGAAATGGTACTTGGTCTTCCATCAGCAAAATTCAAAACTCTTTGAATCAAAAAGCAACCATGGTCTTCATTTAAGGTGGACCTCACCTCAGCAGCAAAACATTCTCACCGTTGCCACATATCAGTAATTGACCCCTGCCATGTTAAAAGGCTTTAGAAAAGGAAACATAAGGGACGTATTTGATGTGAATGAATCCATGGTATACATGAATTACATGGTATACATTAATATACTGCAGCTAGGACTGCTGCAGTATATTAAATACTTGATTTTACGTAGAATGCTTATAATGTAGACTGACTCGATCACAGGGCCAAGAAGACCAAATAAATGATGGACATTCCTTCAAAATAGTTTGCTGGCCATGCATCCTATACAAGCAGGAAGGGGAAGGGAGGTACCATTTGCTGAATGTCTTCTGTACCTAGTTAGGCATCTGTCTTATATTTTAATAGAAAAAACTTTAGGAAGAGAAATAAGAACATCAAAAGGATACTACAAGCCGGGCGGTGGTGGCGCACGCCTTTAATCTCAGCACTCGGGAGGCAGAGGCAGGCGGATCTCTGTGAGTTCGAGGCCAGCCTGGACTACAAGAGCTAGTTCCAGGACAGGAACCAAAAAAGCTACGGAGAAACCCTGTCTCGAAAAATAAAAAAAAAAAAAAAAGGATACTACAAGAAGCAGTGACAATGCCCGTTTTGTTAATATGAAAATTACATTAAACTAAAATAAGATGCATTATACTGTTAGTATTATGACATGATGTCCTGTGAACTCTGTGAGTATCTTCCCTCACCCCAGAACATATATGGATATTTGTTTGTCTAATAGGTTGTCAGTTTGTGAAATCTCCCAAGCAGATAACATAGCTTTGGACTAACAAGTGGTAACAAGGAAATCCAGTTTAGTTAAAAATCTCCATTAGACTCTAGAGGTTAGGATGGACGAGGAGTATAGAATAGATCTCAAGAATTTAGTGTTCAAGGAATTAGTGTCCAAGGATGTAGTAAGTGTGGCTATGGCTTTGAACTAGTTCAGGAGACTCTGATCAGGATTTAAGGTCCTTGCTCTAGGAAGCCTCTATGAACAATGTTGATAACGTCACATCTGCCACGTTCCCTGAAGACAGCTCATAGTAACTGTGGAACCACTGTGGGAACTTGAATTGGGGTGAAGGTGGTTCAGCACTCAACCAACAACATTCGCTTGAGGAAATGGAAAAAATGCCCTCAGATGGCACAATTGCCAGGACCTGGATCAGCTACTGGACACTAGGAACAGCCACTAGGGCGCGAGCAAGTCTGAAATGATTGTAACACAGTGTAGTGAGACTATTTCAGTCAGAAAAGGAAAAAAAGTATTGTTCAGTATGACCTCAGTGTTACTTATAGATGCATAAATATGAACGGGAAACATTGGAAGCATATATAGTTGGTATAGTTGGAAGTGTCAGCATTAAAGTTGCCTCCTTTAGGCCTCGAGAGATGGCTCAGAGGTTCAGAGCCCTGGCTGCTCTTCCAGAGATCCTGAATTCAATTCCCAGCAACCACATGAAGCTAGTCCTTGGAGAGGATGCTCTCAGGCAAGACTCAGGTGGAATCCTCTGAGTTCCGTGCTCAAAGTGTATGATGCCTTCAGCCATTGGGACTTACTTTTAAATCAAAGGCAACACCAACAGCCTGTATTGGTTTGGAAGTCTCTTGGACTCCCTTGATCAAAAAGAGGTTTCTCATGCCTGGTGCTGAGACAAAACCCAGAATTCTTAATGATGCTATTGATCTGTTTCACTGACAAATGCTGATCTCTGGACCACCTCTAAAGTACCAGCTCACAAAAAGAACTTTGTTTAAGCAATGTTTAATGTGGATGTGTTATTTCTATCAGAAACCAGCCCCCCACCATAGGAAAGAAGTATAATTCTCTTTTTATCCATATTTTATTAATTGGCTTTTAAAAGTTTGCTCCTTATAAACATACCAGCTCCCAAATTTAAAACTTTAAAAATATTTTGTGTCTTGCTTGTCATAAGATACCAAAAGTCATCTCTGTGAGAGGACAAGAGATAGTAGGTACCGTGAATGCCTTCTGCATCTTATGTTAACAAGTGTATTAGTTGCTTTTCTATTGCCATGAAGATGGTATAACCAGGGCCACTTAGAGAAGAAAGAGTGGATCTGGGCTTCCAGTGTCAGAGGGTTAGAATCCATGACTATCATGGGGGAAAGCAGGACAGCAGGCAGACAGGCTTGGCACTCATTGAGAGCTTATAGCCTCATCAGCAAGTAGGAGGCAGAGAGAGCTAACTGGGAATGGTGTTTAGTGTGGGACAATTGTCTGTATTCTGTCAATTTTGTTTTAAATAAACGCTGATTGATTAGTAGCCAGGAAAGAAGTATAGGCGAGACAACAGGCAGGAAATAGAGGCAGGGCGACAAGAACAGGAGAATTCTGGGAAGAGAAGAGCTTGGTCCACAGTCCTGGCCCCAGTCACAGAAGAAGCAAGATGTGACTGCCTCCCTGAATAAGGTACCGAGCCACGTGGCTAACATAGACAAGAATAATGGGTTAATATAAGTTGTAAGAGTTAATAAAAAGCCTGAGATACTAGGCCAATCAGTTTATAATTAATGTAGACCTCTGTGTGATTTCTTAGGGACTTAACGATTGCGGGAACCAGGCAGAACAGAAACCTCAGACAACAGGTGTTGCCTTTGAGCTTCTTGAAACCTCAAAGCCCACCCCCAATGACAGACCTCCTCCAACAAGGCTCATCGCCTAATCCTTCCCAAACAGTTCCACAAATGGGGACCAAGCATTTAAGTATATGAGCCTCTGGGGCCATTCTCATTCAAACGACTACAGCAAGCCATCCTGTAGTTTTCAGAGGGAGAATCTGGGTGGTCAGCTTTTTCTACTACCCAGTGTATGAATGCTGCTGAATCATTCTCAAACTTCAGGCTTATTTATCAAAGGAAAACAAGCCTCTCGGCTCCCGAGTAAAGGGAAAATTGGAGATGTTTTGGACAGTATCATTATAGAGCAAATTTCACCTGTTTTTATCTATTTTGAAATGTCTGAAGTAAGAAACACTTTATTAAGGGCATGGCCATTCAGCCAAAGGAGGCACACACAGAGACAGCCATGCGCACAGGACTCTGACCTGTGAGTCCAAAACCTCAGGCAGCCTGGGGCAGGCTTCCAAATTGCTGGGATATATGACTTAACGTTTGCTTCTTGGCCAGGGGCCACTTTGTGACTTGAGGGACACATACTCCAGGAAAGCTAATGACCTCTCCCTAGCGCCAGACAAACAGTATATGTTGGTGAAAGATCTCGCCTTGAAAACGAGCTCCAGCCTCTAGAAACCTATTGAGAATAAAGCAAATGTGCTTAGAGAAATAATACGGCAATTCTCAATGCATGTCTCCTTTTTACTGATTACAGGCAGTGCTGAACTAGAAATGAAACCAATTTAGTGGAAAGAAACTCCATTTGCCTATCGGACGGTGTATTTCAAAGATGATTTATCAGGCTGATTAATTTTCAGGTAGTTATTTGTTCCCAAACTTTTACCTTAAAAATTTCCTCTTTCTTTCCCAAACTTTCTTCCCAGAATCCTATTTCTACGGTATTGTTACATTACTAGAGCAGTTCAATGACGGATTCCTTTCTTTGTTCGTCATCTATTCAACAAACACTTCATATGAAGGACACACTCTACCAAGTAGATGATCCTGATCCCCCAAAAGCTATTGTTCCCTCTAAAATTTCTATCATTATTGTTGTTGTTATTCTGTTATTATTATGTTGTTGTTGTATTTTACATGATATGTAATTTTAAAGTACTTTTGGAAAGTTACTTACTTTGTGTATGTGTACAGTATGTGTATATGCATGCGTGCATGCTTGTATGTGCATGTGTGTGTATTTGTAAGGGCCCACGTGTCATGGAAAGCATGTGGAGGTCTGAGGACAACCCCAGGTCTCAGTCTTTGCCTTCTAATTTGTTTGTTGTCCTGTTGAGTAGTAGTCCAGGCTAGCTGTTTCTCAGTCTTGGGGGTATCCACCTTGCTATGGCATTATGAACATGAGCTACTGAGTCTTACTTTTATATGTGTCCTAAGGAATCAAAATGCAGGTCATCAGACTTGTGTGGCAGCACTTTTATCTGCAGAGTCATCTCCTTAAAAAAAAAGATTGATTCGAAGCCAGGCAGTGGTGGCGCACGCCTTTAATCCCAGCACTCAGGAGGCAAAGGCAGGTGGATCTCTGTGAGTTTGAGGCTAGCCTGGTCTACAAAAGAGCTACTTCCAGGATAAGCTGCAAAGCTACAGGGAAACCTTTTCTCAAAAAATAAATAAATAAATAAATTGATCCGATTTGACTTTTTAATTTCATCTTTTATCGATTTAGAGTGTTTGAGCATGTACCCATTTAAGAACAATGTTAAGACGAACCAAGTCAGGCGTGCTAATAATGCATGCCTGTAATCCCAGAATTAGGAAGACAGTGGCTGGAAGATCACGGTTTTTAGGCCAGCCTGGGCTGCATGGTGAAATCCCACCTTTAAAAAGGAAGAGAAAAGCTCCTGCAATGATTTGAATATGAAATGCATGCCACAAGTTTATGTCTTAGATGTTTTGCTTTAGAATAGCTGGCTTCCAGTTCTTGGCATATTTAGGGAAATTCTAGAAAATCTAGGGTTGGGGACGATGATGTAGTTGAAGAAATTAGATTGCTGGGGATGGGTCCTAGCCCCTTTATTCACCCCTTTCTGTGATTTCTGCCTGCTGTGAGGTGAGTAGCCTCTGGCACTCACTCTCACAGTCCTTACAACATACTCAGAGGCCACAAGGCCAAGGGCTGAACCCTCTGAAACAATGAGCCAAAATGAATCCTCCCAGATGTGATTTCTGTCAGGTGTTTTTTTTGGGGGGGAGTCATGGTGATGAACAGGAAAGTACCTAAAAGAAGGCATAAACCATATATTGATATAGCCTGTTATTTTACTTCCATCCATGGTTGAACGAGAGAGGGAGAAAGATGCAGCTTTACTGCTGGTTTCCACAGGTCAGTTGTCCTCAAGCACATATTGAGTAAAGAGGATATATGAACTCGATTTTATTTTAATGACTTTGCTTGAGAATATGGCATAATCCCATTAATCGTTTACTGAAACACGCCATTTGTTGGCAGGAAAGAGGGTGGATCTACTTCTGGGTGTGAGGACCAGAGAGAGGATGCAGAGATAGGTCTGGAGGGAAAGCAGGTGGCAGTTGTGAGCTGAGCAGCAATGTTTATAAGTCTGGATTTCATAGATTTCCTTCCTCTGATATAGAGACGGAATGGTGGAAGTCATTTTCTTTTCTATTAATGGAGGAATTCAGTAGATACATTCCGTTCTTTAACTCGGCTTTCTTAATAAAAGATGTGATTTTGATTTTGAGTTTTTAATTTAATTTTGGTTTATTTGCATCTGTGTATGTGTATGTGTATGTGTGTGCACATGCTCCTATGTCAAGATGTACATGTGAGGTCACACGCGAGACAAGTTTGTGGCGTCAACACTCTTTCCATCTTGGGTTCTGGATATTAAATTCATGTCACCAGGTTTGTACGGCATGTGCTTTTACAAACTGAGCCAGCTTTCTGATGAGAACTTCCCAGTCACCATGATAATACCAATCCGGTTGGATCATAGATTTGGATACGTACTTGCAATATACTTACGTAGAACTTATTTATAGGTTACTGGAAGTCAATGTGCGGTTTAGACAGAAAGGAAGGAAAGGCCAACACTGATAATTTGCCTGCATTATAACAGAGAGTTCTCTGAGCCACCTGGAGAATATTAGCCTAACCACTAGAGGCTGTGAGAATGTGACAAAAGGCCATTTATTTTAAGGGTACAGGGAGAGAAATACACTAGGCTGCAGGTGGATTCATCAGTTGGGAACCCATTGGTGACATGCACATAGATGTGTAAGATTTTAAGAGCACAGTGGAGAACAAGAAGACGTAATTTCTCTTGATATACCGATGTACAATAAAGGTGTATATTTAGTAACATCTATCTCCCTGCACCCTAAGCAGCTGTTCATATCTGACACACAGTCCTTCTTACAGACATGGCCGGGGGAGAATAGGTGAGGAGTCTCAGGTGGCGGGTGAGTGGGACCAAGCCTTGGATCAGTCTCCCACCCCTGTATCTGTGTGTGTGTGTGTGTGTGTGTGTGTGTGTGTGTGTGTGTAGCACAACTGACTACTTAGCAGGCACCCAGGTCTGAGAAGGCAGAACTAGGTGGAGAGGCTTGTTTAATTTAGGCAGGAAGAGCAAATCTGGCCTAATTTGGCTGAGTCTGTAAGACCCTTGCGGAGTTAAACCTGCCCCCTTCCGTACTCTCTGAAAAGCAGAGAGCAGGAAAGAGAATCTCTTGAGATCATTCCTCCCTCCTCTGGAGTCTGTGACTCTTGAGGCAAGATTTCTGTCTGTCCAGAGAAAGATGTTCAGTGCCTCGAGGTGGGACGCATGGGAAGTAGAAGATAGGAAGCAACTGACCCAGTGCAACCCAGGTTCTAAGGACCAAGTGGATGATTCCTGATTTCCTGGGTTTCTTGACTTTTTTGACAAAAGAACAAATTCTTGACAATTTTTGACAAAAGCCGTTGGCATGCAAGTGGCGGTGAGGACAGCTAGGGAGAGAAATGTACATTTAAATATTGTATGTGATCCAGTCAAAGACTACGCTCATTGGTTTGCCAGTTTATCTATTCTTTTCTTCCTTCATCGATGTATATCACCTAATGGTACCCTGGTGCTTCACAGGGTGTGGTCCTCTGTCAGCATCCTTAGGACATTAGAAAAACAAAATTCTTGGCACTACTACATACCTACTCTGTTAGGCAACCTCTCTGACCAAGTGGTTATGTTGGACGCACTTCCAAGACAAGCCACGGAAGATTGGGGTGCGGTCTTAGCTGTGCTCTTTTGCTTAATGAGACGAGCCAGCGCAGTCTCAACAGCTTTGTCGTTGAACTATCCCACCAGTGAGCACCTGACCTTTACCAACAGCTAAGCGTGAGAATGAACACAGACGTGGGTACTCACAAGGCAAGCCTGGAGCTTACCACCGTCTCCGATATCCAGATTAGAATGTGTGAAAGACTCCAAGCCATAGAACCTAGATGATCGGTACTGGAGTGCCTGACCCAGAGAACTGTGGGATAGGCAATGCTCATGGCTTCAAACTTCTCCTTTGGTTATGCAAATATATATATTATATGACTAATACAGCATTGTCAAAACCCAAGTGGGGTGCTGCAATATGGACTTTAACCTATTCTCCCAGAGCCGGATCATACAGACTGAGAAGCACTTCTCTGATAAAGTCAAGACCAAGGATCTTGGAGCCAGACCGCCTATGTGAAAATCTTAGCTTGATTACTTCCCAGCTCTAAGGCCTTGACAAGATATTTACTTCTCTGTCTTAATGTCTTTCATAAAATGTGACCCATAATGGTCCATACCTTTAGGCTTGTGAAGAGGATTAACTGGGTTAATAGATTTAGAGCACTTAGCATATTGCCTGGCAATGGCAAGCATAGTACATTTCATTAGGATCCATTCATTCAACCAACTATAAGGCATAGACTAAGGGCAACTACTAGAATTGCAAAAGATTCATGATGTGACCCACCTCCTTTGGCACTATCGTCCTTTTAGGGAGACAGACATATTCAAGAAGAAAGATAAGCAAGGGTTTAGCGCTAGAATCAGCACGGCAACTATACACAGCAGAATGGAGTCCAGGGGATGTGAACGCTACCCTGGATGAAGAGCACTTGAAATATTGGAAAAGATTGTGCCCTTGGCTGGGCATGATGGTGCACACCTTTAATCCGAGCTCTAAGCAGACAGAGGCAGGGGGGCATCTCTGTGGGCTTCGGGCCAGCTTGGTCTACATATTGAGTTCTAGTCCAGCCAATGCTACATAGTGAGACTCTAGCTCAAACAAACAAAAATGCTATGTACTTGAGTCTACTAACATTCCACTTCCCTGTTTCCATCTCAGTAGCTTCTTTTTCCTGTGGTTAACAGATATGGTCTCCAAAAGCTTCCTCAGACTAGCTACTGTCTGACATGTAGGACCTAGGTGCCTACTTTACAAGGGAGCTGCCTCTTAGCTGTCTTTTCTGCTCCTGAACAGATAGCCTGGTTAACTTGGCCTAGAATGTTGTTGTTTTCTAGAAGGTTCTCCCCCCCCCCCCAGCAAAGTTGACTCCTTTTTATCCTTCATACATCTGTTTAAAATCCTCCGGAGAGAGTCTAGCCTCCGCTGGTGTGCGCTGCTTTCTATTTCCTGCACAGAATGAGCGTTTAGCACTTACTTAATTTGTTTATTTACCTGTTGGCTATCATCTCCCCGAGAAGACTCTGCTGTCTCCAGGGGGTAGTAAAGGTCTGTTTAGTTCACCATGTTGCATACCCAGAGACAGAGTTGGCATTCAATAAATATTTGTTAGAGAATGGGTAAGTGGATGAATGAACATGTTGGCTTGTTTTTTTTTTTCCAGCCGCCACCACACTTTAACATGATTTGCTAAAATGTCCATCTTAATTATGAAGGACGTTAATTCAAATTCTAGGAGACACACTGCTAAAAGCAGAGAATGTGGAATCAAATCTAACTGGGGAGGGATGGGAGAGGAGACAGCCAGTAGACTATTTGACATTCACCGAGAACCTTCTAGTGGGGGCTGGCACTAGGCTAAGTGCTTTCTGTGCACAAACATCTGAAGACAATCAACATTCTTTGGGGAGCATGTGGGGGAAACTGAGGCTTAGGAAAAATGACTTGCCTAAAGGTCACAGCCACTGTTGTGCCTTTGAACTCGAAAGGTCAGACTCCTGAACACCTGTGTTTTATCCCATCCTGCCCCCAACGGTCTGCAGCTCACTAAGGAAATAGTGGGCTTTGTCTTTTCCTCCATTCCAGTCTCTCCAGACTTACCCTTGGATCCAGCCTACCCAAAGATAGGCACAGCCTACCCTCCTTCCAGCTCACTCCCTGCCCACAGGAGCTTGGCTTCCTGGTGTGGACCCAGGGTCTCCCTAGTTCTTCCTTTTCTCCTGACCAATCCCCAGTCCTCTGTGACTCAGCCAACCCTCAGAACCATTCTCTGCTAGAGACCCAAAGCTGCCACGATAGGCAGGGACTCAGCTAAGAGCACTCAGTTCTCACCAGAGAAGCCTCTTGCAGTACACAGTAATTTACAAAGAGATCCACAGCTGGACGGTGTGGAGAGCGTGGGAGATTTGGAGCACTCAATCCTCAACTGATGCCCTTACCCAGTTTCTCCTGTAAGGGTTCAGTGTTCTAGGCGGAAGAGGAGGCAGCAAGTTAAGAGCCCGTAGTGGTAGACGACTCAAGGAAACAGCCACAACAGGGCTGACACATATATGACCTCACAAAGACTGTGACAATACACACAAGACCTGCAGAGGTTCAAGCCAGACAAAAAATCCTTGCTGCGAGGTAGTGGCACAAGCCCTTAATCCCAGCACTCAGAAGGACTAGGCAGGTTGAGCTCTGAGTTCAAGGCCAGCCTAGTCTACAGAACTAGTTCTAGGACAGCCAAAATTACTATAAAGAAAGCCTGTTTCAAACAAAATGAAACAAACAAAAAAGACTTGATATGCCATGGCTGGCTGACATACATGGGGGGCCCTATAGTTTTCTGAAGGGAAAGGAAAAGGAATGGATGGAGTGGGGAGAGAAGTTGGGGGAGGGACTGGGAACAAAGGTGGAAGGGAGGGGAAATTGATCAGTCTGAGAAATACTAATTAATTAGTTAATTAATTAATTGCTTTCTAAAACTCCTAGCACTGAGAGGGGGGAAGTAGAAATAAAGTCCCGTCCCTTACCAAAAAGCTATTTGCAATTGATACTTGCTGGGAAAAGAGGTATCAGGTTTCTCCAATGGACTATCACTAGGTATAACAATCACACTCCAGGACAGGTTCCATGCCCCTGAATAATTAACCAACAAAACAGACTCCATGTTTTTTGTTTGCTAGTTGGTTTCGTTTGTGTGATTTTTGATCCTTTGTCTTTTTTTTTGGTAATTTGTTCTCTTGCTGGTTTTCTTTTTTAGTTTGTTTTGCTTTTTTCCTATGCTTCCTGTGGTGTTTGTTTTGAGAGAGAACAGGAAGATGAATGAAGTTGGCTGGGTAGGAAGGTGGCAGAGGATCTGGGAGGAGTCCAGCGAGAGAAAAGAATATACTCAAAATCTAGTGTGTGAACATATCGTTTAAGTTAAAAAAAAAAAACCAAAAAAAAAAAAAACCCCACAACCCTAGTAACTGTGTGCTTGTGTAGAGCTATGCACGGTTAGCAACCGGATGCAACCTACCACCAAAAACCTTTAAGGTTGCATCTTTACATCTAGGAGCAACAGCCATGAGCGGTAGGCTGTGGCCAAATTGATGGAGGAAGGTCATTGGTTAAATAAAAAGAAACTGCTTGGCCCTCATTGGTTAGAAGATAGGTGGGAGGAGTTAACAGAACAGAACACTGGGAGGAGGAGGAAGTGAGCTCAGACTCCACAGCTCTCCTCTCGGGAGCAGACGCCTTAGAGAGACACCATGCTCCCAGCTCCCAGGCAGATGCATGCGATGAGGCTCCAACCCAGGATGGACATAGGCTAGAATCTTCCCGGTAAGCGCACCTAGGGGCGCTACACAGATGATTAGAAATGGGCTAAATTAATATGTGAGAATTAGCCTAGAAGAGGCTAGATAGAAATGGGTTAAGCAGTGATTAAATGAATACAGTTTGTGTGTTGTTATTTCAGGCATAAGCTAGCCGGTGGCGGGAGCTGGGTGGCGGAATGCAGCCCCACAGCTCCTACTACAAATGGCGCCCAACGTGGGGCTCGAACCCACAACCCTGAGATTAAGAGTCTCATGCTCTACCGACTGAGCTAGCCGGGCAGCCGGGGTGCTGGGGACACAGACCCTCCACTCTTATTACTACACCAAATGGTCATTTATTCACGGTGGGCGCCTTAGCAACCCTCTGATCTCATATTTTGTCAGATGCGCTGGAGACTGACCTCGCCCCCCAATCTCCTATTGAGAAGTGTACCTCACTCCCAGCTTGTGAGTGTCTTCCCAGAATCCCCTAATGGTTAGCATTCTTTCTCTTTGGCAAAACAACACGCAATTTAAAGCAATTGACAGTTCTTTCTACACTGAATTCCAAGATCAGACAAGCCCAAAATGGCAGCAGGCAGGTCAGACCAGACCAGAGCTCTGATGGAGGACTTTGTTGGGGGAGGTGGTGAGAATTCCTGCGGGGGCGGGGGCGGGGGCACTGGAGGGGGCTTTAGAGAGTACTGGGTCCTACCTGCCTTGTGTTTGGAACAGGCCTTGTGTGAGGGTTTTCCACAAGTCAGGCCTAACAAGTCTCTACAGGCCGGAAAGGACAAGAAAGGCTTATCCACTCTGCAACAGGACGGGAAGCTGCATTTCCCCTCATCAAGGGAAACAGTTGGGCCTGCGGCTCTGATAGGCTACTGCAGACTCAAATCCTCAGCAGGAGGGCACAGATAGGAATCAGGACCCTGTGAGCAATTCCCTGCTCGAGGCTTTATTTAAAGCCAGAATGTGTTCTTTCAGTCTGCTTTAGTGAGAACCAAATAATCAGATTTTCATTGACATGAGGCCTGTGCTGAAATTTACATACACATATATCAAAATATGTTTAATTTTTAGTTCTCTTTATTTGTATAGTTTTCCTTCGTTTCTGGGCTGCCCACCTGTCTACCATGTGATCTGTGACATGAAAAAAAAAATAAGTTATTTGAAGAGACAAGCCTGCACAGAAGCTTGACATACTGGGGTAGCTCTAAAGACATGTGAGTTTCTAATTTGAAGAATGGTTCTATTTGATTAGACGTCAAGTTTTCAGAATGATGGCTCACCTAGGCCCGAAGAACAGTCTCTGCCCATGCATATTAGAGTGTATTTCTTACCTGTTCAGAAAGATGCCAAGCATTGTGAAAATGGTCTGAAGTTTTGCTCTGAAGGAATCCAGGGTTTAGAGATGTACAGGCCATTCATTCAAAGAAACAACTTGGGAGCACCGAAGGTCATTTGATTCACTAGGTCTGTGGATACGACACAGGGTCACCAATCAAAGATGATTTCAGCGTTCATGAATTGTACTTAGCTCATAGATGTAGCTTTGGATGTGGTTTAGTCTTACTTTGGTGGCTGGGGAAGAACCTTTTTCCCCGGGGTCTCATACCTACCAGTATGAGCACCACTAATTTTTGTACTGTATTTAATATTGAAGCACTAGAGAGCTGCACAATGAAGACTGCTCAAATCTAATGAGGAGCATGGACTGAATTGTGGGTGATGTCCTGATTTCATCATCTTCTACAGTTGGTATTTCAATGTCACATTTCCTCTCAATTACTCCATCTACAAATGGATCTACCAAATTTAATAGGACCCCACACAGATGTAGCTACTTCCTCTTGTAAACTCGAGCACAGTCAGTTTTACTGTGATTATGTCTTTCTCTGTCTTGTTTTTCCTTCTAAGACCATTTCCAGGAAACTGTATGGTACCCATACACCTTTTTTTGAATCTAAGCCTTTGAGGAAGTTAGCTGCCTAGACAGCTAGAAATGCTGTCCCTTCCACCAGGGGTCAGTAGAACTTTTATGAGGCTCTTAGCAGTACAGCCAAACTCGGAGAAGGGCAACTTCTAGTCACTATTTGTCCCTCGGAAAGCACCCACAAAAGGCTGTCCTATCGCTGGAAATAGCAGCCAGTTCTAAGTTGTCAAACACACAAAGGACACGGCTAAATATGACTTAAGCCAACTTGTCAGTTTATGGGAAAACTGGAGCTAGCAGGAGAGAGAGACTTCACTGTTTCAACTGCAGCTGGGAAAACCCACTATTCTGTTACTATGACTCATTAGCAGTCATTGGCTAGTTGGCCGGTGACAAGTCTGTCATAGTTTCCTTATCATGAAGTTAGGACTTGAAGTTTGCCTGCTCTTCCTACCCTTGTCTGGGTGTAAAGACTTTTAAAGCTATATATTTGTGACACAGACTTGCAGGGCTGGAGTCGTAGTTCAGTTAGTAGTGTCTTCCTAAGCATGCAGGAAATTATGACCCCGGCACTGCGCAAACTGGATGTGATGGTGAATGCCTGTAACCCCAGTACTGGGGAGGTAGAGACAAAAAAAATCAGTTAAGTTCAAGGTCTTGTTGTCGTCACCCAGCAAGTTTCGAGGCCAGTCTACTTTCAACCCCATCAAAACAAATAAGACTCTCTCAGTCCTACCAACTAGAAGGAGCTATTAAGAATGGAAATCAGATTATGTCACCCCCATGATGCAAAAAAGCACTAAAGGCCATCCCACCCAGGAAATAAAATGCCAAGGTAGGAGAGCTTCCTGCACCTTCTCTGTCCTGGCTCCTAATCTCAGTCCTCTATTCATTGTTCTTTTCTTTTCTTTCTTTCTTCTTTTTCCATTTTGTTTTTATAAAGATTTATATATTTATTATGTTCACAGTGTTTTGCCTGCATGACGGAAGAAAGCACCAGATCTCAATGGTTGTGAGCCACCATGTGCTTGCTGGGAATTGAACTCAGGCCCTCTGGAAAAGCAGTCATTGTTCTTAACCTCTGACCCATCTCCTCAGACCCCCACAACTCTATTGTTGCAGATATTGCAAGTCAATGGTTCTCAGGGGCTCTCACCCTCTGGAGCCCTTAGCAGTCCCTGCCTTCATAGGGAAGTTAGTAGACAAGTAAATTCTAGGGTCACATTCTGGATCAGCTAGAGGAAAAAGTCTGGAGATGAGACTCCGTTATTTGTGGGCTTTCAAAAACGTATTCACTTTTATTTTATGTGCATTGGTGTTTTGTCATGGGTGTCAGATCCCCTGGAACTGAAGTTACAGGCAGTTGTGAACTGCCATGTGGGTGCTGGGAATTGAACCTGGGTCCCCAGAAAGAACAGTCAGTGCTCTTAACCTCTGAGTCATCTCTCCAGCCCCAAACTATCTTTTTTTTTTCTTAATTTGTTATTTGAGTTTTAAGTTGCCTACACCCCAAAGTAGGCAGATCATGTGGACATCCCACAATGCACAGGACTGCCGCTTACAACAACAAGAATCAGAAGTTCAAGAAACCACGACCTGAGCATAACTTTTTTCTTTTTTAAAAACAAGGCACCAGGTCCTCTCCAACTTTGTGGTCCTGTTGTGGCGCTCAGGAACCCCTCCTGCTGGCGCATTGGGAATGACACAGGGCCACAGACAGATCATCCCAGGCCGTGACATGCCTGGGAGAGAGGAGCAAGTCGATAAATCTTTCTCTAAGAAGTTTGGAAATGAGTTCCTGGCAGCCCCTCCTCCAGTCCAAATTCAGTTTTGCCATTTGCTCCAGGCCGGGAGAAAATATTCCTGTGCTGGGAACCTTAAGGAGATTGAGAGATGGTGTCTGGGAAGGAATAACCCAGAATTTAACACGTACACTGCTCAGTTCTCTTTTTGGGGCTTGTTGTACTTAGCTTTCCCACTTGGCATTGCTGTGGAAGCCAGATGAGGCCCCTCACTTCTCCTGCCTTCCTTTCCCTGAGGTTGGGGCTCCTCTCCCACTCCCCCACTGGGTCTATCCAGGACATCTTTGACTATTTCTGTTGGGATCATATCAACATGCTGTACCCTGTGTCTTTCAGACACCCTGCACAAGAAACCCTGCGCACTAGACCTTCAGAAACAACCTGCTTCCGGTTCCTGCAGAAGATCCTGTCAGGGAACGGGGAAAACCTGCCACCTGGACGCTTGAACCCTGGCAGGGAATATCTCCATCCTTCAAGTAGCCCCATGATGATCCTTACTTGCCTGTCTCTTCCTTTCTTCCAGCATCACTCAGGGTATCCACAAGCAGCTCTTAGCCTTTCTAGAAGCCGGAAATGCTTCCTGCTTCAGATTCTGTCAGATATCATACACACGTAACACAATGTGCCCCTGCCAAAGAAAAATTGTATGTGACCTTATTAAAATTGATCGTGAACATTATAGAACATTTAATCATTTATAAATTATTTAGTCTGTGTTCATATTTTGTAGCCAACTTTCTTTTTCTATAACAAATACATCGCAGACCCTAGAGAACGATTTGTGTGTGTGGTTCTATATACATTAAAAGAAAAGCATCCTTTGCCTATCTTTTGTGGGGGATAGCCCAACTTTTCCCCCTTTTGTATTGCTTCTACTAATCAAGAGCCATTTGAGAGTCTGTCAGGTATCTGGGATGCATAGATGTCAGGTTGGGTGATGCTCCATGTATTCAGTGCTTGCCAATGTGATTTACCTCTGCTTGTGGCCATTGTTACCCAAGACTTTGATGACCAGATCTTACCCTGGGCCACGCACACTTCAGACTTCCAAGGCCTTTCTTGTCCTTTTCATGAATTCTTGTTTGATGTCTACAGTAGAGTAGCCCAGTGAACTAACATGATATATGCTATGGTTTTCCCCAAGTTTGCCAGTGGAAAACTGAAACACAGGAGGTAAGGTAGTCCACTCCAGGTCGGACAGTCAGTACTTGGGGGTCAAGATGAGGATCCATGTTCTTAGGGATCCTGTGTGTCCTGTGCTATGCAGGTCCTTATTGGTCCCACAAAGGACTCCTCCAGAAGGAAATTAATCAAGGCTCGCGTGATTAAGATACCTGAGAAGTGTGTCTATGTTATAAAGAATGCCAGCACCAAGTATTCTTTTATTTGGCCCACAGACAATGGGATCAGATGAATTAATCAGCTCAAGAGGTATTTTTGAGTAACAGACACTGTAGTAGTTATTGGTGATAGAGCAGTAAACAAAACAAACACACATGAAATCAGACTAGATTCCATTCCTGGGATTCATGGTCTAGAAGTGACAATGAATTAATGAGCCAAAATAGAGTAGGCCAGGACTTTACCGGTCGGCATTAAAGAGAAAACAGAAGCAGAATGAGGAGATGGGGAAAATGGAGGAGGTTTCGCAACTTTTTTAAGTGCAGTCAATTGTGAGGTGGCATCTTAGATGAGTCTGGAAGGGAGGCACTGTTTCAGGTGTCAAGTTAAAATGACTTCACCTCATACTGACCTTTACTGTAGATGTGATAGTTAAGATCTATTGTCTTCGGTGGGCTGGGTGGCACAAGCCTATAACCCTAGCTTCTCGGGAGGTGGAGGCAGGATGATTTCGAGTTCAAGGTCTACCTGGGAAACGTTTAGAGAGCCTGCTTCAAAATTTAAAAAGCAGGGGCATACTTGCCCAGCATCTTTACTGGCTTAGGTCCCATCCCCCATCACTGGAAAGGTCTATTGTGTAAGCAATTTCTAAACGGGCTGTCTCTCATCTCCTACGGTTCAACTTATTGAAATGAATGTATATTTTAAATGTTATGATGGTGTGGGAGTAATACATTTTTAGTATAAATCAAATTTTACATTTTGTTCTGAATTTGTAAAACACAGTGTGATCCTCTCATGTGATGTTAATCAGCAGTGGCCTTAGGATCAGAGAAGGAAGCAACAGATACTCTATAGTACTCCGTGGCTGAGCAACACTGTTCGGTAAATAAGGAAGGTTAAATGCACTTTCAACTTAGGAGTTTTACAATTGATGGTGGGCGTGTTGGGTCTAGTCCTATCATAAATAAGGGCTGACCTATATATAATGCAGCCTGTGTTATTTGGTTTAATCTTATTTTCTCTTTTCTTTCTTTTAAGACGGCTGACCATGAACTCAATAGGTGTCAAAGGGTGGCCTTGTATCGCTGATCTCCCTGCTTCCCTTTCTTGAGAGCTACAATTACAGATGTGTACCTCCATTTTGGACACTACAGCATTGTTACCTATAACCACCATGCTGAGAGCCCAATACCTATTTAGCTTATAACTGCAAGTTAATCTTGTATTTGTTTGTTTGTGGCTTTTGGTTTTTCAAGCTAGGGTTTTTCTGTGCAACATTCCTGGCTGTGCTGGAAGTCCTCACTTTGTAGATCAGGCTGGTTTAGAACTCAAAGAATCTGCCTGCCTCTGCCTCACAAGTACTGGGATTATAGGCATGTGCCACCACTGTCAACTGCAGGTTCCTATATTTCAACCAACATCTCTCCATTTCCACCTGAGTCCTGCCAAATACTTTTCCTCTTCTCTGCATCTATGAATTCAAATTTTTAATTTTTAAGATTTTTTTGAGATTATAATGTATTATATAATTTCTCCTTCCCTTTTTGATATCCAAACTCTCCCGTATATCTACTTGCTCTCTTTTAAATTCATGGCTTCTTTCTTTTATTAATTGTTATATACATATATTTATGCATGTTATATAAACATAAATTGAATTTTTAATTTACTTCCAGGGTACAGGTAATTGAAACTTTTGTATGCTAGGCAAATGCTCTACCACTAACCTGCAGCCTGGGCTCACGGTTTTTCGATCTGACATAGAAGTTAGATGATAAAGCATTTGTATTTCCATGTCTGACTTATTTCGTTTTGTATATTATTCCCTAAATTTGTATGTATTGTTGCAAGTGGAAATTCCCCTTCCTCTTATGGTTAAGTAATATTCTGTTTTATATGCACATCTTCTCAATCCATTCAAAAGCTTGGGTTGTTTACGCATCTTGGCTATTGTGGATAATGTCACAATGAACATGGGCGTGTCAAAAGCTCTTTGACATACAGCTCTCATTGCCTTTGGCTTTATACCAAGTCAAGTAGTGGTATTCCTGGATTATTCAACATTGCTTCTATTTTCAGAGTTTTTAGGAAACCTTAATATTGCTTACTAAAGTAGTATTAATGTACACCAGTGAAGGTAAGTTTCCTTTTCTTCACATCCTTCTCAAAACTTGCTACCCCTTGTGCTCTTGAGTAGCCATTCCAGTAGGCGTGAGCAGACATCATTTTGTGGCTTTAATTTGCATTTTCATGTTAGTTAGTAATGTTGAATTTCTTTTAATCCATTTGGGCACTTGTATGTCTTCTTTGTGATCATGTCTATTTAAATCTTTCACCCACTTTTATGTTTGTTATTGAGTTTAATAACCTCCTTGTATATTTTTGAAATTAACCTTTTAATGTAGGGTTTGAAACTATTTTCTCCTTCCATAGGCTACCTTTTCATTCTGCTGATTGTTATCTTTGCCCTGCAGAATGTTTTCTTAGGTGAATCGCTTCTTTCTGCTTTTATTGTCTGTCCTTATGATAAAGGACAGACAATAAAAGCAACTTGATTCATTAATTCATTTAATCCAGTATTTGAATTCTACCTAAATCCAGGAACTGCCCTAAGGATTAAAAAGTAGGACTACAGCTGGGGACTAGCTCAGTGGTGAAGACCAGGCATTGTTCTTGCAGAGAAGCCAAGTTCAGTTCTTAGCACATACATTGGGTGGCTCACATCTACTTACAACTCCAGCCTAGGACGATCAGATGCCACTAGCCTTCAGAGGTCCTTGCCCTCACACAAACACGTGCTCATGCATACACTTAAAAATGCATTTTAAGGGCCAGGAGGTGGTAGCAGACGCCTTTAATTCCAGCATTCAAGAGGCAGAGGCAGGCAGACCTCTGTGAGTTTGAGGACAGCCTGATCTACAGAGCGAGTGTCAGGATAGGCTCCAAAGCTACAGAGAGAAATCCTGTCTCCACCCCCCCCCCCAATAAATACATAAAATGTATTTTAAAATAGTAGGCCCATTCCTTCTGGTTAAACGGCAGGAAAAGAAGAAAATATATCAAGGCTGGAGAAATAGTTCAGCAGTTTAGGAGCATGTATTGCTTTTGTAGAAGACAAGAGTTCAGTTCCTGACACCCACACGAAGGCTCACCGTCACCAGCAACTCCAGTTCCAGGAGATCTGACAACCTCCAGGAGGTCTGAGAACCTCTTCTGACTTTCATGAGCATCAGGCGTGTATGTGGTACACATCCATCCATCCAGGGAAAACATTCAGACACATGAATCAAAGACAACATTAGTAGGTGAGAAGAACAAGTGAAAAAAAAAATCAGAATGGGGGTTGCTGCACTGATGAAGAAGCCATTGCAGTGTGGATTGCAGTTGGGATTTTGGAGTGTAATATGGGCTAATGACATACACCATAGAGACAGCCAATGTAGAGATCTATACAGATTACAAATTGATATTGGCTGATAAAAAAAGCACTATTCCAGGCTCATCATTAAGAAGTTGAGTGTAAGCTTCAACCTACAGACTCATGGCCCTAGTCAACAGCAGAAACATGGACTGAACCCCTAATACAAACCAGTATGGAATATGAATGTAATTTACAATGCTCTGTAAGATGAGGGAATTCACCATAGTTAAGCAAGAAAAGCAAGAAATTCTGCAAAAGCAGGGAGCGGAAAGCCTTAACTTCTACAGGATGGAGGTGTCTGATATCAATACCAAGCCTTGAGGCCTGTTTGTAACAATCCCGCAGAGGACTGGGGTCACAGGTGGCTCAAATAACCACCTTTACCGACATGGTTCTCATCCTATTTGGAAGATGTTTGAACCCTTAACTCTTGTTCCAGGTCTCTCTAAATCATGCCGTGAGGACAATGCACATCTTGAAAAAGCTACCTTTGGCAGGTCCCAATAGGGCAGAAGCCTCAGGAATGCGCCATAACATCCCACCCACATCCCTTCCCTTTCTTTATTCAAACAAATCTGAAACAAAGGTTGGAAACTTTCCACTCCGCCTTATTATAACTGTGCCATGGGTACACAGCCGGCTGGGGTTTTCAGTAGCCCGAGGGAGGTAGGGACGTCTGCTCAGAGCTCACTCCACTCCCACAATAAACAATCACTAAACAGCTTGCTGCCCTAGGCAACTGCTTGTCCAGCTTCATCAGGCTCTGAGACTAGGGTGGGAAGGGTTTTAAACCAGAATGCAGGCTCCGAGGCCAAGGAATGCTCAGGAGTCTAGTACACCTTTGAGACACAGGGTTTCCTTTAGAAGACCCCTTTTCTGGATGACGGGGGTTTGGGGAAGGGGAGTCGATGGTAGGAAGGTCAACTGAGGGAAGGAAGAAACGTGGCACATTCACTGGAAATAAAGTTAATTTTTTTTTTCTTTAAAGGTTCCCTTCTATAGCTAGGGCAGGTGACATTTTAAAAATACCACCTCAAGAATAACAACACCAATGGGGGCAAAATGAAATGGCTTCTCTTCAGCCATTAGGTTCCTCCTGGTCAGTGAAACGAACAGGTGAGAGGTACTCAGGAACGAAGAGAGAGAGGGCAAGCAGATCAGAAGGGGTCAGGAGATGTTTTCTCTAGCTCACAAGCACGGATTAAGAGCTGCAACAATTCCAGCCGACTGTGACTATTCCCATTTATTGCTGAGGATGGATGTCTCTGTGAAGAAGACAGAAAAAATACGTGGGTTACCCAGGTGAATTAGGAGAGCCATATAAATGTTCAAAAGAAAATACAATATATATATATATATATATATATGCCTCCGGGTCGAAGTGTGAAGGAGAAACATCCCGACCAGAGCTCCCTTTCCACGAAGTCCCCACCTCCTCCCCTCGCTTCTCCATTTTCAGGCATCCTTCCCCAGGAGCCGGTCCTCTCAGCCTCCAGGCGGGGAGGCGTTCCCGTCTGGTGGAGACCCCGGGAATCCCGAGCAGCGGGCTGGCTGCCGGGCGTGTCCCCACCCTTCCTCCCGCGCCTGTAGGGCCAGCCTGGTCCAGGTCGCCTTCGGAGCCGAAGGCCAGCGGTGGGCGACGCCCGGCCAGGCTCGCGCTCCGCCCGCCGCTCGTGCGCTCCGGGGTCCCCCGCGCCAGCGCCGCGCCGGCGCCTCTGCCGGCCGTCGGGGGTTATGAATGGGCGCAGCGGAAGCCCCGCCCCACCCGGACGTGACGCCCGGCCAATGGCAGCACGGGCTGCGTGGATGGATGAGGTCAGCGCTGTCGTGTCGGGAATGGAATGTGTAAGTGTAACATTCAGAACCGGGTAACATTCGGCGACCGATCGCGGCGGTCGGCAGCGCTAGCGCGGGGCCTGCGAAGCGCCGCTCGGGGCCGGCACTGCCCGCGGGGAGGACGCGCCGCCGCCGCCGCCGCCCGGCGTCGCCTCGTGCAGCAGCCGGCCGGGCCGCCGCGCGCCCGGGGAGCCGGCCCCGTGAGCGCAGGAGTAAACACCGGCGGAGTGTGGGAGCCGCTGCAGAAGGGAATAAAGAGACATGCAGGGATTTGTGAGGTTACGGCGCCCCAGCTGAAGGATGCACTAGCCGGCTGAAGCCGGGGCGGGTTGACTTGTTGGAACCGTAGTGCTCTGCACGGGAGTGTGGATGAGTTGAAGTTGCTTTCCCCGGGCTCGTTCTCCACGCCGCCGAGAGGAATCCAAGCGGCGAGGCAGGCACTTCGTCTTGCCATTGATTGGGTATCGGGAGCGTTTTCTTCACCGTTCTCTTTCTTTTTTCTCCGTCTTGTTGCATGCAAGAAAATTACAGTCCGCTGCTCGCCCGCCCTGGGTGCGAGACCTTCTGCCCGGCTCTCTCCCGTGCATTGTGCAGCCCAAAGATGAAAGACCGAAGGGGAGAAAGTTAAAGAAATCGCCCACATGCGCTGGATCAGTCCACGGCTTGGGGAAAGGCATCCAGAGAAGGTGGGAGCGGAGAGTTTGAAGTCTTTACAGGCGGGAAGATGGCGGACTGGAGCTGAAAGTGTTGATTGGGAAACTTGGGTGATTCTTGTGTTTATTTACAATCCTCTTGACCCAGGCAGGACACATGCAGGCCAAAAAACGCTATTTCATTCTGCTCTCAGCTGGCTCTTGTCTCGCCCTTTTGTTTTATTTTGGAGGCGTGCAGTTTAGGGCATCGAGGAGCCACAGCCGGAGAGAAGAGCACAGTGGTCGGAATGGCTTGCACCAGCCCAGTCCGGATCATTTCTGGCCCCGCTTCCCGGACGCTCTGCGCCCCTTCTTTCCTTGGGATCAATTGGAAAACGAGGATTCCAGCGTGCACATTTCCCCCCGGCAGAAGCGAGACGCCAACTCGAGCATCTACAAAGGCAAGAAGTGCCGCATGGAGTCCTGCTTCGATTTCACCCTTTGCAAGAAAAACGGCTTCAAAGTCTACGTCTACCCGCAGCAGAAAGGGGAGAAAATCGCCGAAAGTTACCAAAACATTCTAGCGGCCATCGAGGGCTCCAGGTTCTACACCTCGGACCCCAGCCAGGCGTGCCTCTTTGTCCTGAGTCTGGATACTTTAGACAGAGACCAGTTATCACCTCAGTATGTGCACAATTTGAGATCCAAAGTGCAGAGTCTCCACTTGTGGAACAATGGTAGGAATCATTTAATTTTTAATTTATATTCTGGCACTTGGCCTGACTACACCGAGGACGTGGGGTTTGACATCGGCCAGGCGATGCTGGCCAAAGCCAGCATCAGTACTGAAAACTTCCGACCCAACTTTGATGTTTCTATTCCCCTCTTTTCTAAGGATCATCCCAGGACAGGAGGGGAGAGGGGTTTTTTGAAATTTAACACCATCCCTCCTCTCAGGAAGTACATGCTGGTATTCAAGGGGAAGAGGTACCTGACAGGGATAGGGTCAGACACCAGGAATGCCTTATATCACGTCCATAACGGGGAGGACGTCTTGCTCCTCACCACCTGCAAGCACGGCAAAGACTGGCAAAAGCACAAGGATTCTCGCTGTGACAGAGACAACACGGAGTACGAGAAGTAAGTAAGGGCTGCCCTGGATGCCTGAGTCCAGGTGTGAGGTGGGGGATGCCGGGTGGAGACGGAGAAGCCCTCAGATCTCTTCTTCCAAGCAGCTTGGTTCCAGCGTGGGGGCCGAGTTTGAGCTTCTTAGGCAAACTCGACAGTCAAGTAGGTGAAGGTGTCTCGCCGATACTTTGAAAACCATTCAGGACCGTGTGTCTTCCGTGCATTACCGGGTTCTAATCCAAGTTTGGAAACTGCGCTTCACTGAGGGGTATTAGAGAATGTTTGTGAGGTGTCTGGAAACCCGGAGAGACTGATTCTTTCCAGGTCCACAGACACTCGGCCCTATGCTGTTTGTGTTCCTCATGAACATGGGTACCTGTTCTCCGTGGAGTTCGCCAGCCTTTAATTTTCATCTTTTTTTCCCCCTAAGCTTTAGATTCTTGCTAGCTGCAGGAATATTTAAATTTTAGCCGCCCAACTTGTGACTGCTTCTTTTTCCGTCCACAGCATTGTTATTTATTAAAGGTAGACTGTAAGTTGGCTGAGGCCTGTGGCTTTGAATGTATTCATTCATTCATTCATTCATTCATTCCCTCACTCATTTGGACAAGTCCTGGCTTCTTTGGAGAAACTTTAAAATCTGGGCCTCAGGCCCTCTGCAGTAAACTACCCTTGCTAATTTAGATTTCCCTTTCTTCTTTGTCTTTATCTATTTGCATATAAATGTAGACTGTTACTCTTTGAATGGGCTTGAGATGCCTCCTTAGCCTCTGTGGAGAGGAGAGTTTTGTCTAGTTGCTAAGTAACTGAGTTGGTTACTTTGTAGCCCCTTTCAGTCTTCCTTTTCCCGGTCTTTAACAGTAGCTGACACACAGGATTGCGGGTCAAAGTTAGAATCCACACATCTGCTTTAAACCAAGGCTAGCAGGTCAGTTTCCTGATAGCTGAGGTCAGTGGCCCAGACTCTCGCTTGTGTCTGGCTGGGAAAGAGTCAGTGAGCTCCTACCGTGCATTTCCACTTTACGCCAGTTAAAAATCAGAGCAGCCTTGTGCTACCCAGGGAAGGAAGGGGGAACCTCTCAGCTGAGTACAACAGGAACTGGCAGAGGTTGGCCGACTGTGCAATTGATTCATGAAATGCAGAATAGGGGAAATGCTTCTCAAACCTGATTGGATCAGGAAGGAACTGGGTGGGAAAGGGACCCTGAAATGAAAGGTTTGATTGTGTCTCCAGATTTCCTCAGACTCTCTGGTCTTCGTGGAAGTGATTGCAAGGGAAATTAAAGTCCTCCCAAATTT
The DNA here is from genome assembly GCF_018167655.1 of Microtus oregoni. NCBI lineage: Eukaryota > Metazoa > Chordata > Mammalia > Rodentia > Cricetidae > Microtus > Microtus oregoni. The sequence continues at coordinate 36,552,731 of NW_024543081.1, forward strand.
GATCATAGAGAATGAGGGAGGAAGTACCAAGTACTTGGGTTCTGCTTCTGAACCCCTAGGACCTTCTCCTGTTCAAGCATAGGAAAAGCTGAGGCTAGGATCAATTGTGAATCCATATTTTCCTCTTACACAGGGAAGTTATGTGTGAATATTGAGTGTTGTGACGGAGTGAATCCTTCCCACCGCCCCCAAAATACTCTTCAACTGTGGTCAGAAAGAAACTGCTTTGTTTAAAGGACATCCACTTTGATATATTCCGGGGGTGCTTGTAAGAAAACAGCACCTTCTAGGAATTTCTGTGGCTGGTATGTTGTAAAGTAACTTGATAAGGTGAGCCTGATCTTTTGATGTCTGCTAAAGAAATCTCACCCCATTTTATAGAAAGATCAGGATGTTCTTCATTCTGGGAGAGCAGGGGAGCTTGCACGGTAGGCAACTGCGCATGTGTTTGGGAAATATCCTGAGTCCTGGACCTCCAGTCATATCTGCCTTGTGGTCTTTTCGCCACAGCCAATATTCAGTCTTTACACTTTCTGTGGGAAGCCTACATTCGTTTTCTAGAGAGCAGGGGTGAAGAAAGGGGTGGCTGGCTGGCTTCCTTGCAACTTTGTTTTGCTTGTTTAATGTGATCGATTTCCCACCTTTCTGAGATTGGGCCAAAAAAAAAAAAGTGACATTTTCCACCTTTGTCTTGATTTATGTTGAAAGAGCACCTGGGTCAGGGCCTCACGATCATCTCTTTGGACATGTGGCATTTAGATAGAAAACAAGTTTGCTTTTCCTTCGGAGCGGGGTTTTCCTTGGTTTTATGTTCACTTTTACACTTTTTCCAGCCCTGGTTTTGCTTAATAGGATGGGTTATGAGTGCAGAGCCCTTGCACTCACCAGCCTGGAGTTCCGAAAGTTTTAATTCCTTGCCCATCTTGGATCATCAGAGTTGTTACTTGCAAATGTTATCGGGTTTCGCTTTTGACTTTGGAATACACAGGGAGGAAACCCGAACTCAGAAACCTGGAAGCAGGGTGTCACCGAGCAGACACACGACACACCTATGCTACACTCTGAAAGCAGTAAAAGCGATGGGTGTGATCCTTACCCTGGGGCCTGCAGAACTCCTCAGCCCCACTGAGGCTGATCACACCAGGCCTTTGAAGAGCAGGAGATACTGATGTCAGGTCTGTGGAAGTGATCCTTGAGGGTTTGGGTTCTTGCGTGGAATCAACTCTTGAGTTGGTTTCTACTCAGGGTTTAGGCTGTTTTCAGGGTGCTCCAAGCATTCACTTAATAACAAATTGGAAAGACAGGATCAATTTTCATCTACTTCTCGTCTTCATTAGCAAGTGCCTATGAAAAGGTTTCAGCTTAATTTGCTTCTGCGGGCAGTCTTGTACAAGTTTGCTTTGGACACCGGATCTGATAATTAGATTGGAAATTTGCGGTACCTTGATCGTGTTAGGCTGGTAGAACGTGAGCAGATGCTTCAACCCCACACGTGTTACTTGCTTTTAGTGATAGTGTGTGATGCTGTAGGTTTAAAGTCAGGTGGGTGAGGATTCCTGTCCCACTCATGATTTTGTGAAAACTCACACATTGGTCACACCAGCATAGAGCAGCTCTATCGGGTGAATGGAAATGTTATCCCAGAGAAAAAAATTAGTTCCTGTGAACTTTGACCCAGCTTTCCAAGATTATATTAAAAATCCATTTCTTTAAATGATGTACATATTTTTTTTTACCAGTTACATATCGTTTTAGTTTTTTGAGACAGGGTTTCTCTGTGTAGTCCTGTCTGTCCTGGAACTTGTTCTGTAGACCAGGCTGGCCTTGAACTCAGGGATCCGCTGTCTCTGCCTCATTAGTGAGGGGATCAGTACAAACCCCGCCACACCCTGCTTTAAGTCACACATCCTGACAGCCACTGAAACAAGTTCCTGATGGAATTTGGTGATCTGGAGTGAAGCCTTGGAGCAATGCTCTCCATCCTAATCCTTCTTGGCTTCTTAGGCATCCTTACTATGTCTCAGCATGAAGGTCACAGTTCAGATCCCCTTGAAGGTCATTATTCTGGAACTTCAAGTTTGGTTATCCCAAACAGAAGGAAGAGACAGTAATGAGATGTGGCGTCTACTTTTGACGCCCCCATGATTGTTTCCAAGCAGCTTTTGTGAGAAAAGTCAAGACTATGCAGATCTTTGGACCCTTTTCTGTGTTCCCTATTGGACCCTTTTCTGTGTTACCTAAAGCTGTACTCCACTAGTATTTAAAAAACAAAAACATTTCAGTGCAAGTGTGTGCACGTGTTCATATGGAGGCCAGTGCTCTTCTTTTGGTGAGTTCTGAGAATCGAACGCACATCCTTAGGCTTGGAGACAAGTGCCCTTCCCCACCGAGACATCTCATCAGCTGCAGCCTTGTCATATTTAAGGTGTCCTTAGGCTTCTAGCATTCTCAGTTCTTAGGAGTAGGAAATAGAGGATGGCAAATTTTAGGGACCAGTCGGAACTCTTGACGGCTGTCAGGAGTAGTTCTAGGATGGCTTTTGGGATCTTTCATTAGTCAGTGCTCTTCCGTTTCTAATTGCAAACCCTTTGGAAATTCTCAGCCCCCAGGACATCTGACCTGGTGCTGGTGGTTGGTGCTCCTGCAATTTGATGAAAACATTCCAAAGGGCCTGGCAGGCAGCAAAAAAAGAAAAAAAAAAGTCATATCCAGTTTATGCTATAGCTTAAAGGGCTGATGCTCCTCTTTAAAAGGATATCTTCAGAGTCTTGCTGTGGGGTTCATATTTTCTTTTTATTTGTTAATTAAGGTGGGTGTGTCCCAGGAAGTGCTTAGCTTAACTAGTTCTTCTTTTTTAATATTTTACTTTATTGCGGCTCTCTATATGGGTTGAAGAATTTAGGGGAACAGATCGAATTGACCAAACAAGTTGAATGAAGACGCCGTGGTAGAGGAAGGGAAATGTGCTTGAGACAGGTCCTAACACAGAAGGGCTTTTCTCCTTTTTTGCTCCATTATCCTAAAGTGGCTTGACAGACACTTGGAGCAAGTTCCTGATGGCCCAGGCCTAACTCTTCGCTAAACGCTTTTCTCCTTGGAAGTGAGAGGCAGGAGCTGCGTGTCCCAGACTTCAAATGTCCAATATTCACACCTTTCTCCCCACAGTTGTGTGATGGCACAAAAGTCTTTCTCAGATAAGCTACAGATCAGAAAAAAGCCGGCAGGCATGTTTCTGACAGTGAAGCTGTATCCCTTCCCCCAGGTTCCCTCCCCTCTCTGAACCCATTTTTGCAGAGACCACCTGAAAGTCTGCTTCACAAAGAATTAAGGTTGGCGGTGGGGGGTGCTATCACTCCTTGGAGGGATATTAGCATTTTGTTTGAGTGCTGAATAAGGAGTCTCTGAATGGTATCTCTTACCTGAGCTATGGGCCTAAAAGATTGCACTACAATTCGTGACAAACTGCTAAGGTTTGACCATGTGCTCCTGAGAGGAGGCCACCTTTGTTCCTCTTGACACCGGTTGGGCGGCACAGAATTGACAAAAGGAGACACCATACATTCCGGTGGTTACGGTTTAACCTCATATCCTGGAGGATCTGCTGTCGCAGACCAGGGTTCTAGAAAACTCTCTCAGTGACTTTGTCTTATCAAAGGTTTCGGTGGGTAGGACCTGGCTGCCTGGCTCACAACCACCTTGCAGCAGATCTTGTTAGTGCATATACCAGTGTGTAAGCTGAAGCCAGGGGTGCCTACGGAGCTTGTCCAAGGCTTCCCAGCTCCTCAGTGGCAGAACTTGGGTTGTAGCCCAGGCCTTCTGGCTCCCCACTTTCTGCCTCCTCACCATGGCCTGCTCCTGCTTCCTGACACTCAGCCGGCAACAGAGTGTGGGAGGTCAGGTGAAGTGGTCACTGGAGCCTGCAGTCTTCAGGCATCTACGTGGGAACACCTCTTGGACTGAATGTTGCAACTAATGGTTTTCACTTCACATCTCTCCTACATTGGTCAGCTTCGAACTTGCTGCCCGCCTTCCAAGCTGGAAGTGTGCTTATTACTTAACTTCGCCTTTCTGAACTCATTGAAACTGTTCAGCAAGTGAATTGTGTATCCATTTCACACATGAGAATGTAGGGTGTTGAGGGGAGGAAAGCAAGCACGGGATTGCATCGAACGAACTAATGATCCTGTAGCCAGGGGCTTTAGATCCCAGAGCCTACATACTCTCAGTCCTTCAAAATGGTGGCGCCCTGGAGAATGAAATATTCACCCGTTAGTTAGCAAGAGAGCCAGGCGCATGTCTGTCTGTCTGACGTTCCTCTCCTTGCTTTGCGCATGCTCCCCAAGGAATGGATCAGCTTGCACGTGTGGAAGAAGGAACTCGGTTCTGACACTGAAACTTTGAACTCCTAGAAGGGAAGCCTTCGTCAAAGTGACCTTTGCTCTCACTGAAATGTCCCCTGCCAGCTTGGGATGGACCCCCCTGGGATGGGGACTGGTGTGATAGTTGTCCCAGGTAGATGTGTGACCCAATAGTCTAGAAAGACCCACTGGGAGATACAGCTTTCTGACCCAGGGCGCCAGTTCCTGGGCGCCTTCCGCTCTAGAACAGCGGTGATTCTCAACCCAACCCATGAGTCATGACCCCTTTGTGGGGGTTCAAACAACCCTTTCACAGTCCTCACCTAAGACCATCGGAAAACACAGATATTTATGTTATCATTCATAATGATAGCAAAATTACAGCTATGAAGTAGCAACGCAAATAGTTTTATGGTTGTGGGGGGAGTCACCACAACATGAGGAACTGTATTAAAGGGTTGCAGCCTTAGGAAGGTTGAGAGCCAGTGGTCTGGAACAAAACTGTTGCTTGGCTGAGGTGCTGCTCAGGAGTAGAGCCTGGTGGTCGAGCTCATGTTAGCAATCCCAGGCACACATAATTCAGGTAACACTTTTTTTTTTTTTTTAAACACAAATGGCACTGTGGCTCAGTGGACACGAAGACTTGAATCTGGATTACTAGTACGCTTGTCAAAAGCCAGCTATTCATGGTTATAATTTCAGTACTGGAGAGTTGGAGACCGGAGGATGTTTAATGCTTCCTGGACACCCAGTCTGGTTTAGTTGGTAAGCTTCAGGGTCAGAAAATAAGATGACGTGATTGAACCAGGAACCCCATAATGGCGCTGACCTCTGTCCTCCAAATGGCGTGTACACATGACTGCCGCACGCATGCACACACACATAAGCCATACAAGCCGTGTAGCAGCTTTTTGTGAGAAATGGCGATGGTACAGAATACAGCAAAATGACATTATGGTTCATTTCTTACCCCGTTGTGAGAGCTAGGCCACGTTAAAGTTTGACTTAGCCACCTAACTTTCTATTTGTATTGTTTTATCTCTGCCTAGCCTAGCACTTTGTCCAGCTATGTGAATTATTTAGTCAGTGGTAAATAAATCTTAACTTCATTGTTTGCCCAAGCTGCCCACGAGCTGCAGCTGGGGCAGCTGCTTTGGTGAGCACACCTCCCAGCCTTCCACAGGCTGCTCTGTCTGCTTCGGAAAGTTTAAATCAGGTCTAAGTGTGCTTTTGGAATTTTTCCCTTCCCATAATTTAAGAGCATTCTACTGTCCTACCAACACGACTTTGAAAGTGAGATTTTTGAAAGCACATTTTTTTGCCTTTAATTCATGTTATAATTTAACCTTTTATATTTTCTCAGTTGGGAGGACGAATTTCACCAGAGTGCCTGCTTCCTGACCAACAATCTCTTTTTCAAAAACAACAGAGGACTCATGTGCCCACCCTCCCCCCTACCCCTCATCCCTCTAGGATGGTAGGTGTTTTTAAGGTGAGGGTGAGTACCCAGTTAGGGAAGTAGCCGTCATTAAATGACAGCTTAGATAAACATTGTAGGTGGTAATTGGTCCTGCAGGGGGTCTTTGAAGCTCCCAGCTCTTTTCCCTTTGAAGTTTTGTTTTGGCTCCAGCCAAAAACCTCTCTGGTCTCTTTACTGTGCTGGCAGCCCTCAACTTCTCTCAGCAAACACAATGCTAGCTTTCTGGGGGAATCTCAGGGTCTATTGACCTTAGTTGGGGAAGATACCTTTCTTCTAGCATCTTGTATCAGTTGAGACCTTTGCTTCTATTTTCCCTTTGATTGTAGACTCCATGATTCATGGGGAGTGAATTTGGGCAGGTTCTTCACCTCTGGACAGCCAAGTAAGGAATCTTAAACCTGATCGCATTGTTTTAAGTGTCTTTAAAACCACACACACATGCATGCGTGCACGCACACACACACATACACACACAGAGTCAACAGTTTATGTTCTTATTTTCAAGCCTTTTTTATTTTTTAGTAATGTCACTCCTTTCAATAGCTCGAGATATTTGAAGCAATGCATACTTCCATTTTCCTTTGTACCTTTTTGTCTTATATGAAGCCTTAGAAAGCAGAGCTTGGGATTCCGAGCCAGGGAATAACTGACTCACAGGATTCCCGGACTAGGTTTTTAACCTCTTAGCCTCGGTTGTGGTATCTGGAAACAGAGATTAGATTACCAGCCTTGCAGGGTCATGAAGAAGATCAAAAGAGCTGGAGCGTATGTGAATGTACCTTGTAAATGCTAATATGTGCTCTAGGGTGGTGGTGTTATTAAAACCATCTTCCCGTCATGGTCTAAGCAACTATATAGTGGCTCAGTTAGTTAGGAAACTAACTGCGCCCCTGAAGTAACTCCGCACTTCTCTTCCCTGAAACCGAATTCCCAGGTAATTGGTGCTCTGGTGTTCAGTCATTCCTCTGTGGAATGTCGAAAGACCTGACCTGGGGGGGGGGGGGGGGTCTTCAGGCTAGACACCTCTACCCTGGCAGCTGGCAGCGGGGAGAGGGTGGCCTCAGGGGTCAGGAGTAGTCCAGTATTTCCTTGATCCCAGGCTCCCTTCTTCGAGAATGCAGGTTATTCCTCTTGCATCTGCCATTACCAGCCAAGGATGACACATGGAGAGCCACCTTGTGTGAATGGAACCGAGCCATTAGCCGTCTCCTTGAGCTGGCTCAGCAGGTTCTTAGGCTGCAGTGACAAGCACAAAATCTCTCAGGCCACTGTAAGTCACGGGATTTGTTTTAAGGCAACATGAGACAGAAACTAAACTGAAACCACTAAGTTCCCGGGATCCAACACTGTATACGTGGACAGGAGCTTTGTTCCTGCCCGGGCCAGCTTTTCTGTTTCTCTGAGTCTGCCAGCCGCCACTAGTTAGCCTTTTCTCAAAGGTGTCTGTTGTCCGGGTCTGGCGGGAAACCAAGGCTGATTGACTTTTCCAGGGATCATCACTCTTGCAGGGAGGAGTCATGTTAGGCCATGACTTGGGTGTGGTAGAGACCTGAGCAGTAGAGGGGTCTCCCTATCACACCTCCACTGTTGACTTAACAGTCTCTATTTTGCAAATGGAGTGTTTTTGTTTGTTTGTTTTTGCAAAGATTATTTAACAAGTAGGTGATTGCAAAAGGCAATTATAAATGAACCTCCTTGGACTGGGGACCAAAATGATAATTCCCCAGGTAGTTGGGTGATCCAATAATATTGGGAGATTCTGCTTCTGGGACACAGGACACCAGTCGCTCGCAGGGCCTTAGGCTCTAGAACAGGTGGACATCCTTTTGCAAAGCACATCTTGAAGTCGTTTCCTGGAACAGGGCGCTGTGGTTAGGGGAAGTTAGTGTGGCAGGGACTATCGAAGCCATATCCTGTTGGCACTTGTGTGTCGGAACCCAGTAGATGGGAACGGCCACACTTCGACTGTGTGTTGGTAAGTGGGTTGCATCTTGCTGAGCTCTAAGCAGGAAAGTACCATTTGCTCAACTGGAGAAACTGAGGCAGAGAACCTTTAAGTTGACCTACATTGACCTACATAAGAGCGCGCAGAGACTATGCAAATGCAGGGCTTCTGATTTCCAGGCCTGTGCTCTCCACCATAGTAACCTTGGTGCTTTTGCATGCATAATCCTATCTCCAACCACAGGACCACACTGTCACCAGTTGTCAGGTTTGATTGACAGGTCCTCACCCATCACTTGGGTTTTCACCTAGAATTGATTTCACCAAGTTTAGAGAGAGAATTCCAACCACTTTGGAAGTCGGATAGCCCAGATATAATGATTTGAAGCAGTAAATCTAAAGACAAGAGTTGGATTCTTGCACATTGATTTGGGAAGATGGGACAGCCGACAAGACAGACATAAGAAAGTAGGCCTGTGGGCCACAACACTCGGGAGCAGTTGCCGGGCAGTGTATGAGTAGCTGGCGTGGTGGGTGTTCAAGAGTGCCCTCCACACTGCACAACAGCGGCTGTGCTTCTGAGCCCTGGGTAGTAAGTACCTTGCTTGTCACCCGGTAGAGTGTAGGCAAATATTTGATAAGCTACACTGTAGTTTAGTGCTGCCCCAAGGCATCATTTGTGTGTACTCTTCTTTAGTAAAGTGGAAAAACGGTGCATTTTTATCCCTTGCTTCAGCATATGGGCGATATAAAAATATTTGGGTGCTCTTAAGACTAAGCTGTCCCTTTGAAAACATGGCCATCAGGCTAACCTTAGCATAACGTTGCCTGCATGCCCAGGCTACTAAGTGACTGGGCATGAGGAATTGAGATGCAGGGAAAGATGGTGCCGGGAGGGGATGAGGAGACCTCGCATTGTCCCTGGTAGGTATGCCGAGGTACACAACAGCCACGCCCTTAGCGATAAGAACCGATGAGTGGAAAGGCAGAATGGATTCCACCATGCACCCTGTGTGCATTCCAGCGCCCTGAGAGCTCATGAAACTGTCTGTGGTGTTGCTGGTGTAAAATAGGATCGCAGCCCTGCCTTCTGTGAACATGCCCCAGGGCTCCTCACAGGGAGGTGATACCTTATGGCTGCTGGTCCAGCTGTGCCTGCCTCCTCAACTTCATCCCATCCTCAAGTGAGAGCCACACCCCTCTTCCTACATCCTTTTCCAGCAGCTTCCTGCTCTTTCTCACTTCCGGAGTCACATCTTGGACCCCTCCTGGTCTGTGCTTTCTTAGAACATTTCATGGTTACTCTAACTTTGGATTTCCGCTTATTTAACTCTTTGTTTCTCTCTTTCCAGTATATTGCCTGTATGCCGAAGGCGGGAGCCATGGATCCATTAATGCTTTTATTTTTAATTTGGTTTAGTTATTGCAATCGGTGTCCACAAAACAGCCTTTGCTGCCTATCAGATGCATATACACTAGCTATTCAGCGGTGACGTGCATCCTGCCCTCTGATATCATGCAAATGGTATCCCATGTTAGAAGATGCCAGGCTCCTTGAAGAAGAGCAAGGTCATGGAAAGTACAGTGGCCCCATGATGTGGTTGGATGTCCTTGGAGCTTCTGAGAACAGGTCTTGGCTCCAGACTCCCTAGCGATGAAGTTCTGGGTTTGTGAAAACATGCGTCAGCCAGCGTTTTGGAAGCCCAGTGAAAGTAAGGGCTAGAGAGATGGCTCAGAGGTTAAGAGCACTGGCTGCTCTTCCAGAGGTCCTGAGTTCAATTCCCAGCAACCACATGGTGGCTCACAACCATCTGTACTGAGATCTGGCGCCTGGGCATATATCGAGGCAGAATGTTGTATACATAATAAATAAATAAATCTTAAAAAAAAAAAGAAAGACTAAGAGATGCTTTGGGGGTTTTTTACTATGGAAGGAAGAAAGCCTCCGTGGGCACATGGCTGGCCGGGGACTTTCCCACCGTAGTTCTGGGAAAGCCCTGGTGGGGTTCCGAGGACAACCTCAGGTGCCTGTCTGCTCTGTTCAAGGCCGTGTCTCATTGCTGCTTGTTGCGGTGAACCTCAGCCTTGCAGGCTCCTGAGCACCTAGAGAGTCTCCTGTCTCTAACCCCATCTCGCTGTAGGAGAACTATTATTAGAGACATCAGTTATGAGGTCTGTCCTTTTTATTTGTGTTCTGGGATATGAATGCAAGTCCTCATGCTTGAATGGCAAACACTGAACCCACCTAACCATCTCCCTAGCCTTGGCTGTATCATCAAAATTGGTCATTTTTATTGAACCACCTGGAGTGTGGCCACTGTTGACCGTAGATTCCAAGCATGAGGTCTGTTAGGCCTCACTCCCTTTGATTTATAGGACAGGCTTTCCAGTCTCTCCTCCAAGTTCATTTTGTTCTTTTGGTGATTTACCTGGTTTCCTTTTTGTTTTCAAATAGGAAATTCCTTCCAGTATTTTTTGAGAGATACTTTCTCCTTGTTCCTTTTTTAAAAACAACTCTTGTGTCGGTGTGAGAAGTAGCTGAATCAAATGCAAATGAACCAAGAGGGGTTGCTGTACACAAACCCAAGAGGACTAAATGAAAAAGTACCAGGGTCCACTTTTATCATTTAATTTTAATAGTCTCCAGCTACTAACTCCCTGCCTTCAATTTTTTTAAAAGAATAAACTATTATAAAAAAAACCTTACAAATAGATAAAAAACATCATAACCCAAATTAACTAGACCCAAAGTCTATACAACTTAAGAACTCATTACAGTTCGAAATGGCCTTCAAAATGGAAGCTGTGGAATTTCACATTAAATTTGAGCCTTTCCGTATAAGGTGTGTGTCGTGTAGCTGTCCGTCACACAAGCTAAACAGGCCACTCAGTATTAGAACTGGAGCGAAAAGCATCTGTCTGTCCGCTGGCGCAACCTGTGTCTGGCTCCACATTCGGGCCTTCCTCACCTCCTGTGTTCAGCCTTCCTTGCTGTCATCCTTCATGTTACTCTGTACCCATACGTACATGGCTCCATCCTGCACATGGGAAAGCCAGCAGTTATGTATTTCTGAGGTTTCCTCTGTCCCCCAGAGGTTGGAGGAATGAAAATTTTGGTGTTCTTTTTTTTTTTCTTCTCCCTTTCATCTGAGCTCTGTTAACTGGTACTTGAAGCGTTGCTGCTAAGCACACAGCAACATGGTACTTAATAAAGCTATCAGGCTTCTAATGAATTCATGTGGAGATTTTTCATTCAATTAAAAAGCAAAGGGAGGGGGTGAGCGGAAGGTGTACTGTTATTTCTCCTGCTGGCTTTTATTTCCTGCCTTTAGAATCTGCCGTGGCTCCCGAGGGCCTGCGCTAGGCATGTCGCATGGCAATGCTGGGGGTGTCTAGCTTGGATGATCCGCTGCGGCGCAGCGACTCGATTCTTAGTAGGTCTTAAACATTGACTTGTATTTGCTGACGATCATATGACACTTGATTAAGTATGAATTATGTTTTTCTGTTCCTCCAAAGGTTGGTAATACTGTTTTCCAAAATTATGGCTAGCTCTGAATATCCAAAGTAATTGGAAAATCCAATCAGCGGGGAATCTGACACCAAAATGCTTTTGCTTTGCTGAGAGGCAGAGAAAATTTGTGTGCAAAAACACTGCTTCCTATGTGCTACAGGCGCCTTTAAAATTCACGTTAAAAAAGCTACCTTGAAACAGCGTGTTTTATGATTTTTGAGTATGGTGCAATGTAGCAAACCTTTAAATGCAGAGCGGTGGTCTTTTATTGATCCAAGGAGTAGAAATGTGCAAATTTCTTTAGATTTGGATTGTAGAGTTATAGTACATTTTTTTTAAATGAGCAGTAGTTTATGTTAAGATAAAATTTGACTACCTCAGTGTTTAGTACAGGTAAAAGATTCCAGTAGTATTTTAATGAATTTATTTTATGTGTTGCCGTGTCTAAGGAGAAACCCAAGTAAGGATAATAGAGGGCAGAAAGGATTAAATGTCAAAATAAATGATAGGCTTCAGTAAAGATAAGGGAAGAAGTCATTACCTGTAAGTCAAAGAAGCAGGAGTCAGAGAGGAGAAGCTAACGTGAGGAGTGTCGCCAGGGTGGCGTTTCTTCAGGTGGCTCTCCGTTTCTTTCCTCTAGAGTTTCCGTAAACTCCCTGGTGACTAGGGGTGTCAGGTCTGCACACAGTATCTGTCTGTATCTGGAAGTGTGTTTGTGTGTGTGTATGTGTGGGCGACACCTGTGTTCAGTTTACTCTAAGCCGTTGGGGTCAGGCAGTCTCCTTTAGAAAGGTGAACAGTGAGATTACAGAAGCAGATGGGCAGAATCACGCCTCTAATCCCAGCACTCAGGTAGTGGAGGCAGGAGGATCTGAAGTTTAGGGTCATCCTAGGCTAACAGAACCACAACTGTTAATCCAACCCCTCACCCCGTTCTCCCGGGGGGGGGGGAGGGTCAGAGACCTGTTCTTCCTATGTCGTGAAAGTCTTGTGCGGTGTAGGTGAGCAAACAGAGGACCAGGGAGGTTGGGCAGCTTGCTCAGCATGTCGGCAGTAAAGGAGCACTCATTTTTCAACTTGGAGCTCAGAGGCACATGCAAGCGATGTGTGCAGGCTCTGGAGACAGTGGTTTGAGTTCCAGTGGGGTCTCTGTCACCATCTGTGAGGTGTAGGGCAGCCTCTCTGTGCGTCTTCACTTTTGAGATGGGATGGTGATAGTTTCCACATCTTAGGGTTGTGGCGAGGGGTGACTAGGTAAGGATACATGCCCCATGCTTAGACCAGGCCTTGGCGCATGGTAAACACTCGGTGAGAAGCCCCAGCCCCTGCCATTCTTCACCTGCCTCAATAAGACCCCATGAGACTCAGGATTACAGACAGACTCACCGTTTGTGTGTGCGCATCGTTCTTTTAATTTCATTTCTTTCATTTGACCTGTCTGCGTACAGCTCATTACAGTTGTAGTGTGCAAGGTGATACGGTAGCCCGCCAGTCGTGGAGAAACTCCTGGTGGCTTGGCAAGTGCCCAGAATTCCAACCACCTGTCGGAACCATTGCCGAAACACAGATTTTTATTTTCCCGCAGTGGCTCAGCCAAGCACGCCAATCATCAGTATGATATTGTGTCAAAAAAAAAAAAAAAAAAAAACCAAGCTTCTTTTATGGAAGTATTTGGTTTCTCACCGGTCCTGTGATACCGAATCAGTGCATGGGCCTCATTCCTGCTTCTTGCAAAACCATCAAAATGTGATGGCAGACATGACCGTGAGATCCCCCTGAAATGACTCTCAGAGATAAACCTGTGTGGGACTCAGAAGGTAAAACTAAATTTTTTCTCTCTCTCCAGCAATTCAAGTAGCCAAGTGAGAGATCCCATCCTGCCAGGGAATTAGCAAACCAGAAAGCCATGGGGGGGGGGTAACCTTGCGCTTTGAACAATTTGCGTGTTTATTAATGAGCAGCGACACTTCCTTAAGGATGGTGTCACTCTCCAGCGGCAGGACCAAGACCTCTGTGCTGTTTCTGCGTGTTAGATTTAAGCAGTGCTCACCAGTCCTTGGCGATGAACTTGCAACTGCAGCCATGGTGAAGTCAGGGAGGAGATTTTTAGACTGGGTTTTGAAGATCTGGGTGCACTCAGACACCCTGGAGCCCCACTTTTCTTTCTCTCCCCTGGGGACACGAGCACACTGTCAGGGTTGTGATGGGATGCCTATTGGAGCCCACATTAAAGAAGTTTTTGCTGTCATTGGGTCAGCTGTATGCCATGGAACCTTACCATATCCAGAATGAGGGTAGGGTGGGAACTGTGTTGGGATGGGATTGTATTCTTATTTCAGCTGGACGCTCGTGTGCTGTGTAGCTGGCATATGCTTTGTGAGGAGTGACTGGTGAGTGGTTCCCCATGTGTAAGAAAGGTATCTTCTTGCCATCACCCCAAATTTGATACTGCTTGGGAAAGGCAGGGTGTGTGTTTTATAGTGAGATATATATATATATATATATATATATATATATATATATATATATAATGGTAATTTGGGAACAGCATTTTGTATAAGGAGCATATAGCCCAATCAATATCTTTTTATTTTTTTCCCATCTCTGAGGATATCACAAGGGTGATGTTGGCCTTTTTTTTTTTTTTTAACACCCCACTATGTAGCTCTGGCTGGCCTGGATCTTTCTAAAGAACAGGCTTGCCTCTCACTCACAGAGATCCACCTGCCTCTGTTTTTTAAGAGCTGGGATTAAAGATGTAAACCGCCGAGCCTGGCTTGTTGTTCTGCATTGAAAATAAAAACTCAAGAACCAGGGGCTGGAGAGATGGCTCAGTGGTTAAGAGCATTGCCTGCTCTTCCAAAGGTCCTGAGTTCAATTCCCGGCAACCACATGGTGGCTCACAACCACATGTAATGAAGTCTGGTGTTCTCTTCTGGCCTGCAGACATACACACAGACAGAATATTTTATACATAACAAATAAATAAATATTTAAAAAAAAACCCAAAAACTCAAGAACCATGCTCTCCAAAGGACTTGTTTGGAGAGAGGGTTCTCCCTTTCTTGTCCTGTGATGGCTCTTATCTTTTTTTTTTCCACTTCCCTTCTCTCTCTCCCCTTCCTTCTCCCCCCCTTTCCTCTCTTCTCTTTCTCTTTTGGTGTGTTTATATGATTGTATAGTGTATTTGGGGGGTGTTTGTGGGAGTGTATGGTTATATGGGGTACGCACGCTGGCACCCCTTGGTTCATTGTCCAGAATAGTACTGTAGGGTGTGTTCTATTGCATTCTCTTAATCCTTTAAGACAGGATGTCTCAGCAGGGTGGTGGTGGCTCACGCCTTTAATTCCTGCACTCAGAAGGCAGGCAGAACTCTGTGAGTCCAAGACCAACCTTTTCTACAGAGTGAGATCCAGGATAGCCAGAGCTACACAGTGCAATCCTGTCTCAAAAAACAAACCTGAAAGACAGGGCGTCTCTCTGAGTTCTAAGCTCACTGGTTGGCTAGGCTGGCTAGCCAGTGAGCTCCTGGGATCCACTTGTCCCTGCACCTCATTGTTGGGGTCATGTTTAATCCATGCCTAAACCATGGTGTGGGTGCTGTGTGTTTGAAGTCTTGCAGCCTTGTCCTGTTCTCTTGACGTCTTTTCAAATTAGAAATGGCCTTTCTTCTAGCAAGCTGACTTAGACAAGGAGCAGTGTCATAAAATGCCACATTGTATTTCCAGTAAACGCTTTTCATTAGATGAAGTACAATAATTAGAATTTTTGGACTTATCTCTAAAAGTAGAAAACTCTTATTTTTGGAACTCGTAGGCAAGATGGCCTGGGCACTTTATCAGTGTGTTCTATTCAGGACATGGCTTAAGGGCTATCATTTGAAGCCTGTCATTTCTGGCTCCCTTGGGGGTGTAAAAATGGCCTAGTGATTTTTGAGATAGCAGAACACAAGTCAGCAGGCCGGTTGGCTTGGGCTTCAGCCGGGTGTTCCTTGCTAATCACCGCCTTTGTCTAGCGAAGCTTCTATTAAGTGTTTCTTTGTCCACGTGGAGCAGGTGAGATGGTAATCTTGGAGGGAAGTTCCAACGTACGTGGAGGGGCTTCTAAGTTCTCTCGCTTTAATTCTCCTATCCTTCATAATTTCAGGGATACATCAGGCATGCAGGCTTTTTGGGTTCTCCTGTGTCATTGAGGCCCGGTGAATTCTGTGGTTTAGACTGACAGCTAAGGGCTCATTCTTTGTTTTGGGACCATACATCTTTCTACTCTGAATTGTAATTTTTTTAAAAAAAAAGTTTTTATCTTTCCAGACTCCTGCACCTTCGTGGGGGATGTTGGTTCATTCTTCGGGTTCCAGAGGCTCCCTCCCAGTGTGTTAGTGTGCCTGATGCGTGCTTAGCAAGGGTTATTACATTTGACTAGAGGTGTCTGTATGTGCATGCATACATGTGTGTGCCTTTGTACCTGTGTGTGCCTCTCTCTTTTTCTCTGTGTATGTATGTGTGTGTGTACATGCACGTATGCATGCACGTGTATGCATGCATGCTGTGTGCCTATGCAGGGTGGGGTGGAGCCGGTTGTGGGGGTGGGTGGGGATTGAACTTCAGGTCTCCTTGATGAGTGCTCTACTGCTGAACTCTGTTTTGTCTGTAGTCATTTTTTTTTTAAGTGCAAAAGTTCCAGAAACAAAACAAATGACAAGAATATGTCCAGTTCTGGGCTTTAGAACAATGTCTTTAAAGAGAGTTGGAGAGATGGCTCAGTGGCTGAGAACACTTGTTGCTCTTGCTTAGGACCTGGGTTTAATTTCCAGCACTCAGGTGGCAGCTCCCAAGCATTTCTAACTGCGGTTCTAGAGGATGCAAAATCCTCTTTTGGCCTCTGCTGGCACCAAACACACATGGAGTACCATGCATACATATAGACAAAATATATATACATGTAAAATGACAGAAAGAGAAAAGAGGGAGAGGAGAGGAGAGGAGAGGAGAGGAGAGGAGAGGAGAGAGCACTTGTTACCTTTCCAGAGGACCTGGGTTTGATTGCTAGCACCCACAGGCAGCTCCTAGTTGTCTATCACTGCAGTTCTGGGGGACTTTGGTGGCAACGGCAGCGGTAGGGGGGTCGTATCTGACATCCTCTTCTGGTCTCCACAGGTACCAGACATGCATGTAATGAACAACATACATTCAGGCAAAACAAACATGCACACACATTTTTTTAGACTTAAAAAAATATTGAAGATATTTTTGGTTTATGTCTTTTCCAATTTGTGAGGAAGCCAGCCCTCCCTGGCTTCTGATGAAAAACATGTACTGAAGAGACCTTCTCTCCCCCCTCCACCATTTGCCCCAAATAGATTTTATCACCAGGTTATTTGGATACTTTCTGCTCTGCTCTTTAAGCTGATCATAGTTTCCAATGTCAGCACCATGAGAACAGGGATGGTGTTTATTTGTTTTTTGTTTGTTTCCCTGGTACTTAGCCTATCTAGAATCCCAAAGAAATATTTGTTAAATGAGTATCTTTGGCCACGGTGGCCTGTTAGTGAAGAAAGGAAGGTTTTGGAGCTGATAAGTGTAACTCGATATATATTTTTGAATAAACAATCTAAGGGATGTTGAATAAGAAAAGTAAATTTTGAAGAGATTATTTTTTTTTCTCCCTTGATGTTCAAGATAATAGGAATGTAATTAGAGATTTATCAAAACGAGATGATGATCTGCAGGTTGAAAATAGCTTCAGTCTTTGTTATTCTGGTGACAAGCAGAACTACTTCTGGTCCGCAGAATACTGCATTATTAGTATTAAAATGGGAACTGCACTGTGTTGTCTGGGATGGGCAACTCGTTCTTGATCAGGTGCAGACGATAGTGCATCGAAACTGACTTCCTTTTGAGGAGCAGGCTGAGGGATGCTTGTCCTGTGTGTGTGTTTTAATGTCAGCTTGACATAAGCTGGGATCATTTGCTAAGAGGGAAATTCAACTGAGAAAAATGCCTCCTTAAAACATGCTCTTCTGCAGGACTGCGGGTCATTTTTTTGACCGATGCCTGGAGGGGTCCAGCTCTTTGGGGCAGTTCTGTCTGTGTGCAGTCGATCCTGGGATGTAAACTGAGGAAGCCAGGAGGAACAAACCAGTAAGCGATATTCCTCCGTGGTCTCTGAGTTCCTGCCTCAGGGTTCCTGCCTTGATTTCCTTCAGAGATGGACTATGATTTGTATGTGAGAAAGTTTAAGTAAGCCGAACAAAGCCTTTTCTCCCCAGGTTGCTTTTTGGTTGTGGTTTTTATCACATCAATAGAGAAATCCATGGGGTTCTGGCAGCACCACCGCAGAAGAGCCCTTGCTCATTCCTTTGGTGCTTTGGCTCCTCTCAGACCAACACTGGCGAAGAGAACCACATGCTGTGCTCAGCCAAGATCTGTGGGGACCGGAAAGCTTTCGTAGACTTTGCCCTCGCAGCCCCAGCCGTCCATGGAGGCTCACAGATAGAATTCTGTGCTGTCATCTCCTGGGACCTGGGTTCCTATGCCAGTCTCAGCTTCCACCGACTCCTTAGGCCACTTCATTTTTTTTTTTTTCACACGACCACTTCTGTCTGTCCCTGAAAGGCATGGATTCTCTACACCCTCTCTTTCTAGGTTCTCTCCAGGATCAAGGCTGTTCTCAAAAACCCATCTTCCTTTCACATTAGGGTGCCCTGTTTCTCTTCTCTTCTCTTCTCTTCTCTTCTCTTCTCTTCTCTTCTCTTCTCTTCTCTTCTCTTCGCTCCTCTCCTCTCCTCTCCTTTCCTCTCCTTTCCTTTTGTAATCCCGCCCCCCCCCCCCACATAGTCCCCTACTTTATCCAGTATTAGGTCTTCTGCTGGCCTTCAGTCAAGCTCTTCCAGCCAATAAGAGTTCCCATCTCAGAGCTGAGTGTGATGGCTCTCATCTGATCTCAGCATTGGGGAGACTGAAGCCATCCTGGGCTATAAAGTGAGATTCTTGTCTCAAAGCAAAAAAAGAGGTTTAGAAGTTTGATTGTATATTGAATTGTTAAGAGAGAGTCGTGCAAAGATTACAGCAGAAGCCACAATTGGTTGTCTGGGGTGGAGAAACAGAAACTGAAGTTATAGTACTCACGTGTAAAAGCTTTCAGCTTACAGGAGTGAAAGTTCCTTGTGCCGTGTTTCCCATGACCGCTTTAGCATGTCATTGTGTGCTCTTGGCTGAGCACATGCGATCCATTGTCATGACAGTGGAGTGATTATGCGCATGCTCTCTGGGGGTAGTTACAAAAAGACCACACAATTGTGTATCCAGCCATATCCTGCATCAACATGTCTAGCTCTCTCTGGTTCTCTTTTGATAGCCCTAAGGCATTTTGTTTTGAAAACAGTTCTTTGATTGCATTATAATAGAGTGCAATTGAAAAATATCTTTTATTCACCTCTGATGTTTGGAGAATAAGTACTTTGATTTTGTTTGTTTTAGCAAAATCCTGGGGTGTGGATTTTTGGTTTAAATGCCACCTTTTCAGTTACCTATATCTACTAAAGAAATCTTAAAAGCTGTAGGAGTTGACTTTTTAAAATATAAAAACTAAACATTTTTCCCCATTTAGCTAAAAGGCCAAAGTGCACAAGCCAAAGACTGTTGGTCTCATTGAGAGAAATAAAGAAAAGCTTTCCCTGAGTCTGGACTCCTGAGAGTCTGACTTAGAGAGTGGCACTTGAGGTGTGACCCCTTATGCTCCAGGCCTGTGAGAAAGAGTGCATGCCTGGGTAGGCTTGGTGGGGAGCAGGCTGCCAACCCCAGTTCCTGGCTGTTCCTGGTAACTTCCTGCAGTCATCTTAAAATGTGTTTATTTTCTGTCTTGGCACAAGTAAATCCACATCCTAACTGGACAGATCATCTCAAGTCTAGGACCTGCCACGAGTGGGCCATACTATGCCTGAATCAAAAGATTTGAACAAAAAGCAAAAGCAGAGAAGGGAAAAGTTAAGGGAAGGCTACACCCCGTTTCATTGTGAGGCTTACATGTTGCATGCTGAGTTTTTACTTTTTGATTAGAACTGACAGTTGAGCAGATAAGATTTACTTTGTGGGGCCAGGAGGAAGCTGTCAGATTTTAGTTTGACTGTTCCCTTTTTCTGGGTTTCCTTCCTTCTGCTCCCCTAGCCTCCTACCCTTTCTTTCTTTCTTTCTTTCTTTCTTTCTTTCTTTCTTTCTTTCTACATGACTGCTTTAATTAGATGACACCTACTATTCATCAGTATTTCTCTGTGCTGTTTGCAGATGAAGTCAGAACCATACCAGAATTCACTAATTATCTATCTATCTTATCTATCTATCTATCTATCTATCTATCTATCTATCTATCTATCCCTTCCTTAGCACAGGGTCCTGTCATGTAGTCCTGATGGGCTGGTACTGGCTACTTATGTGAAGCTCTCCTTCAGCTTCTCATGATCCTCCTGCCTTAGCCTTCCAAGTGGTGGGTAATGGGCACGCGTGATCCTATCCAGTCCATTCTCTCTCTCAATGGCTTTCCCTAGATGTCTCAGAAGGGACCTGCTTGATTTCATAAAGAAGGTCTCATATGCTGTGTGTGGTTCAGACACATTGACTTTGTATTTTCTTCTCACTTCTTGGTTTTATGTTTCCATGAATGTTGGCCTTCATTTCCCCCAAACAGGCCAATGAATGACCTTGATCAAGTATCCCCTGCTGAATCCAATTCCTGAGTAATAAGCTGAGGAGCGTGTATCCCTTGCCAGCTCAGAGAAGAAGGGGCACTCCGCAGTTGCTGGTTGATACATTTACTTTCTACCTGCTGGCTTTCAACAGTATTAATTTTTATGTGCTCTTTGTGGATTGTGTTTAATTAAAAGCAGTTCTATTCGCAGAGGCACTTGTAGTTTTTTTTTCCCTCTGAAATGAATAAAACAAACAGGCATCTGGTATTTGTTTTGTATAACACAATCCCCATAAAATGAAGAGTAATAAAACATAATTATCTGTAAAGGCTTGTTTTATAAGCCTGAGAATGGGCTTGTTTCTATCAGGTTTTCAATTCTCCTCATGGGATAAGGACTCTCTTTGTACATTAATACACAATAACAATAGCAACAAATGCTTCACGATTATATTCATGGACCTGCCTTTATTAAACGGGGTTTCTTTTGGTTATAGTGTGCATGCTAAAATTCTGTCTATATAAGCACATTAAGTTGGAAGGAAATTCCATTTCCTGATCTATAATTCTGTTTAACTGGCAGGGTAGTATTTGTGACTTATTTTCCTCTGTACAAGGAAAAAAGGAGTTTTATGCTTTGTTGTTGGATTTTTAAGGTCACAGTCCACTCTGCAGGAAAGCACACATTAAACTTTCACGCGTGTTATGTGTGTGCGTGTACATGCACATCTATATGCGTGTGTAGGCCGTGGGATGACCTCAGGCACTGAGGGGTCTCTTATTGGTCTGGAGCTTGCTGATGCTACTAGGCGGGTGGGCCAGCCAGTCACAGCTACCCTCTCCATCTCTGCCCCCCAAGTACTAGGAGATCATCTGCATACCGCCGTGATGGCCCCATGCCAGTTCTGGGGACAGAATTCAGGTCCTTATACAAACCCGTTACTGACTTGCCCATCACATACATTCTTATGAGGTTCCTAAGCCTTCTGACCATTGGTTAGGGACCTATGCCAGTTTCTGATAATTATTTTGAAAACTGTATTTATAATCTGAAGCTAACGTTTTATCTTTAGCAAATGAGTATCAGCTGAAAGAAACTCATCCAATGTTTTTGTGGCATTGGATTTAATTCCAGGGTTGGGCTCCTTCCTAAAAATGGAGGAATATTGTTATCTGGGGGGAAATGGAGAATGTGGAAAGGCTCGGGATTACTAACTCAAAGGTGGATGTGCTGTCAAGTTGATGGCAGGGCCGATGTCCCTGGGGGCTTTTATTGCCAGGACTATTTTTGTTGCTTCTTTTCGTGAGCCTCGAGGTGGTGAATTCATCCTCTGAGGTTGTGTGCCCATTGCTGCAAGAAAAAAAGGCCTGGCGGCAGAATTGTGCAGCGGTGTATTTCATGCTGACAGCTTTATGTGGTTGTGTGAGGTTGCTGCGTCTTGTATGTGATATCGACCCTCCTCCTTTCAATCAAACCACAGGGTTTGGCTGGAGAAGGGAGGCTTCAGAAATAACCAATTTCTGCAAAGTCGAGACCCTATGTTGTTCTGCCTACTACAAGCCTAATTGCTTATAGGAAGCACTAGTCCTCCTAATGTCTATGTCCTGCTTGAGTAGGAGTTCCTATATTTAGATTTCTAGCCATTGTTTTTGCACTAACTTTTGGCACAGAAGTCATCAGTGCTATTCTTTTTGTTGCGCTGGCGAGCTGAATGAAGTGCACGGGAGCCCTTGGTGCTCCCCCTTCTCCTTTTCATCTTCTGGAGAATGAACAGCTTAAAATAAGTGCATCGGTTCCTCATCCAAGGGGAAACTGCACCTTCCAGCTCCGAGCAGCTGCCGCCGCTTTGCGTGGTTATTGGAAATACCATTTCTGAACATACTTGGCACCTCCGAGTGCCCAATTAAAAAGCACTGTGGAAAGAGGAAGTCTGTGGACATGCAATTAGCCTTTCAGCTTTAGAGCTGCTCCTTTATGTGTGGAAGGCCATAACATGAAATCACCGGACACAATAGCCCGGTGCCAGGGGGTTGGGGTAGGAGGCCTCTGCCTGATGATGGATGATTTATTACTCCTAGAATGGCTCATCTCAAGAAGTTACATTCCTGACTCTAGAAAAATGTTGGTGGTGTCAAGACATTCTGAAGACTTTCTTTTCCACCCTGGAATTTTAGGCAATTGGTGAGCATAACTAGTTGTCTGAGTGGTAGTAATAAATATCCATAATCTGATATAAGAGTCACTTAAGGCTCAGGCTCTGTATTTATCTTGTTGGCGATCTCTTTCCTCCAACTTTATATTTAGATTTTATTAAGAGAGGGTGGTGGGGTACCAGAGTCGTTCCCAGCTGCCATGCTTGCCTTTCCTGTAAAACGAAGCCTAGTTGAAGAAAGCCAGGTGATCTGTATATTCTGAGATTATTTATCATGTTTATGATAGAGAAACCAAAAAAAAAAAAACACTAAGCGCTTAATAGCTTTTCTTATTTACAAGTCAGATTCACCTAAGGGATATTATTCTTCTATTCTGTATGTGTGTTCGAAATGTTCTTCTAAAATAGATTATCAGAGAGAATAAACAGGGACATGGAATTTGTTGCTCATGAAAATGCAGAATGCAGAAAGCTTTCCTTTTGGAACGCACTCCAGCCAAACAGGTCAATTTTATTCCGGTAAACACACAGCGCACCCGGCTTCTGTGCGCACATGAGCCTCCGCGGCTGTGGGAGACAAGTGTATGTGAACACATGATTCTTGTTTCCCAGCTGTCAAAGAGATCATTCTATTAAAGTACGCAGGAAGGAGACTGTCTAGTGCGTGAATTATTCCCCCACCCGTGATTTCCGTAAAAGTGGCATGGTCTTCAACTATACTGTGAATGTGATTGCGTTCCCACATGACAATATACCCCCAAAGTCACCCTTCCCCCGCAAAAAAAAACCAACCAAGCTCTTTAAATATTGTAAATCTAGAGGAAATACTTTTTTTGGTGGTGCTCAAAATACTGTTCCCCTTTACTCGTACTATGGCGTACGAGACGTTAATAATCAGTTGGTGAATTACAATCCCTTTATCACCGTGAAGGCCACTGCTATCTTTTCCCCACCCTTTATCCCATTCTTCCTGTGGGAGATAGAACCGACAGGAAGGCTTTAGCAGATAGGTTTGTTTATTTATTTAAGGTGCCTGGAATTCAGCCCTGGGTCTCCCAGATGCGAGGCAAACCATTCAACTATTGAGCTGCACCCACAGTCTCCAAAATGGGTCGTTTTCAGTAACTCCAGCATCCTTGTCTTCAGGTCTTATAAAACTGATGTACGGGCTTCGAAAAATTAACACGAGCATAAAAATTATGTTTGGGACTTTCTAAACATTTTCTCCTAACCCTTCACCGATTTATCACAAAGTCTTTGGAGGAAGAGTGCTTGCTGATGGTTCATAATGATTAGCAATGGAAGCTTCCATGCCTTCTTAGCAGAAAAGGCTCCTACCAGCTCTTTTCAGTGAGCCATCATGGCATAATACAGGGGGGATGAAGTGCCTTGGGTCACCAGCTTCAATGTTGTTAGGAATTAGGTACTTGCTGCATGTTGGGGAGGAACTGTACATACGCGCTCTCTTTCCCCTAGTCCTCGCAAAAGCTCCACGAGGTATACATCATGCTGATCTCTGCTTGAGAGATAAGCAGAGTGAGACTTAGACTTCATCCATGGCTTCCCTAGAACCACTCAAAGAAGGCAGAGTTGGAGTGGGAGCCCAGCTTGCAGTGGGTTCTGGAACCTGGACACTTACCTGGTACTGTGTTCTGGCTCTTACCAGAAGTTGTGCTTTCAGATCATCCAGGGACTTTTCAAAGCCCTGATATGCATGGAGCTGGGGCTCTGGACATTCTTGTTCTGTTCTAAAATCTTCAGCAGTGACCCCAAGACCCCAGGACTCATAGGGCAGCATTGAGAATGGCTACAGTGTATAGAGTCACTTTGGGGAGTCCCGTTTACTTAAGTTTGGAAGAATTCTCTGCATCTTCATTCTGAGAGCTATGCAAGTACCAGGCAGACGAAGTTTGGGTTCTCGTATGGGATCTTGACTCTTCTTGTATTCAGAGGGAAGCACAGTGGTTGACAATGGTCTTTGTGGTACTGGGGATTGAACCTAGTGCCCTGCACATCCTAGGTGAGTGCTCTAGAGCTGATCTGTGTCCTCAGCATCGTTGGTTGCCTTCTGTACTCACGGCATTGTCAGGCTAAGGATAAGGCATGAAAGAGCGAACTGGGCAGGCAATCTGATGGTGCTATCGTTCTTTCTTACTGAGGCTTGTTGACCAAAAGCTTATGCTTGCTTCCTGAGTTTTGAACATTTTCTGCTGGGGGCTTTCTCCTGTGTGCGGGGTAGTGAGGATACCACTGTGAGGGTGAGTGGCTTTCTAGGAGCCACCCTAGCTTCGGAGGAGGACACAGACTCCATGATGCAGGATCAGTCGTGGAATTCTTTACGTTCAGACTGGATGGGGGCCAACTTGGCCTTGACAAGTGGAACATTAAACACTTCTGGTGACTGGTGGGTGATTGCCCACGTAATAAGAAGATCCATTCAAAGCAGGTAATTGTTGCAGTGGGGACTGGATGGAGAGTGTTAAGTATCACAGTGTTCTCTAACTGTTCTTTAATCGTGGAAAGTACTGTTCTGTGGATTTAGTCATTCATGAATTGAATATGCATTTATTAGACACTTTTCCCAGGCACATTCCTATGTCTGAATTTCTGGTTTGTGTATTTGATTTGCTTTTGTTTTGAGACAGAGTCTCACTATGTAGCCCTGACTGTTTAGGACCTTGCTTTGTGGATAATACTGTTCTTAGACTCAGATCCGCCTGCCTCTGCCCCCCACCCCCTAATGCTGGGGTTAAAGGCTGCGGCACCACCAAACCTAGCTCTATGTCTCAATTTCAAAGTCAGTTCTTAGATTCAAGTTCAGAATTTAGCTAAGAGCACATTATACCGGCAGAAAGGATTTTATCCGATTTACTTGTTTAAAATAAGAAGTCAGTCTCTCCATCCCCTAAACCCCACTGGTTCTACTGTCGATTGGCCTTGTCAGTCAGCAGCTAGAGCTTTGAAAATGCCTTGGGTCATAAGAGCATACTCTGCTGTCTTGATGGCAGAGATGGAGAGCCAATTGGAAGTGTAATCGCTAGCTCCCGCCTTCACCGTTCCTTCAGCGCAAACTCAATTCTTACCTCTTTGTTTTCATTTTTAGAACTTCAGAAGAGGCGAGGGTAGTTCAGATGACATTGGGAACATCAGCAAAGACTTCACTGGTTGGACATTTAAAAACTGAGCCCAGTCCATCATATAGAATTATAGTTAGCTTGCTTTGGGTTGCTTTATTCATATGTTCGGGACTTGAATTAATTAATTAATTAATCCATAACTGACACATTCCTAAATTGTCCGTTCATTTTTCTGATGAGAGATATTGCAGGCCTCTGCTGGGACATTATTGTTTCTAGGGACTCAGCTGTGACTTCGTAATGTTTTTATTCCTGAGGAGTGTGAATCACATTGGTGGGACTGGAAAAGCATGGGCAGATCGTACTGGATAAATAAAAATAATAAATAATACAGTTAAAAAGATCTTCCTGGAGAAATAAAGTTAAGAATTTCCAGGCAATAGCGTCCGAGGTTGGCAGCTGCCACCTTCAGACACCCTTTCCTGGTGTTTGCTTTCAGCAGATTTCCAGGTGTGCTAAACCATTTTCCCCAGGACATTTTCCTAGGACCTCAGGTAAGAACTGCATCAGATTGTTGTACATCAGGCAGAGTTTTAGAAATAAACACGTCCCTGGATACAACAGGCCTCAGTTAAGACATCTCCTATTTTGAATGCATTTTGCTATTTTGGGTTGGCATGTTATCTGAGGGTGAGGAAAGCCACTCTTGCCTGAAGGTGAGGTCATCGTAACTGTCAGCTCTCTATGATGGCCTTGATGATGTTATGGTTTTAAAATAACTGAAAGTGAGCATTTCTCAAGCCCGTGCTTGTGAGCACAGCGCTGTGTTATTTTTATATTGTTAATCAAGCTCTTCTTTGGTCTGTTTCCCTGTGCCCCTCATCTCAGAAGTTAAAGGTCATAATTTAATATACCCAGATAATACCTGGTAGAAATCTGGTGGCTTTTTTTGGTTTTGTTTTCTCATCAGCGTTCCTAACAATGTTAAGGGGTAGTCAAGGAATGTAGGGAGGGGCCGGTTGAGAGAAGGGAAAACGGAGCAGTGGTAATTCCTCAGGGACCAAGTGAGAGACCGTGAATACATTAGTGGTAGGAGGGCTTCTGTGGAAAATACGACCCTATAATTAAATGGGGTATTAAAAGCATGCCAGCATCAATTCGCTAAATGATAGTGGTGATTTCTTTTTAAGTCCCTTTCCTCTTTCTCCTTCGGGGACTTGGTGTGTGCAGGGATGAGAAACAGATGTTCAGAGTCCAGGAAGACGGCCAAGCGGGGGCACACCCGTACCTCGCCTTCGAGGCTGCGACTCTGATGGAAGGAAAGGAGGCCATCATACCTGCAGATATTGGGAGCAGAGACTAAAGTGTCCTCATGGTGTTCGAGACCCTGTCCACAGCATCCTTTGCCTCCACGAGCACCATTTGACTCAGTCTGAGCAGTTTAAAACTGCCTGGAGATTTCAGAGTTTTGTGGCGCGGGGGAGAAATTGGGATTCTTATAAAAATTTATCCATATTTGACAGTCTTAAGTAAAAATTGGAAACATTGTCTCTCCTCTCTCTCTCTCTCTCTCTCTCTCTCTCTCTCTCTCTCTCTCTCTCTCTGTGTGTGTGTGTGTGTGTGTGTGTGTGTGTGTGCATGTTTTGAAAACAAATGTAATTAAGAAAAAGTCCGGGTTGGTATAGACTGCTCAGTGGTTAAAAGCGCTTGCCATGCAAGCTCAACGACCTGAGTTTGGTACCTTTCCCGCAGCAGAAACAGAGAACCCATTCCCCAGAGTTGTCCTTTGACCTTTGCATGCTACACCAGTGCCTGTACGTGTGCATGCGTACACACATGATAAATAAATAAATCCATGAATAAAAAATTTAAAGAAAAACCAATTGGCATATTACGGCTTGCATGACCTGGTGAGAGCCTGGCATGGGGAAGTGTTTGCTAGTATTGGTTAAAAGTGCTTAATGTCGTCTTATTTTGTATCCGTTAACTAAGCTGCTGTTTCCCATCAATATGATGGGATTCGAGGCTCTGGCTTATTATAGTTGCTGCATGAAATACTAAGTGGAAAGCATTTAGCATTCTGTGAAGTATAAATGGCCTCTAAAGAAAAGTATTTATTTTATGAATTTTCTTTTAGGATCCCTGCCCCCTGCTCTTAGTACTACAATTACAGATGTGCCCTTATGCTTGCTGCCTAGAATCCACATCTTGATTTCCCGCAAATTCACGGGAGGGCGGTCTTCTCCTACTTTGCCTCTGGTCTACATTAGGTAAAGAGGAATCAACATTTCCTTCATCTTCATATTCTATATGAATTATGACATGAGATGGCTGGCCTGTGTAGTCTTTTATCATTGTCAGCACTCTATGTATTCCAGCCTGGCCTTGGACCACAGAGAACTGACTGCTTCTGCCTCTTGAATACCGGGATTAAAGGCATCTGCCACCATACCTGACTCAATTTATGATTTTTGAAAACTTTTTAAGAGCACATTTTCCTATTTTCTATCATTTACGTTCCTTTGGTGACAAAAATCCGTGCAGTTTTGAAGTCCCTGACATTGGCTGAGTTTTAAAAGGCCTACCCTCAGAGGAAAACGCGTGCAGTTGGAATATGCTCGGGGCCTTCAGAATACCATTAAAACCCCAAGTGACAGCAATGGGCAGAAAAGAAGCCGGCCTTCATTAAAGACCGGTGCTTGTTCTCCATCCGAATGTGGTCAGTGGGACTTTTGCGCTGGGCTGTTAGCTGGAGTATGGCAAACAGAAGGAAAAGCCCGCAAACAGCTTAATTCATCTCTTTGCTTCCAGATGTGAGCATTAAATTCACAGAAGGGTGACAGAGATGAGAAGCCACAGTGCTTAAAGATGCATCTCGTGCATTTCAAGGAAACTGAGGGAAGATCAGATTTTAAGATGATACTAAGGAAGTCTTACCGATAGCAGGCAGGCGCAATTTATGACCCTCCACAGCACAGCAGTGCAGATGACTGGAGCCGGTGGTGCTCTGTGTAACTCCTTTCTGTATTGCTTTTGTGACTCTCTTGAGTTCTGTATCGGACAGATCTGATACTTAGATTTTCATTTCCGATCATAGCATTTACTGTTTTCGTTGCCTGGATAGGTCATCTATCACAAGCCTAGCATCCACCTAATTGCTGGCCTTTATCTCATTTGAGGTCCAGCTAGAGCCTGCATGGATAGCACCACCTCCCAACAGTCCTTGGCCACATCACCCATCCATATCTCTGGGTTCCATATCGTCTACTTTTGCATCTCCTAAGCAGCGAGATGTGACGGTATAATCGTATCATAAGTCGGCCTCGGTGGCCTCACTCACGTCACATTGCCGTCTCTTTGGGGACAAGGACCATATTCACCCAGAGCCTAGCAGGGTACCTGGGTTCATGAGTGATGCTCATCGGTTGGGGGGGGGGGGGGGATGGATCATGTTTCATGCAAACCTGGCTCCCTTTAAGTGAAGCCTTTTCTAAGCAAAGCCAGTTTTTATCTGAGGGCCACCCCGTTCATCTCTCCTGGACTTATTTTTTTTTATTTCTATGGCAATCTTGAGCCTCACCCTTCCCCTCTACGTGTAGTATGGCTAAGGTTTTCTTTTTGATTTTTTTTGGAGGGGTGTGAAGTACAAGAGAGACTATAATGCGGGCTAAATCCCAGGCTATTCAACTCCACTAGATTCTTTGAGCTTTCTAGAATGTTGAGAAAGTAATTAGTGGGCCAAGGGGGCGGGGGTGAGTCCTTGGATGAAATGGCCCGGATTCTTTTATCCGAAAGAATGTTTCTCCTTGGTGATGAGGTAGGCATTGTCACCCCTATGAATAAATCCCTAAGCAGAGGACAAAAACACCAGCGGCCCTGCATTGTCTGGCGGGCGCTGGCTTTCAGATTGCAATACCTTGTATAAGGAAGTTTAGAAATGGGTTTCCTGGCTGGGTTTTTGGACATGCCGTAATGTTGAGTGGCAGCCTAACCTTTGAACTTTCTGTGTTTTTGACTTCAAAAGGAATTCTGTGCTTTAGGGGGGGAAAAAGTCCAAGTAATTAATACTGTTAAGGTGCAGAGGGAACGCAGCTCAAATGTGTGGTCATGGTGAAAGCTTACGCGTCTTCAGCCTTGCTTGCCTTATTTGTATGATAATTTTTATCCTGAAGATGGGGAGGCCAAGTTTTCCTGATATTTTTGTCCTTTGTTTTTAATACCTTTACAATTATTGTTTCATATGAAAAAAAAGATCTAAAGTTTTATTTTTAATTTTGCTGACACAATAATATATCCAATTTGCTTAATTTTGCCCCTGAAGAAGCGTGACCATAAGGGGTGTTTTAGTAACATTTTTATAGCAAAAAATATAAACCAGTAAGAATGTATTTTCACTTAACTTTTAATGGAACTTAATATAGAAAGGATCATGAATAACATTGAAAAATGAGGAGCCAAGTTCGAGATCCCTTTGTTGCTCAACCTATAACCTGGGACCTGGACAAGAAGAGTTGGGAAAGGAACCTGTGTATTAAAAATGATTCACTGGACATAATTATTATGTAGTAAGTGGATATGACCAAATCGTAGACCATACTTGAAGAATGAAATGATAAGCAGATCTAAAGTATGATTAGTATTAAAATAGCTTACAAATACTTGCTGGTGCTATATAGAATGGACACCCAGATTATGACATTTGTCTCCGTTTTAAGAAACTACAGTTGAAATCAACATGTGCGGTAAGCACCAGTTGTGGTAGTTACCGTGAAAGCACTGTTGCCAGTCACAGTATTTTCAGTCTCCCTCCCCTTTCAGAAAGATGAAGCCAGCTAGAAATATTAGGTAGAAAGTTGACTCCTTCGATTTTAAATTATGAAGCTGGGCGGTGGTGGTGCACACCTTTAATCTCAGCACTCGGGAGGCAGAGGCAGTGGTCTCTGTGACTTCAGGTCCAGCCTGTTCTACATAGTGAATTCCAGGAGAGACCCCCATCTCAAATTTTTTTTTAAATTGATTAAGTACGTTTATTATCACTTGCTTGATATTTATTGCCAGAGGCATCCTGCTAATAATTCTGGCTTTA
Organism: Microtus oregoni; assembly: GCF_018167655.1. Classification (NCBI taxonomy): domain Eukaryota; kingdom Metazoa; phylum Chordata; class Mammalia; order Rodentia; family Cricetidae; genus Microtus; species Microtus oregoni. The sequence goes on from NW_024543081.1 coordinate 36,583,025, forward strand.
TTGCTTCTTAAGATAGGTAGCATCTTGGTCTTTGGAGCAGCATGCTGTTACTGATTTCCCTGGTGCTTTCATTTCTGTTTGCAGCCTTCCCTGAGACTGTGACGCAAAAAGCAAGGTCACTCTGTTTTAAAGGACCCTCCCCTGCACGGGTTCTGGCATCAGTAAGGACACTTTACTTTTGCTATGAGGTCTGTGGAGGGCTATCGATGGTGCAATTACCGGGGCCTGCAGTTTTGCTTTTCCTTTGGTCCAAATATACTTTTAGTTCCTCCTTGGTGGGAATCATCACGGCGGGCACAGTAGATTTCTCCACCAGGAAGGGATGCTCGCCAGATGGAGGTGAGCATAAGGCTGGAATGTGGGAAACCTACTTGAGTCCTCCCAGGCTTGAGAACCCCTGAGGCTGGGAGGAGCTCCTGGCGATCTTTCCCCTGTACTGCAGAGCCCCTGGCATTCCTTGCATACTACCTTGAAAAGATAGTTTATTGCTTCCTAGGAACTCTGGGCTTGGTAGAGTTGTTTGTTTATACATGGTCTAAAATACACGTTTGGGGCAGAAAAATGAACCTATTTATTTAACTACAGCAGCATTTCTGTGTGTTGTTTCTTTAATTGAAAATTCTGTCTGGAGACTGATCCCTCTTTTAAAAAGAGGAAATTGGAACATTGCTTTCTGAGTACTTAAAAAGAAAAAAAAACTAAAAAGTTTGAGATCTCTTATTATTATTGCTCTGTGCCGATTTTCCATTAATAATTCCTAACTTTCTGTTTATATGAAATCAAGCAACAATTACCTTTTAATTTAAATCTTGGGGGGGGGTGCACAGTCAGTTCTATAATCCAAATATGAGATCAGTTGGGTGTGGCTCACACTGAAACATCAGCACTCAGGAGACCTAGGAAGGTGATGGCCGGGAGTTTAAGACCCTGGTTGGCTACACAGTGCATTGCAAGACCCGGTCTCAAATCAAATCAAAACAACACAAATAGTTTAAGTAAAGAGAAAGACACCCACTGAATTCCGTCAGACATTCATTCAGCATTCGCATCTTTGGACTGAGAGCTTCCTCTGCGTGTAAGCACCTTCTGTGGACCAGGTTTTGGTGATGGAAGATTTAAGCAGAGGCCCAGGTGGTGGGCCACTGAAGACTTAGTCCTATTCTTATTTGAAAGAGTTTATCCAAAAAGACATGTGTTTGTAGCATAGATCATTTGCCACGCATGCTCAAGGCCCTGAGTTTATTCTATCCACAGCACCACGAAATGCTTGGCCTCCGAGATGGCTCCGTGGGAAAAAGCACTTCCCTTGTAAGCCTGGTGACTGAGTTTGATCCTCTTGACTTACATAGTAGGAGAGAACTAGCTACAAGTTGTCCTCTGACTGCTATCAGCCTGCCCATGACATGTGTCCCTCACACCCCTCACTTCTTCCCAATAAATTCAGTAAATAAAAATTAAGGGGAAAAACCCCCGTAGTATGTGTGCCCTAGGACGGAAGCCCAGCTTGATTACAGTGGACAGTGGATGGTGGTCCGGGCACTACATCCCTTCTGCAGGATAGATCTAACGGAGAGTGTGAAATTAGCTCTTGAAACACTGAAGTTAAAAGTTTGCATCTTTTTGTTATTCATTTGCTGGGTGTGTATGTGGTGTGTGTGTGTGTGTGTGTGTGTGTGTGTGCACGCGCACGCGCAACAGGGTGAACTTGCACGTGTATGTGAAGACCAGAGACTGACTTTGAGTACTTCCTCCGTCGCTCTTTGCATAATTTGAAAAATAAAATTTTCAAAAAGTGCATTTAATTTTATTTTATGGGTACTGATGTGAAGGCATCAGATCCCCTGGAATTGGAATTACAGACAGTTGTAAGTAATCATGTGGGTGCTGGGAATTGAACTCAGGTTCTCTGCAGGAACAGTCAGCGCTCTTAACTGCTGAGCCATCTCTCCAGCTATCTCCCTGTTTTATCTATCTATCTATCTATCTATCTATCTATCTATCTATCTATCTATCTATCACTATCACGGAACAAGCCCTCCATTTAGGCAAGAGCCAGCTTGCCCATGAGTCGTGGAGTCAGCTACTTACGTGTGTGTGCCCTCCCAAACTCCAGCATTGGGGTGAGCCACCATGCCCTGCTTTTCCATGGGTGCTGGAGATATGTTCCTCCGGCTTGTACAACAGCACGCCACCTTTCAGGCCCCATATTTACTTTTTAAAGGAGCCCAGTTTGGGGTTTGTGGCCTTTGAGGTCATAGAGCTCTGTGTCAAGGACTTCTGACTTTTCTTCAAGGACCTTTTGGAATGGTGTCATGTTTATTTCAGGGTTATGTGCGCCTTTCCTGAGCTATGCTAGTGGAGATATTTGTAAATCTAACCCTCAGTTGGAAGCATAACCTTGCTTCCTTGTTTTCTCTTTCCCATTAACAGTGTAAAAATGCATTAATAAAACCTAAACTACCAGGAAAGGGAGAACATTTACCACCTGCGGTACAAATATCAACCTTTTTTTTCCCCTCAAAAGCTTAATTGTTCCCTTTAAATAATAGGCGGTTTGAGTTCTTCGCAGTACTCTGTAGTGTGCAGGGTATACTCCATTAGAAACATCCCATGCTGCGCTGTCTGTCCCTCCTGTTGCTTCTTTAGGACAGTCTATCAGTGTTCTGCAATGCTGAGGTGTGAACAGTGGAGGCTATGCACCCTCTCGTTGCTTCAAAGGCTGGAGGCCGGGGATGAGTTAGGCCCTGGTTTTGCAGCTGGCTTTCTTTGTCCTTCCCTCTGCTTAAGCCTCAACTCTGCAGCTCCCCGTGCCTTCTGAAGATTTTCCGGGCATATCACCAGGAAAGAGTTCTCTGATTTAGGTTAGTGGATCTTTGTTTTCTTCGTCAGCTGGTCTCTTTTGAGACTTAAACCAAGTTGCAGCAAGATTCAAAACAGCAACCTGTGTTGCAGGGAACCAGGGCACTCTGTTTGAAGGAATAAGCTTCCAAGAGACCAAATGCCCCTCAGGAGGATAGGGTAATTGAAAACCCACCCTTTGAGTTGTGGTTTATTGTGGTAGGGAGGAATGAATGGCACCAGCGTCCACACCTACTAAATACTTATTAGAACCCCAGCAGCCAGCCTCTCCGAGCTTGAGGTCCTCCTGAGCTACAGTTTCATCCTTTCCCAGTTGGCCCGGTGCTGTGACCCTCGGCCATTTTTTTTTCCTTCCATTTAACACAGTTGTACAGGGATTTATGTGTTTCCATTAGACCTTAGCAAGGCTGCTGTCATGAATATTTAATGGCCAGAGCAGTTTGTTTTCTTTTGCTTTCTTTCCCAACCGTGCCCCCCTCCCCCTTCCTTTCTGGTACAATGTAAATATCTTGGCCCCTCACCCTCTGGCGGCATCCCTAAACAAGGCTGAGCTTACTCGGTTCTCAAAATTCTGACCAAGTCTGGAGGGACCCTCACCCCCAACTCTTGTCCCCTCCTCCCGCTCTCCCGAGCTCCCTGGCAGCTGGCGGGTAGGTGGGTGCGGTGCCTGTGATGCAGTCCTGTGCTGGGTTTGTCCTTCCAGGGTCCCCTGTGCGCTCCTCCCGCTGTGCGCCGCCTCCAGCTCATCAGCCGGCCAATTCCTTTGAACTTCACAGCCACACAAAGGCCTCCCCGAGACTTAGCTGGGGCTCCCTCGGATGCATTCCTGACACTTCATGGGTCGCTGCCTCCTTTCTCTTTGTAACAGGGAAAAGGGCGAATGTCTGCGACAGAAAATGACTTTTGAAGACGCTCAAAGATTTACCGTGTCTGGAGCAACCCCTGAACTTTTTGTGATTATCCTAGAGAAATGCACTTTCCCTGTTGGTGCAACAGCCTCCTACCTCTTTCCCTCCCTCTCATCCTAGCTTTTCTTTAAGGAATTTCTCAGCCTCAGTCCCACTCTCCGCCCAACCCCCATTCTGAATTTCCTTTTATTCCTGTGGGCTTTGTCTACCCTTGGGTGGGAAAAGGTGAGACTGGGAGAGGGGGTCCCAGAGAGCTCAAGGGTTAACTGAGAAGGAAGGTTCCAGCTTAGGACCCCTTCTGTGTCTTAAAGAAGTCACACCTGCCAGGGTTTCCCCACCTCAGACAAATCTTTGAAAGATTAAACAAGGAAAGCTTCGTGCTTAATGCAGCACTTGGCTATAGTAAGTGCTTAATAAACATTAGCCACCTTTTTAGTCGTTTTTCTGAAATTCTTCAATATGATCCAGTTTCATGTATTTTGTTTGCATATTGCACACAAGTGCACATGTTCCCGTGTGAACCTGAACGCAGAAACCAGAGGTCAAAATCGGGTGTCTTCTCCAATTGCTGTTTGTTTACTGTTGGAGACAGTCTTGCACTGAACCTGGAACTCATGGGTTCTGCGGCCCCAACTGCCCAGTTGCAGGCATTTCACTCGTGGTTTTGCGCTTACAGGAGCTTGTAAGTGGGTGTCCAAACTGAGGTGCTCAGCCCTGCCCCAAGTCCTGTTTCTCCCTGAGTCAGTTTCCTTGGACAGCAGTACCTCCACTCTCTTCCGTCCTCGGAATGTTGGAAACTTAACCCCTTTCCTGTCTCGTCATTGTAGTTTCTCAGCGAGCGCTTCACTTGTCTGTCTTCTTGGTGAAATGGGGTAGCAGACCCACAAATATCTGAAGGTCACGTTTCCTTTGAAAGACCAAGTGTCTGTGTGTGTGTGTGTGTGTGTGTGTGTGTGTGTGTGTGAGAGAGAGAGAGAGAGAGAGAGAGAGAGAGATCTGCATTGGTGTTTTGCCATAGGTGTCTGATCCCTTGGAACTGGAGTCACAGTTGTGAGCCGCCATGTGGGTGTTGGGAATTGAACCTGGGTCCTCTAGAAGAGCAGTTAGTGCTCTTAACTGCTGGAGTCATATATTTTTACAGAGAAGGGTACATTCTCCAAGTTTAGCGAAGCAAAGTGTAGGCACCTGTGTTAATCTGTAGGTCCTCTCTTTGTCGCCTTCTAAGGATACAGTAGAAAACCAGTGTCCGGTAGGGTAAGCTGCTAACTCTATGTATAGGAGGGGCCATTGAGAGAACAGAGTGGGGGCACAGGTAAGGTTCATTCTGAGAAGTCATTCACCTGTGCACACTGGAAAAGACATGTCAGGCTACCTTTTCCTGAATTCCTGTGTGTGCCTGCAGTTAAATGTGCATGTATTTGCATGTGGAGGTTGAAAGTCAACCTCTGGTGTTTTTCCTAAAGAGGCATTCACCTTGTTTTATTTTTTACTTTTTTTCCCCCCATTGTTTCTTTGTTTTTCTGAGACAGGGTTTCTCGGTATCCCTTAGCTGTCCTAGAACTCCACTCTGTAGACTGGGTTGGCCTCAGAGATCTGCCTGCCTCTGCCTCCCAAGTGCTGGGATTAAAGGCATGCCTCAACAAGAGGGCTCACCTTGCTTTTTGACACAGGGTCACTCGGACCTAGTAAACCCCAGGGGTCTTCCAATCTCCAGTGCTGGGATTAAAAGCATAGCATACTATACCCAGCGTTTACATGGATGTGGATGCTGTATGCTTGGGAAGCAGACTGAGCTAGCCCTCTTCCCTTGACTAGCTCCTTCCTAAGTGCTACTAGTCTTTGATGCCCACCGACTCATTGGACTTAACTAATGGAGGGAAAATATACTTCTCTCCAAGTGACCTAACATTGAATGAATTAGCTGATGCGTAGACTTAACATCACAGCTCCTGGCATAGTTACAATCAGCTAAAGTCCCATGAATGACTTCTACATAGATTATCAATTGACTACATCCTATGTCCTGTTGGATAGAATATTTACATATTTACATTTAAAAATTCTTAATAGATAACTGTGCCAGGATCTAGCTGGATGGGATAACTCTTGGATTCTGCCCTTGAGTTATAGTACCGGGTTACATATTTACATTTAAAAATTCTTAATAGATAACTGTGCCAGGATCTAGCTGGATGGGATAACTCTTGGATTCTGCCCTTGAGTTATAGTACCGGGTTGTCCACAAATGCCTTCAAGTGTTCTGATCTGATAAGCTTCGCATTAGCCTTTCTGATGCTGTGTTGACAGAGCAGTAGCAGGTCAGCACCCTTAGATTCATTCTCTTAGACCTACCTGCCTGAGCTGGGATTGACTCATTAGCAGGTCCCTTTGAGTAAGAGTTTCCAGCAGCAGCAGAGCCTTCCTGTCTCTTTGTTAGGCTGGGAAGCTGTCTGGAAAGATTTTACTCAATGCCTCCCTAACACCCTTGCACATCTGTAAACAGCTGTTGAAATGATTAGGCTGTGAATCACAGGAAAATGTACTCAGTCAGCTCCATCTATAGAACAAGCCAGTTGCCACATTGCCTTTGATCTCTTCCTATGATTTTTTTTTTTAAATAAGGTTTGCACCGCAAATGTTAATTGACATTAAGTCAACAAGTACTGAAGGTCTAGTCACTGGGGTCTAGGAAGAGGGGGGAGGAGAGGGCCTCTGCTTTACAGTGAGTGAGAGTCTTGTTGGGTCAGACAATTAGGTAACAATGTAAGTATATAATTAAGTGCTAAATTATGTAGAGTGGCTGCAATGTGGAAATGGAGAAGTGACTTTCATAATTCCAGCATCTTAGGAGGTTGTAGAGCTGTTTTCTTTGATTCTTTTTTTTCTACTCCAAGAGTATGCATTCTGTTCACAATCATTGTGTCCTTTTGGCTTTCTTTCTTTTTCTTTATTTATGTGCACTGGCATTTTGCCTGTTTGGGGGTATTGGGTACCCTGGTTCTGTAGTTACCGATAGCTGTGAGCTGCCATATGGGTGCTGGGAATTGAACTTGTATCCCCTAAAAGAACAGCCAGTGCTCTTAATTACTGAGCCATCTCTCCATATCTCCCTCCACCTCCTGCTTCTTGAAGCTACATTTTGTGATGACCAAGTCTATGCTAGGGCACTGGTGATCTCAGAACTCTGTTGATAGTTACTAAATCCCTGCCATGTACCTTTCGGAAGGCTAGTCTCCTTTTTATTCCTTGCAGATAAGGAAACCAAGCTAGGCAGGGAGACTGATTGCAGCCCTAAAGGATCTCTCATTAATTTCTTCCCCTTTTGGCACTTTGGTTGAGTATGAACCAAGTGTAGGCATGTTGTATTCTGGGAAAAGGACTTTCACCTGTGTGGTTTTTTGGCTTTGTTTTCTTTTTCCTACTTTGTATGTTGTTAGGCAACTTGCTTAACCCTTCAGAGTTTCTAGGTAGAAAAGAGTAGATTATAGGGTTTGAGATAGTTTTTCTGCAATAGATGTTCAGGGAATGGGAGCTGTTGTGTATTCAAAGTGCTTAGACCATTGCTACGTGTTTTTCACCCAGAGAGACCTGCTTGAACTGTACGGGAGGGGCTCATTTCTGCCTGGGTGGGTTTTAAAGCACGGTATGATGTATATTATGAGCCTTTTGCGGAATATGTCAATATGTGGCTAGATGGAGGATAGACAAGAGGAGGGATAGGAAACGGGAAGGTGTGATTTTCCACGTTAGCTGTTCTTTGCCCTTCATCCTTTGTTAATTGAGACATTCTTTTTAAGAGCCGCCTTCCACTGCTTTTATGACAGCTAATGGTCAGCGCCAAACTTGTCTTTTTGGGAGAACATAAACAAAGTTTTCACTTCCCGTGACGGAGGTTTTCAGAGTCACAGCTCACTGCATCATTACCCTGCCTTGTATTCCAGACAGCATTAAAGGACTCTGTAACAGAGTGTCAGAATAAACAACGGAATGTGTAATTTTACCGTGGACTAATACAGCACAGCACAGAAGGTGCTGTCATTAGATGGCAATCTATAAAAGTAGCCCCCCAGACCAAGCGCTGGCAAACTTATTTGTTCTCCAATTATTTATTCGTTCTAAAGGAGACGAATGCTGACCGACAGTGGGAAACGTCTACCTACCAATTTACAGAAATTGAGTGACGGAATCATTTGCAGACTAAAGTGGCTTTTTAGTGACACTATTTTTATTTATTTAAATTCTCACTTCTTTTTGCAGCTTAACTGTGTTTACTACACCCACTTACATGATTGAAATGAGAGGCTGTTTTGTTCATAAAAGCTACTTTGATACAAATAAATTAGTATTTATTTTGAAAGGGTCAGTATCACAAATGGAGGTTTCATAACAGCCCCAGGAGCATGCAATATTTTATTCAATATTTTATTTGGCTTTATATTTAGGTTGGGCATTTCATGTAAAGTCTCTTTCCCCTTACTGGTGCATGTACCCCGCGAATTCCTTTTCTAGTGGGGTTGGAGAGAACCATTGCACAGGTTCCTGTGACAGTGGGTTCTCTTCTCTCCCTCCTTCCCTCCTTTCCTCCTTCCCTCCCTCCCTCTTTCCCTCCTTCCTTCCTTCCTTCCTTCCTTCTTTCTTCTTCCTTCCTTTTCTTTTCCTTTTTTTTTTTAAAGACAAGGTTTCTTTGTGTAGCTTTGGCTGTCCTAGAACTAACTCTGTAGACCATGCTTGCCTTGAACTCACAGAGATCCGCCTGCCTCTGCCTCCCAAGTGCTGGGATTAGAGATGTATGTGCCATAACCATCCAGCAAGAGTGGATAATTTCAACTTAGTTTATACCAAGGGAAGTTTCCAGGAAAATCTTGCTCTAGCTTTTCCTTCTACTTAATTGTTTCTGGGCTATTCATTTGAGTCTAGTAGGGTATTTGCATACTGTAAGATACAATGTTTTTTAACTTTCACTAGTAGTGTTGAGGTAATTAATTTGACTTTAGCTCTTAAAATTTATTGCTGATGTTTATTGTTAATGAAATCTAAAGCTGGTGTCTTTTTCTAGGTGTGAAGTCTTTCTACAGAAATCAGTTGCAGTTTTCTTAGTGATTTTTCAAATTCTTGGTTCAGGCTCAATTAATCTGATATTTCTGAAAGAAAAGTATTTTTGGTTTAATTGTTAAAATATTTCTTTTTTAGCTGGGTGTTAGTGGTGAATGCCTTTAATCCCAGCACTCAGGAGGCAAAGACAGACAAATATCTCTAAATTTGAAACCAGCCTGATTTATAGAGCGAGTTCCAGGGCAGCCAGAGTTACACAGAGAAACTCTTTCTCCGAAAACCAAAGGCCAAACAAAACAAAACTACAACCCTCCAAAATAATACTTTTCAAAAATATTTATTTTTGTTTTTTATCTGAGTGAATATTTTGCTTTGCACGTATCTCTGTGCATACACATGCATGCAATGCCTGCCGGAGGAAACCAGAGAGAAGCTCTAATGCCCTAGAACTGAAGGTCCAATGTGGGTCTTTGAGCTATCTCTCCAGCCCCTTAAAATATTCTCACAACCAGAAATTAGTTATTCTGAGGATACTGAACATAAATTGTAAGAGAGAGAAAGAATTTCCAATATTTTGGTAGATGTTTTAAAAAGTACATGTAGTCCTCTGTGTGTGTATCCTGCATACACACACACGAATTTATGATGTTCTTCGGGATGCTTGGGACTAAAAATCTAAGATTTTTACAAGCACTTTAAACTAATTCATTACATCTGCTGTTGATGACAATGTCACTTTACCCATGACCACATTTTCATGGATGAAAAAGTATGGGACCAGATCACCTACTTTGCAGGCATCGTGTTGGAATTTTCCGAAGTGTTCTGGGATTATAGCTACACTTTACAAAGCGATGGTTGTTCTATCGCAGGTTTCCTAGAGGTGGGCTTTCAACCTGTGCCTTCCATGGACCGTCCTTTTGTATGTTGCATGCTGTAGAGTGGCGCGGAAAACATAAATCCTGCAACAGTGTCTCAGGTGGCTTTTAGAGAGAGCTTTACCCTGGAGATGAGGTTGGCTCTTCCGATGTCCTTTCTGGGTGTCCATTGGATTTCTGCAGTCTAATGTCTCTTGCAGTCTAGTTCTTGGTGTTCGTTCTTTCCAAATACGCACTCTTCTGCTTTAGTGGTGTTTGTCTCCCCTTCTCTGCCCAGCAGGAAAGCACTGAGAGCCTGTGTTAGCTTTGCAAGACTATTCTCGAGGAGGAGTTCTGAGATCCCTCATGGTGAGAGGAAGAAATGAAAATCAAATCACCCCAACTTTGTGATTAACATGTATTAGAAGAAAATTTCTGCTGAAAATGACAGCTGTATTGCCTTCTATCATGGAATACTGATCGAAGTAAGCTGTCGCTGAGGACAAAGTAGCTTGCTTCTGTCCATACCCCGGCATCCCTTCCTCAGTCTCTAGTTAGTGCACGCCACTTGCTTCTTCCAGCGTGTGCAAGCCATGTCTGAATCAGAAACTGCTCTGAGCCAGACACTGAACTAGAGGGAACATAGCTACCTCCGGGAAGAGGACTTCTCCAACCCCGTTCACTGCTCGGAGCTGCCTCCAAAAGGCAGGAAGGGAAGCATGCTGGTGCAGTTTGTGCTTGGAGCAAACACCTAAGGGACACAGAGAAGTGTAGTGGAACGCTGAAAATAGCCTGGTAGGAAGCTTGATAAACTTCAAAAAAATAAATATTTCCCCACTAAAGACTTTTTAAAAATTGTCTTGAGTGTTTACTAATTTTTCAGGCACATGAACTTAGACTTAGGAGTGTGTGTGTGTGTGTGTGTGTGTGTGTGTGTGTGTATATAAGTAAAATGCCCTGATACACAAAAAGAGGCAGTATTTATCTGCCTTCAGATGTTTTAAATGTTAACAAATTCTGGTTTCCATGTGCTCTGGATATGTTATGAGCCTGGCTGTTTAACATGTGGCTTTGGGAGCAGCTGTGACTTTTTTTCCTTGACGTAGATAGGCATTTACACTTTTGAGTTTCTTTCAGCGTGCCGCAGAAAGGCTGGCCACATAGTCTGAAGAAATGTTGGGAACTTAACTCTACAGTCCTCGAATTCCAGGCTCAGCCTTGTAAGTGCCATGGTCACACGGTCTTGCTGAACTGATTTGCCTGGTGTTAATGTAGAATAACACCAGTGTCTCCACTGAATGATGCTATGAAGATGACCTGAGAGTATATTTTTTATGGTTCCAGGTATAAAGGGGGGTGGTGGCTGGGGGCATCTTGGGGAGTCAGAAAGAGATGGTTGCAGTTGTTGTCATAGCAAAGGCTTCGCAAACATGCCATACAGCTTGTCACTTAAACCTACCCTCGCATAGCTTGCGGCACTGACCCTGTGAATCATGGGGTCAGAGCACAAATGTCAAGTAAAACAGCAGAAGTAGCCAGTACTATGATAATGTCTCTGATTTAACGTGCACTTTCTAAAAACTAACCAGCGTTTAACTGGCTTTTTTCTTGCTGAGATAGGATCTCTGCATGGTTGCTTTCCAATTTTTGTAATTGAGGTAGTGTAATTGCCATTATTTCCATTATGATCGACCCGACCACCAGTTTTGGTCTTGGACAGATAGCTTTGCATTGGTCTGCCTTCTTAGGCGGCACTGTTTAGTCTGTACAGTCCAGTCTGAAGCGAGGTTCTGTCGCTCTTTCTTCCCTTGGAGAGTTCCCTTTGCCTGCAGTGGGTTAGCCTGTCAGAAGCATCAACATCTAGTGAGTTCTCCCGAGCTGCTTCTTTCCTGCTCCTATGTGTGCTCATTCTTGTTTGTTGCTAGAGAGAGGCGTGTTTCTCTAGGTAAGAATTGCTATGGAATAAAGAGATGCAGTCAGCTGGGCACCGCTGCATGCAGAGACTGTACAGTCTGGTAAAGGGGCCTCTGCAGCAGGTTGGTTTTGCCTTGTTCCTTGTATCATGAGAAGGCAGTGATAGAAGCTGCCAGACTTCATGGACTTCAGGCCTATGCGTCTCGGTGGATCATTTCTACTACAGTCTTTTGGCCAAAACAAGTCACTGGATAAACCTAGAATTAGTGGTTGAGGGGACCATTCAGCAGCACATATACAAAGTGGGGAGAGTTATTGTGACCGTGCTGCAATCAAAACATAAAGGTGACAGATAGAGTTACTTTTCTTGTTGCGGAGGTAAACTAGCAGACAAATGCAGGTCAAAGAAAGGAAGGTGTATTTTGGATCAGTCTCATCTTAACCTCCAAGGGTGGCAGCCACAGATTTGAGTCCCTTGTCCAAAGACATCAGATACTAAGTGTGACAGACACCAAAGACTCTACCCAACTCCTGCAGCTTCCCACAGTCTAGTTAGCAGGGTTGGCATAGACAACATGCTGGGAAGTGTTCTTCCCAAACTAAAGTTTTCCCAGACTAAATTTCATCTTCCTAATTCTTCCCATACACAAATATCATACAGTGCGTAACAGATGTACGGACAGCCAACCCTGGTTTGTGTGCTTGGTGGGACGTCGGAGTGACAGACTGCTGTCAATGCTGTTCAAATGCAGAGGATATTTTCTTCTCTTGAACGCCTCAGTACGGTGTTGCAGTTCTTACAACACATCGCAGATTCTTAGATTCATTTGAAGCCTCCACATTAAAACCTTGAATGGTTTTCCCATTTAAATCCAGAAGAGAGTTGATACACTTCTTTTTTGGCCTTAACTTTGTGAAGTTATGTCTGGTCCTGTGCGCATCTCCCCCCCCCCCCCCCGTATTTGATGCTACAACATATCATTATTTTAAATTTGATTTGTGTCTGTGCCCACTTTAGAGCCTCCGAGATGATAGTTGTTGTCTCCAGAGGATTGAGAGAGGTGTTTGCAGAGGCTCCACCTGGAGGCACACTTAGAAGTACATCTTAGAGCGTTTTACCACACAAAGCTCTAGTCTTAATGAGTGCACAGGGTTATAATAATAATAATAATAATAATAATAATAATAAAACTGCAAGATCCAACAGATTCATCCTTCACGTACAAATGTACAGGAAGGCTCTCTTCAATTTGGCTGATCCCATAGGCAAGTCCAGTTGAAAGCTAAAGGAGAAAATTCATACCTAATGACTCCATGCTTTGTTTTGTTTGGGTTTTTGACTCGCTTTTAAAATAAAAAGCCTTCTCGTTTGTCACCGTTCAGCAACATAGAATTCCTACAGAGAAGTAAAGCCACCACGATAAGGAACCCAGTGAACAAAACATCTGCTTGTGGCAAGACCATCAGCCAGTGCTGTGATACCCGTGGTCCCATCCCTGGCCACCATTCAAACTTCGCTAGTGTGATTTCGGGGTGGGGGGGGGGCGCTGTCGTGAAGCTGAGGAAAATGCCTCCTGACCTTTTGTGGGAGTCAGAAAAGTACCAAGCAGCTGCTTTTAGGAAACACTTCAAACCTTGCTACAGCGTACACCTTTAGTACAAACCCTGCCAGCTGAACCTCAGTGGAAAATGCCCGTTTGTGATAACTCTGAATGAAGTGTGATTGTCAGTGATTAGCGCTATAGTTCCCCAGCAGATACGCGCTTCTTTGTCTTAAAAAGGAACTTGATTTTTTTTTTTTTAAACCACAACTGCCAGTTCTTTAATCTCGGTCGCTTTCAGTTCGTTGTTTCCCAGCTCCCCCTCCTAAAAATTTCAACCTGCGGTGTACTCCTCAACACTGGCAAGTTTTGAAAAGTAATTCAGATTAAGAAATTCAGTGAACTGTGCGGAAATCATCACCTGCCACGAAGGTCACGTTTTGTTTTCATCTGCATTATTTGAAGCCTCAGGATTTGAAGTGACCCAGTCCTGGTTAGGAGGTGCCTTGCGGGAAGGAGAGGGGTGAGCTGCAGAAGCACGTTAGCCAGAATAAATTTGTGCATTCTTCTTTTTGGCAAGCAGGCTCTAGCGTGCTTCCTACAGCCTAAATGTAGAACTATTTTTCTCAAACAAGGACCCAATTAGGCCTATTTCCTGTTTGAATGCCCACTCTACCTCCCTGCCCTTTTCCTGTGGGCAAAATCCCAATTTGATGCCCAGCTCTTTTGAAATCCATCCCATCTTCCTGGTCACTTTTATTTGCCTCCGATTTCACTCCCGGAGGTCATATGTCTTGGGTCATTACCATGCTCTTCTTCTTTGAATGCCATGCATGATGTGTCCCTTCTTCTTTCCCTAGCTGGTGACCTTTCGTGCATTTAAGTAGACGGAGATCAAATGCCCTCACGCTGTGCCGCTAAGCTTTGTAATAGCAGCCTGGGCTACGAACATGGGTGAGGGGTGAGGTTAGCTCCTCCTCGGCATTCTGACCTCCCATTCCACAGTCTTTTTGTTCCGCATAAAGCACCAGCCTTGGGAAATCCATGTTGTCTACCTGTCTCCCCCACTGAGGTTACAGCTTATTCTCTCTTGGGTCTCTAGCTAGACTACCCAGAGTCTGATGTCCAGTAGGCCTGTTTAATTGTCTGTTGAGCAAGTCAGTGTCCACATTGTTGAGCAAGCAACAAATGACCTTTTCATCTCATGACATTTGTGTCCCTGGGGACTCATCTTTGTCTAGGAAATGGGATAAAGTCACCCAACAGGTAGGTGCCTTTTCATCTAGTTTCTCGACACGAGTAAATGCTGCCTACTATTTGGTATCTGGTGGGCCTTCCTTCCTTTTTTCTTTCTTTGCTATGCATAAGTATTTTGCTATGGGAAGTTTCGGGTCTGCTGAAACTGGAGTTACAGTCAGTTGTGAGCTGCCATGTGGGTGCTGGGAGTTGAACCTGGGTCCTCTGGAAGAGCAGTCAGTGCTCTTAACCTCTGAGCCGTCACTCCAGCACACCCCCCTTTCTTTTCTTTTTTAATTCCGCTGATTTTTGTTTTTTTTAAAACCTTCACATATTTAATTTTATTTTTTGTGGATGAGTGTCTTGCCTGCATGTGCATCTGTGTACCAATTGCCTTCCTGGTGCCAGTGGAGGGCAAAAGAAGGAACTGGGTCCCCTGGAACTGAAATTATAGATTTGTATGAGCTACTAGGTAGGTGCCTGGCCTTGAGCCTGGCTGTCCTCTTAACTGCCAAACCTCCTCTCCAGCCAGTTTTTGTTTGTAAGTTTTAGGATGGCAAACCGTTTCCTCTCTGGAAGTTTTTGGTGGAATTTCTTTTCTTATTTAGGAAGTAATACTTTGAATTGTGTTTAAAAATTATTTATTTTTATTCTACGTACATTAATTTGCCTGTAGTTACCGAGTATATCACTTGCATGCACTGCCCTTGGAGGCCAGAAGAGAGCTTCCTTTCTCCTAGAACTGGAGTGACAGACGGTCTGATCCTTCATGTCAGTGCTAGGAACTGAGCCCAGTGCTTCTGAAAGTGCACCAAGGACTCTTAACACATCGCTCAAGCCTCTACTTTTGGTTTTTAATTTCAAAAAAAAATTTATTCCAAGCATTTTCTCCTTCAACCTACTCAGTTTTTAAATGTGTAAAGTAATGTCCTTTCTGTTAATTTATCTCAAGGAAGGAGGGTAGAATGGAAGGGGCTGAGTGATCTTCAGGTCCTTTGTGAAGACACACAGCTCTGATGACGGCCCATTTAAAATCATGGAATGTTCTTTGGCTGACCAACTTAACAAGAAAGTGTTCTGCTTAGTGCGCCTCATTATAGATGATTGGCAGCTTCGTCTTGAGGTTTGAGTTGACTGAAGTACTTTTCCAATTATCCCAGGACCAGAACATTCTTCCTCTGACATCAGGATGTCCTGAGGCAGCCATGGGGAATTTATGTTTTTATGTTAAGAATTAACCTTTATATGTTAGAACGTTTGAGCAAAAAGCTTGGGCTGTTGAACCTTGTGGGTTATGAAGTGTTTTTAGGAGTATATCGAGGGACACTATGGTTTTTCACAGATGGACAATTTTATTAGCACCGTTTCTATGGGAAGTATTTAATGGTTCCCTTTAACTCAAGAAACATATTTCTCCATGTTGCTTCATTTTCAGGTCCCCCCCCCCCCCCCGCCCCGTTGGAATGTCCACCCAAGGAAACTTCCTCCCTCTTTGGGTTGAATGTGATTTTGATTTTGGCATAACTTTCTTGACTGATTCTAATGAGCCAATTACAGTGCCTTCAATGGTTAATGCGCTCTCTTGGCAGGATGCAGTCCGGTTGCACAGGGTGCTTTTAGAATGACTTGTGAGGTGAGAAACCCAGGGTCAGGTGGAGGGAAATAGCGTAACCTAAGCCACTCAGCCACAGTGTACAGTTTGCGGTGGTTTTGTGTCCGGGCGACGCTTTCCCATTTCGAACTCAGGCACCCCCGTGCAAATCACCCTCACGTGAGAGCAGCCATTTCCGCTTTTGCTTTTACTTTCTCACGATATGAAGGAACAGAGTGACATGAGGCAGAGACTTTGAAATAACAGAGAGCAGAGCTGTCTTCCTCGGACTGCAAAGTCCTCGCTGAAGAGCCCCAGTCCTGTGCCAGAGGCTCTGTCACGTGATGCGGACAAGCGGCAGCTGTGCTCGGTGGTGTTCCAGCTTGTTCCTGGGCCTGTTGATGCAGCCCTTAATTGCTAAAAGTACAGACCTCTCTTTAACAGACTCTCCTTTAAGGGAAGGGCGGTGCTTCACTACGACCTGGAAAATGGAGGCTTTTAAAGCAACAAGGAATGTAAAAGACCTTCACCAGCAAAGACCATTCAAGCCCGTGCCTCCTGCTGGGGAAACTTAAATACTATATAAGAAAGTTAACGCCATCTTCCACGGCCTCAGGAATCAGCTTCCTGAGTGAAAGTTAGCTGCTTCTATTTTTCTTTCTTATTTTGTGCCTCTGGATATTTTGCTTGCATGTATGTCTGTGCATTAATGGGGCCCATAGTGCCCTCGAGAGCCATAAGAGGATCCCCTGGGACTGGAGATATAGGTGGTTGTGAGCCTCTATGTGAGTGCAGGGGATCAAACCCAGGTCTTCTGGAAGAACAGTCGGTGCTATTGACCGCGGAGCTGTTCATTGCTCCAGCCCCCCAGCAGCTACCATCTTAAACGTTTCTCAAGGTCCAAGTGGGCTTTGTCAGTACAGAGTGGCCATGGAGATGGTTGTCATGTAGGAAAGGATTATAGGGAGGAAGTGATAGAATGGTTTGTCAAAAGCTGGGACTGTGGAAGGTTAGGGGCAGTCTCCTAACTTCTATAAGTGTGTTTGAAAAAGTTTACGGGCTAGGCAGCCTGCAGGAATCTGTCCTAGGAACCCCTCCTTGATACCCAGGAGTGCATAACCTATAAGAAGAAAGCCATTTGTTCATCAGTACTCAGGAGTTGTTTGTACATCTTGCAGAATGTTGGAAGCTTTGCAGGCCTTGGTAATGTCTGTGTGTTGGAGGCATTTATGATACACCTGATTCTTGTTGGGGTATCTGTAGGGCTTCATCGAGTCTGTGGGTGCTCTGCTCATAAGTGCAGGGCTGTAGAAGCATGTTCTTGACGGACTCATTTTTCAGTAACAGCATCCTTTTATACTAGAGTGTAAGGTATTTAATACACGGATCCATCGGTAGGTTCCCAGTGTCTAGGAATTGAGGTCTTTCCTCTGTATTATCCTCCTTTTCAACCAGGTGCCAGTCACAGAAACAGGAACATGCTGAGTATTATGGGATTAAGGGATTTATTATAGGAATTGGCCTTTCCTCAAATGCGAGAGATGCTAGGGGCCGTGAAGGTCCTGCAGGGGAGGCACAGGATTAGAGAAAGTTTCATGGGAAGCCCTAGGGTAGGGGCGGGCAGCTCAGAAGTGGAGGCTGCTGAGGGGACCACAAGGGAATGGTCTAAAATCTGCCACCTCCCAGTCTCAGTAGGTCTCAGCATTGTGACCTACAGCCAGGTGGTTGCTGGTGGGTTGAGCCTCTGTTCATCAACCAGACCGTGGGATAGAAGGCGAGAGCAGAAGAAAGCAAGGGAAGGATGGGAGCCCCCAGTGACCTTTGTCCTGCTCACAGGGCATCTTCTGGGAGTGGTGGCCATAGCCTTGCTTTCACTTTGGAAATCGGACAAGGGGGAAGTTCTCAGGAGTGGGAGTTCCCAGCTAAGCATGCGGGCCAAGTTCAATACCATATGGCTAAGACGAACCACACCCTAAAACTGTTCCTGAGAATTGTTCGCTCTGTCTCCTGACCCCATGAAAAGACACTCGCCCATTCTTAAACTCAGGACTGAAATAGTGGATTCCTGAGCCCCAGACAGTAAGCATTTTTATTGTAGGATCCACCTCGGCTTTCCTCCTAGCATTTCATCCCCAGATTATATGCACATTAAGATGAATGATCATTATCTGTCTTTTTCCTGGACAAGTTTGGTCTGGTAGATTATTGAAATAAAGAAGCAAAATAAGCTGGGTAGTGGTGGCGCACACCTTTAACCCCAGCACTTGGGAGGCAGAGGCAGAGGCAGGCGGATCTCTTGAGTTCAAGGCCAGCCTGGTCTGCAAAGCCTGTGAAACCTTGTCATATAAAACAAAACAACCAAGCAAACAAAGTCTCCCCCCCCCCCCCAAACAAAAAACAGAACCGGAAAAAAAAGAAGAAACAAAATGGGAGAGAGGAAATTTGGAGGATGGATTGAGGGAAATTGAGTTAAACTTGACCTTGGGTTAGACACAAGGAGACACTTACTCACGTATCCCTTTATCTCCGGTTATTTCCAGCCAGGCGTGTATCTATCTGAGTGTATATTCACTGGGCTTTTCCAGTCTACTGTATGCTACACACACACACACACACACACACACACACACACACCAAAAACCTTTCAGTGGAAAATTTTATGGGTATTTGACGATCTGGAATTAAAAGTGCTCTTGTATCAGACAGTAATCTTTTGCAGGGTGATCTAGTTGTAGGGATTGGCAGGCTTCAAAGGATGTATTTCTCGCACATAGGAAACTCAAAGCAGCCTTAGCATTGCTTTGCCTCTTCCCCACCAGTGGGTGTAAAAATTGGCTTTTCTCTGTATGAGGCGATGCTAGGATGAAAACGAGCTCCTGCTACCTAATTTGCCACCCCATTACCCGACCACAGTGTTGCCAGAGAGGTTAAATCTATGCCGGAAAGGGAAGCATATTTCTAAGTCTGTGGTTGGAGTTGGCAATTTTTGCCAAAGCGGAAGCTGCTCGCCGGTGATACTTCAACTTTTTACTGAAATATTGGCTACATCTACTCCTTGACTGGTAGCTCCTGTGGCTGCCGAAGAAGATAAGGAAAATTGCTTTCAGACCATAGGACATTAATTTGGAAGTGCAGAGCAGGCGCAGAGGCAGGTTTTTCCTTCCTCGCTTCCTACCGCTGAAAACTGAACAATTTAGCATGGACTTCCAGTTTGTTCAATGCTTTTTAGTGAGGGATCCTTGTCATAAAAGTGACCAGTGGCTTTGCTCCTTATGCTGTGTGTTTGCATGTGTTCCTCTGTCTGAATGGGTGCAGGTCAGGGAGTGGCGTGGTATAGAGGTATTCCTACTCGGGAATAGTCTCCTGCAGCAGTTAATTGACAGGTAAAGGTTGTATTTTGAGTAGGGGCAGATCGTTTTAGAAGTTTAAGAGAGCAGAAGATATTCATTGGACCCCTGGTTTTGGTTGAATCAGAAATGGGAGACCCCATAGACACGAGTCCTTAGCTTGGGAAGGAGGAAGGGCCTGGCTGGCAGAAGGCCAATAGGTGTAGACTTTTGAAAGGTTTACCTGCTTCTGGTTCTGGAATGTTCTTTCAGCTTACCACTCTTCTCTGTCAAACTGTCTGGAGAAAACTACTACCACACACGTCCAACGCCTACCGGGAACTCATCACTTGACGAGTGGAGATCGCCTTGAAACCATGAGCCAAAAGAAACCTTTTAACTCTTGTTGATTTTGTCATAGTGTCAGACAAATCATGAAAATGACCTCTTAAAATGATAGTTATTAACTCTCTTGATGCTTTGCTTCCTCAGGCCAAGCTTCCCCAGTGGGAAGACTAGTTATTCTGAGATAGAATCTTGCTGTGTAGCTCTGACTGGCCTTAAACTCACTGTTAGCCCAGCCTGGCTGCCAAGTCTCACCTTAGCCCCCTAAGGGCTGATCTTGCCTGTGTGAGGCACCATTCCTGGCGGAAGATTGCCTTTTCAAGGCCCCTAGGAACCTGGCCATGACCCAGGTGTAGATGAAAGGAATGGACAATTAACATTCAAGAATCCATATATCTCATCCCTTAATTTAGTATATGCCTATGGAGTACCTGTTAGGTATTGAGCAGTAGACTGGGTGCTGAGGATACAGCAGTGAGTTAAATGGTTGCCCTGTTGGAACACATAGAATAGCTGGGGAAGAGACAATAACCCGGTCTTTCAATAAACATATACATTAATTATGGCAGGTACTCGGAAGGGGGCATGGACCATGAGAGGACTGGGATAAGGCAGGCCTTAGTGAGAGAGATGCTTTGGGCTAGGGTCATCCTGCCTTTCAAGTCTTTGATGCAATACCCTGCAGCCCTCTGCATGCTGTCTTCAGAAAGCAGAGCATCTCGGAGGGTGGCCTTGCCCTCCCACCCAGTCCCTGTTCTTGGGAAACAAAGTCACATCACCATAGCCGTTTGTTAACAGGCATTGTTGGCTATGTCTCTGAGGAATTGTTCTCCTCTAGGTTGACGGCAATGCCCTCCTCTGTTCCTGAATTCTGCCTGCCAAACCCACCACCAGATCCTGCATTCCCAGCCAAGACTGGAAGCTCACAGAGTTCCCCTCCAGATTCTCTTCCTTAGGAGCACCCCTTGACAAATGGTGTCTGTGATTATATCACTGTCTAGTTAGAGCTCCTGCTACCACCAGGGCAAGCTTACTGTCTGCTTGGGCCAGACCGCCCAGCACGCTTTCTGACTTCCTCACAGATGGTCTCCTGGGCTCAGTGACAGAGGCTGTTTCTTCCTCACTCAGGCTGATGACTTTCCGCGGATGGCTCCCTTTTCAGATTTGCTCACACATGTGAGAGGACAAGGGACAGAGCTCAGGGTACTTATAGTTTGGGAGTTTGGGGCCAGCACGAGGGTATGCAGGGAATATTTGTTCAGATCTTCCCGAAAACTGGTTGGGTTTCCCACGTTGATTCACTTCCTTCTCTCTTAATGAATAGTCGAGTGACTCATGGTGACCCTCTAGTGAGGAGGTTGTGACATGTTCATACTCAGTCTGTCCTACGACACCCAAGGGGGAAATCTGCATTTGATGCATTTTTAGGTGCAACTCTTCCAGGATTTATTTATCCTCAAGCAACTATGGTTTTAAAATGGTTTAGAAGTACCATGTTAGATTTTGTTTGTTTGTTTTCTACCTTGTTGTCTCAAAGTGGCAGAGTAATCTTGCCAGTAAAATCAGTGTTGGGAAATGGCTAGACATAGCAGGTATTTCTGTTTGAAAGTATAATGAAGCTTAGTCACTTTTTATAATAGACATTAATATTAATATGATCATGTCTCGTATTTATGGATTCTTACCACACATTGAGATGGCATAAGCATCACCAGGTGATCTTCACAGTAGCCCTGTGAACAGAAGGAGCTTCTATTGTATTGACTTTATATATAAGGTAAATGAAATGAATTTATTATGAAGGGTCAGGTCCAAGTGACAAGACAGGCCATCTGTCCTGAAAGTCTATGTTTCAGTGGACAACGAGCAAGAAGCTAAGGTTTTTTTTTTCTTTTTTTTTTTTCCGCAAAAGAGTAGTTTTAAATTATGTGTGTATGTACACTTGAATGCAGGAGCTTGTAGAGGCCAGATGAGGGTGTCAGCTCCTCTGGAATTACAGGTAGTTATGAGCCATCTGATGTAGATGCTTTCAACCTAACTTGGGTTCTCTGCGAGAGCAGCAAGCCCACTTGACTGCTGAGCCATCTTTCCAGTCTGGTAAAATTTGGTTTCTTTCTCTTTCTTTATGATAGAAAACATGTTCAAAGTGGATCGTAAGTTATGATCGTGCAAAACTTTTCTTGAGGTAGAAATGAATTTAAAAGGAATGGTCACACACCCATGAATATTTGTCGAAGCTTCAAACAATGCAAATGGCCATCAAATGAATTGATAAACTATGCATGTCTATACAGTGCATAATATCCAACAATAAAAAGTAGTGAAATTACATATATGGCAATATGGATGAATGCCAAAATACTTTATTGAATGAAAGAATATAGAAAAGGGTCCTGAGTTCAATTCCCAGCAACCACATGGTGGCTCACAACCATCTGTAATGAGGTCTGGTGCTCTCTTCTGGCCTGCA
Organism: Microtus oregoni; assembly: GCF_018167655.1. NCBI lineage: Eukaryota > Metazoa > Chordata > Mammalia > Rodentia > Cricetidae > Microtus > Microtus oregoni. The sequence continues at coordinate 36,605,124 of NW_024543081.1, forward strand.
GACATACACACAAACAGAATATTGTATACATAATAAATAAATAAATAAATATAAAAAAGAGAGAGGAACTCAGTTATACACTGCAATTCATGTAAATTACTAGAAGATGCAAATTAATTGACAATAATAGAAAGCCAATTTGTGATTTTTTTATTTCCATGATTTCATTTTGGTCATTGGGAAAACTCAGATGACAGCATCTATTTCAGGGCCATTGTAAGGGTTAGCAATAATAAATATTAACTGCTTGAGTTAAATGTGGACAACTGGAAGGAGGGTGGAGGTAGTGATTATGTTGTCAGTGATGTGAGGAGGTGACGTTGAACTGTGAACCCGAGGTACCTATTCCAGGGGGAGCCGTTGACTCTGAGGCCATCTGTATCCCAGGGGCTGCTCTGGGCTGGCCATCACCAGCAGACGTGCCCTTAAAGTAAGTTTTGAAGTATGTCTAGGAGTCAAATGAAAGTGCAGGAATGAGTCCACACAAAGTAGTTGGATCTTTTGATAAACGGAAGAGGAGGATCAGGGAAGAAAGCCGACTTAGAGGAAATCATCCTTTCCTTGATAGTTTTGGGTGTAATATAATGATGGGGAAAAGACATGAGGATAGAAAGATTCAGGTCGTGAAAGCTTTGTGTTGATTATTTATTCTCTTTGCTTATATTTTGGTCTGCATGGCTTGTGCTTGTGAACCCACCCTATAGATTGTAGGTTCCTTAGTAGTATCTTAGATGCCAGTAGGAAGTTCCCCTCTTGTCTATATGACAGTTGAATACTAGGGTCGGGTACAGGGTGGGGGGCAACTGCTGTGTTGAGAGGCAGCACTGATGAAGTTGAGATATTAATTTCAGTGCTGGAAGCAAGAAGTGAGCAAAACTCATTGACAGTGATAGAATGCGCTGTTTTCATTGTGTTGGTTTATAGTGGAAATAGCTGGTTCCGATCATTAACGTTGAAGGCCGTTGACCAACACTTTGTCTGCTGGCTCCCCTGTTTGTACCACCGGGCAATAATAATACTTACCTTGGTTGTTGTGAGGAATAAATAAGCTGAAAGCATTGAGTGTTTGCTGGAAGAAAACAGTGGTGTTCTTTTCTCTGTTTTTTCCCCCCAAGAGACTTTGCAGCAGCCTAACGGGGAAAAGAGTCTTCCAGCCTGGGGTTCTCTCAAGTTGATTTCTAAAGTGGTCATCACTTTGAAGAGATCTGTTAAAAAATTATTCTGCAATGACGGTATTGAAAGATAAATGTAGGAAATGGTACTTTGTCCCTGAGCTGATTCTTCTTCCCTCGGCCCACTGAAAGATCCTTGAGTTTTATATAAGAGCCAAGTCTCCTTGAGTAGAGCCGAAAATGATATCGAGGGCGTGGAGTGGCTGTTATGTCAATGGCAGGGTTTGGAGGAGGAAACTCCTGAGAGCGAGGTTGCCCCGGGGAAATGTCTTTCCCTGCACTCAGCCAGACTGGAGGCCATCTCAGACCCTGGAGCTGACCAGGGAACAGCACAGAGCTCTGACGGAACTTCCCAGTGACTCAGGACCAGATTTTGAGCCTTTTCCAACCCCAGGCTCCTGCTGCTTTTTAAACCTCCTTGTTTTAGAAGATGCCCGAAACCCATTAAAGATGTGTCAGGCTTCAGCAAATTAGAATCTCTTCCCTATGACCCTGACAATAGTTGAGACAGTGTACTCTGGCAGAGTGATGGATGCCTTGGTTTATCTAGGTCAAGAGTAGCAGCTGGCCCCACTGTGTCCCCAATTCAAAGAAGGATTCCCCAGTGCCTCCCAAATTTCTCAGCTCCCAAATGCACAAGGAAGTCTCCATTCTTGGAGCCATCCTAAGGTAGGCCACTTTGAAGCCGTCTCTATAGACGGCTGGGCTGCTCTGTCCTAAACAGAGGGTATTGGTAACATTTGCCTCCTGTCCTTAACGTGCTTTCTCACCTAATGGAATGGCTCTGAACTGCTTCGGATCATCAATTTGAGATGTTCCAAAACACAGCAAGTCATTTTGCTCATGACTTCTTTTAGAAAATGAGTATTAAACAAGGTTTAAAGTTTAAAAAAAAATAATTTTGCCTCTAAGACCTGGAGCCTGTTTTATGACCTTGCACAGCTATCATCCTGTAAATACGATGCCAGCATTAGCCCAGTTGTCTTAAACACAACGGAAAATCCTCCCAGCAATTTAGGCTCATTGCACATTCTTGCTAAATTACCAGAGTTAGAGCTAGGGAATGAAAAATCATAGAAATACAGATAACTGGAAACAGGAAAAGGATAGCCAGACATGGGACGCACACCTTTAATTCCGGTACCGCGGAGGCAGATGTAGGGGGTTCTGTACATGGCCAGTTCGCCTACATAGTGAGTTCCAGGCCAGCCAAGGCGCCATAATGAGACACTGTCTCAAAATATTATATAAAAAATAGGATAGCAGACAAAAGCAAAATGTTTATCCTTGTTTTGTCACCTTGACCTGTTGCCTGTGTGTGCTGGCTAGTTTTATGTCAGTTTGACACCAACTAGAATCATCAGAGAGGAAGCTGCAATTGAGAAAATGCCTCCATAAGATCCGCCTCTAAGGCATTTTCTTAACTAGTGATCTATGGGAGAGGTCCCAAACCATTGTGGGTGGTGACACCCCTGGCTGCTGGTCCTGGCTTCTATAAGAAAGCAGGCTGAGTAAGCCACAAGAAGGATCCAGTAAGCAGCAACCCTCCATAGCCTCTGCTTCAGCTCCTGCCTCTAGTTCCTGTGGTCTTTGAGTTCCTGCCCTGACTTCCCTCAGTGATGGGCTATCATCTGGAGTGTGTAAGTGAATCCTCTCCAAGTTGTTTTTGGTATGGTGACTCATCACAGCAATATTAACCCTAAGTAAGATACACAAGGAGGTTTTTTGCATATATTATGAAGAAATCACACAGAAGATTTTTCTGAATATGATTTTTTAAATATTTTAAGATGCTCTATAGCATCACATTGTTTACCTTCTCATGTTTTGCTAGATCTCACTGACTCAAAGAACACAGCTCTCCCCTAAAGGGACTAAGAGGTAGTTTATTCTGGATCCAAATCTGAGTGACCGTGGCCCAAGAACACAGGTTAGGTTACCCCAAATTCCGTGGTCCGATGTGGACGTCGTTCCGTAGTTTCCCAGAGCAAAGAGAGCCATAAATTATGGCAAGTTTCAAATAGAGTGGTGAGCGGATCCAAGAGGCAGTGTCAGCAAGATTGCCGGAGCTCTTCTGTAGGCCTCAGATGCTCTCGGAGGACATTTTGGCTTCCGAGTTGGTGGAGGCAGCGTTGGGCTGGTGGAAACTTGGGTCTGCTCAGTTAATACATTTGAGAGGTTTTCATTTGTAAGTCACGGGGTGTTAGTTCCACCGCAGGTGTGCAGAGAATAGCTCTTTATTGTGCCTTTGGGCCCGCAGCATCCCAGCTTCTCCCGTCATCGCCGTCCTTTTAAATAGTCAGACTTTGTACACACACATAGCTTCCTTCTAGGAAATCTCAGCCACAGCCTTAGCCCTTGAGTCCTAGGAAGTGGTCTCTTTTTGTTGTTTTGTCTTTTTCAGATAATGTCTTGCTAGGTAGCCTGGAACTTGTTATGTAGGAATCGTACTTGCTCTCATACTCGTAGTCATTCTCCTGTCTCTGTCTCCCTGATACCGGATTGCAGGCATGTGTTTCTATGCCCTACTGCTAGCGATTTTTTTTTAAATACCTGTGAGTGTACAGGTATGTGTCTGTGTGTATGCTGTGTACATTCTTCTGGAGACAAGTGGGCAGTTTCTTGTGCCATCCCCGGGGACACCATTTATCTCCTTTGAAACAAGGGTTCTCATTGACTTGGAGCTTACTAATCAGGTTAGATCGGCGGGTCACTGTGCTTAGCTTTATAGGCCTGTGCCGGGGATCAGACTGAAGCCTTCATGCTTGCAAGGCTTGTAATTTACCTACTGAGCACTGCCACTCCCACCCTAAGTGGTCATCTTAATCTTAGGTGCCAACCATGTTCCTGCCCATGATTAAAAGTTAGGAAAATGGTGTTAGATGTTACAGTTTGCATATAACCTTAACCTACAGTGACATTGAAAAGGCAAAGAGCCACAGCTTTAAAGTCTTAATTCATGGGATAGCCTCAGAGCATGCCACTAATACTTGGGAAGACCCTTGTACCCGTGTGTACCTGTGGTTCTCCTGAAGTGCACAGTACCGAAATCTCTTTTCCCAGGGCCACTGGCAAGGCGGTTTCCGACTTCACGAAATGGTTGAATGTTATGCAGGGATATATAGCAGAACCGTAAGACAAGCCATGTGGAATACAGAGCCAGAAGAGACTATATTTTCAGGAGCAATTTAGAGCATGATTGACCTCACAGATGCCGTTAATGTAGTATTTCTAGCTGACTGGGTTCACCCGCAGCTACTGGGCAGCACTGTGCTCGGGAAGAACTGGGGGAGGAACTGCATCCATTAGTCGGTAAGTTGGCTCTATTCTCCGAAGTTAGGAGAACGGCTTGTCATCTGCCGACACAGAAACACTGCCACAATGTCTGTAGGTGTCACCAATCCCTGTGATTTCTCCGTCCAATCAGATGTTCTTTAGTGATTTTTGTTTCAATGTTGACTTCATTCAGTTCTTGTTTCTCATTGGAGTAGCTGTTCTTCACAGAATAGAAACTGAAAATGTGATGATTCAAAAGGGAAACTGAGTGGTGGGAGGGAGGTGGGGGGACGGAGACTGGCAAGTAATTCAGTGGATAAAAGCCCTTGTGGCCAAGCTTGATGAGTTGAGCCTGCGCCCTAGAGCTCAGCCTGCACTATGGAAGGAGAGAGCTACTTTCAGAGAGTTGTCCTCTGATTCCACATATGTGCTGTGGCGTGCTCCCTAGTACACACATGCACACACACACACACACACACACACACACACACATCCTTTTCTCCAAATTAGTGGCATTCCCTGTAGAATTGGCTTTGACCTTCCGTGAATGAAAAGCATTCTAGACACTGGTGTCTAGCTAGTTGGTGAAGCAGAGCTTGGTTAGAGTTAGACGAGGGTGAGTCAAGCAAGGCCTTGCCTCCAGCCTCTGCAGCTCTTGGCTGCCTCAGTCTCCATGACTCTTTCCCATTTCCATGATTCTTGTTAAGCCAAGCTGCTGGCTAACCTGCACGTCTAGCCACCGACCGGAAAGAAAGCTTCCGTAGACGAAGAGGAGGGTTCTGACTGGCTTCTGTCTCTACCGAAGCGGAGACTGGAGACCTCTCGTCTTCCGGCTTAAGTCACATGTGTGCTTCCCACCTTATTTTTCCCTTCTGAGCTGTGGCCTCACAGGAACACTGTTCAAGCAGCTGGCTCCAGGGATGCAGGGGGACACGAATGGGAATCCTCCTCCTCCTCCCTTGTGCTGTCTGCTTTCCATGTATTATTAAATACCTTGCGACGTGGGAACTTTGCCAGGGTTGTTTTGGGTGCTGGGGTTGTAAACAAAACATCTACTGCTTATGAAGTCCAATGAGTTACTTTCTCTTGTTTGTAGAAAAAAACAATCTGATTGTGTAAGCCTCACTTAGGTTACTATTGTCTGTGTAGCTAAGAAATCAAGGATGAGGCAGGCGCCGTGTGCTCCTACGTGTGAGTTTTGTATAAATTGATGAATGGTGTGTTCCCTGGCCTTTCTTTTTCTTTTTTGAGAACAGGGTTCTTTGTGTAGCTTTGGAGCCTTTCCTGGAACTTGCTTTGTAGATCAGGATGGCTTCAAACTCATATGGATCCACCTGCCTCTGCCTCCTCAGTGTTGGGATTAAAGACATGCACCACCACCGCCTGGCTCTCTTACCTTTCTTTTGTTGCTGTTGAACAGTTATTTCCTCTTCTGTTTAAAAGTAGAATTGTCGTGTGACCGAGTGGGTCTGAGGTCGTTGTTTATAAATGACTGCAGGCATTGCTTCCACTCTTTCATGACTTGGGGTGTCTGTTCAGGGAGGAAGAGCAGGGGACTGAGCTTCCCTTCTTGTTATTGGCTTCTGATGATAGTCTGAACTTACTTTATAGATTGTGTTTGGCTGCCAGCGTGGTGCTTGGGTGTGATTAATTTGTGCAGCTTGCCATTGGATAAATAATTTTTCTTCCTTGGATCCTTGTTCAGAAGGGATTAGCCAAGCGAACTGGAAAACATGCCTTTGTAGGAGGGCCTGGGCTGCTTGTGATCATCAATGAACAATCTAGTGGCTGATTGAATTCAACTCTTAGTGAACTGTCTGACTCATTGGCTCTTAGTGCATCTAAATGTCTTCAGCAGTGTTTTTAATCTTAGTGTGGTGGATATAGTTCAGAATTTAACAGTTCCTCGGTTCTGGCGCGGGACATTCAGAGTAAATATCGTCCTGTCAAGTGGGTCTCAAGAAGGTGGCTTTTCTGATGGACATCTTATTCTGTCTTTCTTCTGCTAGTGAAGGGTTGATCTCAGTCTAGCTCTTGTGGAAATGGGGAGTTAAAGCACAAGAACTAAACCGAAACAAACTAAAACACCAAGGAGGGAGGGGAACCCAAACCTCTGCAGAAAATCAGGATCCATCTTGGAGACCTGGAGAGGGTTCCCAGAGCCCAGGACACGGCTTTGGGTTTTGCCACTGTGGCATTCTACCAGTACTTACTTGACAGCTGAGCTTTTGCCTGGTGGGATGGATGGAACCGGTTCTGCTCAAATGTTCCCTCATTTGATTTCTGCACCAAGTAACTGAAGCAGAGTGGAAAGCGTTCTCCCCTCTTGCTCTCTGCCTTGAACCGCTTCTTCCAGTTCCAAGTTCTGGTCTCAGGAACAGAGCATTGACTTGCCTGGGCCTGCTTGCTGGCCCGTTGCTTGATTGCTTGGGCGTTGCCTCTGACTTCCAAGGAGTAGAGTAGGCAAGATCCCTGGTACTGGGTACTGGCTTTTTTTTTTTTTTTTTTTTTAAAGGTGTTTGGTACCTTGATGAACTAGATGCAGCCTTTGTCCACTGTAACCTAAATCTAGGTGAGAGGTGAGTGAAGGCCTGACAGATTTTGCAAAGCCAAATCCAGGACACCCAAGTCAATTTGAATTTGGGATAAGTAGCAGATAATGTTTTATTAGCAGCTCCTGCTCTCCTCTGACAGTAGTGGGTAAGTATAGAGAAGCGTGATGCTCCTTCCTTAAGGGCCCTTCAGTTAGTTCAGTATTCAGAGGCTATTGTGAATGGGAAGGTAATTGTCCTCCCAGGAAAAAGAGCCTGGCAGTTATTAAGAACTGTTTATACTGATTACTTTTCAGTCCTCAGTTTATTTAATAGTTGCTGTCAGTCAGTCATGGGCTGTTTGATATGTACAGTTGATATTTACTGAATTCTACTGTTTGTAGAAATATATATATATATATATATATATATATATATATATATATATATCCAGTGTTTTTAAAAAATGAAGGTGAAGGGCTATTGTGATTCCCATTTCACAGGAGGGGAAACTGAGAAACTGAGTGAGACCAGGGAGCAAGGGACTGATTGAAGTTAAAGGAAAGGATGCAGCGTGGGGAGGGTGGGGATTTAGTCCAGGGTTGTTTGAGTTTTTGATGGAGCCAGGGTTCCAAGATACTTCTTTTTCTCCAGTTGTTCTTATCTTGGCTACATATGTAGAACCCACTGGACGTCCCTAAAAACACATGCGTCTGGGCACATGCCCAGAGAGGTACACTTAGTGGGTCTGATATTTTCGCTGGCATGGGGCCAGGCTGGGATTCAAAATTTCCCCAGGGCATGCTAATATAGTCCTAGGCTTCAAGCCTGCTACTTCCCCCTATTTTTGGAGTCAAAGGAATTACTCTCCTTAGGAAATCTGGTCGCTCTATGTAGCCATTCCTTTAGTTCCTCTCCCTCCTCCACAGAAGCTCACCATTCCAACTCTAGCAGCTAATTTTTCGTGGTCTTTGTTTCTTCAGAATTATTTTCAGGAAGTCTTGGTGGAATATATGTTGGGGTATAAACAAACCACAAAGAAAGACCTCTTGGGGGTATTCTGTTGATGGATTTTCTGAGCGATCTTTTCTTTTTCACTCCCCCATTATACTTCCTGGAGTGGGGGAGTGCCCCTTTGTTCTTCATTTAGCTCCAGCTGGGTACCAGGCTCGGCGTTTGAGGAGGTTTACAGATTAATAAAACTAGACCACTACCTTCCAGGAGTTTTCAATTTGGGAAGGGAAGTATATAAATGCAATTCCAGGTTTAATTTTCTAAGAGTCACTTCAGAGGGACAGAGGATTAAGGACTTCCGAGTCAGGAGAAGCAAAAAGGGAACGGGGAGATGTGTGGCCCCAGTCTTGCCTCGGGTTGGTTCCTGCCTAGCTCACACTCCTGAGTGTATCCTGAGCCCATGTGCTCCTCAGTGGGGTCGTGATAAATTAGTGTTTGACCAGGCTCGAGGCAAGGGCTTGGTCCGCAGCAGCCACCACCCGGATCCGTGTGCTCTGCATCTGACCTGAGAGGCTTATGCTGATGGGCTGAGAGTATCATGAGCAGGTTACTAAGCTTTTTCCTATTGGTCCTTGAATTCACAGGGTTTATCTAAGTTTGATAACTGGTGAGGAGCTTTAGCGGTATCTGAATTGGAAACTAGATATTGACTGGGATAAGATAACATGTGATTGAACATGGATTAGAATTGGGAGCCATCAGAGACTCTACTCAGGCAAAAACCGAAAAAGGGGGTCTTTCAGCAGCAACAGAAAGTGAAGACATTTGGAACATTCTTGGAGCACATGTGATGGGTATGGGGAACTGAACCTGGCAGGGTTTTTTTGTTTTTGTTTTTGTTTTTTGTTTTTTTTTTTTTGGCTTTTTGAGACAGGGTTTTTCTGTAGCTCTGGAGCCTGTCCTGGAACTAGTTCGTTGTGGACTGGGCTGGCCTGGAACTCACAGAGATCCCCTGCCTCTGCCTCCCGAGGGCTGGGACTAAAGGCGTGCGCCACCACCACCCACCCACCTGTCAGTCTTAGAGGCTTTCAGAGATGAGACGGACAGCGTGGAAGAGACTGATTGCCCAAAGGGAAGGGGATGAAAATTGGGTTCTGGGTAGAGTTCTCTTTGCAAGCTTTATTGTAAGCAGTGCGGCGTCACATCCCATCTTATTACACACATGCTGTGATTGTGCATTTGGGGATAATGTAGAATTTCACAATATCAAACTTCCAGTGGTTTCAGGACGTGCTGGAAGAAAGCTTCCCACTGACACCACCACCCCATCTGTCCTTTATGTCGAACTTGTACTTTCTTCCTCCAGTTTGTTCAGGTCTGTGCATCATTCTTTGCATAGGAAGTCGATAAATCTTCTGTTGTTGTTTGACCAATGGAGCAGGCTCTTTTTATTTTACCTGATAGTTCTGCAAGCAATAAATGCTTCTAATATTCCGAGCATATTTATTTCTAAGTGCGAGTTAGACTAATGAGGCATTTACTAATGCCAGGCTTGACTTCTATAACTCAGAAGCAGAAGGTAGATGACTTGCAAGGACCATTCCCACTCTAGGTTTTTAAGGTCATTTACATGATTATGTGCAGTTGCAAACCCTGTACTTTGGAGTGATTGAGCCTTTCTGAAGGTCGCTAGCCACTTCACTTCATTTTGCTGGCATAGCATGGATTAGGGGCTGACACGCTTTCCAGAAGGACCACATAGTAAACGTTTTCGGCTTTGCAAGTACGATTTCTGTCCCAGCTATTCAATGCTGCTACCCTGACAGCAAAGCAGCCGCAGATAGTGTGTAAGCAAATTAATTTTGTTATGTCACAATCTAACGTTGCTTCCACAACGTGGGCTGGGTTTGAGCCTCAGGCCATAGATTTCCTGACCCCAGGTGTATGGGTTCTGTGCTTCGCCTCCCAGTTTTCATTTTATCACCTGTTAAAATTAATTGGAAAACTAATTTCAAGGGCCTATTTTGATAATAAATGGGATCTCCTAGGTAGTTTGGAAAGGTTATAGAAAAGGTTAGATACAGGGGATAAAATCTGTTTTAGTCTGTATTACACAGTAACTCTGACGTGTAATGGCAACCATTGAAAGGTAAGAAGAGATCAGCAAAGCAAATTTTAGGAAGCCATTTAGGGTAACAGTTCTGTACAAAGGACAGATGGAAATAGGTAGATACTGGCTTTTAACAGACTAGAAAAAGCTCAGATCATGGAGAACTCCAGATTGTTTATTCTTTGAAAGGTGGTCTTCTTCTTCTTCTTCTTCTTCTTCTTCTTCTTCTTCTTCTTCTTCTTCTTCTCCTCCTCCTCCTCCTTCTCCTCCTCCTCCTCCTCCTCCTCCTCCTCCTCCTCCTCCTCCTTCTTCCTCTTCCTTCTTCTTTTTCTTCCTCTTCCTCTTCTTTTATTCTCCTCCGCCTCCTTCTTCTTAGAAATTGTGTTTCCTTTCCTTTCTGGATATGAGTTAAACTTTGACTCAGTTTTTGGCATTGGCTTACACCCGCCTCGCTTCCCCACTTTAAAGTGTCAGAAGAGCTTTTCGTATAAACGCAATGTAGGGAGCATTTATCAAATGCCTGCTACGTGCTCACATTGTGGGAGGTGTTGCCGCCGTGGAGGGAGGTGCAATAATCACAGGGCCTGTCACGGACTTGGAGAGAAACAGACGTGCATGCAGCGACCAGGCACACATGCCAAGGCAATGTATAAATAAACGCGGGCTCGTGCAGCACATACACTGAGGTGAAGCTGCTGAAGGACGTGAACGTGGGCAGAGAGTCACACCAGGTAGCATCAGGCCACAGAAGCCTCACAGAGAACAATCTGGAGCAGGGCTTTGTGCGTGGAGTTCATCTCAGTCTTGGTAGCTCTCTTCCCTAGGAAGTAGCTCTGTTCATCTCAGCCCAGGCATGAAGGTTGATCTTTGGCAGGCAAGTATATCTTTGCTTTAAAGACAGGGCACTGGGTTGCCAAGATGGTGACCTAGAAGTAGAACTTTGTGGTGACCCCTTAAGGCATTTGGCTTTGCTTTCACACTTCAAAGAACTAAAAAGTGAGGGTGACTATTCACGCAAATACACCCAATGCCTTGTGTCTCTGCTCCTTGCCCCTGGAATGCTTGCTAGGCTAACGAACAGTTGGGGAAAAATATGGGGGGCAATTCCCTATGAAACTGGGCACATCAGAACTCCTGGATTCGTTCTTATGTATCCAAAAACCTCTGAACACACCAAGAGGTTGTGCCCATTTGCTTCTGACTAATGGCTGAGATAAATGTTTGAGGTTGGCCCGTGCCCTGCATTTAATGTTACCTTGAACATCCAGAGGCACAGGTGAGCATGGCCGATTTTTCTCTTGCTGCTTGTGATGGTGTCAGCTGTGTCCTGTGAACTGAGGCACAATTGGTCATTCTGCTTGGATGAGTACAATCTTCCCTCTCATATGTATTAGGGAAGGGTTTCCCAGCAGGAGAATGAGTAGGGCAGAGGTATGGTAGAATTAAAGAGTAGTTAGCACTCCATAATTTAACTCCTTTGCTAGTGACTTCTTCATGTTAGAGAAGAACCACTGTTTCATCTAAGAACTCTGCTTCAGCTCCAAATATCAAAGACTAGTTGTACAGCATCCCTCATCCTTACCAGGGAGAGTAGCATGGCCTCCAGGAGAAGTACTGGAGGAAGAGGGTGCAGAGGAGGGGCCTCATTCACATAGCTGGCTGGTCCTCTTGGGCTGACTCCAGCTTCAGTGAGATCAGGGATGTTCACCTAGCCTGCCTGCACGTCTTCCTTGCTTCCCTTCTTTTAAAGAAGCCCAATATTTTTTTTTCTGGTTTGCATGAATTTGTATTTTCTGTTATAGATACTAGTTGTTTTATTTATAGGCAGACATGATTCATGGGCCAGATTATATAAGTAGAGTTCACCTGTAATATTTGGTGAATTCTTTTTATTTTTTTTCCTCCTTGGTTTTTTGAGACGGGGTTTCTCTCTGTGTAGTCCTGGATGTCCTCTGAAGACCAGGCTGGCCCGGCCCTTAGAGAGTCGCCTGCCTCTGCTTCCGAAGTGCCAAACCTGGCTACTTAGTGAATTCCAGAAACCTCAGAATGGGGACAGTGTGTTGCTGTTAGGTCTGTCCTTACTGCAGGAACCTCCTTAATCGTTTTCTTTACCTTTCAGTCTCCTTCGCCCAGAAAGCTATACACATTGTGTACCAAATTATTAATAGATGAATTAAAGTGTCAAATACAGGCACAATTTGACCACCTAGTGATAATTGTTGTGGGAACTGGAGACCGGGGCTATAGAGCACTAAGTACTGAGCCTGTGAATTTCTTGCTGCCAGGTTGGAGGGGGCAGGCTCGGTCTTTTACACTCCCCATCCTGTTGAACGCCCCTTTATTCGGGTTATAAAATTCCCTCCACTGATACTTCAGGCCACCCTCCAATTTGTTTTAGATAAATATTTACAACGAATTAAGTAATGTTTTAAAAGTTAGCTTTGTGTTTCAGACATTTGCAGCCATATGTATTGGTACTTTCCCCAGTTCCTCCTCCTGGCTGTGCCTGGTTTGCGGGACTATTGGGTACCCATGCGGGAACACGACGCTAAAACTGGTAGATTGGGGACCTGTGACAATAAGCATGAGCGTGAGTTTAGACTTATTGGAAGTTTAGTGGCTCAGCTGACAGAGCTCCTGTGAGTGATTGCGACGGCTGCTTAGTAACTGGGGATAGCTCTTTCCCTTCTCGGGCATTTTCTCAGACCTTGATCCCGAGCCATGAGAAACAAAAAACAAGACAGTTGCTTGAGCCAGAGAGCTTATTTTCTGATGGAGGGGATAAACTGTAAGAGACAAGGTGGAATGTGGGAGACGCGGTTGCTTCGAGGAGGGAAATCAAGTGGCTGCCCTGCAGATTTATCTGTGGCCTCTCGATCTGAAAGACCCACGGTGCTCCCTTTTCCACGTGAGTCTAAGAGCGTGGCGCTCCCGTGGGAGGAAGACTTAAACTGCCGGACGTGGCCCTTGCCCTTGCCCCGTAGGTTTGCAATCTAATTTATCGAGAAAAGGCAATGGCGGGAAATGCATTTGGAGTAATTAGCAAGCTACACGTGGGGATGGGGTGCAGGTCAGCGGGAGAGTAGCAGAGACTGGGCACACAAGGTCGTGACTCCCGGCACCCTCCTAAAATAAGAACCCAAACAGATATGCCTGAACTCTCCTTATAGCACGGAAGTAGTTCTGCGTGGATAGTTTTCTGTAGCTTCCTGTCATCATAAATGCCCTTGGCATTCCCATCTCTGGGGGACCAGAGACAATGTTACATTCAATATCCAATTGTCCAGGAAGACAAAAGAGGGATCCATTGGTGTGACTCCACTTTGAGCATTAGTACTTTGGGCCAGCAGGGTTTATTAAGCTACAGAGTAATTTGTTAAAGTTATGTTTAAAAAAAAAATAAGATCAAAATCAGGTTTCTCCCCATAATGAGAAGGAAAGTTCAGGGGTCAAACTTTTGTGATTTCTATTTTTATAAGTCAGGATGTTTCTTCCTTAAACCACAGTGTTATCCTGTAACCACGTGTGAGCCTGTACGGTTTCCTGATCAGTGCTTTTTAAGAATTTTCTAAATGGGCCACACCTCAGGAAGACAATCCCAGGTGACAATGCGTACGTGGCTTTTCTACTTCAGTGGCTTCGTTTCTGGGGTGTGCCTGTTTGGAAGAAACCATCAGCCAATAATAGTCCATGTCGCCAGATCAAGCCCAAGGGGGTTTTGAACCTCTTCCTTCCTCCCACTTGTTATTTGTGTGAATTATAGGTGGCTGTATATGTGTTCTGTGAAAATCGCCCAGCAGCATTTTCTTTCCCAATTCTCATTTTTATGGTAGTTTGACTTGGCATTACCATTCAGTAGACTTTTCATTGCGTATTCCAGCTCCTTGTGCTGAAACAAGGCATAACTTTAACTTTGGAGGAAAACAGAATTGGCAAATAAGTCGGCAGGGCCAATCTTTGTTCAGTCTACATGTTTTCATTAATTTTATTTTATTTTATTTTATTTTGATTCTTTGAGACAGGGTTTCTCTGTGTAGCCCTGGCTGTCCTGGAGCTCACTCTTCAGACCAGCTGGCCTCGATCTGCTTGCCTCCTAAATTCTGGGATTAAAGAACTGTGCTACCACTGCTGGCTGATGGAAGTAACTTTTTAAAAAGAAACTTGCCTCCATCATCAGCCTCACACATTTTGTTTATTTTCAAAAACTTACCTTGTATGTATCAAAACTCATGTCAAAAGTAAGTTCCAGGTTTTAAAAGAGGGTTTCTTTTTTCCTGAGCCATCTCTTGGTCTTTGAAGGATTGATGGATCTGGGTGTTCAAGACAGAGGGATTCGGTGGCCTGCGCTTCAGAATTCTGCATTCTTCCTGTTCATGTGTGTGAGAATATGTATGAATGATTTAATATCTTCACATAAATCCGTGTGAGAGCAAGGAGAGAGACACCATCCTAAAGTGGGCCATTATTCCTGAGATGCTCTTGCTTTTTCACTTATTTGCTTACATTTAATTGCACAGCTGCCCCAGAGAGTGAAGCCAAGGCCTCGCGAATGTATATGCCAGGCAAGCTCTGCTGCTTTGCAGTGTTTTTGTTTGTAAGACTTAATGAGATAAGGGTTCAGACAGATTGCAACAGTGGAAGAGAGATGAAAAAAATATGTTGGCCGGTCAAGGAGGTGACAGAATGAGTCCTCTTATGAATTCATCAAATCTAACTTCTCATAATGAAAAGGTGGATATTCCTGAAGGAGCCATCCTGTCAGCCCGATTCTCTCCCTCTCTCTCTCTTAACTTGGAAGAAATCCAAAGCACAGAATGTTTATGGATTAAAGAAATGCTCAATTGAAGGCATGTTGTCTCCCATAGTTGTGTGGTGGAAGAAAATGTGTTTCTGAGGCAGCCACCTTTTAACATGATCTGCTGCTTCTAAGCACGGAGGCACCTGGGAGGCAGAGGCAGGAGAGTTCCTAAGTTCAAGGTTAGCCTGGGATTCCTGCCAAGCTCCGTGCCCACCAGGGCTGCATACTTTGATTCCTATTTCCAAAACCAACACGCTAGTTTGGGTGGTGTATGTCTGTAATGTTAGGGATTGTGGGATTGAGTCTGGGGGATTGTTTTGAGTTTAAGACTATATAGTGAATACCAGGCCTGCCGGGGACACAAAGCATGACACAGTCTCAAATGACAACAGCAAAAAAGAATGAATGTACTGCTGGGAAACCATGACTTGTGAGCTCTGGAGATTGATACCTGCTTGAATTGAGTTTGTTGACATAATACCTAGAATCAACTCTTTGACTTCTGGAGGAAAACTGTTCTCCCTCCTATTTCCTTCTCTTTTCCAACACTCCGTGTAGGACAGAAGTGCCAAGAATGAACTCCTAGTTTTAAAATGCTGAACTATCAGGACAGATGTTTATTAAGTCTTAAAGTAATGAGATGTATTTAGAAGTGGATTTGTGGTAGATTTCAGCAGAGACATGGTTTCTCTGTAACTTTGGAGCCTGTCCTGGAACTAGCTCTTGTAGATCAGGCTGGCCTCGAACTCACAGAGATCCACCTGCCTTTGCCTCCTGCATACTGGGATTAAAGGTGTGTGCCCACCACCACCCGGTTCAGTTTCTATTTTTTTAATAGACAGATCTTTTTGCTTTATCTTTTTAGATTATTTAATTTTATCTTCTTTTTTTTTTATGTGCACCGGTGTTTGCCTGCATGTGTGTCTGTGTGAAGATGTCAGAAGTCCTGGAGTTGCATGCAATTACAGTTGTGAGCTGTCATGTGGGTGCTGGGCAATGAACCTCAGTCCTCCAGAAGAGCAGTCAGTGCTCGTAACTGCTGAGCTGTCTCTTCAGTCTAGTTTCTAATTTTTAATTGTACTCTTCCAATTAAAATTTCATCTTTTGCGAATGGCAGCTATAGGTGTTTGTTTCTATGTCTGCTTTTCTGGTGGCCACTAATTGTTCTCCAGTGATGAGTTTGGTCTGCTCTGTGCAGATGGAAACACAATTGCTATGGTGCTTTGTCCATTGGGTTGATTGCCTCTTTTCCCTCTGCAGTCTAGATTAAGGACTGAACAAAAGAGCTTTTGGATTCAGCCCCCATCATTGTGGTAGCAGTCTCAAGATCATGGACCAGTTTAAGAGATCTAGCAGATGGGGACTCTCCATCCCCACACTCCATCCCCAGATGCTGCGGGTACCAAGAGCTCTGTGACTTCACGTGGAAGAAGTGAAGGGAAGAAGGCTGAGCCATCATCTCCCCGATGTGTGTGTGTGATCGTTGTGCTAACATGTGTTTTCATCAGGATCAGCAGGCTCTTGTTTCTGTTTTTCCTGAAACTGTAGACTCCAGTGAGCTGCACACATCACAAAGCACTACAAGGTGTTATCACATTTCTTGGTTTTCTCTCTAAGAAGATGTGGACTCCACATGACTTAAGACACATCCTCTTAAGAGAGCTGGAAAGAAGGGTTTGAAATGGCATCCATGTTTGTGGTTCTGGTAACCAAGGAAACGTGTCCCTAGATACAAAGCCTCCTTCTTTAAAAAAAAAAAAATGATGGTCCCCTTCTGGGATTGTCTCAGAATCACCCTCAGCAAGATTCCAAAGGGATTTGAAGGTAAACTAGGTCATCGTCAGACGCTGAATCAAGGCTTAGCCGAGCACATAAGCGTCACCTTTTAAAACCTGCAGCATTTAGAAGGGGTGCCCAGTGCATTGTGGGCACAGTGTGCCACCACTCAATAGTCAGTGCTTTACTTGGATAGATGTGTAATGAATCCCACCTGGATTTACCTTTCCTGTGCTCTTCCTTTATTATTTGCATTATTTTTATTTTTTGTTTGCCTTCTCTTCTCAATCTTTAGCTTCTCTCTGCTCCTTTTATAATAGTCATTAAAACCATTTGGTGAAATTTTTTTTACTCAATAGCTACCAATCCTTTGGGTATAGATTTTGCTAACATATTTTTTTTTTCATGTACATCAATGTAGAAACTGGACTTGACTTAGAAGATGATCTTTCTCAAACTTATTTTCTTCGTTTTAACATGGTGCCTAAATGCAGCCCAGTGCTTACACCTGCTAAGCACATGTTCTTCAGCCGAGCCACTCCCCTGGTTTGTGTCAGTCAGTAAATGAGACACCACGTCATGACAGATAGAGTCAGAAGCCATGTATGCGTCTGAATCTACACACATGGGCACAAGGCCTAGAACAGTGGTACGGATTGCTAACATCATCAGCACACCACCGCATCTCTATATGTTGCAGAGGGCTTCTGAGCGCTTGGCAACAGGGAAAGAGATCTCAGGTTCATAAATGATAAAAGATTAGGGTGGTCGCGGGTCTGACCATCTCAACCTCCATGCTACAGGACTTAAGAGATATCTAGTGTAGCCGAGCTTGGCGTGGAGAGGCGTGCAGTGAGCTGGAGCTGGCATAAACCCCCAACGTCCCTTCACCCTGGAAGGACTCTCGACAGGCAGATTGTAGCGACCTCTTCTCTTTGACTCTATTGTAATAACCTGTAAACTGAAATGGTGCTCCGTTTTCCTAAGTGATGCACTTCATAATTAGAGTGGCTGAAGTGGGAAGAAGTGTTGGGAGAATTTCCGCTTGAGAGCAGTTTTGACACCCGCTGCCTGGTTACCTGTTAATTCAATTATATACCTCGGGATAAAATTTCAGTTTAGTTAAAAGTTAAGGTCTTGTTCTCTGAAAGGCACCGTTGAAGCTCTGATGGAATTTGAAACCAGGTTATTAGAGAGTCCTGAAAATTAGCACAGACCCTAAAACTCACTTTTATTATTGTCAAGCAGGGCTTCTCAAAGAGTGATTTGTGTCTGTGTGGACACAAACCCCTAAGCCTTATTCCAAAATGCTCCATTTGCTAGGTCCAGGGGGCTCTGTGAAATCAGGTGTCTACTAAATAAGTTTCCGTGAAATTCCTACAGCTTGTGCTTCGGGATTCATGTTGAGGGTTCCTATATTAGAGAATGCCAGATTATGTCCTCAATTTAATACAGGTACTATATTTAAGGTGGTATTTTTATTTCATTCTCAACTGAGTTGCTCTGCCAGCCACTTGAAGCCAGGTATCTCATCCAGGCATCATGCTTGGTGGCTTGCTGGTAATGCTGAGCAGTGGACATCAGGTTGTCAACTCCGATGTCAACTTCAATGCAGCCCCGATGGACAGCATTGCCCGTTCCAGGCTTCTGCTAGTTAGAGGTTCTGCTTGGGCCTCAACCAACTTATCCATTTCTCTCATGTCAATCAAGCCTCTCCAGTGTCCTCCGGTATCACATATGTATGTACGTTTCAAAGCACTGGTTGAACATGACTCTTTGCTGAAATAGACCCTTATCATCCCTTTAAGGGTCAGGTGTGGGGAGGACAGAAAAGAAATCATTGTTTAACTGTAGAGCTCTGCAGACATGCTCACTGCCCACCAAAAGATTTATTGGCTCAAAGTGCTCTTTAGTTTTGAACTAGTTGCTGTCCCCCCCCCCCCTTTCTTTTTTTTTAAGGATGGCAAAGTACAGTCCCCATTATCACTCACCTCAGCCACGCTGTGGTTATTTTATTCTAGAGAGATAGCAGGGGGGAGATGTTTAAAGAGTCTCAGAGCCAGAAGCATTGCTTCAATCCAATCATTACCAGGTTGAGAGCCAAATGCATTTGCCATTTACCTGACTGAGGAGATGTCCCTGGGAGTTTTCTACTGTCCTTATATATCGACAGTGTTTATATTTCTGGTATGGGGTCTACCCTGTTCATGAAGTTCAAATAATGTGTTTCAAGAGTTTGCGGAATGCGACAGATACCCATGGGAAATACTGTGTTTGGAAATCAATAGGGAATGTAAAATGTGGCACTCTGAGAGCTGTAGTCTGCAGGTGAGGTTAGTGCCAAGTAATGCTTGTGAAGAGCCAGAGTAGATAGAAAGCGAGGGGTTGCTTCTTGACTGGGGACAGTGGCCTGTCTAAGGTGCTCTGCTATTGGCTACTTGGTTTATGATGCTCAGATCAAGTTTATCTGCTAATGAGTAATCACTGAGTGCAATCAGCAGTCTCGTGGTGCCAGGTAGTATAGCACAGGTTTTTGCACTCTCCAAATCCTTGCTTGGGACGTGGAAACTGTTGGCGAAGTTGGTCAACATTGTCATGGTCTCATAACTAATGGGATGAATTTTTATGTCTATAGACATCATGAGCCTTTTAAAAAAAGGGTTGGGCTGGAGAGATGGCTCAGAGGTTAGGAGCGCTGACTACTCTTCCAGAGGTCCTGAGTTCAATTCCCAGCAACCACATGGTGGCTCACAGCCATCTATAATGAGATCTGGTGCCCTCTTCTGGCATGCAAGCATACATGGAAGAAATGTTGTATACATGATAAATAAATAAATCTTTATAAAAAAAAAGGGTTAATTTTAATTTGAAAAAGTCACAACTGGACAATGTATAGAGAGCAAAAGATTTTAGCACCCTAAATGGGATGTGTTCGTCAGCCCCCCAACCCCGGGCTCAGAGAGCTCTGTAGAAGTGGAGGTGGAAAGGTTGTTACAGCCGGAGGGATGAATGATGCCAAGGCAGCCATATGTCCCCAATACAATAGGACTGATGCAGAAATGAGTGCACAGAGACTGTGAGAGCACACACAGGGCCTGTGCAAGTTCAAGTCCCAGGGGAAGCCAATGCTGAGAGGACGAAGTAGGAGCTCCCATCCCTAACTCAGAAGCCATCCCCAGTTGACGTCTGTGTGGAAAGGAAAAATGAATTTTCTCCAGTGGAGTCTCACTGCGTATTTGAACCTGGGGTGACTCCAGACCCAGCGGCAGTAGGTGGCCAACACAGTGAACGCAGTTGAAGTTTTGTAGACATTTTGTCTCATATTGCTTTGTTTGGGCATTTTTTTCTCTTATCTTACTGATCTTTTGCTTTATATTATGGTTTCCAATTTGGTGATTTTATGGTGTGTGAGTGTGTATGTGTGTGTGTGTGTCCACATTTTTGTGTCGTCTTCTTCTTCTTCTTCTTCTTCTTCCTCCTCTTCCTCTTCCTCTTCCTCTTCCTCCTCTTCCTCTTCCTCCTCCTCCTCTTCCTCTTCCTCTTGTTTGTCTTATTTGCTTGTTTTTTAAAGAGAGAGAAAGAAAGGGCTTGGACTTAGGTGGATGTGGGAAGGAGCTGGGAGGAGCTGGGGGAGGGGGAACTATTTAAAAAGAGAAGAAAAAAGGAATAGAAAAATTAGTCTTAATCATTGTTGTAAATCTAGTAATGTCTCTATCATATACTCTCTATCCTACTAGACAATGGTATGTTTTTCATGTATACTAACATATTTACTTTGATATCACTTTTTATTGCTCAATTTCCCTTTCCTTTTTCTTCCTCATAGCTGATTTATCCACCAAACAACCGTATACACACACACACACACACACACACACACACACACACACACACACACACATATATATATGCAATCGCTTATGTACATGTAAGTTTATTAGTATTCAGAAAAGTTGGAAAATACTAGATTTCATACAGCCACCTAAAGAGTGTACAAAATGACATAGCATTTGGTGACCGGAGCATGTTGGAATTTCCATTGAGGGTTCTCTCATGCATTCATTTTCTGGAGTTATCTGGTGCTCCCTGTGTGTATTTATAAAGAATTTATTTTTTTCATTGAGGACAGATGTGATACTACCCTTTCTCTTCCATGGCCCTGGGCCATCAGTGGAGAGGTTGGTAGCTCTGGGAGGGGAACAGTTGCTGCAGGGACCCAAGCATTGGCCACTTTACCGTCTGCACAGTGTTGTAGATAGTCATCGTTTTCAATATTTTCCTTACTACAAGGGCCTTTAGGAATGGGGCCACAGCTCTCTTTCCTGTTCTCCCATTGCAGCCACACAATTAGTTTTAAAACATTTGTTTGGAGGAGCAAACTCATCTTGGCAGCCATTAATTCCCACTGTAATTTATTTAGAATCCACACTGTTTCTATTAACGGAAAAGGGAGTGCGAGCATCAAACAGCGTGGCTCATATTGATAATTGCATCCTGTTGGTAACTGTGAACTATGAGGCTACAACTAATAAAAGCTAAGAATTCCCCTGACAACCTGGAGGGGAACTGAGGAACAGTTGCGAGATCTAGCTTCTGTCATTTTGTCCTTTGTTTGGTGCCGATCACCGTGTCAGGGATGATCATGCGCTGGGAGTGTTTGTGAACTAAATAGGAGTGGTTGGAGAGGAGGGGACATTTCGTGGAGACATTGGACACCAGGCAGGTGCTTTCCAGCCACTGGCTGAGAACCTGTCTGGGGACAAGGGGGCTGCTCTTTGGATCCACATTTATGTCAATGAATACACACACACATACACACACACACACACACACACAGAGAGAGAGAGAGAGAGGTAGCTGGAGACAGACAGACAGACAGACAGACAGATGGACAGACCAGGCTGTAGCAAGCACTCAGAAGACTGGAGTTGAGTTGAGCCTGGCTCTGCCTCCATGAAAAAGACTTGGAACCTTGCTGTTCCATTCATGGAACCTCAGTTTCTTCCATATTTGCACGCGTAGCCATCCCCAGAAAGTGGTCCAGCGTGTTAAATGAGATGTATTCCTAACATGGCTTTGTACAGTCAAAAGCCCTTTCTAGCCCTGAGGGTCATGAATACCTGTCCTTTTGTAAGTTTCTATCAAGATCACACTTTACACCCCAGGTTCTTTCAGAACATGAGTTCCGCGTACTGCTTGCAGTTTCTTCAGAAATCGTCAAGAGGAAGTCAGTGTGTGACCCATTTGGACCCATGTACCTTTCTGGAAAGCCAGGTCCTTGTGACTCTGGGTTATTACGTCAAGCAATCTGATGCCTGAGAAGTATGTTTTCTGTGTTCCTACATGAACCACATAGGGTTCACTGGAAAAGGTCCTACTCAGAAGTGTGCTACTGGGTTGCTGCAGGTGCTGGATAGGATCCAAACAACATCAAGAAACAGGGGCTGACTGTTGTCTGTAGAAACTAGTCCCCACCCCCACCCGGTAGTTTTTGGAGAGATGAAAGAGTCAGAAGAATTAAATGACGTGTTCCAACTGTGACAGTGTCCATGTCAGAGCTGGAAATCAAATGACAGCTTACTGGAAATCAGACGACTGTCAACTTGCTACTGTTCTTCCCCATGTGGCTTAGCATGGGTCCTGGGTGTGAAGAGGGTGGCGATGATGAATCTGTTCATCACTATCTCAAAGGGGTGTGCCAGAAGCTTATTTTGTCTGCTTAGCATCTGCAACTGAACAAGTTTGTTGTATTTGCTTGAATTTAAAAAAAAAAATAGGCTGAAAGAAAAAAAAGGAAGGCCATTGCTTTACCTTCATAAATAAATAGCATAATATTAACTGTGTAAATAGGAAAAATAATAACCCAGGGCTTTTATCTTGGGGAGCTAATTGAGCCAGTGTTCTGGCTGTAGTGTTTTACATTTTTGTGTGCTGCCAGCATTGAGGCTGCGGACAGGGAAATATGCATTATGTGTGAGCCAGGACACCAGGATTGTCTTAGCAGCGTCTGTGGGGTTCCTAAGATCACACATCTTGACAGTGGACTCGGTACCTCTTGCCTGACCACTGGGGACATCTGCATTTATCCCGTAGTGACCGTGGTGGGTGGCGTTGGTTATCACAACTGCAGCCTCTGTGACTTGTGGAAATAGAGCCTCTCCCACTTCGGCGTGTGCTCTGCAGAGCCTCCACTTCCCGACACGGATGCACCTCGGTGATTTATGGCAGTGGCTGTCAGTGACTTTTGAAGCCCATCCAATTTTGGGATCCAGGCTCTCATTTCTTGTCACCTGTGTCACGTTTGACGGATCTTTGCTATCAGCTGGCATGTTTCATAATTGTCAGAACTTTGATTGAAGTGGTATTTCTGGAAAAAAAATTATCAAAGAGTAAGAGAGAGAGAGGGAGAGAAAAAGGCTCCTTTACTGCATCTCCTCTCCCCACCCCCACCCCAAGTCTCCCAAACTACCTTTAGACTGAGGTTCGCAGCCCCATCATTTGGCCTCTCTGTGACTTGCTGACCTGGCAAACTGCTCCTCGCATTCCTCTGTGCCTGTGTTTGCCAGGTCTCCTATTTTGCTTGTTTGTGTCTTCCCTAGTCCACAGGGTAAAAGCTTTTGAAAGCAGCACTGTGAGGCCTGATACAGCGGTGCGCTCCTATAATCCCTGTGCTTAGGAGGTAGATCAGGAGTCCAAGAGCATCATTACTGAGTTGGAGGCTAGCCTGGGCTACCTGATACCTTATCATAAAATAGTATCAACGACTCAAAAGACAAAACAGCCACACTATCAAAAAGAAAGTAGCACTTTGGAAAAAGTTCCTCGGCTGCCCCTTGAGCGGGTAGCTGTGAGTGGGCCGTGACCAGATGCTATCAGCCTCTTTTCTTATCTTAAACCTGGTGTGGTTTGTTCTGCTTCTGTTTCTACCCCACCAGCCAACATTCTTTGGCTGGAATGCCAGTCCGGCAGGTCTCTGGCTGCCTTTGTAACCTAGAAATCTGCCCCTGTGCTTTGAAACTCTCCTCCTGGGAAAGCAAGGAAATCAGCCAGGAGTCAGGCATGCTTCTAGGTCCTTCACACAAGAAGGTATGCCCCTCCCCCTCGCTCTTGAGTATTTTCCTTTCTCTTTCTATCTTTCTGATAGGGTCTCACATAGTACAGGCTGACCTCCAGACTCACTATGTAGACTAGAGGATGAATTTGAACTCCTGATCCACTTGCTCTGTCTCTCAAGTGTTAGGATTATGGGCACATGCTCCCATCGTTTCTCTCTCCTTTACTTTCTTCTCACCCTTTCTCTTTCTTTCCCCTTCCTTCTCCCTCTCTCTTTTCTGTTTGTTTTTTAGACAATTTTATTGTATAGTCTAGGCTGGCCCAGAACTTGCTATGGAGCCTGGACTGGCCTCCAGCTCACCCTGTTTCAGCCTCTGAAACACTAAGTTTACACACCCTGTTTAGAGAAGTTTTCTGTCTGTAGGTTTCTCCTCTTCCTTCCTGGATCTGCCAGGCACAGAATAAACAGAGACTGCTCATTTGTTTCCTGGCTGCCCAGACCCAAATCCCAACTAGTCACACAAAATCTATATTAATTGCAATACTGTTTAGCCAATGACTCAGGCATATTTCTAGCTAGCTCTTACATCTTGAATTAACCAATTTTTATTAATCTGTGTATTGCCGCAAGGCTGTGGTTTACTGGAAAGGTTCCAGGTCCTTCTCCTTTGGCAGCTACATGGCATCTTTGTTCCCACCTTCTCTCTCTGTTCTGATTTCCTACCTGACTTTACTTTGCTAAGCCATTGGCCCAAACATTAGCCAATAAAAGCGACACATGTACAGAAGGACTTCCCACACCAGCACAGTAACAAGAGGTTTCTTGTCCTGCGTGTGTGCATAGCATCTAGTGCTGTTTCCTTCTTCAGAAGCAGATCCTGTCCGAGTACTTTCTGTGTCTAAAGGGAGGCAGCTCAATTCATATGTAAGTACCTACTCACACCCATCTGTGGAAACACACAGACACACTGACCTCCAGATACAGTATAGATTCATAAACCTGGACTTTGCCATTTAAACCCATCAGTATCTAGTATGCCTCTTCTGTGCTTATAGGAAAGATGTCTCTTGATGCCTCCTTCAAGGGCCAGCCCTCCTTTTAGCTTTCCAGCTTCCTCTAGCCCTTTTCTCCCCTCTGCCCCAGCCCTCT
This sequence comes from Microtus oregoni, assembly GCF_018167655.1. NCBI lineage: Eukaryota > Metazoa > Chordata > Mammalia > Rodentia > Cricetidae > Microtus > Microtus oregoni. The sequence goes on from NW_024543081.1 coordinate 36,629,944, forward strand.
AGGTTCCCCCATTCCTCAGCTATTGCTCAGGTGAATGTCCTTCCCCAACTCCTTGACCTGGCCTGCGATGACCTGGACTAGCTCTTGAGAGCAGTCATTGGTTAGTAGAGTCTTCTATCTTTGTGGTCATTTAAATAGTGTTGGAGGTGGAGAGATGGATCTAAGAGATCTTGCAGGCAGCCTTCAGTGGAAGGAAAGGATTGAGTTCCGAAGGTTGTCCTCTGACCCCCATCCTTGTCTTGGAAAAAGAGCCATGATTCAGTTCCTAGACTCGTCATTGCCTTGCCTTCCCTTCTCTTCCCTCCCCTCCCCTCCCCTCCTCTCTTCTCCCTTCTCTTCCCTCCCCTCCCCTCCTCTCTCTACCCTGACCTTTCTTCTTTCTTTATTCCTTTTTTATTTTTCTCCTCCTTTGTCTTATGCATGCTAGGTAAATACTCACCAGTGAACGTCCCCAGCCCCCCTAAGACAGTTCTATCCATAGACTCCTGGCATTTTCGCTCTGTTGTTCCTAACAGTTCTGAGAGGACAAGCCTCCTAAGAAGCCTAGCAGCAAAGCTCTGAGATATCTTGACAGTTACTAAGAATAGCCCCTGGGCTTATACTTTCCCACTCTTTTCTCCTCTAATTGCCTTAACGCCGAAGCATAAGGACTCCCTATTATCTTATTAATGAACCAATGCGTTGTTTTCTGGACAGTTTCATACATGTATAGGATTTCTTCCCCGCAGTCCTCTGTCTGTCCTTGCAAGGGGAAGTTACATGATCAAGGAAGGGGACAGGCAGTGACCACAAAGTGCACTGTAGACTCACTGTCAGCCCGAGGCTAGTTCGGGGTTCAGCATCTTTGTGTTCCTGACACCTAAAGTCAGGGACCTGCTTCATATGCATCATGGCCCTGGAACAGGAGGATGAGTTCCTCATCAGTGGGAAGAAAGGAGGAAGTGCGCCTGCTGGTCCTGGTGCTGTCACTGTCTCTAAGGAACAGCTTGTTGCTATGAACAGTCTTCAGGGATGGGAAACTGCTAGGGCTATGTGATCCTCAGGAACCCACTTTTTTATCTCATTCCTCTGTCATTTTCCCATCTACTGTCTCAAGCAATAAGTTTCTTTTAAAAAGAAACTTATTATTATTATTATTATTATTACTCACTGTTATTATTTAAAGCAGGGTCTAGCTCTATGACCGAGACTGGCTTTCATGGACCTCTAGGTGATAACCTGAGCTATGTACCGCCACACCCAGTTTCAGCATTACTGTATGGTGTGGTGTGGTGTTCATGTGTGTGTATCTTCTGGCATAGGTGCTTCAGTGGATGTGTATGTGTGGAGCCAGAAATCAGCTTTGTTTTTGAGACAGCGACTAACTTTGCCTACTTTGCCCAGAACATATTGATTAGGCTGGGGTTGCTGGCAGGCAGTCTCAGGGATCCATCTGTCTCCACTTCCCTGCACTGGGGCTGTAAGTGTACCCTCCATGCCAGCACATCTGACTCTTTTCCCTGGGTTCTGGGGACAGGACTCACTTCCTCTTGCTTGGAAGGTGTGCACTTTACCAACGGAGGCATCGCCTCAGCCCTAGTGATGGAACCAGCACAGGAAGATAATTTGTAGGCACGGTTTGCATCGGGATGTGATCCTTACTTGCTTTGGAAGGTGGAGGACCTGGTTTCTGATCCCCATATTTTCTCTGCAGCCTGAAACTCAGTCTGTATTTCTTCTAGGCTGCCCAGGGATGTGCACCCTTTCTCCTTTGAAGCTGCCATTGGGCTGAGTAAGCTTTCTTCTGAGTAATGGCCAGGGAAGGTATCCCATAGTTGTGAATCTGGCAACACCATGTTTAATTGCCAGGAGTCAGGAACATTTCTGATTAATAAGAATTACTGAGTTGTTTATAATTAGTCCATTGTATACGAGTCATGCTGTTTGAGTGCCTGAAAATAGTTTGATGTATCTTCCTGTTTTCCCTATTAAGAGCAAACTTCCTTCTTCTCTAGTTAAGGGGAACGTAAACTTTACCCTCATTTGTTTTAAGTGATGTAATTCTTTTACTCATTTGCGAGACATTACATAATAATCAGTGATTATCTTGGAAATACTGGGACCTAGCCTTGAAATTACAAGTCATTTAACCATACTGATTGTGTTGGCTATTTTTGTCCCTTGTGACACAAGCTAGAGTCACCTGGGTAGAGGGAACCTCAACTGAGGAGTTGCCCCCATCAAGTTGACCTGCATGAAGAAAGTGGGAACAAGCCATTGTGGGCAGTGCCGTTCCTGGACAGAGGGTCCTGGGTTGTATAAAAAAGCAGGCTGAGCAAGCCATGGAGAGCAAGCCAGCAAGCAGCACTCCTCCATGGCCCCTGACTTCCCTCCGTGGTGGACTTAGAAGTATAAGTTGGATTAACCCTTTTCTCCCCAAGCTGGTTTGGTCAGCTTTTTACCACCACCACCACCACCACCACCACAAAACAGAACAAACAAAAAAACCAACCAGCTAGAACAATGACTGATGCTATAGCCCTAAATACAGCAGCTCTCAGGCCCCCTTTCCTGTCCTTCCTTCATTTGACTTTTGATAAAAATCATCACATCAACATCTGCTTGGATGAGAAAGGATATATCTTGTTTGTTAATAGAAAATATGGGTCAAACAATTCCTTTCCTTAAAAAAACATATTCTAACCCTTCCTGTGTGATTGTTGTTTTCTGTGAAAGCAATATCTGCCAAAATAGGGTATGAAAGGTCATGGCAAACTCTCTGTGGGTTGTAGTGGGGATAGACAATTTATTTTGTGAAGTTTACATGATTTTGTGTGTATGCTCACTGTAATACACCATGCCAAATAGGAAGTGGGGGACATGCTTGGATGCTAAGCCTTATGCTATAAATGTTCCAGCATAGAAAATATTTGCCTTGTCTTGCCTTTGCCTTGTCCATGCCTCCATAACTCTTATGCTACAGGCTTTCTTTTTATCATAAAAGAATATGCGTTCTTTTCCTTTTTGTCTGCCTGGCCATGTTCCGGAAAATAATAAATCAATGAAATTATGGAAATAATAAGAAGTGGGTTTAGGCATTTGGGAGCTAACTTTGCTAGTTCATAGTGAATCCTCAGGGGAATGAAGAATGTATCTTTAAAAAATGTATGTGTGTGTGTTCTCTATTTCTCTCCCTCCCTCTCTCCTTTCCCAACATTAGTCTTTCCTTTTTCATAGATATGTTATTGTTCATAGTTAGCATAATTTGTACCAAATAGATACCTATGATTGCAGTTTCAGTGGTGGTTGGTTTTGCCTGGGATTTTATGACTCTGGAGACTTGCTTGAAAACCATGGAATTTAGCCAAGTTTTATTTGATTTCAGGTAGACAGATGTTTATGTATGACCTAGCTCTCTCTCTCTCTCTCTCTCTCTCTCTCTCTCTCTCTCTCTGTCTCTGTCTCTCTGTCTCTCTCTCTCTCTCTCTCTCTCTCTCTCTCTCTCTCTCTTTCCCTTCCTCACTTCCTTTCTTTTCTCTCTCCATAGTCACTGAATAGATCAGGGCAACTAAATGACCAAAACGATGGTGTAGATTGGGGTACAGAGCAAAAGGAGTATGGCTTGAGATGGAAGATGAACAGAGATGTGAGGAGCTCAGTCATGGGCAGCTCAGACATGCTTCCTAGGTTCAGAAGGCTGTCATAGAAGGACACATCCCTACAGTAATACAAAGAAGTAGTTTAAAATGAAAGGAAAAAGGATACGTGTGTTCAGATGATAACAAGCGCATAGGGTCCATCTTCCTGAGTGTGCTTGTACTGTTCAAGGTTATGCGCTCTAGAGTGATGAGTGACAGCCTGCTGATAGGGTCTCAGGATAATTTAGAACTACCCAGGCACCTTCTTTAATCCTCAGGTGCATTATCCGCCGCAGAAGAGATTCTATTGCACGGTGTCTGTGTGATACCACTGCCAGACATAAAGTCTGGTGGGGACTGGACTTCTGGTTGACCCTGAATGACATTTTTTATGTTTTTAAAATTGGTTATCTTCTAGAAGTGGCCATTTTTATAGTGCTATGTCTCAGTACCTGGGCTTCTGCAGAAAATTTTATTTGAGTCATAAATTTTTAATGTCAAAACCATCCTGACAATTATTAGCCAAATGTTTAGCTCAAAAGAGAGATTAAATATATATATCTTAGAACTTAGTGACCAAATGACATAACATGGAGCACGTTTTCACGTCTGAAATCGCTTCCCAGAGCTTCAGGGGAGACACGCTTGATGATCTAATATTAGTAGTCAGAATAACGGTGCTTGTAATAGGCGATTACTGTTGGGCACATGAGAAAATTTCATAGAGTCGTGTAACGTACACTGCTGGAGGATTCTTATTAATGAAAGCCTTCATCTTTTTTTTTTTAAACAAGTTGTTGTTTACACAATAAATGATTGTAGAGAAATTTTTAATGTTTATTCCTCCTTCTCTCCTTTCAACTCCCCCCTTCCCTTCCTTCCTTCCTTCCTCTCTTCCTGACAGGGTTTCTTTGTATATCCCTGGCTGTCCTGGAACTCACTCTGTAGACCAGGCTGGCTTTGAACTCAGAGATCTGCCTGCGTCTGCTGCCTGAGTGCTAAGATTAAAGACATGGCCACTACCCCTCAGCAATGTGCATGTTTTCTACCAACTCTAACTGAAATTGGGAAGTTTTAAAATGAACTCCTAAATATTGCTCTAAAGTACAAAATATACTGTATACTCTAAAAGTGCACTATGCCTTATTTTTTAAAATAATGAACGTATATTAAAGGAAAGAGATTTGGTTGAACTCTGCCTTCTCCATATGGCTCAGTAATATTATTGTATGAAAACCTAACAATTTTTCCTAATACTTTTTACCTGTAGCATTTAATTTGCTCTGGGCAACTAAGCATAAAGTCAGAAGCAGTATGAGTTAGTGTCTGACTTCATAGCCAAAGAAGCTGGGGTCCAGAGAGAAGAAAGATTCCTCAGAAGACCATTGAAATAGCAATGAGAGCTAAAGAACCACACAGAATCACACCTTACACACCCTGCTGTTTCCCCTTTCATCAGGCTAGCCCCGTTGTGCAATGCTGTTTGATCAGGTGCTGAAACAATGCCAGTTAAGGCTTATTCTATTCTAAGAAGCCTACGAGGCAGCGATGATGAACTGATGATGAACTGCACTGGGCCCCCGTCTCATTCTGGAGAGCTGATTATTTAGAAAAACTGTTTCTGTGTTTGATCAGATCATGTACTAAAGCATAGTTGTAGAGAGTCTTATCAACACATCTATAATGTATTTTAGATAACGTAATTAAAATAGTTCTGTTTTTTACTTGATGGTTTAAAAGCCAAGGCTACTTTGGACGCATATACCAGTCCCTAGCAAGGGGTCGATTGAAATGTAGCATAAAAGTTGACATCCTTTGATATGTAAAGAAAGGACTGAGATATTCTTTCCAATTCCAGCAAGGTTGAAAGTCTCCAACCTCATTACCTTTTATGTGACCACAGAAACTGAGATGGGGTCTACTACATAGGTTGACAATTTCTGTGTGGAATTCTATTAAAATGCTTTTGGGCAAACATTTTTCTAAGGATTACTAATAAAGCGCCAACTATGGAATCTATATTCTCTTCCTTCTTAAAAACACCAAACAGCTTGCTTCAGAGAGAGAGACTGCTGGAGGGGCCTGTGAAGCTAGGGTCACCTGACATTTCTGGGTGGCTTTCCATCAGTGGGCTTGTGAGGGCTTTGCAGCAGGAGAACATTGAAGAGCCATTCCCCATGGCTGCCTTCCATTCCTAGCCACCATTGGCTGGAAGGCTTTGTTGGTGCTGGTTCCAAGGGCTGAACGTGAGCTCTCCTTTCTGCTACCTTCCATCATTACCTTTGGGAAGAATTGTTTAACCTTTGCTTTAATCCAAATATAAAAGCAGGATGCAGGCAACTTTTTAACAATACATCAAGTACTGAAAATAGTGTTTGGCACACAGTAGATTTTCTTATTACCTTATTAGGATGGGGCAACCGATAGGGAAAGAAACATCCCACCATCGTACAGCTTAAGGTCATTCCAAGGAGCCTCAAGCATTCCTTTTCTGGGTCCAGATGATGAGGGATACATAATCACAGGACACGAGTCTTTCGTGCAATAGAATTTGTACCCATTATTTACTGTGTGGTTCAGTAAATACAGTTCAGTAAAAACACTTCAGTGCTGGGTTCTACATTTTAATGATTATTCCATGCACAAGCATGTCTCTGTATCATATTCTATTCTTTTATACTCACGCACACTGTCTGCAGTGGTTCACAGCACTGCCTAGGGATAATTGCTGCCTTTACAGAAGATGTGATTCTTTCTCTCCTGTTGCCATCTCTTCCTTCCTTGTCCCGTTGCAGTGCTAACTAAGTAAAACTCAAAGGAGTGTGGACTGGATTCAAAGTTAGGAAACCGAAGGTTGGAAATGAAAGGCTGGGTTTCTAAAGCATTCATATTATATGCTTTGTTTCTATGTCTTTGAGGTTTTTTTACTTGTTTTTTTTTTTTTGTTTTTTCCTCCCCTGCCTCTGGAGCTCCCCAAACCACATTGATCACTTTTTACAGCTTCGCCGTGATAGGTGCAATCGTTGCTTTTTTATTGAACCGTAGATTGCAGCATTGTAAAGCATACTCATTCGGAGGAGGAATGAAGGCCATTTTTAATTGCACCGGGGAAGCAGGATAGTATTATTAAATTATACCTGCCTCTGTAATAGAAGGAAGAGAGAGAAAACCAGATTGTGGGCTCTTAGGGATTTGGAGGTTCTCAGAGCTGGAGTGAATTCAGGGCTGCCTGACAAAATCTGCCGCTCCAGTCTCTTGGGGCAGTGAGTCAGAGTTTCCTCAGCCCTGTGATTAACCTCATGTACCCACAACCATTGCAAATCAAACAACCAAGGGAGTCGGAAATACTCAAGGTTATTCACGGGTGGGTCTCTCTTGCCGTCTAGACACGTGAACACAGCTGGGACAGTGGCACACAGGGCTTTATTGGCAGAAATCTCTGGCTGTACCCTTTGTTAGTTTACTGGACGGCCATGACAAAGTCCATGAAATCTGTGGCTGAGACCGTCTTACAGTTAAAGGCCAGAGTGTTGGCAGGGTACTTTCTTCATCAGGCTGCCAGATTGTTTTTGTGACTCTGTCCTGCTTTCTGCTCATTTGCTGGTGTCCTTGGTCTTCCTTGGTTTGCAGAACCCTACACCCAATTCCCGATTGGTGCCTTCATCTTCAAGTCAGTAGTATATTCTGGTTCTCTCTCTCTCTCTTTTCCCCTCTCTTCCCCTACAAATACAGGCTCATCCATGCCCAGATTTTCTCCTCTTTTAAGGACATCCACCATATGCTTTTCAGGGCCCATTCTGCTCTGTCATGATCCCTTTTAACATAAGTTGTTCCGTCTACAGTATTCTTACTTCCAAACAAAATCGCAGTCAAGAGGTGATGAGGCTTACGCGCTTCAACATATGGATTTGAGAAGGGAACATAGTTCAACCTCAGACATACTTATGAATTTGCTGTTCTTGGTATTTGTGTGTGTTACGGTGTTCTGTGATATGTTGTTGAGTAATTCTCAGAAATCTTGAAACGGGTTGGAAGGGAAAAAGGCATTATGCAATGAACAGCACTCATTTCCTTCTTGACATTTCAGGGAAAGAGTCTGGAAAGTGAGGCAGCTCTGAGCCAATGCATGGGGAGAATCCTGTGTGAGAGCTCATTCTTTTTTTTTTTTTTTTGTTGCATTTTTTCCAAAGATTCTTTTGGCAGCACTGGGCCCAGTCCAGATGCCTTCCACGTCAGGTGGTTGAAGCATGTGTGTGCACGATTGTGTGCCGGGTTGTGCGAAGCCAATTACAGTTGGAAACAGTTGCTTAGCCAGCAATTAGCTTCCTCACCGTCTTGAATCACGTTGCTTTAAATTGAGATTCTGCAGATTGGAGTTGCTTTGATAATTTTGCAAAATCCGTTTGGAGGTTATAACTAAAAATGTAATCTTCCAATTAGGAGGGTTTTCTGTCTGATACCTGTTTTGTTCATTAAACTGTGGGCCTGTTTTAAATATATTTTTTTTGCCTGCTTTATAAATCTGTGGCATGCGTGTTTGTACGACAGCCAGAGGGGAGGGGATCCTGTGTCTTTGGCCCTAACAGCGACTTTCCTAAGGATCTGATTTAGTTTCGTTACTATTTATTTTAACGACTCACTTCTAAATGCATCATATAGTTTTGTTTGTTTGTTTCATATAAAACCAAGGTTTTACAAGAGACAGAATCTCTCAAAACTGAGCTCTGTTGTTTAAATATGAACTAGTGTTCTATTATTAAACCAGACCAGCTGAGACAAGCTTTTTAATTAGCCTACAAGAGAGGAAACAGTCTAAGGAGAATGAGGTAGGTTTTACTTAGGAATGTCTTAGAGGCTTAAAAACCATCCTCCACTGAGCAGTTTTGGATCTGTTCAGACGGAGAGCTGTATTTGGTGTTCTCTGTGCTGACTACCTTGTCTTTATAAATGAACTTAGCAGTTCTTGAGGGCACAGAATGCTAAGAGCCACATATTCCTTCTTTGGAATCTACTAGACAGTATATCAGTATTCCACGCGCCACAGGAATTCGTCTTCATGGTTTCTGCACAGTGGTTATGTCTTTTTTTAACCAGCACAAAGAAAGAGGCTGAGGCCCACTATGACCCAGAGTGTTGCTGTGGCCGGTCGTAGTTACTAACCTACTGTTCTGCTATGGTGTTGAAAACTTGCCTTGTTTTGTGCCAGCAGGAAGTACCACTGACTTTCAGAATGCTGGCGCTCTTGAAGTTGTAGGTTAATTTTCTCTGGGATGATTTTTACTTCCCGTTCACTCTGCTGCAGGTTGGCTTAGCTCCTGAGAGAGCTGAGCCTTCTGGTTGGCAAGGCACAGAGCAGAAGGTGACCTTAGCGGAGCAAGTCCTTCAGCTACCACCTGCCTTCCCATCTTCCCACCACACTGAAGTTTTTGTGTTTACTTGAAACCAGGTCTGTTTTGTAGATCTGCAGGCCTTGGGCCCATTATGTACCTGGATGGGGTCTGTCCGCTTTGATTTGCTACTGTGTCATGGTTTCCTTGGGCTCCTGAAAGAAAGTACTGCAACTTTAAGCAATAGGGGTGAAGCCTAGAATCATGAGATTGGCAGGGCAGCTCTTACTTGGAAGCGTCTAGATTCCTTTCCTTGCCTTTGCCCCTTCTGGTGGTATCATATATCCCAGGTTTTAGGCAATTTTATCCTAACTCTTGCTTTTTCTCTTCCTGCTAAAAACTAATAAGAATCTCCCATAATAGTTACAATTTAGGGCACTTTAGATAGATTTATTAATTAATTTGTTCATTGATGTTTTGGGAATGGAACCCACGACTCTAATGTTAGGCAAGCATTCTATCATTAAACCTATACCTCTTACCTTAGTTATACATACGTGTGTGTTTACCACATTGTATGCAGACATACGTACATAAGCATTTATATTCAAAGTATTGGAAGGTTCACATTATTGAATATGGCACATATATTATACAAATATAATATTTGTATATTATGGTGCACCTGGAAATATTGGTGTCTAAGCTGTCATCATTTTCTTTTGGGAGTGGGAAATAATACCTAGGTTGTTGGTTTTTTTTTTTTTTGTTTGTTTGTTTTTGTTTTTTTAAAGCTCTACCTTTCCTTGGTGTTTCTTGAGATCCTGGGCAAAGGAGGTTTGCAAATGCTCCCCTCTGCCGTTGTGAGCAGATGTGTCAGGACGTGCAAGGGTGGTAAGCAGCTTCCTGCTCCAGCGGCTGAACGTCTGCTTGCTGGCTGTGCTAACATTACTTCTGGTTGCCTGTCTTAATTCATTTTAGATTAATCTGTCTTGTAGTTCGAAGCAAAATGAATTGAGTCAGTAACTTCAGGAGTTATGTAAAATCTGTATAGTGCTAAATAATTGAATGGGGTTTTATGTACGGCCTTGAAATTGGAATGTCAGTTTGGCACAAATGCTCCAAAACAGAGTGCTGGATGAGCAGGTCAGTTCTTCCTAGAAAACTTTTGATGCCTCCATCACAGGATGGCTGTGGAGTCTGCCATGGCCCTTCTCAGCAGGATACCCAGGGCTTATTTCTCTTGGGAAGCATTAACTTTGGGGAAGGTGAGTCTGTGGCTCCAGGACTTGCAGTAAAGTGCTTTTAAGGAAGACTCTGTTGGAACAGTTCTGCTGTGGGTCCTGGAAGCTGTTGCCAGTGCTGATTTGCTTGGATCCCACTTTGGAGGAGTACTGTTGTCTGTGCGGGGCAGCGTACACACTCCCGAGAGGAACTTCAAGGCTGTTTCCGTCAAAGGCACTTATCACCGTGTGAGTAATCAAAAATAATGACGTTTTAAGGGAGGGGGGTTATTGTTGTTATGTTCTGAGTAGGTAAGAGGGGCCTTTTTGTTTGGGGGAAAAATAGAATCCTTGAAAATCTATGAGAAGGCTGAAGTATTCTTCTGCTCACGAGAAAATGGTTTTGAATTTTATCACCAGTGCATTTAACCCTGTTTTACTGGTAGATAATATTTAAGGTGCAAGGTGTGAAGAAAAATAAAATTTATTGATCACTTAAAATGCGGCTGGTCATTAGTAGTTGCTCCTTGCGCCGTTACCTTTGTCTCCTTTCGCACACGGAATGGCCCTGTGGAGATGCCATTTGCAGGTAGTGAAAGAGAGAATTAGGTGGGCGAGACAATTAATAAGGGCTTGCACATGTAGTTTGTGGTATGGCCCAGATTCAAACGCAGGTTTCTTGACCTCCCAAGTCCATGTTCTATGTCAATAAGATTTCTGGCGGAATGCAGGATGGCCAGTGAAGTATGAACTTTAAGTCATATGTTTTTAATACAAGCATAGCCCAGGATGTATTTCAGCATATTAGACTAAAGAGTAGTAGATCTTGTTTATATTAAAGCCTCTAAGTTTCAGCAGGCTCCCTGCCTGTACTTTCATTGGGTGAATCTAGCAGCCTTATGTGGTGTTGAGATCTTCAGTTTCATCCACCTCCCTTCTGACTCCAAGTCCATCCCTGCACTCTAAATGGCATGCTCTGTCCCGTCCCGTCCCTCTGTCCTCCTTGGGGCCGAATCAATGGCTTCTTTATGTCAGCTCTCTCTGGTAAGGGAAGTAGAATGTAGCTCAGGTAGTAAAAGGCCGTCGGTAAACACATGAGTAGCTCAAATCCCCATCACGGCGGCCTGGAAGCTTCTATTTGCTTGAGTTCAGCAACAAGAGTGAGAGCTGGTCAGGTGGTTTCCTAGTGATACAAGAATCATCCCCACACACACACACGCATACACTACACCAGATGCAGTCTATGGCGAATAGAGAAGTCTTTGTCTTAGTGTTTTAGCATCGGAGCGTGAAGATGAAAATGAGTTTAAAAGTAAGACAATATCAACTTTCGTTTTGTGTGTGTGTGCGCGTGCGTGTGTGTGAGTGTGAAGAATAATAGGCTCTCACTGTGTTGCCCAAACCTGCCTCAGACTGATGGAAATCTTCCTACCCTCCTGTCTCAGCTCCTCTTAACTCTTTTTTGTTTGTTTGTTTGTTTTTTTGTTTTTTAAAACATGATTTCAGAACAGCACTGGCTGTCCTGGAATTCGCTCTGTAGACCAGGCTGTCCTGCTGGAACTCGCAGAGATCTGCCTGGTTCTGCCTCCTGAGTGCTGGGATTAAAGGCGTGCGCCACCATCGCCCGGCTTCTCTTAACTCTCGAATTGCTTTGAAGTTGAACTAATGTCTGGCACATTAGGACATTTGCATACATAGTTTTTATAGGCTCTGGGCGGTGGCCATGATTAACATTATATCTTCCCTTGGGAAGATACGGAAGTCATTAGATAAATAAGGCACACAGTCCAGATCAATAGGAGAGATACGCGGAGATGCAGTTTCAACCAGAGTCGTTCTACAGTCCTGTTCTAATCCTTGTACTGCTACCTATACTGAAGACTTCCTCCTGGTTACGATTGACAGCCTAGTGAGACAGCACTGTGTGTGTGTGTGTGTGTGTGTGTGTGTGTGTGTGTGTGGTGCTCATGTGTGGTGGGGGTGGAGGTTGGGATAATGCCTCACTCACTCACTGGCTGCTCTTCTGGAGGACCTGGGTTCAGTTACCAGCAATGCCAAGGTGACTCAGAACTGTCTGTAACTCCAGGTCCAGGGGATCTAACACCCTTTGCTGACCTCGTTAGGCAGAAGGCTCATAGACATGCATAAAGACAAAACCTCCAAATACATAATAAAAATATTAGAAATTTAAAAAAGAATCCAACCCAATGGCATTGTCTGCTCTGTGCTTCCTGTCTGGAGGCCTGGAGGACTTTGGGAGGCCCGTGGCTGCATCATTGATGATCAGCTCTGATTAGCAGACACCAGCTCCTTAGCCCATTTTCTCTTCAGAATGGTGGTTTCCCCACACAAAGGATCACTCCAGAGGTGACTTTTGACATCTGTGGCAAAGTGGGAGCCACAGTAACACCTTCAGGGCTTAGATCTGAAGACCTGCCTTCTATATGCTGAGTGCTTTAAGTAGCTTTCTTAACAATTTTTGGGGGGATGGCGAAGGGGTTCTAGGGTCTTACTATGTCGCTTAGATTGGCCTTGAACCACTCTTAACTCCTGACGTCACAGAATTGCTTGGGGCTTAAACCTGCCGTCTGGCACAGCTTATGTGAAGACCCCTCACCTGGATGAGAGCCTGAGAGTTTCTATTTCTTGGTAAACCGTCAAGAAACATTTTAAAGACAGGAGCCAGGTCATGATGGCAGTGGCAGCTGTGTGAGGAGGAAGTGGGTAGAGAAATCACGGGTGATAGTGCATCTGTGAACCCTAGCAGCACCGATCCTGATCCTCTCTCACGGGCTCTTTCTTGTTCCTCCTCAGGGACCCTCTGACTGTCACAGCAGCCTCCTTTCTAGAACCACTTAGGAAAACAGACTGTTCCCATTTCTAAGTGATTAAAGGGGTTCCTTGAGATGGTGTGATCAAAGACACTCTTCAAGTTTCCCTCAAAGTGAATATTAACTGCATGTTGGAGAGGCATGTCAGGGGGGAACCTGATCTTAGTAAACCAAAATGAGAGCTGTAGGGAGCTTGAAGGGCGGAGACACAGGAGGAGCGAGTCAAAGCTGTGGGTGATTTTGGTTTTATGCACACTGGAAACGGTCCTTTCTACATATACGAGTAGATAAGTTGTCTTCACTTCTCCAAACCACTTTCTCCTCCCTAATGTGAAATCGGCTTAATAATTCTGACCCCCGAGGGTCCTGAGAATGAAGTGAAATATGTGTAAAATGCTAGGCATGGCACAAGGTATAGCTCAGTGGTAGAGTGCTTGCCTAGCATGTGTGAGGCTCTGGGTTCAGTCCCCAGCACTGCCCAAAGGAGTCAGACATGGTGATTTTAGACCCAGGGTTTACTGGAGGTTTCTTCATCTCTAGACATCCCAATGTATTTCACTGTGGTACAGTATTAGCAAGATGGGCCAGGTTTTTGACCAACTCAGTTTCCGTTGTGGACAGGGAGGCCGTTAGTGGCTAAGTCAGCAGAGGGTCTGTGTAATGCTGAAGAACACCCAGGCAAGAAACGCTGACATACAGGGTTTGGCTACAGAGGCTTGTGAGCACGTCTTTGCATATATTCCTTTTCGCGGTGAAGCTGAGCCGATAAGTGTTTGCGATGCTGCATACATATCATCGTGTTTGTGTGTGCGTTTTCATGAGTGCATGCCCATCTTCTTTTCTTGGCTCTCAGCTCTCCTTACCCTTCTTTCCTTCGCTCTTCGTTGGTCCTCTCAGTATCCTGTTCAAAAAGAAGTTTCTTTACCCCGCAGAACGCTGGCATTAAGTTTGCTCCCCACCGGGGTTTCACTGTAAACCTTGGCACTGGGAGAGGCTGCCATGGAAGAAGGAGCTTCTAGCAAAGGAAGAAACTGGAGTCCGGGATGGGGCAGAGCAAGAAGGAATGAGATGTGAGCCAAGGGAGTCCTTAAACATTTCATGGGGCCCAGGAGAGCTTGCACTAGCCCTTAGTGTGGCTCTCCCGCCTGGGAGAATGGTGCCTTCTTCTGTCTGTGCCTGGCAACAGGAGCTGCACAGCAGGTGTAGTGTGCCAGGCACACACATCCACGAGGATGTCAATGCTAAGTATCAGGAGTCGCTGCTCTAAAACCTCCACTTTGAAACAGGCAAGATGGATTTCAGGAGGTCAGTGTGACACTTTTAGGTGCTATTTCTGTCGGATTTCTTGGTAAGCAGTCACAGTTGGAATTCTTCCCAGCTGGCGGCCAAAGCGTTGCTCCTCATTTGTTTTGATGAGATTTTCTGAAAGTTGGAGTGGAGGTGGGAGGCGTGGAATCAACCAAAACATCAGAGAATATGCTTGGATATGCCCTGCCAGATCCGAGTGCTGAGTCCTGTCTTTTCCTAGGCTGACAAAGACACTGATGAGGGACGATTGTTCTATTACAAGTTAGTGAGCAAACCCATGACCTTGTAATAGAGGCCACTTAGTAGAACCCAGTTCCTTTTCTGCCTCTTCCCTGCTACTTGCTTGACAATCAAAACACTAGCTGTCCAGGTAGCTGGAATGTTGGTGTACGTGACTTCCCAATGGAGCATTGTTGGCAGTGCTGAGTCCAGGGTGAACTGCTTGCTGTCAGGTGACTAACATGACTCTTCTCTTCACTGCCCCATCAGAACCATGACAGGTTCTGTCCTAGCCTTATTTTCAAATGAGGGTGGTGGTGGGGTTTAGGTGGCCCAGCATAGATTGAGGGAATCCGGGAAATGTAATCTGTCTAACAAGAATTTTGTTTTTCTGGGACACACTGGTGGTTTCTTGGGACATCAGAAAGGTGTGTTAGGATCTGGTTGGTGAGGTTGCTTTCCAAAACCAGATTGGTGTGGGCGTCTTTCATCCTGAGGACTTAGAAATTTTTGACTTTGGGATCACATGTGGCTTCTGGGCACATTCTACCTCAGGCTTCCCTAAACCGATGCCACCTTCCTTTGCTTGCTAGGTACCTCATATCTTGGGCGCCCCTCACACAACACACATTAATGCCTGTTTACCATTTCTTTTTAAATGCTCTAATAGGGTCATCACTTTCAATTCTTCCCCCTGAACATATAGGTAAGAAATAACAATCACCATTCACCCACTTGCTGAGTGTTTCCTTGACTTCAGGTACTAAGGGTTTTATGCATCGCCAGCACCTTCTGTTCTGTTTGTTTGGGTTTGGTTTGGTGACTTGCTGTAGTCTGTCTCCCTGTGCAGCCCACACAGGCCACATTGTCATGTTCTTTCCTAGTGAGGGGGATTCCAGGCTTCATTCTTAAATGAACTGGGTGGGATAGTTAGCGCCTTTATTTACAGGTAAGCAACTTTAGGCAGGAGTAAGTAAAACTTAACCAGGGCTGTTTTCTATTTTCCAGAGTTTGTTCTTATTAAGCAAAGATTGCAACAGCCTAGTCAATGTGTGTTTCTGATTACAGGCTTCCTTGTTGACACTGTGGGGTGGGGTGTAGCCTCAGGAAGGTGGCGATGAATATCTTCACATGTTGTTAACATGGAAAGAGCACCATATGTATGAAGGGAAAACCAATGAGTGTATATGTAGAATATAATATCCCATATTTGTACAAGGGATTGGATGGAAGATTGCTGCAAGTTCTCGAACATTCCTGAGGAAACTAGTGATAGTCCTTATCTATGGTGAGAGGATAGTACGGAGAGACCCAGAAGCAGATAGAGGAGACTTTTCCATGATGTTTGTTTGGAACCATGTGGGTGTCTTAGCGGTTCACAATTACAAAGATAACATTTCTGCAGCACTGCTTTGGTGGAACACGAATGAGTACACTCAACCTTGTAGTCTAGCCGTTAGAATGGCAGCTGCCACCAATGTTTGTTACTCCAGGTGCTTTCTATATAAGGTTTCATCCCAACAGCCTTTGACTGCTAGCCGTTGTTGGTAGAGGTATTCTTAGCATTATTTCACAGGTAGAAAGTGGTGGGGGAGGAGGCTCATGAGGAAGGCTGATGAATGAAGGATCTAGCTTTGAGACTGTGGTCTGGCTGAGTCTGAAGTCCATTATGCTACTGGATTACCCCTTTGGTTATTTACATCTATTCAAAAGATAACTTAGGCAAATTAAGTTAAACTTTTTTTTTGGCTGAATTGTAAAAGTATTTTTTTTGTTTGTTTGTTTGTTTGTTTTTGAGAAAGAATTTCTCTGTATAACAATTCTGGCTGTCCTGGAATTTGCTTCATAGACCAGGCTGGTCTTGAACTCACAGAGATCCACCTGCCTCCTGAGTGTTGGTATTAAAGGCAAAAAGTATATTTTTGAAGTAGGTATATTTGAGGGCTCAAAGATAAATAAAGTGTGCTTTAAGTGTGAATTTTGAAGTAGGGGACGCTGCCGCGTTCACTGGATGGCTCTGCCAAGCTGAATGCTTATGTGCTGTTGCTTTGCTCTGATTTCCTCGAGAGGTTTTGTTTAAAATAAGAAAAAGGGCTGCAGGGATGGCTGGTGGTTAAGAACCTTTGTTACTCTTTCAGAGGACCCGGGTTTGGGTCTCAGTACTCTCATGGTGGCTCACAGCCGTCCATCACTGCTCTTGCGGGGGATCTGACACTCTCTTCTGACTTCCCTGGGCAGCAGGCATGTGTGTGTAGCAGGTGCACAGACTTATATCTAGGCAATCTCATATACAAAATAAAATACATAGATGTGATAAAAAGTAAATAAGAGGAGTGTTTGCAGGCACGCATGTATGTGTACATGAGAGTGAGTGAGACTGTGTGTATGTATGTGTGTGTTAGTGCATGTGAGTGTGTGTGTGTGTGTGTGTGTGTGTGTTTTGCTGGGATTGAACCCAGGACTTTGTGTGCACGAATACTGTGCTATATTTTACCTCCGAGAAGTGACTGTTAGCTTCTCTGTTTCAATTTATCTTGGCAAGATTTTGAATTTCGGTTTTTTGGGGGCCGGGAGGGGCGGGGAGAATGGTAACCTAACCTGAGAGACTTATGTGGGCCTTGAGAAATCCCCAAAGCTCCATGAAACTGTAGGCTGGTTTTGGTCTAACTACATACTGATTTCTAGGGCTTCTTTCCTTGGGTGGAAGCCTCTAGATATATCTAAGGTCTCAAAGACCTTCAGGAGCCACCAAGATTACTTTAAACTATTAAAACTGCTGTTGTCACCTTGACAAGGATACAAAGGGTTATATATATAACCTACCTCTTCCCTGTACAAGTTCTTTATAGTTGTGATACTTAGCTTTGATCATCAGTTGGCTGCATTTTGAGTCACCTTAAGAGGCATCTGGGGCTCTGTCAGTGAGGGAATTTCCAGAGAAGTTTAACCCAGGAGGGGAAACCCCATCCTGAATGTGAGTGCCCTCATCCTGTGGGCTGCAGACTGAATGAAAAGGAGAAAGCAGATGCTCATGTCTGTCTGCTTCCTGACTGGGTGCAATGCGGCCAATTTCTTCTCTTGCCCTCAGAGCTAAAACTGCTCTTTCGCACCATGCCTTTCCAGCCATGATGGACTGTACCCTCAAACTGCAATCCGAATTACATGCTTCCTTTAGCTTGTTTCTATCATAATAAGAAGAACGTTAATGCGATAATCATTTAAAAAATGAATCTACCGCATCTCTAACAGTTCTAAATAAAAATTTGGGTTCTGTGCTTGGAAGGAACATTGGAAGGTTAGACAGCCCATGGTTGCAATGCTACCTGGAGATAGTCTGACAAAGCCTTGTGCCTCTGTGCCCTTGTGTTCCCAAATTTCCTCCAGGCCCTCCTAATATAAGTTCCAGCATGCTGTAGTCTAAATGATACTCACTAGCTTGGGCAGATGAGAAGGGAGTTCTAGTCTGTGTTCTTTCCGAAGCCACTGCTGCCAGTGCGTAGTGTTTGACAGCCAATGCAGAGATCCAGAGGTTAGGCATTAGCCTGAGATGTTCCTTGAAGGGGATGAGGACAACGGGAAATGTGGGCCCAGCACTGCTTGACTCAGCTCTAGCGTGGTGTCCCTTGAGCTTTAGTTGTCTTCCATAATAATCTCATTTGACCTCACAGTATCATGGAAGTAGGCAAGGCATTATTTCCATTTCGCAAATGAGCAACCCAAAACGTGATCGCGTTCTCTCTAAGGAAAGTGACATGCCTGCGAGGAAGGTCCAGAGTCGCCCCATGTCCTCCCTCCAGGCACCTTAGCCTATTAGTTGTTCACAGAAACTTTAGATATGGAAGAATTTAGATGTGCTTCGCAGCGAAGACATTAATGATTCTAACATGTCTGATATCAAGCAGAAGCAGGAAAGGTGGTGCGCCCTATTGTTGATGTTCCCTCAAGACCTGGAAAGTTCCTGAAGTCAATCAGATGGGTTGGAGGAGACCAGCTCCTGGCAAAATGTTAACTGGCTCTTGGAGTTTTAAGGTCTGGGCTGCAAAGAGGAGACGTTGTAAGGTTGGAATAACAAATTGCTTTCCAGTGCCCTATAAAATTAGGTAGTGCAACCTCACCCCATACACCTGAAAGGACTTGAGTATCAACAAACCATATGAATGGTTGTCTTAACTGTGTTCATACTGTGGAAAGAATGTTCTGTTGTGCAGCGTCAGTAATGAAAAGTTGATGGAGACCTGTGGCAGTTCTTTGCTTGAGAGTATGTTGAACATCGTAGTTATTGCTATGTATAATAAGGAACACATTTATACGGGGAAGAATGAAGAATCGTAGGTGTGCTATTTTCTTGGATTATCTATTTTCTTTTGAAGAGTTTCAAGTCATTTTACAATCCTGATATACAGAAAACATAGTGGCCCATTGTCTCAGAAGACAGTCTCTATGGCAAAGACACCGCTTGCCAGGCATCATTTACCAGTTGTTTGTGTTTGGTTTTTTTTGAGACAGGGTTTCTCTGTGTAGCTCAGGCTGTTTTGGAACTCAAGGTGTAGCCAGGCTGGCCTTGAACTCAGAGATGCTTGCCTCTGCCTCCTGAGTGCTGGGCTTAAAGATGCTCTCAACCACTGGATGACCATTTACCTGTTCCTTTGACCTCACTGACTGCCTGTTTCCACAGTTTTCTCCTGTGCTATAACCTTGAGAGGCTGCAGTGGAGGTTACTGGATTCCATGTGTGTGATTAAGCCTACCACATACTAAACAGTACGTAGCTGTTACCTGCTGCTGCCTCTGTTGAATTATTGTTCAGATACCTCCTTTGGAATTCCCCTGTGGTAACAAAAGGTCACCTAGAGCTGAGAAAATGGTGAAAATCCAGGAATAGAAGCAGCAGATGGGCGTCTTTTGAGGTGCATGTTCCTTAACTCTGATTATCTCTGTAGCCGGAGAGAAACTGGGGATGGCCTCCAAAGACAAGTGACATTGTGAGGCCTGTGACCCGAGTCACCTTTTTGTTCAGAAGCTGCCAGGTGTCAAAACTCAAAGAAACATAAACTTTGGAAGTGAGTCCTTACTGCCATCAGTAGCTCTGTGGTATCCTACAAATCATTTTTGATTCAGGACTGCATTACTTTCTCTCAATTAAGTTGGGATAAAAATTCTGTCTTTCACATGTTGGAAGCACATAGATCATGCTGTACCCAGATGTTCCATTAGTCCTTATAGCTCTGAGGATTATTATGGGGAAAATTTGAGGCCCCAGATCCTATACCCTAATCCTCAGCGACACTGGTAATCTAAACTCACTAGAGCATCTGAAGACACACACACTGTGTGTCACCCGGAGAATCTGGGCAGTCTGGCTGCTGCAGGCTGGGGCTGACGTGCTTGAGATTATATCAGAAGGAAGTCCCTGGGTTGTGACATGGGAAGCTCAACCAGGATTCTGAGGATGCTGGGCTCCAGCTGCAGGGACTGGAGACGGAGGGTACAGGCTCTTGCAGAGTGCTGGGAGATCATCACCAGACTGCACTCACTGGCTGTCACACTGTTTCCTGTCCACCTTGTGCCTTTGTGGCGGGAAGCTTGGAGCATCCATGTTTCCTCTTCCTTAGCCAGAGATTTTTAATATTTTGATATTCCACTCCACCCTTCTCTTTTCCTACTGTGTTTGCTCATCCTCCCAATAAAAGTTTATTTAGCTTTTGAATATTTACCGAGGGGATAACATCTCAGGCCTTGGAGAGGTGCCAGTAAATCACACAGTGCATATATACATACATATACATACACACATGTGGACATACACATACACACAGACACATACATGAATGCAAATCCCTCTTCTCCGAAGTTTCCATTCTAGCTGGAGACAAAATACAGCATGTTCATTTTAGGATTGGTATGGGTTTATCCACATTTTGGTTTCTGCCTCTAAGATTTGGGAGGTTGTATACTTGATTTACAAACCTAATTGTTTAAACTGTACTAATCTTTTTCAGACCAACTTCAGATTGTCTCTTAAGAGGTCTTATTTTTTTTTTAATGCAACGAGATTTTCAGAAACATGTTTGATGTGCTGTTTGTTAAGAATTCTCGTCACCATATTAGAGTGCGATGGTGTTGATGTCTTTTTGTTCTGTGCGCTGAGAGTAAAACCATAGCTAAGTACACAATCAAGAAAATAGGCCATGTTTGAAGTAAGGAAATAAGAAAATGAAGGATGTTATTTACCTATGCTGGAGGTCAATTTCCAGTGAATTCTGTTTTTCTCTGGGGTCTGTCTCTAAGGATATAATAAATGGTGGTTTGGTATGTTTTATATTGAAAATTTTAAATTGAAATCAAAGTGTAGGAAGTGTATATTTTGGCTTAGATGTGTATGTCTGATTATGGGCAAGTACAAGTTTGTTGCCTTTGAGATTTTAAAATGTCTGTGAAGGTGTGTGTGTGTGTGTGTGTTTTCTAAGCTTCTAAATAAAAATTTGTAAGATCTCTGAGCTTGCTTGTCTCACTGTCTGGATTTCAAGAAAATCAGTGCTTTTCTCCTTCCCTGTTTCACTTTTGTTCCTAAATGAAGCGGTCCTGTTCCCCATGAATGTCATGCAAAAGTTCTGGTGGTATCTGGGAACTATTGAAGTCTAGTGACTGTTTGGAGCTGAACCACCTACCAGGAAATGTGCAAATGTATGTTTTCATTTAATTCTGTGTACTATGATGGTTAATACATCAAAATTGCTTCTTTTGCAAGGCCGCTATGTTGGGATCTTATTTTGAACATATTTTATTTGGACTGTTCTTCTTGTACAAGGCTGGGCATATTCTGGGCAAGAAGGTGTGGACGGGTGATCTCAAAGTTTTGGAAATCTGAAGCTGGAGGGTCAGAGGTCAACCTTGTGTACGTAATGAGTCCCTGGGTAGCCTGGGCTACAACATGAGTCCTCTTCTCAAGAAGCCAACACAAGAATTCACATGTATTCTTCCCAGAGGGACTTCCCTCTTTCTCTCTTTAAAGCAACATTGGAAGGGTGGTGGTGGGGGCAGCTGGGCATGATGGCGCACGCCTTTAATCCCAGTGTTCAGGAGGCAGAGGCAGGATGATGATCTCAGTTCTAGGACATCCAGGACTGTACAGAGAAACTCTGTCTTAAAAAATAAAAACAAACCAACAAACAAAAGAAGCAAGCAGACAAACAAACAAGGTTACTGTTTTTCTGGACTATAGCAGTGCATGGCTTAATCTCAGCACTGGGGAGGCAGAGGCAGGTAGATCTGAGTTCAAAGGTCGCTTGATCTAGGGCAGCAACGGCCACACAGAGAAACCCTGTCTCAACTCCCTCTCACCAATAAAAAAATCCCTTTTGTAAGTATCTTCCAATATGATTTGCAGTCTTTTAAAAATTAATTTTTTTCTTTTATAAATTTATTTGTTGGTGGGTGTAGAGATGATTCAAGGGTTAAGAGCTCTCGCTGCTCCTTCCAGAGGACCCAGCACCCACGTGGCTGCTTACAACTGTCTCCAATTCCAGGAAGTCCAACACCTACTTCTAACCTCCGTGGCCCTGTGTACACACACGATACACATACCTCCAAGCAGGCAAAATACCCTCTCTCAGAAATCAGGAAATAATTTAAAACTTCATTTGCTAGAACATAAACTCATGGTTTCTTTGAGAGGGTTTGAAGGAAAGCTGTTGAGGCCGTGGGAACGGTCCCGAGTCCTGGTGGAGTTCAGTAAACCTTTGTTTCTGAAAGTGCTGGGTAGGCTTCCAGCCACAGCCCGGTCCCCTCAGTGCTGGTGTGTGATCAGTTACTGTTTGCCGTCTGGTATCTGGGTTTTTTTTCACATGCAGCTGCGACCTTCATGAGCTCCAAATAGTGGGAGAAGGAAAAACCCGCCAATTTCACACTGACTTTGTGAATCCCTGGCTTCCAGAGTGGACACTGGGGTTTCAAAGAAAGGGGCATGTCCCTTCTCTCTTGTTTTCATTCATGTCTTTACTATTCAGAAATACAGAGTGGCTCAAGCATTACACCTCAATCTTATTTTGTGTACTTGACGATGTGTATTTTCTGTCATTCCTGTAGACGATGTTATTAATTAGCTAAAAATAAACCAGTGTCTAGAGATGTTTGCCTCGTGTTTGAATCAGGGTCTCACTCTGTAGCCCAGACTGGCCTTGAACTCACAGAGATACACTTGTCTCTCAGAAATATTTTTAAATGGTGAGATGACTATATAGTAGAAAATCTAGAAACTTTCTGTTAGAGGTGATCCTCTTGATGCATCGGGGTTAATTCTACTTAGCTCACCTGACAGGGCCCTCCTAGGATTGGCTCAACGTGTGGTTCATTCTAGTTGTTTTTGGAAGGAAACCCATTTTTATCGAATGATGACAATATACAGGATCCGGGGACTGAGCGTTCCCTTTATTGTTTTGGGCTTCCTTGTCTGGGATGTGCTAGGCTTTGTGTAGCCTGGGAGGTCACGCTCTGTTCTGGGTCAGATTTCTTCTTCTGTGCCCATGGTCTTAAGCTTCTCTCATTGTCATCCACTCCATCACAGACACATCCACAATGTACGGGGTGCCTGAAAAAGTGCTGCAGTACTCCTATTACTCTGGACTTTCCAGGTGGGGGATACACTGGGAAACAGCTCTTGGCCTCTGCTTAGCTCTATTCAGATTGGCTCTTTTCCAAGGACCCATAAGATCAATGATGCATGTAGTGCTAAGGGCAGTGGCAGGGTCAGGCCATATTTACTGCTTGCTAGGGCATGTTATTGACCAATAAGAAGTTAAATAGTGCCTAGCTACACAGCCAAGACATTGTCTTTTAGGCAGGAAAAGATCACCTCAGGCAACTTCTCTTTATGAGCAAGTATGCGAGATGGAACCAAGCTGTACGCCTGCACAGCTTTCAGATGCTCTGCAGCTTCAGGATATGGCCGTGATGAAGGACTCACCTCATCCCTATCCCCTCTAGTACGTGGAATAAAAGCCAAGGCCTTCTGACAAGGGCCCTACCGCTGAACTTCACACCCAGCGCCCCATGGCTTTCCTGACTCAGCTTCTCTAAAGGGAGATAAGGATTGTAATTTGAAGTATTTTATAGATAAACTCAAGTTCACGGCAGTGCTTTGTCTAGGTGAGAGGTACTGGCCTATCCTTCCTGATGCTAATTGAATTCTCCCTCTCTGCCTGCTTTCTCTTTCTTGTTCCTGTCATCCATCTCAAATCTTTTTACAATTTTGTTCCTTTGAAAATATAACTCACCATGGGATGAGGTTGAATGAGAAATTTTGGTAACATTTGGTGAACTATAAACACATTTTGGACATTTTTAGAGGAATAAGGAATCCAAAGGTACATTTTGCATACACATACAACTCCCCCCCCCCGCCCCCCGTCTTTCTCCCTCTCAATACATAGTGAAAAAACATTAAAGCCTTAGCTTTGTGTTGTGTTGTGTTTTGAAGCTTAACTAAGATTATGTTTTGGCCATGAAAAATAAAAGTGTTTTCCTGAAGTTTTTAAAATAACATTTATGTCTATTTTCTTCCTGGTTGTAGAAAGTACCATGTATGAGCCATTGAATGCAGAGGCAGAGGCAGACAGAAGGAAAACAATAGGAGTTGAGACTGAAGGGCTCTACAGATTAAAAGCCAATGTCCTGCTGTTGAGCACCATGCTAGAGGCCTTTCATTGTGGTTCCTGGAATTGAAATATCATTGAGGATTAAAAATGCCTAAAGCCTCACAAAATTCAGAAATCTTGTGTTTTCCGACTGCTGGCTTATATTTTTCTTTCAAAAGCATATTAGAGGATGTATTTTATGGGGCATTGATCAGAATGCTACCAGAGATTCAAAAGAGCATCTAAAACCGAAGCACAGATGTCTTTGGGTTTCTATTGCTTAATCTTATTCTGCGCATCTGCAAAGATAATAAATAGCATGTGTCTGCATGAAAAAGGCATGGTAGGGGGTGTAGTCTTTGTAGACCTTAGTTCTCTGTGCTGGATCCACTCCCCTTTAAAATTGAAATAAATATTGACTTGTTTGTTGCTTAGACATTATATGATTGCATTTTCATTGGTCTAGTCAGTGGAAGATGTTTTGTGCAGAATTGGGTTGCTTTAGCCAAAAGTAAGGGTTTTAAACAGTCTAGAAGACTCAATGAAAACAACTGAGCCTCTGTGTGATACACTGTCAAGTAGCTGCTGGTCTTCTCATTCTTTATGACCCTCCTGTCCATCTGTGAGACAGGCGTGACAGACTCGAAGCTGAGGAAAGGTGTGTTCCCGGCATTGTGTCATCCATGGCTTTTATTCTTCTCTTTCTTTGGAGCCTGGAACCCTAGGGTGCCGTGGATCTAGAGCCGACACATGCTTCTGACTTCTGTCCTTGCAGCCTTTCTGCCTCTGTGTTCCTAAGATGGACGATGCAGTCAGACTCTTTCTATAGTCATGATGAGTTTGCCTCGGGGAACGTGCACCTAGGCTTCCTCAGTCATGCTCAGCTCTTCTGTATTTGCGCGGTAGGTCCAGGACATTTCATATTGATGATTCTTGTGCATCCCTAGACAGAAATCATCTCCCTCCTGGAAATGCAAAATTTGTCTCTAGTCATGAAGGGTACCAGGGTTCTTCTCTCCAAAAAGACCCTTTGGAAAAAACCATAAAAATGCCAGCCACCAAGCATACTATAGGGATGATTCCGCAAACTTGGTTCACCTGAGATAGGAAGGCCCCAAGAGTCCTTGGGGAGGGGAGGAGAGCACAAATAAACAACAGCTTTGTGTTCAACTGTTGGGGCTCAGAGTGGGGAATGAGAGGTGGAGATGTAGCAAAGCACCCATCTTGTCCTGTTCATTGGCTTAGTAAGGGGCTAGCTTATTATCTCTTGTCTTTGAGGAGGTCAGACACGGTGATGACAGTTGTACGTGTCAGCGCGGGAGCACGGTGTTGCGGTTGACCACCATTCTGAATGAGTGCCGCTCAGCAATATTACTATGAACGGTTCAACAAGGAAGAGAGCATGGTGGGAGATGCAGTTTGGTACAGTTTAGAAAGGGACACGGGCAAGCACTTACCTTTCGTCGAGCTCTTTAAGGCAAGACAGTTGCCCCTGTTGCTGGTTTTATAAAGAGGTTGAATGTGTTCCTAAGAACACACAGGGTTGTTTGTGAAGGGCACAGAGTTTCCCCTGGGATTTAGCTGGAGAAGCTGAGCACCATGCACTGAACGGACATGCTGTGGCTTTGGGTCCTGACTACCTTTTCACCACTGTGTGAGAGCAGCATAAGGAAGATTTACTTAGTTCATGGTTTCAGAGATTCAGCCTGCTCGGACTGGCTTTTGGGGGACCGTGGCAGTGCAGGTGTAGATCATAGCTGAAGAGTGATGGAGACAGATGCTTTGTGTTATGGCAGCTGGGAAGCAGAAAGACACAGACAAAGGAAAGTACCTGGAGACAAGGCAGTTCTTTCCAGGGCACACCCAGCAGGAACCTTCTTCTTCCCACTTCTTAAGGATGCCATTATATGCATCTATCCAGGAAAGATGTCCTGATGGATCCAAACCCTCCTCATTCACTTGCCTCTCAGTGATTCATTCTACTAGTGCAAGAATAAAATTTCAATATCTCAACATTTTGGGTGATATATTCAAATATAAAACAATAACCGTGGTCATACAGGACATGAAGATACCATGGAAGGGGAGGGGGCACATCAGACAGGGGCTCTCCTTATTCTGGATGGGCCAATGTCTGTCTTTGGGGTCAAGCCAGTCAGTCACTCCTGGTTTTATAAAGGGTTGTAATGAAGTTAACCTCTGATTTGTGTAACCTTTGTGATCTGTGATTCATTCCTTTTGTTTCCAGTAATCAAAGGAACATTCTGGATATCTGCTATGGCCTGAGGTTAGGGGCTCTCTCAAACACAGGTTAAAATCTCCTCTATAGCTTCATCATATTTGGGTAAGAGGTAGAGCCTTCAGAAGGTGAGTCGGTCCTAAGGGCTCCATCCTCATCAAAGGTCTTAGCTATCTTCTGGAAGTGGCACAAGAAGCTTGTTGGTATACTCCATAGGGCACCATAAGGAAGCATCATGGATGAACCAGAACAAGCACTCACTGAGCACCAAATCTGGTGTCTTCATGTTGAACTTCTCAGACTCTAGGACCGAGCCATAAATGTCATTGTTTATAAATTACCGAGGCTACTATTTTGTCCTAGCAGCCTGAATGGATGGACTAAGATGCCATCCAAGCAGACTTGGTCGTTTAAAATGCTTGACAATCAAAGGGGAAAGGGTTTTATGATTCTGTGGCTTCTTGTGCTCTGAGATTTTAATGGCACAGTAAGCCATACTTAATAACTCACAAAAAAAGAAATGAGCTAATCTGAGCTAATGCCTTCAGACAAAGGATGAAATAGGTTGTCTCCTAGTCTGTGTTCCTACTAAATGATGCCAAGTGTATCTGTCAGCTGAGCTGGGTTAAGTTTTTATCTTTCTTCATCTCTTTCTGTAACCAATTTCATTCTGAGTTAATGGCATTAGCCACTTGTCCTTTTGTCTATATCAACAGTTGACAAAATATGACCCATTGCCCATGTCTGACTCACTACTGAAAAACTGATGCGTGCTGGTCTATACTGATGATTCTGAGTTGTTGTTTTTTTTTTTTGTTTTTGTTTTTTTTTTTTTTTTGTATCTGCCTTTTTCCCCCTCTAGTAAATAATTACAAATCCTTTCTTAAAGTAAATAAGGATAAAAATCTGAGGGTAAGCCAGGTGGTAGTGGATGCCTTTAATCCCAGCTTGGGAGGCAGAGAAAAGTGGATCTCTGTGAGTCTCTCTGAGACCAGCCTAGTCTATACAACGAATTCCAGGAGAGGCTACAAAGCTACAAAGAAACTTCTAAAAAAAATCCAATCAAAGCAAAAACAAGAATGAAACAAAAACAAAATAAAGCAAACAAAAACAACAACAAAAAAACAAATTGAGTGTAATGTATCCTACTTGCTGCTATTGAGAGCTGAAAGTCTTCTTGTAGTTTACAATGGAGATTTATAAAAAGCAAGCATGCAGGGTGGGCCTGGAGGTGGATCTCTATGCATCCAAGGACCTTGAGGGCCAGGCCAGCCAATGCTACACGGTGAGACTCTCTTAAAAAGGATGGTGCAATCATTGCTTAATTTTTATGACTCCCTCAGTGTAGTGAGAGACAAGCAGAAGGAGACTTCCCTTTCCCATAGCTAGTGGCTTTCACTGCAATGGAGGGTTGTTACAAGTGTGGCTGAACCATGGAGATCCGGACGATGGACATCTTGGCATCTTGTTTCTCCCTCTTCCAGAGCTGGGTAAGATCATGAGAATGTAATTGGTACTCAGCAGGCGGGGTCTGTGAAAAGAGCACTCATGGAAAATTTCAGCCCTTTTTTTCTCAACAAAGCAAAACAAAAACATTAGTTACTTGGCTTAGGATGGGAAGAGGGTCAGGGA
This sequence comes from Microtus oregoni, assembly GCF_018167655.1. Classification (NCBI taxonomy): domain Eukaryota; kingdom Metazoa; phylum Chordata; class Mammalia; order Rodentia; family Cricetidae; genus Microtus; species Microtus oregoni. The sequence continues at coordinate 36,657,971 of NW_024543081.1, forward strand.
GAGAGGCATATTCAGTGGCGTCACAATAAGCCATTAAAACAACAGAAAAGCGACTGTTTCCCATTTGCTTGTGGCTCTGTTTTTCCCTGTTCCAATTTATTTGAAGAGATGGAAGAATAATGTAGTTTTGCAGAGTTCCAGTGTGGAGACTTTGTTTTCCCAGTCACTGTGGCCACATCACAAATGATTATACAGTTTGCCAGCGTGAACAGCTGCTTGTGAAGATGACGTGTTTAGGATTAAGCATTAAGATAGGGCAGAACATACATAGATACCTTTGCTTTGTGCTGTTCAGGGCCTTGGCTGAAGAATGGCGCTCAGTTTGCCTGAAGTAGTATTAATAGGAATTTCTATAATTTTGTGTAGAATCCTAAAGAAGCCCCCACTATTTACAGGGATAAACCCCCATGACTTCTAGTATGTGTCTGAAAATTGTGGCACACCCAAAACCCATGTGACTGCGACCTCTTCTTTCCCCCCTCAAAACATTTTTTTTTTTTTTGTTTGTTTTGCTTTAAAGGCAGGTTCTTATCATGGAACTCTGGCTGTCCTGGAACTTATTATACCGAACATGCTGGCCTTGAGTGAACAGAGATCGGCCCACCTCTGCCACCCGAGATTAAAGGAATGTGTCACTCTGCTCAGCTTTAAATTCTCAATCTATTATGTTTCCTGTCTTGCGTCTTGTGACGATGCGAGATTATACTCTACCTGTGAGGTGAAATGAAATGACATAAGCATTGTGATCTCTATGATAATACGGAAGGGCTCCTTAAACACAAGCGCTAGGCTCTCTCAATAGCTAATGTGGTTCTGAGTGATAGCGGGCCGCTAGCACATACAGCATAAATATGCTGGACAGAGAATGGGTTCACTACTGTGCATGAGGGTTCCTGTTGCTACCCGGAACAGCATGGAATATGGCATTTAGAGATGTTTATTTCTGGAGATTTCCATTTCATAGATTTAGGCTGTTATTGACTATGGACATTTGAAATTTTAGGTGATGGGGGTTAGCTGTATATTTTTACTTGCCTACAGGGTAGCCCCTAAGTACACATGACTCTTGCGCAGTGCAGTTAATTACAGAACTGAATTTTAAATTCTAGTTTGTTTTTTTCAGTTACCAATGGCGGCCTACCTATCAGATAACATAAATCTGAATACTGTCTGCTTACCCCTCGTTGCCAGTCCACTAGCCACCAACTCAGCATTTAGTTGAGGCTGGTCGTGTTGCCTTGGAGCCTCTCTGTGCAACACCTTCCTCATTCTTATGGTAGCTGGATTCTAAGGGTAGGCAACTTGAGAGGAGCCAAGAGAGTCTTGAGGGAGGCCATTCTGCCTCTTCCGTGTTATGTTGAGTCTCTCCAGGTTCAGAGTCCGCAGAAATAGTTTATGTTTTGATGAGGAATGGCAGGTTTCTGTATGGACATTAGAGATGTCTCTGTCTGAAAAGAGTCCTGCACAGTTGCTCCAGGTAACCCAAGTCATTCATTCTTAGTTCTGTGGACATACAATCCATTCTCTGTACCAGACACCATTGCCTGGGAGAAGGCAGTTGACAACAGTGATGTTTGTAATAAAGTAGATGGGAAGGCGTGCCAAGATTTCATCTGGCGTGGGGATATGGGGAATATGTACAGGGGGCAATTGGGTCAAACACGTCAGTCTGTCTGAAAAAGAGAGGAGGAACTGGATCTTAGCTCTAGACCAGAATTTTCGGGCGTTTTCCAGAGACAGACAGACAGAGAGAGAGAGAGAGAGAGAGAGAGAGAGAGAGAGAGAGAGAGAGGTGGGTCCTTTAGCAAGAAAGCAAGCACACACAAAGGAAGAAAGGCAACAGGCTAAGCTTTTCTGGGGACTCCTCCACCAGACAGTGCCTTTTTTGTTAGAGACTGCTCTGCAACTTCCCTGCCGGCCACATCTTTCACTGGGAGCAGGCTTCCCCACCCACACCATGCATATTGAGAACCAGGAACATACCCAGCAGGTCACCAATCCAGAAAAATCCATAGCCCGAGGGGATATCATTGATGAATTACAGACAAGCTGCCTGTCAGCAGGAAGCATGGATTGGATTAGAGACTTCTTCTACCATGCTGGCTTCTCTAAAGAAGATCTGGCTCCAAAACAAAGATGCCTGAACACATGGTCAGCACTGAAAACAAATATTGATTGGCCCCCGCTGAGGAGCCGAGCTGGAGTGGGTCAGAGGCTGATGTCAAGAGTGCTGGGGTGTGGAAAGCCATTACCGTGCTGATGGGTCAGTGTGTTAGCTCCATTTATTTTGAAGACCTCAAAAACTGGAGTGGAATGTTTAGTAGAAGGCCAGGAGAGATGGTGAGAATGGAAACCGGCTAAAGATGGCCTCTCTCCCGTGGGCCTTACTTCCTCTGGGCCCATCCTTCTCATTGCCTGTGTGACGTAACATTTTCTGGCTCCCTCCTTCCCTCTCTGCCCCCTCCCCCTTTAAAAGTGCTGTGCAGGATCCACTTAATTGAAAGAATATGTCCAAACAGCTGATGCTTGGGAGTGTTCAGATTTGGGATTCAGACCATCGACTTGGTGCTCGTATTGCGCCGGTAGAAAGATGCGCTGGTTGCATCTATCTGATTGCATCTGACTGTCAACTGGGTTAGAAATACTTTGGTCTCTGCCAGATGTAGGCGATACTACATGTAAAAGGAGCATTTTCTCGAGTGAATCAGCCTCTCTAGCGCCACAGGTCTAGAGCAACCGAAACAGCTTGTCTCTCTGTGGATGAGACTGGCTTTCGTTCAGTCATTGTTTTTGAAACGTCAAGCTTCTGAAGCCTAATTTAGAATCCTTTCAATGAAAAAAAATCTTGAAATGGACCTTTGCATTTAAACCTCCGATTTTGGTGAATGTGGAGAGCGACACGCCCTAAGAGAACTTTGTCAAGGTACAGGACAGCCATTAGCTTCGTGTGACTATTAAATATTGAAATGTAGGTAGTGCGAATTAGGTTTAAATTTTTAAAGAGTTTAAGTAGCCCTGTGTGGCCAGCGAAACCATCCTGTAGCCCAGAGCCTCGGTTCTGCTTTTAGTGATGGTGTTTGCTGAGGTGTGGCGAGAGCTTTGCCGGGCTAACAGTATCTTCACTTGGGATTCGGTTCTTTCCCCCTTTCACACTGTCGAAAGAAGCAGAGGCTGCTGCTGCCACCGGCAGGTGAAGAGCTGAGATGGGGAGTTGAGAAACTGCCATCACGAGCTGTCACTGTTACTCTGGCACTCCTTTTCCTAAGTCACTCAGATACATGTGCAGGTAGCGTAACCCCCAGCAGCTTCCGGCCCACTGCAGTTCTGAAAGGTCCCCTGTGTGAAACTTGGCTCGGCCTTGCATATTGTTAGCTCACCCTTCAGGTGCGTAAGTGTCCAGATTCTTCTGGGCTATGCTGCACACCGTACAAGGGCAGAGGCACGGGCATATCCTTTGTATGGATTGTCATTGACGTTCTGAGTGCTGGAGTTTGGTGCCTCCAGTTGTACAAATACTACTGTTTCTTTCTATCATAAACCGTTCCTTTGTTACTCCTCATCTAAATGGGAGCACAACTGTGAATGTATGGTTATTTATTTCTCTTTTTTAAAAAAAATAAACTTCATCAGCTCTCAGAGTATAAATGGGTAGTTTATATCTCTTCCTTTATCGCATAAGTCAAGCAGAGGAAAAGAGAATTATAAAAATGGAAAAGCGACCTCTCTCTCTCTCTCCCTTCCTGCCCTCTCTTTCCCTTGCTTCCCCTTTAGATTGTTCAACAAGTTACCTGCAGGAAGCATCCATCTCCCTTGAAATCAATATAATTTGGTTTCTAAACTCTGCATGCCCCCCTCTGGGTAGAAGGAAACATTTTTGCCACACAACTGACCTGAAATCAGTGAGATGCTGTTGGTTTAATGGAAATGTTGGCCTTCCCAAGATGACAGGAAGGTAGTAGCAAAAACTGTGGTTTTTCTGCTCAACAGTGCCGCCATGGTGGAATAAGAACAGATTCTGATTTGGACCTTGAGATTTCTGTCCGGTGCTCCCGTGTGGGTCTCTGTCTCTGTCTCCTTTCATCGCCTGATGAAGGTTAATATTCCTGAGGATGCCTATGTGTTTGTCTTTGGATTCACCTTATTTAGCTTCTCTAAGAAGAGATACATAAGGTGTGTGTGTGTGTGTGTGTGTTTGTGCACGCTGTATGCTAGTGTGTGTGTGTGTGTGTTGAGATGTGTGTGGTGTGTTACTGTGTGTGTGTTTTCGTGTGTATGTGTATATTATTGTATGTGCTGGTTCTTGTTACTATGTGGGCTGGTATGTGTATATGTGTTACTGTGTATGGTGGTTATGTGTGTTTGTGTGTGTGTATGTGTGTATTACATATGTGCTGGTACGTGTTAGTGTATGAGCTGGCATTTGTATGTGTGTTACTGTGTATGGTGGTTGTGTGTGTGTGTGTTTTACTGTATGTGCTGGTGCGTGTTGCTGTGGTGAGCTTGCGTGTGTATGTGTGTTACTGTGTGTGGTGGTTGTGTGTTTGTGCATGCAAGTGTGAGCGTGTATATGCACGTGGCTGTCCCATTGTCATTCTGGGTTCCCAACCTCATCTTCTGCAGCCGTTGCCCCACTAAGTGGGGGTCACCCCCACTTCCTGTTGGCCAGTGGTTATCTGGTTGGTGTGGTCTGACTCTCTTGTCTGGAGACAAAGGGTTTAGGTGCCTGAGCCCAGTGTCAACCTGACTCTTCCTCAGCAGGGGAACTGGAAGCCCAGAAGTCCTGGGAGGAAGTGCTAGGCTAATGGATGAAACCTCTTGTTTCTTAAGAAGATTCATGGGTCTTGCTAGAGTACTGTAATGGGGTTAGAGGAAGATAGGGGGCCAAAGCCTTTGCATCCTGTATCTATCTGTCTTTCTCTGACTTGTTGAAAAGAGGAGGTCCCGTGGAGAATTATGGGAACAAATATTTGCTCTGTCTAATTATTCACCCAGAGCAGCTTCCCTGAATGTTTAATGCAAACCTTAATATTTACAATAGCGTAAGGAAGAGTTTATAATGTGTTGGGGGAGGCTTCCGAGTGGAGGCAGTAATTCTTTGCAAGTATGTATATAAGACGGCTTTCTTCCTAAGAGACGTGAGCCATATTTACCTTAGCCAGTGTTTGAATTTGAGATGAAGTAAAAGGGAAGAAAACTCTAGAGATGGGGGGTATCCCCGTGAGCAGCTGCTAGCATGTTTTATGGGTGAGATGCTTATTGTCTTAGCCAGCAGTTTTGTGCCTGTGACAATTTCCCCTTTCTGGGTTATTGATGCATGTAACCATGCAAATAGGCTTTCAAGATTGCTGTGTGTGTGTGTGTGTGTGTGTGTGTGTGTGTGTGTGTGTGTATGACAGGTCAGGGCCGTGCTAGACTGCGATCCTGGTAGGGATGGACTTCTGGCTCTGCTCCTTTTTTTTTTTTTCCAGGCCCATCCCTTTCCAGTCTTGAGATTTAGTGGGTCTTCACAGCATGACTTTTAGAGGCCCTGTCTGCACATTGGAAACAGGCACCTTGCAGTTCTGAGTTTGAAGTCTTCTTCCATGTCTCATGTGGCCTTGGAATAGGCTGTGCCTCAGTTTTCCCATCTGTTAAGTAGAAACACCACATCCCATGGTGCGTGGATGAGAATGGCCAGTACTAGGCTTCAGATTCTTGCATTGATGTAGTGGCATCTTAAACATCATCGGGTTGGGTAAAAAGGGCCCTTATTTCTATAGTACATCTCTGAGCTTTTTGTTCAGTACCACACAAACCAGGGGTCCCATTTCTCCAAGAGCCAGAGATGGAAAGGAAGAGATGAGCATTACTGGCGAGGAACTGGGCATCCGTCAAAGCCTCGAGGAAACCAGAGGAAACACCTTGAGTGACAGTAAGGCAATACTGTTTACAGCGCTGGAGCTGTAGACCCCATGCTGTCCTGCTGCCTTAGTATTGTGGCATCAGCTAGTGGAATAGGTACAAATGACTGCTGAGACCTGCTACCTGGTGAGTAGCAGAAGTCACATTTAAGTAAATGTGTACAACCTTCCCTTGCTAGCTAGCATGCTGGAATTTGTTGTTGTTGTTCTTGTTGTTTGGTTTCATGGATACTGGACCCAACTATGGTGTTGTCTTAGTTCTCCAAGGTTTGTTAAAATGAGGTCAATGGTCAGTGCTTTCTTCTACAGTCATGAAACCAAACTGTTCTCTTCTTAATTATTACTGTTTTCCCAAGTATGAGAAAAGCTAACTTATGCTACAGTCACTTGATTTTAACCCCACCCCCTTCACAGATACAAATGTTTTCATTTGCAGCCTCATTGGTGGGTACCATCTGAGCAATGTAGGTAGAAAGTAGCCATCCTCCTGAGAGGTGTGACATCAGTTGTTCCTGAGCATAACTTGGGGTTGTTTTAGTTGATGTTGAAAGTCAAGTTCTGATTTGGTACTTTTCTATTGAGTGGTTGACTCCTCAGACTCCAATTTTGCGGTTTGTAAATGAAATTCAGCAGGGTTTCACCAAAGTGGGACTCCATATGATAGAAATTGCCTACAGAGTGGACTTGAAGTTGGTCAACTAAAAAACAGGATGGAGTGAGTCTCGAGCACACCTTCATGAGGTCTAGGGATATAGGAATGAGCCGCACGGCCAAGCAATGAACCTCACAAGTGAGTATAATCTAGCAGCGACAGGCAGACAATAAAAACAGAAGCCAACATAAACCTGGATACGCAAGACTGGGAGGCGCAGTGTGTGGGACCAGGGGGACTGCGGAGCGGACTCTTTTATGTACTTGAGAGCACGGTAATGTGGCTTAGACTTGTGAGAGGGGGGCGTGGGGAGCCAGAGAAAGAATTCATCCTGTGTTTCGGAGGCTGCGCCCAGACCTGCTAGGTCTTGCTCCGGCTGTGGCTTAGCGTGCTATTTTCTATCTATTCAAAACCTCCATTTGTTGTCTTTTCTAAAAGGGAGATACTTGTGAATTCCACAGTTGTCATGGTTATAGCAAAATAATTTTTTAGTTCTTACCTCCTGCCTAAGTACATACCCGGGAATGAGACCCTCACCTTGTTTGCAGAGGAGAGTCCTTTGTCTCTTTTCAGAAGTGACTTGTCTCGCTTTAATGTGGGCCGGCAGGGACCCATGCTTACCTGTCCACCAGAATCCACAGGCAGTTGGCTTTATTGGGCTCTTTGCCCTGCTTTCTCTTCTCCTGTTGTTCTGTTAGAGTGCACATGTCCTGGGGCTGCATGGAAAGAGGCTGGCGTCCACCCCTGCAGGGTTTGCTGCTGACTCTTGAGCTGGAAGATGCTGCAGGTGGAGCAGCTGAGGGTAGAAGGTTGAAGTCGCAGATCTGTTTGGCTATTCTTAGCACCTTCCACCAGCTCCCCTAATGCACTGGTTTCCAGTTAGCAGAGTGACTCCCAAAGTCAGGACATACAGGCATCTTCTGCATCATCAGCATCATCAGCATCCCCAAGGTAGTTCTATAAATGGCTCTGTTGCTGTTGCTCTAGACCAGTGGTTCTCAACCTGTGGTTCGTGACCCCTTTGGAGACACATGTCCGAAATCCTGCCCCTCAGACATCTGCACTACAATTCATAACAGCAACAAAACTAGGACGTAGTAAAGTAGCATTGAAATAATTTTATGGTTGGGGGATCACCGCAACACGATGGATTGTATTAAACACTCTGAGCATGAGGAAGGTTGAGAACCACTGCACTAGACCAACCATATTGGAATATTAGGGTTGGCCCTAAGAACTGCTTTGGGTGGAAACAGTTTATCCATCTATCTGTCTGTCTGTCTGTCTGTCTGTCTGTCTATCATCTATCTGTTTAGTCATTCATTTATTTTAGGAAGTCCTAATTTTATAAGCTTTGGGCCTTCTAAGTTTTGATAATCTTTTCTTTACAGAAGGTGATTTTACTTTTGAAATAGTAGTAACAGCTAATCTTTATTGAAGGTTAATTGCGTGATGATGCTTGCTGTTTTATAGAGAATGAGTGAATTCCCAAGACTGTCCAAGTGACACACACACAAAATTAGTCTTCTTTGGCCAATGGAATTCCCTACAGATCGAAGAGCCAGTCTCTGTGTCCCAGTCCACAGTCCTGTCCTTCTAGTCTCTCCCACCTCCCTTGCATGATGGCATTCCATGAATGCATCTTTGTTAAACTGACTCCAGTGACTTCCTGTTGTGTAACGGTCATATATTAGACAGCCTACTTTGGCTGAGTTTGAGATTACAGTGAAGTCAAGGATTCAACTCAGAATTGGCTGTGCCCCCCCCCCCCCCCCAAAAGTGAGTTACTCTTAATCCATGTTCTCTCACTTGGCTCAGTGAAAATCCAGAAGGCAGCCATGCTATTCTTGCACCCTCTGCGCTGCTGCGTACCTCTGTGTGTGGTCCGATGCCTGCATAGTTCTGTACCTGCATTTGGAATGTCATTTTTGTAATCGGCCGCCCCCTGAATAGGTAGAATATTGCCACTCACACGGACCCTCGCCGGAAGCTGCATCATGAGAGGCCATGCATGGAGTGAGATCTGGGCCTGTCCCCAGTACTTCATGGTTGCTGGAAGAAGTTCTTCTTAGCAATTCCAGCAGAGTATCTGAGCTGTTGTTGAAACAGGAACAGCCAGAATGAGTTTGAAGATACACATCAACCCTTCCATTCCTAATCCTCAGTTCCTTTAGTTCCTGGTGAAGGAGGAATTTGTGAAAGAGACCTCACTAATCACGTCAGGCAGAGACAGTTCGTATGTGGATAGGTCAGCATGGCTTACAACAATATGAGGAAGAGTGTTTCTGCTCAGATTTTCTCCAATCTCTCAGGTTCTGAACTTTCAAAACAACACATCTTGTTCCTCAGAGTGAGTCCTATTTGCCTTCTGAAAGTGGTTTTGTTTGTTGTAATTGCACTAATGTGCGCACACTGAAAACACAAGGCCTAACTTTTACTAAAAGATGACTTTTAAAACGTACAAGGCCTTCACATTCGATAATGGTAATTTTGGTTTGGTTGTGGCAGCCTCAAGGTTTATGACTAATTGTCCCATTCCTCGCTGACCGAATGTTTCCCTGTCTTTGGTATACAGTTTCCCCGCGGCCTATAATGAGAACCCGTGAGGTTGTCAGGCAAGTTTTCAGAAACTGAGCCTGTGATCCTGTGTAACTTTGTTTGGAATTTATTTATATCTCATCGTTAATTTGAGTTTCCTCTCTTTGTTGAAAAGCTAGTGTTGAACGTAACTACTTGGGAGACATGACTGTGCAGATCTCGTGCTGGGGGAATGGGCTTTGGTCCTGTGTTTAGCTCCAAAGTTACTCTGGAAGAAGGAAGGTTAAAGAGAGGCAGTGGAAGCTGAGGCTGGGATCCCCAAAAGCTTGAACTTCTCAGGGGGACACGGTTTAGCGTGTCTTGTCATACACACTCCTTGGAGATGCTTCCTGTCTTATTAGCAGCAGCTTAGAAAGGATGAGGAAGAACAGAAGACGATGGAAAAGGAGAGGAAGGAAGTCTCCGTGTCCATGCCTGCAACTGTCCTGAATCAAACACTATGAATATTTTATTTGATGCATAAACTCTGAAGAAAAACGTATTTAATTTTTTTTAAATTGACCATAGGAAATCACTACTAGTTGTGTGTTTGTATGTTGGTTATTTTTAAGTTTGGAATTTGCTTCAATTCACTCATTCAAGCTATGTTTTAAAGTCCTGATGCTTGCTCTGAATGTATTGTGGAATCTGGGGTCTTAGCAGTCAACCAGACTGGGTATAGGCTGAGTTGCCCTTGGTGGCTGTCCCTGTAGGTGCCCTTCCCTTTGAGCAAAGGTCGTGTAGATGGAGGGCGTCCTGCAGTTGCTGTGCAGCGAAACTCCGTATCCAGGTAGGAGGAAAAGTAGGCTGTGGTGTCACGTCCTGCTACCTCAGACCCCTGTTAGTCCTCATCCTCCACCTACCGGATAGTAAACGGAGCAGGGTAAAAAGGAGCAACCACAATGCATTTCGGGTGACTAAACCATTATCCTGCTATGCAGAGGGACTGTCCTTAAAGCTCACGCGAAGGCCTCTCAGCTCTGTGCTTTAAGGAAATCAGGCTGTCTCATACTAAAGGCCCGGGTTTTGTGAACTAGAAACAAGTATAGTTTGTTTGTTTGTTTGTTACAGGATTCGGTAAAGGAACTGATAACATAATGTAAAGATTTTATGTGTCTATGGTAGCCACAGGTCCTGTGAACACACCGGGAGAGGGACCCTATGTAGAAATGGATTGTGTGGCATAAGAGATTGAAGAGATGAAGGAAAGAAAGGAAGGGTTGAGACAGTACAGAAAAGGGAGTGAAAGAAAGCCTAGCTACAGATTTTGTATACAGTAGAGATAAGATACATTGTGCAGCTTATCTGTGTACCTGTGCACATAAACCCTCGAATATGCAAGCTCAGAGGCACGCACACCTGTGGTCTTAAGAGTCATTTGGCTATCGCAGGTGGAAATAGTTTCATACCTTTCTATTCCTGAGTCAGACCTGAGACATTGAACTTTAACTGTTCATTGGTTCTGTGTTTTCACTCAATTCTTACGGTAACATAACAGTATCGAACCTCTCAGTGGGTCTTTTTAGCAACTTTCTAGTTCAAATTTTGTGTCCAAGAAGAAACCCACCTTTAGACATTGAAGAAACAATGAATGACACCGAATCAAAATCTATTGCTCAAGATGGAGACTAGTAGGCAGGAGGAATAATAGTCGGCACATATGAAGTCCTACTTTAGTTCTGTACTGAAGAATATTATTTGTGAACCGGCTCAAACATTTCAGATTTGCTTAAATCAGAGAATGATAAACTAAATGAGGAACGAGTAATTATATTATCTTAAATGAGCAAGATTTTTTAATTAAACATAATAAATTAAATCAAAGCAACTACCCACCCCCATCACTTTGTCTCTGTACAAAGTTACAAAAAGCAGAGCAAATGAACCAAACAAAGTTCGGTTCCCACATGGAGGTAGGAGCTCATGGGAGTCAGAAGAGGCATTTACTCCCCATAAGCTGGAGATAGGGACAGTTATGAGCTGCTATGTGGGATCCGGGAGGTAAACCCTGATCTTCTGCAGCAAGTGCTCTTAACTGCTGAGCCATCTCTTGTAGTAGGAGGCTGCTTGTTTGTTCCCAGCTGCCCAGACTCGAAATAACCACTCAGAAACTATATTATTTAAATCAGTGCTTGGCCAGTCACTTAAACATATTTTTGGCTTGGCCTACAGGCCAAGTTCCAGTGCGTCTGTCTGTCTCTGTTGGCGACATATCTCGACTCTGCCTTCTTTCTCCCAGCATTCAGTTGTCCTGGTCCCCCCTCCCCCCCGCCCAAGCTCTATTCTGTCCCAAGACAGTTTTCTTTATTAGCCAATGGTATTCACAGCATACAGAGGGGGATCCCACATCAATCTCTCTAGTCTGGTCACAACTTTTCCGTTATATTCTTTCTAATAAAACCTTTTTCACAAGTTTCTTGTTGTCCCCGGGGGAACAGATCTTTATACACTTACAGAGGACCAGGCATGTGAACGAGAGTGTAAAGTACCCCACTTTCGGTCGCTCCAGGCATGCTCTAGATCCCCGGTGAACCCTTTTAGGATGCCCTGCCAATGTCTGACCATGTCTGCGCTAAGTGCTTTGAAGGCCTCCTTTAGGGACCCAGCTACAAGGTGATAACAGGCGAGATCAGTGCCAGCTGCAGGCTTTTGCTCTGATATCATCGGGGGAAACAAAATCGCACACACACAGAAAGGGCAGCTGTGCGCTGAGCAGAAAGAAGTTGTGGAGAGAGAGAGCCTGGCTTCCCCCAGGAGAGCTGGAAGTGGGAGGAAGCACGGGCCTGCTTAGTAGTCCAAGGTTCTAGCAGTTCCCTGAGTGCTCCAGAGTTTGGTTTAGCACGGGCTCCTTTTATTCTGTCTTTGTTCCGCAGTTTTGATAGTTAAAGTACCAGAGGGCAGTTACTGATCTGCTTTATAATTCTTGGGGCACCAGGAAAGCCGGCGGTGCTTTCTCTTACCTACCAACCCAGAAGACCTTTCCTTTAGGCTCGTGAGGGTCTCCGCTGTGCCATGATTTGTCTGATGGCTTTTCTTGATGAGTAATTGTGAAGTGGTAGAATTAAAAAGTTAAAACCAGCTTTTCAATTTTCTCTTCCTCTCGTTTTGATTGTAGGAGGTGACCAGTGGCTGCATTTACCTCACCCTGAGAGCTGGGCCCCTAACCCGTGCAGCTCCAGCCTCCTTTACTCTGCTCAGAATCCACCCCAGGATGTTCTTTTCCACATGTTAAGTCCACTTCGTATACTCAGCTCTTCAGAATCCATCTTAAGGGCTTCTCCCTTGCATGTTATGGCTCCAGCCACTTTCCAGGCCTCACTGCCGACTGAGTGCTCTGTTTTAGCCCTGGGTCTGCAGGCTTCCTGACTTCTCCAAACATTCTGTCAGTACCAGTCCAGCCTCAGAGTCTTCCCAAGAGATACTGGAACTGCTTTTGCTCATTCTCCTGTTCCTCATAAAGAAGAGGAGCCCCGGGCTGGAGAGGTGGCTCAGTGGTTAAGAGCATTCCTGCACTTCTAAAGGTCCTGAGTTCAATTCCCAGCAACCACATGGTGGCTCACAACCATCTGTAATGAGGTCTGGTGCCCTCTTCTGGCCTGCAGACATACATTCAGGCAGAATATTGTATACATAATAAATAAAAAATATTTTTTTTAAAAAAAAAGAAGAGGAGCCCCATTTATCCCCTTTGCAGTTGTCACACTGAGCAAGCACTCCAAGCCAGTCCCCGTCCCCGTCCCCCCCCAATGATATTTTCCCTGGTGATGCTCAGCTTTTTGCTTGTCTTTCCCCCTAGCTCATTGTTGTGGTTTAAATAGGAATGGCCCCCTGGGTTTGAATGTTTAGTTGTCAGGGAGTGGAACTTTTTTTTTCCTTTTTTTTTATTGAAAAAAAAAAATTCCGCCTCCTCCCAGCCTCCCATTTCCCTCCCCCTCCTCCCACCCTTCTCCCCCTCCCCCCACTCCTCTCGCTCTCCCTCTCCAGTCCAAAGAGCAGTCAGGGTTCCCTGCCCTGTGGAAAGTCCAAGGTCCTCCCCTCTCCACCCAGGTCTAGGAAGGTGAGCATCCAAACTGGCTAGGCTCCCACAAAGCCAGCACATTAAGCAGGATCAAAACCCTGTGCCATTGTTTTTGGCTTCTCATCAGCCCTCATTGTTCGCCATGTTCAGAGAGTCCGGTTTTATCCCATGCTTTTTCAGTCACAGTCCAGCTGGCCTTGGTGAGCTCCCAATAGATCAGCCCCACCGTCTCAGTGGGTGAGTGCACCCTTCGTGGTCCTGACTTCCTTGCTCATGTTCTCCCTCCTTCTGCGGGGAGTGGAACTTTTTAAAAGGATTCAAAGGATTAAGAGGTGTGGTCTTGTCAGAATGGGCGTGGCCTTGTAAGAGGAAGTGTGTTACCTGGTTTAAGTTAGCAAGTACACCTTTGAATATTCTCTCTCTCTCTCTCTCTCTCTCTCTCTCTCTCTCTCTCTCCCCCTCCCAAGACTGTACCCTGGTTTATGGTAACATATATTGAGAATGGCAAATCTTGCTAGCTGCCTTCAAGAAGTTTATAAATCTTACCTGGGAGGAAGGGAGTCTTAATTTGAATTATTGAAGTGTCTAGAATATTTAATTTAGAGCAGGATAAGAACACTGAGAAGAAAGTTAAAGTCTGCTCTTCATGTTGTGAAAATGTTACTGATTTGCTGCAATGGAGAAGTAGCAGAATTCTTTAAACAGTTTTGCACTTATTTATTTTTTGGTGAGTGTGTGTGTGTGCACACGCACACACACACACTCCCAGGCATGTGTGTACTTATGGAGATCAGATGACAACGTCTAAGAGTCCGGTCTTTTTCTTTTCACCATGTAGCAAAACATTGAATTCATCTTGTCTGGCTTGGCATTTTGAGCCTTAACCTGCTCAACCATCTCTCTAGCCTGTTTGGTGGAATTTGAACATGGTTACCAAGACTTCCATACTTCAGGACTCAGAATCTTCAATTGTCTTGTTGAACAGAGATGTAAGGGCTGCTCTGAAAAGATCTGTTTGCAGATACAGTTAAGTTTCTAAATAGTTGGCCTTAAGATAGGAAGGTTATCTAACAGACCTGTCTTAATCTGATGAGCTGGAACTTTAAGGTTCTAGAAGCTTCCTCCAGATAAGGGCTGATATGGGCTGGACCTTCTCCTTGCTTTTATTTATTTTTTTTAAATATTTATTTATTATGTACACAATATTGTCTGTGTGTATGTCTGCAGGCCAGAAGAGGGCACCAGACCTCATTACAGATGGTTGTGAGCCACCATGTGGTTGCTGGGAATTGAACTCAGGACCTTTGGAAGAGCAGGCAATGCTCTTACCCTCTGAGCCATCTCTCCAGCCCCCTTCTCCTTGCTTTTAAAAAGAGAAAGAGTGGACAAGAAAAGTAGCCATCCTGTGGTAGCAGAGACTAGCTTTTGACTGGTGGGCAGCAAGCAGAGATCTCAGTCCTACAGCTACAGGTGATTAATTCTGCCACACCCAAGTGTACTGAGAAGACCTAGGACTCCAAGTGGTAATAGCAAAATTCAATTTATACCTTGTGAGATCCCGAGTGATATTGCCTGCCAGATTATGTCTGTGCCTAGGCTTTTGTCCTAGGAACCAGCCAGTGGGTGGTCTTCCCAGTTGCTCTATTTATGGTAGCAGTTACCCTGGTGATAAAGAAAAAAAATATATATAAAGGAGACTATTTTTATTTACGTACAGTTTGATTGCGTGAGACTCAGAAAGACAAATATACGTTTTCTCGTGTGGGTCCTAGCTTCTAGTTGTTGGATATGTGTATTTACGTGAAGCGTGTGTGGGTAGCAGTCAGCAAGCGAGAAACAGGCCCAGGAAATGGGCAGAAGCGGCTTTAAGGGAAGATATATGATATGAAAGTACCCAAGGCAATGCTTAGCGTGGAAGAGCCCAGTGGGACAGGGCCCAGGGCGATGGGAGAAAGAAGAATCAACCCAAACTGAGTGCATATGAAAACGCCATATGCAAACCTGTTGCTTTGCATGCCATTTTAAAAATTAAAGATATCATAAAGTTTTTTTTTAAAAAATCTATTTACTTCTGGAAATTGCAGAGAGCTAGTCAATGCAAGGCAGTAGGAACTTGGGCTGCTTGCCTTGCTCCTTAGGGACCTGGTGAAATGAACAGATAAAAAGGTTTTGTAATTAGTAGATCAACTGTTTATAAATTAATGGGTAGCTTCACAGTCCTACAGGGCACCCAAAATAGTTTCTGCCAAGTGTTTTATCTATTCTTGGAAGAGCCTTATTCATGCATTATAATCTGCTTAGCAATTCTTTCTTCATAGATGGCACACAGATTAGTTACGGCCCTCCTCTCCTTTGCATACTGTAGTTTCCTTATTAGCAAAATCAAACTTGATAAGTTTAGAAACGACAGCAGCAACAAGGGTGTTTAGGAACACTGTGATGTCTGTGGACGTTTTTCCTACAAGACGCTCCCTTTAAGTATGCTCGTTTACTTAAATGAGGCTAAGCCCAGTCACTTGATAGAAGCCACCATACATGGGCAGTCAGTCAACATGAAAATGGCCCCTTTGAAAAGAAGCTACGGATGGATCCAGCTTTC
Source organism: Microtus oregoni (assembly GCF_018167655.1). Taxonomy (NCBI): domain Eukaryota; kingdom Metazoa; phylum Chordata; class Mammalia; order Rodentia; family Cricetidae; genus Microtus; species Microtus oregoni. Next base: position 36,673,717 of record NW_024543081.1, read on the forward strand.
TTGTGAATGACAGTGAAGTCATAGACTGTAGACTACTGCTTCCTAGCCAAGCCAACACCACCCTGCTGTGCCTTCCCCCGCAAGGGGCTGCCCTCCCAGCAGGAGTGTGTGTTTGTCCTGGTGCCTGAGGCCTGCCTCTTGGCCTTTTTGTTTACAAAAGAGAGGACAGTGACCTGTCTTCCGGCTGCTGTGAAAACAGTGCTGGAAAAGCAGAGTGAAATTTCCACTTTACAGCTCACTGGGGTTGTGTGTTTGTGTGTGTGTGTGGGGGGGGTGCGGGGAAGGAGGGAGTCCCCGAATAAAACTTCCTTAGTGAAAGATCATCTGGGATCAAAAGCAGACCTTTGGGTTAGAACCCAGATGATGGGAAAATGGAAAGAGACTAGTTATTCTTGAGCAAACTCTCTGGGTGGGATTTCCATATATTAAGCTGGGAAGAGGGCCCATGATGAGAAACAGAAAGCTATGCAGAAGGCGTATCCACAGTTTGTAATGACTTTTTTCACAGTAGCGCTAATCGTTCCTGCTGGGGAAGGGACCCTCCTCTCTGAAGGTCTCTCCCAAAGTGAAACAGCTGCTCCTTAGCTTAGGATGACTTTGCAGTCTGTAGGTCATGTGGAGCTGCTTTGTGGTTGCTCCTCAGGCTGCTCTTAGGGGAGTCAAAAAGGGAGCTCACCTCCAGGGTTAGAGGATGGGGATCTCAGCTGTGACTCCACCCCCTGCCAGGAAGGGAGCTGTGTTCTCAGTGGAAACTTGCCCAAAAGACATCCTGATCTCTCCGTTCCCCGGAGCTTGCAAATACCAATTATTTTCAATTGGGAGTTAAATACATAATTGTATACTGTAACCTTATCATTAGAAATTCGCTATGATGCAGATGACACAGACGACGCAGTGATTCAAAAGTAGCCGGGTTAGACAGGGGGAGGCACAGTGACTTTAAGGTCTCCGAAGGGGTGGCCTTTGAACAGAGGAGGAAAATCAGGATAAAGCAGGCCTTTGAGGCGCTGGGGTCGGTCATCCCAGATAGGGCGGAGGGACACAGAAGATGCATGTTCTACATGGCAGGGGGAGCAGATGTAGAGCAAGAAAGAGGTGAGCAAGAACTCCTAGCACATGGCCCACATGGTCACCATCTTTTCCTCCTCCTCTTCCTTCTCTTCTTCCTTCTCCTTCTTTCTTAATTTTTTTTGTTTGTTTTGTTTTTTAGAGACAGGGTTTCTCTGTGTAACAAATGGCTTTGGCTGTCCTAGAACTAACCTTGAGCTCACAGAAATCTTCCCGCCTCTGTCTCCAGAGTACAGGGATTAAAGGCATGTGCCACCACCACCCAGCCTCTCTTAAATTCTTTTATATTTTTTCATTCTATGTGTGTGGGTGTTTTACCTACGTGTACGTCTGTGCATGTATGTGCTGGAAGCAAGTGTGCTTGTTTCCTGCTCTGGTTATTGCGGTAGGAAGCTGCCCCCTCTCTTCTTCGGTAACATTCTATCTCGATACTCTAGAAGTTTCTATGATCTGGGGGAGGTTTTAATGATTGACAGAATAGTTGCTAACTGCCCTCCAGTGACCTCCCCCCACCCCAAGTTGTCATTGACGTATAACAGAAATGAATTGCGGGCGAGGGTTTGTAGAAATCAAGTGATCCTTTTGGAGTGTCGCCAAGCCCAGTAATGTCTTGAGGTCATGGACGAAAGGCTGGGCCTGTCACTTTGAATCCCTTCTACTTGTCCAAGTGTCAGACCTGGGGAGCTCTTCCACCCTGATCTTCTGTTTCTTCGTGTGCAATATCCTGCCCCACCTCTGTCACAAGATTGCAGAAGGAAAAGAAGCAAGCAGAAAGTGCTTTATAGAAAGTGCAGTCTCCCCTTCACTCTTACAGTTACATGGGGCTTAGTCATGGAAGTGGTTGGGTTAGCCACAAACCAGACTCAGCCTTCACAGCTTCTCTGTTTTCTGGTGATAATCACCAGAAACAAGCCTTAGGAGGTCAGCTCTGAGAGTGTGACTCACATAGCTAGGACACATTTGTAGATAAACACCCTAGCTTCCCCACACTTTCCCACCACATCCTCATAAACAAACATGACCTTCCCTCCCCGTTCCCCCTCCTTCCTTTCTACTATAGAATTTAACAACTGCTTTCATTTATTTAATACGTTTATGCGTACACACCCTCATGCACCTTGCATGCCTGTGGAGGTCAGGGGACAGTTTTCTAGAGTCCTTTCCTTCCACCTAGAAGAACCTGAGGATCTAACTCAGGTTGTCAACCTTGATGCCCAGGGCCTTTACCTGTAGAGCCATGCCACCAACCCCATGTTTCTTTTCTTCCCTCCTTTCTTTTTACTCCTTCCCAGAGCTGTATATTGGGGAGAAAATGTCAGATAGGAAGTGTTTGGTTTAATCTTAAGAAAAACCACTCCAATCACACAAACGATGCCAATTAGACCAGATTAGACCAAATTAAAATAAATGCCCGTATTTAATAAATGCAGCACTCTCGGGCAGGGAGAGGATCCCACGCAAACCCCGGAGACCACTCTTTTTCCTGCACGAGCCCAAATTTAGCCCGTGGAAGTGGTCCTGACCCTCCCCAGGGCGGAGGTCAGCTCTTGGCAGGCTGGGAGTTGGAGTCCGGGCCAAGGCAACTCCCAGGGGGAGGGGCCTGAGATGGAGATTTTTGCTCCATTGGTGCTCCATGGATGACTGCAGGGGCTGGGATGATGCCCCTAACTTAATATTACAGGAAGTACTTTTGCATAGTTGAATGTGAACTTGGACTCCTATATGTGTCCTAGCATTTGAATTAAAATTCCACAGGGGTGATGTACTGGCTGAAGGAGACAGAGGATGTGGCGGTGGGGGGGGGGGGCATGTTATTACTTGGTTTTTAAGTTGTAAACCACTTAGAAGAAGGGTATGTGTGACGATGAGTGTGGAGGTATGATGTGAGAGCTGGAATGTGGTTACTTAGACATCATAAGTACAGGCCTGGCAGACACTCAGCGTGACCCTGGGCATCCTGCATTGTTGCTTACTAAACACGATGATCTCAGGTTGAAGTGAGGTCTGTGGTAATATTTCCACTCTTTCCACTTGCACCTTCATCAGTAGAGAGACCCCTTCACGTCCCAGGAAGTAGAATACGTTAGCCTGCATTCTGTGGACTTCTCCACACACGCCTGCTTTTCAGGATACTAGGCAATGACTGTGGTGGCAAATTTTTTCCTTTGAAAGTAAAGCCAAGGCAGCATGGTGTCCTTCATTTGCACCTTGCTCGATTACCCGGATTGTGTAGTATTAGCTCTCCTAAGGAGGGCCAGCAATTTCACCGGCGGAGAAAAACCGAATGGCTGGCTTCCCTGAGTCTTCAGGTTAAATGTATTTAGTGTGTGCACACCGGACTATTGGTGTTGTATGAATCTGGAGCTACTTACATGAATTGTGCATTGTCTCCTCTAGTTTCATCCTTTGTAGGTCAGATGCCAAGCCAGACGATGATCCAGGGAAGGTCGAACTGAACTGGCATCAACCGGTGCGTCTTGATGCAAGTATTAATCTGCCCTTTCTGCTTCTGCGTTCCTTCCCTTTTTGTGTGCGCTTGCGGTTACTGCTTTTAACTGTCGCACCGTGATCTCCACATCACCTCAACTCGTACTATGAATACTCACTCTGTCTCCATCCCAGAGTCTGGTTATTCCTTTTTCTGTTAATATTAAAACCACCATAACAAACAAAACAAAGAAACCTGCCTGACTAGGGGACCCATATGAGGAGACACTCACAGACATACCACGTAGATGAAAAATCCCAGGACCAAGTAGTTAAATCCACTGCTCTGTGTATCTTAATACAAACACTGGAACCCCAGTGTCAGGGTCATATTTCCTCCTGGAGCTGGACCTAGGATGCTAGTGCTCCCCAATCAAACTTTTGCTGCCCACTTCCCCGTTTTGATCCTTTGATAGAATCACTTTCTTGAATCTTTCCAGGATTCCCGTTCCCAGACCCTGTGGATCTCCAGCCTTCTTGCTCCCATTATTTCATGATTAAATTTCCCATTTAATATTGAATTCTTTAGACACGTCTCTGTTTCAAATTTCCTTCATGCATGAAGTTATATGAAATGCCACCTCTTAAGTCTAGAGCACCGTGAACTTTGATGCATCTCTCTCTGTAAGTGCCAGTGGGTTCAAGATAAATATCCTTTCCAGCACCTTGTAATGCCCCTGGTGTCTCAATCATTTCTTTTGCATTTTGTTAGAGTTCATACAAGGGGTGCCTAGGGTGATGAAGGAAAGTCATTGGTTAAATAAAAAGAAACTGCTTGGCTCTCATTGGTTAGAAGATAGGTGGGAGGAGTAAACAGAACAGAACGCTGGGAGGAAGAGGAAATGAGCTCAGACTCCACAGCTCTCCTCTCGGGAGCAGACACCTGAGAGAGACACCATGCCCCGCTCCCGGGCAGACACACGCCATAAAGCTCCGACCCAGGATGGACATAGGCTAGAATCTTCCCGGTAAGACCGGTGCCCACAGATTATTAGAGATGGGTTGATCAGGATATCAGAATTAGCCAGTAAAGGCTAGAGCTAAAGGGCCAAGCAGTGTTTAAAAGAATACAGTGTCCGTGTAATTATTTCGGGGCATAAGCTAGCCATGTGGGCATGTGGGCAGCCGGGGTGCTGGGGACGCAGCCCCGACTCTCAAATTACCACACTAGGGTTACGTACTCTTCTGGCTCCTACTTCTGTAATTCAGCGTTCTCGCTCTGAGGTTCATCCAGGAAGTTGTATGTGTTTGTATCCATTTTCTGCTATTGCTGAGCAACAGCTCTATTGCGTTCACCCATTCTTCTCACTGGACATTCTACTTGGCTCCAGTTTGGGACCACTTATGAATGAAGCCTCTGTGCATATTCTGATACATATCTTGATGAAGCCAAACATTTATTTCTGTTGCTTGTACAGCCACAAGTGGGATTGTGGATAATGGGCTAGTTGCATGAGTTTTTTTTTAAGGGACATAAGAGAGTTTGATATTAAAAATTATGATTCCCAACAGGCTTTTTGGAGTTTGTATTTCACAGATTGAGAGATAGCTCTGATATAGTCCTGAATGCATTTTACTTATATTTTATTTGTCTTTTTGATCATGAATTTACATGTTTTTCTTTCAAGTCTCAGGCATCATAACATCATGTTTCCGTTTTCTCTATTCGTTATCTTTCTCTTCTATTATCTAGATTGTTTTTGATAAGAATACTAATGTGTTTAGAATCCCTACTGTTAACGTCTTTCTAGAGAAACTACTCCTGGCTTGACACAGGACGACAGACAGGTTTATCAAATCACATGAACTCAAAGTATTAGGGGGTTAACTTTTCAAATGGGTTCACTTGGGTATCAAGCAGCTGTAAAGCACTTATTCTTTCTGATACCACAAAAACATATTTTACTTTGAACGAAGCAGCCAATCAGGACAGAAGGAAACATTGTTTGCCGTGCCCTTTGGCTATGTGTTAGAAGTCAGGCTATGGTGGCCTGCAAGTGTGGCAGCCTAGAGGTAGGGATCCTGGAAAAACAAAGAAAACATTTTGGGGTAGTGCATTTGAAGGAAGAGAAAATTTGGGTGTACTGGGAGATGGAATGTGCCCGTATTCTAGGCAAGGGGACTGAATAGCATATTTAATGGAATGGAGGCCATGAAATACCTGTAGCCATCAGCTGTCAGTTTAAGTCTAAAACATCTTTTAGTCCATGGATGGTGTTACAGCTATATACATTTCCAAAATGCCTCTCACAGCTAATTTTCAAGCCACACCAGGAAAATCGCTCTTGAGACTTTAAAGCGTTGATCCAAGTGGCTTTTCCCAGCTGGAGACTCACTAGATTTGTCTTCTGAGCACTTTTGCTCATTCCAAAGAAAACAGTCTGCCTTGAGAAGGTTTAAAAGTTACCCCTACGAGACATTTCCGAGGATGTGCGTGCCTCCAAACTCAGACACCAATTTCAAAACTCCAGTTGTGGGCAGAAATTACCTATCCCTGGAATAAGTGTCCCAGAGAGCCATCTGTCAATCAGGTTTCTGTCATAGTGATTTGATGTTAAAGTGAGTTCATCTGATGCAGCGTGAGGCAGGGAGAAGAGCTGGTACCAGAGCAGAGGTGTACTTTCTACGAAGTCCAAGAGCTCTGTGAGGAAGGACATATTGAACTAACCCTGATTTGGGCTAACCTAGCTTGTAGATGTGGGAGCAAGGGCCCTGTAGGGTCAACAATGAAAAATAGAAACTAGGCATTGATCATTTATGGCATCAGATGACTAGAGCCAATAGAAAGACAGATCCATATGACTAGAGCCAATAGAAAGACAGATCCACATGACTAGAGCCAATAGAAAGACAGATCCATATGACTAGAGCCAATAGAAAGACAGATCCACATGACTAGAGCCAATAGAAAGACAAATCCACAAACAGTGGAACATGGGGCTGGTGGAGGAGGATACGGGACTGGTGAAGGCAGGTGATCCAAGAATGTGCAGGAGATACAAGAAGCAAAGGCTATCAATGTTTTTCCTCCAAGGATATATTCTTAGTCTCTCCACCAGTGTGACATGGCAACAAAAGCAAAGAGAAAGCCTCTTGTGCTGTCAATGTGAATCTTAGTCTTTATTTCCCACTTGGAGTAGATTGAAACAAGCCTAGTTAAATTTTTAAATGTTCTTTTTAAAAAATATCTTTATTGTGTATGTGCATGCATACATGAATGGGTGCCACAGTAAGCATGCATGCGTAGGTCAGTGGGTATGTGCATGTGTGGACACAAGACATGTACACGTGAGTGGGTGCCATAGTAGGCATGTGCACGTAGGTCAGTGTGTGCATGCATGTGCGTGTGCATGCATGCGCACACACAGGCACACGTGATTGGGTACCATAGTAGGCATGCACACGTAAATCTTCCCTTCCACCACGTGGTTTCCAGGCATCAACCTGAGACTGTCAGGCTTGGGATCCAGGATCTTTATCTGCTGAGTCAAACGTGGTTATTTTGAAGTTAGGAATGTTTTAAGACCCAGTGGTTGGAAGCGGGTAAAAGCAATGATGAGTTTTTCTGATATATACTTTACTGGTTGAACATCTGAAGAGCTGAGACTGTTACCCTGGTTTGTTGAATCATCCCTTAGTTTCCAGTAGCTCATGTGTGTTTTCTTTAACCTGTCTCGAGAAAAATGCCTATACCAAAAAGTTGAGTTCTGAAATCAGTTTTTGCCCTTACCTTCCTTCTCAACATATTTGAGATTTTTAAAAGGTGTTAAGTCCCCATGTTAATTAACTCAATAACTGTTAATTTGCAAATTGTCGTCAACACCTCTGATCCTGCAGTTTGCCAGAGGCTTCATTCACTTGTTTGCACACATATCACTACAGAGCGACACCCATGGGATCAATCAATGTCCCTCCTCTCACCCACCCGAGCAACTGGGCTTTTAACAACCACAAGGTGGATTTTTGGCCATTTCCACTTTCATCCTTTTATCTTTATCACGCCTTGCCACCAGTTTACTTTTCATGATGATGTCAACGTTGAATCATGGAATGAGATCTGGAGAGGAAATTTCACACTTCTACATACGTGTACCAGCACTTAATTTCTCACAACATCAAACATTCTACTGTGATTCCAGACTGGCCATATGCAGCACCCCTTGGGCCAGCCAAAGAAACCCACCCTGGCGCTGAAACCATAGCCAGCCAAAGAAACCCACCCTGACTCTGAAACCAGTACCAAAGAAACATACTATGTCCCTAGAATCAGAGTCAGTGAAAGAAGTATGCCCTGGCTCCAAAACTAGAGCTAAAAAGCAAGGCCAATGAAAGAAACACAATTTGGCTCTGAGTTCAGCCATCTCTGCCCCTGAAGACCAACTGAACTAACCAATCCCTGGGCAGGGAAAAAACTCACCTGGGAAAACTCTGCCCCTAAGATGCCCTATATAGCCAGGCAGTGGTGTACAGAGAGGTGTGTGGGCATGTACATGCATGTTTGCATATATGAATAGTTTAGAATCTGCAGTTTCTAATCCCAAGTCTTTTGTGTAAGGGATTCTTAACCTGTAGCTTGTGTAAGGAATACTTAACCTGCATAGGTCTACTTCTTGGCTTCTCCAGAGAGTGGTCAGATATACTGAGACTATTAAGGCAAAGCGACGCCTTCTGCCACCATAGCCTGAGTGTGTACGTGTGCTGCGTGAGCGAGTTCACTTGTTTCCCTGGAACGTAAAGGGGCCACGGGAGTATGATGAAGTTGCTCGCTTGACACTTTACCTCCTTGTGCCATCTGATCAAGATTAATTTCATTTATCATCATCTGGCAATTGACCTTTCCTGTGCCCATCACTCGCTAATTTTCTGGGTGCCTAACGCTCTTCCCACACGTTTGCTTTCACATAGAAAACAGTAAATATTTCTCAGAACCCATATTGCACCAAGAAGCACATGAGTGGAGGTTATGAAATATCTCCTGTTGTATAACATCTTCCCCGCTGTTCTCCAGACATCCAGCAGCCCCTCCTCATGTCCACTTTGGTTCCCTTTGTCTGCTCTTGAAGGTGTTCCCTGTTATAAATGGTCCTCTTAGTTTTCCTGCACATACTGATATGTAGAATGAAGAAAGGGGTACATTTGCAGGATGAGCCTGACCCTCCTATTACGAAGCAGCTAAAATTTTTAATGAATTTATTCTGTAAGATTTTTATGTTCTTGCGTATGTGTGCAAATCAGAAGGATAATGACATTTTTCCAGTCTTCTACTCTTGAGGTCATTTTGGATCCTTCCTTCCTTCCTTCCTTCCTTCCTTCCTTCCTCCCTCGCTCCCTCTCTCTCCCTCCCACTCTCTCTCTTTCTTCCTCTGCCCCATTTTAAATTAAATTATTAATAATCATGTGGGGTTTATAAACATTGCATTTAATCTTCATTAATATATAAAACTCAAAGAATATGTTACTTGCGTGTGACTAGGCTGCCTTTAAATTTCTCCTCATAACTCACCCTCCTCCTTCCTTCGGTTCTGCACAGGTCCCTTAGCTTGTAGACACGTGTGCCTCGGAAGGATTTGATCATGGGGATTCACGTCTGTAATGAGTCCCTTCTGTGTCTTAGGGCTCGTTTACCAGGTCATTTCCACTTCAGGAATTTGCCTGTGTCACTCAGGGATTGGGGTTAGATGGATTGGGTGGTGAACAGAGAATAATAGATTCATTTTTCTTGCCAGTTTGGGTGGGGAGGAAAGTGGCCTGGTTTGAAACGTGTGCAGGTGGCTGCAGGTTCCTGCTTTCCCAAGCAGGAGAAGATGAAGAACATTTGATTTTTCTGAAGTGCGGAGGGCAAGCCTGCGCAGGTGAGCGCCTGAAAGACAGACTGTGGGCAGACACCTGGGGCCCCTTCCTGCTCAGCAGGGCAGTAGAGTGTGTGAATAGAGCCAAGAAGGGGTATCGTAGCCTGCTCTGTCACAAGAACCACAGAGAATTCTTGGGAGATATTTCCTGCCTCTGGTTTTCTCAGTGGAAAAACTGAAAGTGCACAGAATTATTTATACTTTTTTTTTTTTTAAAAAAATGCTGGAATTGTGCTCTTACTCTCTACGCATAATGCATCAGAGGAACATGCTTAAATGCATTTTCTCAGTTGCTTTGAGTGAAGTATTGGATTCATTTGTGTTAGGCCCCAAATCATGACATGTGCATTCAACTACCCAAAATTCGGTGGAACTGATGTTTCTCTAAGGATGATCTGTGGAGCAGTAATCTTGGGATTGCTCCAGAGCCCTTGCTGCAAAGGCAGAGTGCATTGGACTTGGGTGATCAGATGGAGGCCTTCTGGAAATTTCTATTGTTCACTAAAGGTTGAAGGTTGAGGGCTATATGATGAAACCCCCTTGCAGTCCCCCAGAACAGAAATATTCTTGGAGATAGGGACGAGTGTTGCCGTCTTAGCCTACCCCATGTGTGACCGTCTCTAAGAACATTGCTTGTTTTCTTGATTTACACAGAGGGTAAAATAGTGTTAAAATTCTCCTGGTGTATTTATGATGGATGGAGACCAGAACTGGTTTTCTTTTTTCTACACCATAGTTCATTGCCTCCAGCCTTTTAAAAATCGGCTAATCACAGCAACTTGGATCCATTTCAATCCTGTCAGTGACCCTACACTCAACATAAAAGATGAATCCTAGGAGATCAGCTATTCTGATTCACCCTCATTTGAATGTTGAAAAGAAACCAAACAGTACATTTCTTCAGAGTTCTCTGTAGGAGGTGGAACGATTCAGTAAGCTGTATAGAAGGGTTTCTGTTTCATACCACACACACACACACACACACACACACACACACACACACACACACAGAGAGAGAGAGAGAGAGAGAGAGAGAGAGAGAGAGAGAGTCAAGTCCAAGTCTGTCAAAATCTGAGAGAGGGAACTGGAAAGCACCTATAATTGATGCAAAATTTTCAGTATTTGGAAGCATTTTTCTCAACTATATATTGAAATAGCTCTGTAAATGTTAAGTTGGAGTCTCAGAGGAGATCCCAGAATAACAGGAACTAAAAAGTGGGCCCTAGAATAATAGGGATCTATTATTGTGTTATTGGGGTTAATGTATGCATTTTGAAGGGAAAACATTGCTTCTTCAACACAGAGGGACTCACACTAGGTGAAAGTTTTTAGTCTCGAGGTCTAAGTGCTTGCTGTACACATTTTCACTTTGTTTGGATTCTGAGTAGCTGGGCTTTCCATGAAAGCCTTGGGCCCTGCCTCGGGCTTTGATAAATACAACTGATTAGTTTTGTTCTAACTTTGTTTCATCCCTAAAAATCTTATCTTGCCTTACAAAGGATGACGAACTCCTTTGAACCAGGTTGACTTTTCACATTGTCCTTCTTTCGCATCCTCCTGAGGAATGAATTTAATTTTGCTTAATAAATACTTTGGGGCTCAGGAATTAGGCAGACTCTCATTAGAAGTAGGAGACTTGGGGTGAACTTCAGATAGTTTTTTTTTAACTGCTCCAGTTCTTATGTATGGCTCTGTAGACTTCTTTTCCCGTTTATCAGGCAAATGACTTAATACCTTTGTTCTTTCTTCTTAAGTTAATAGAAACTCTCTTTTCTGTACTAAGGGGTAGCAGCATTCATGAGTAAGTGCCCAGAAAAATGTCAAATGCAGTGACTCCTCATTGGAGGGATGGGGGGCTAGTTATTTACATGCTCACTTCTTTGGACCTGTGCTGTTATCCACAGTCTCTTAGTGGTTGGCTTTTGGCCTTTGGAAGCAACAAAGCAGGTTTAGTCTTAACTTCAATATTTGTATTAAGAGAGTATTTTTTTTCCCCAATTCCTAGCCTGACTTTGTGGTTTTCATCTTAAAGATCTTCTCCCACATTGACTGAGGTAAATTTTTAAGCATGCCATTCAAAGAGGATCCTGTTCTTAAAGGACCTTTTTCTTTTTTAATTTAACGACTCCTCCTGTGACTCTTTGTCAGAGGAAGGGGAATTTGTTTCCTTGGCCACTGTCCAAAACAAAGACCAATGCCAGAAGTGAACAGAAACACTGACTTTGTGAGTGACAGCTTGGTCCTGTCTGCAGCTCTCCTTTCTCAAGGGTTCAGGTGCATTCTGGGAAAGTTAGCTGAATTCAAAACACTCACCTTGGTAGGGTCACCTCTAAGTGCCAGGCACAAAACCATAATGAGCTTTCCCTCTCATAATTCTTCCTTTCATGATTTTCTCAGCTGGATTCTTCAAAGGATTATTTGTAAAGACCTTTATGGTGTGTTATGATTTCATCAGATGTAGCTCAAATCTCCCAAGATGTGTTAATTATCATTGCCATGCAAATGCAGCAGGGAAAGCAAAGTGTTTTTCATTTGGGCAGGTTGAGGGTTTGTTTAAAATGTATTTAGGGCCATTAGGATCGAATCAAAATATAGTGCATGGTAATTATGCATGAAATAAAAGATTACCTGCTGTTTATGTAGCCAGTTTCCTGATCATATTGCAGTAAAGTCTTGAGAGAAAATTGGTTTCCCAATAGCAGTACTGTACCTTGTTTAAGGGACACAGTGAACCACACTAGATTACAAAATGGAAAAAAAGGTCGATTTTTATTATTAAAATTACCAGCAGATATTTATCCACAGTCTTAAATAAAGATAGATATCTATCTTGTCTTTATTTGACCAAGTCAAGAACATTTTGTGTCCAATGAAGTAACAGTGGAATTGATATTTCAGATATAGTGAAATACAGAAAAGAATGAATCCACTGGGTGGTTGTGGAGCATGCCTTTAATCCCAGCACCCAAGAGGAAGAGGCAGGAGGATCTCTGTGAGTTCAAGGCTAGCCTAGTTTACAGAGTGAGTTCCAGGACAACTAGAACTACACAGTGGAACCCTGTCTCAAAAAGCAAAAGACAATAACAATAAAAACAAAGAAAAAAGGAAAAAGGAAAGAGGAAGACTGAATTCTTCATGAAAGCAGAGAAAGTCATCAGTGATAGCATGTCACCTTAGCATGGGAGTTGTCGAGGGCCTGGCTTCCGAAGTCAAGGAAGCCTCAAAGTTAAAACACTTTCCCCAGGCTTGCTGGCTATGTGATGTCTATGTCACGTGTCCCCTTTGACTTTCAGTTTCTTTATCAGTGAAATTGGATGTTGACCTAACAGACCTTCTTATGGAGGGTAGATGAAATAATGTATACAAAGTACATGAGAAAACACAACAGTGTTAAATTAATATTAGATGTCACTATTAGCCCATCAACAGTATGTAGCTGATTGAAAATAGAATCGCAAGAGGAACATGTGAAGCTTTGGAGGTCTGAACAGTTTTAAAAGATATAAAGGAAGTGGTGGGTGGGGAGGAGTGTGTGCTCTCATTCATGGGGAGAGAATCCCTGCTTTGGAAACTGGATACCTTATGGGGTACAGCATGAGGAGGATGCTCTGCTGAGGGTCCTGTATGAAGAACATGTGGAAAATTAGCTTTGTGTTGCTCCTTGGCTCATTACATTAAATTGTTGGAAAAATATTAAGTTATTTACTCACAATAAGTTGGTCTGTGTTAAGATGAAATCACTGAATTCTGCGAAGATTTTTCTGCCGTTGCCCCTAAAGAAGCTCTCTCTTGGCCGGGCGGTGGTGGCGCACGCCTTTAATCCCAGCACTCAGGAGGCAGAGGCAGGTGGATCTCTGTGAGTTCGAGTGCAGCCTGGTCTACAAGAGCTAGTGCCAGGACAGGCTCCAAAGCTACAGAGAAACCTTGTCTCGGAAAAACTTAAAAAAAAAAAAAAAAAGAAGCTCTCTCTTAGGTCTCCTTCCATGTGAATTTGAGACATTATCATTTGATCATGGTAAGGGGGTATTTTAGTCACTACACGTATCTGAACTACATGTGTGTGGATAGTTAGCACACACCTAGGGTTAAAGGTTAACTAGTTACAGAAAAGGCATTAATTTGGGGTATTCGAAGCAAAGCCCAAGAGATTTACTGATTTTTGTGGATACTCAGCTGATAGTGTGCTGGTCTGTTCACAGCTTTTTTTCTAACTTCATAAAACAACAACAACAAAACCCCACCTAACTGGAGATGGGAAATAAAAGATCTTACTCATAGAGGCCTAGTGGTGGTGGCTCACGCCTTTAATCCTAGCACTTGGGAGGCAGAGGCAGGTGGATCTTCTCGAGGCCAGCCTGGTCAACAAGAGCTAGTTCTAGGACAGGCTCCAAAACAAAACCAAAAAAAAGTTCTTACTCATAAGTAGCAAACTGGAAGAGGGTTGTAGAAGATTCCATTCCAAAGCTTGTCCCTGAATGCTGCACTGTCCATCCATCTCAGCCTTTTACCCAGTCACCCCTGACCTCAGAATGCCCCAGCCTCCTTCCTGGTGTGCATTTGCTGTTGTTTTTCCTATATCCATTGAGAAGCTCATTGGAGATCCTGAGGGCTCTGCACTGAGGGAGGTCTCAGGCTGACTGCCCAGATCCTGCTGCAGGCTGTTAATTTTCAGGAACAATCAACCTGTGTGATCTTTAATATTCTAGTGCTGCTGACTAATGAGTGCCCAGACAGACGTTTGCTAAGATGGAAGAAAAACAACACATACTTTGTACCATGTTTCATGTTTATCCTCAGGGTCCAGAGTCTGTGCTGGCTGTGCTTGAGGTCAAGTTCATACACACAAAAAACCAAAATTGTCAATATTTCAAGTATCATGGGAGATAATCAAGATTGGATTATGGGATCTCTTCCTTATGATGATTTTCCTTTGTTTATGTATCCAGCGGTTGTTAATTGAATGTTAAATGTGTGTTTCAAGTCGTGAGGAGTCTAAACAAAATTTCTTCTTTGTTAAAATTCACGTTTCATCTAAATGGAGGTGGCTGGAAATGTTTGCCTTGTGTGAGTTCTGTTAGGTAAGAAAAAAAAAAAAAGAAACTAGGAGACGAAATCCTCTCCGCATTCCATCCTGGTAGTTTGATGGACAGCTGTTCTCTTTACTCTCACTTCTCCATCACCTCCGCCAATAAACACCACGCTTACTCACACACTCTGGAGGGAGGGGGAAGAATAGATAGTTCAGTATTTACTGTGTGTGGTATTCTAGAAGCCAGGGTGGTAGTTGGCCTCAGGGAGGTCTTATAAAAAAACTTAACCAACAAGAATTAAAAGCACTTCGCTGGAATTCTACTCATTCTGGATTTTGGATCTGCTGGGAGGGTTGTCTAGACTGAAGCTTATCTTCAAAGATAATGCAAATTCGAAGGACTGAGGGGGACTCTTTAAAGTATATAAGTAAACAAATGATAAGAAATGTTCTAATTTCCCAAAGCTGGTTCTTTGAGAATGCACAATGGTTTGTATTTAGAATTAGCACTCCACATTTTATAGTTTGCATTAGCATAGCCATGAAGTCAAAACTGCTGACTTTCACTACGGGACCTGACTTCAAAGAAGTGGAGGTGAGCTGATTATGATAATATCAACCGTGTTTGGAGTAAACAGACAGACACACAGACATCATATTCTGGACAGTGAGAATCAGTGGCTAAAATTTGATTTTCCATACTTTACAGAAGCAGCTTTTCTTACTGTTTTCCTTACTGTGGAAAGAACAGTGTTTGAACTATGTAATGTGTGTGTGTGTACATGTATACATACCATACAAATATGTATGTATATAATCATATATACCATACTATATATAATATATATTTATTTCTAAGCATGCTTTTTGTTCTTTGAGCATTTCATACAGTATGTTGTAAACATATTCATCCCTCCCCCCACCTCCTCCCAGATTCTACCTCTCTACCCAACCGACCTCATATCCTCTCTCTTTCTATTGTTGCTCAATCTGAATTAGAGACGCTCCATCTTTCAGTGGCAAATTCACAGTCGGTCAACCTGAGAAGACTAAGGGACATCAAATGCTCAGTTGTGAATGGGATGTAAGTATCACATCCCTCCTCCCAAAAATTGTTTTGAAAAGAAAAATTACATCACTAACGTGTAGGTGGTATTGAATGAGGCATTCACAGTTCCAGCCAAGATTGGAGATGGTTATGGTCCCTTTACCTGTGACATCTTGAGGCCCTGTGGAGAGCATCCTTGAGAAGATACCAGACACAGTTCAAGGTAGCAGCGGGGCAGTCATTACCTTCAGGTTGTCTTGGATGTAGCTTTCAGAAAGATCTATCTTTACGGTATGAGAGTGATATATGAACAAATAACGGCTGAAAATATATTTTTCTCTATCAAAATACAACTCAGATCCCACTTTCTGTGGCAGCTCTTGAAATGAATGCATGCAAGTTGCATGTTTCTAAATAAAAACTGACTTGGAAAGATTGTGTAAAAATTTCCTGTTGTGAACTCATAGGCAGAGACACATAATGTCAAGTTACTCCTAATATTCCTTTTGGTACATGCAAATTTCTGTCAGATAGTTGTACTTAATTTCATTATAAATTTTAATTGCGAAGCATATTCAAGTCAGTGATTAATGTTAAAGATAACTATTTATCCCCAGACCTGTATGCTGGAATTCTCTTCTCTTTTCCTTGGATTCCATATGTTCCCTCTTTAGGCTGTGCTTCACAAACAGAAAATCTATTGGATAAGTAAGCGCCTTGAGATTTGGCTAAAGGTGGATTCTCCTTAATTACTCCCCACTGCCCACCTCTCAAATCAAGAATGCGGAAGAGGCTATTGCCCCACCTGCTGTCCCTTTGTTGCTGAGAGAGTCAACTGTGTAGGGATGTAGCCTGGAAGATCCCAAGCACACTCACCGCGGTGGAATTCCTCCCCTTTATTTGGGAAACAAAGGATTCCTTGTAACCCTTTCCCTGTGCCAACACTCACAGAATCTGCCCTAGGCTTCTCTTAAGTAGCAGTCTCAAGTCAAGCATCTAATTTGATTCCTTCAACATCTTTGTTGCCTTAGTATCTGGCTTGTCCTTATCACTTGCCCAAGATGACCGCCTTAGGCAGTTGGGTCAGTCACCAACCACACTGTGCTGGCACTAGATGACCTAGCAAAATCAAGGGCAATAAGTGGGGGCAGGTGAGGTAGGCACCTGCTTGTGAAGTCAAATCGGAATGTCATTTAGCAGACTTATGGAGGAACACAGTGTATTTGTGCAGAAGAAAAACCGATTTTAAAATGAATAATTTAAGCAAGTACATTATATGTTCTTAGTTGGGATAGCCTAGTAAAGGCCCAGTTTCCGTTGGAAGGACTGAAGAGAATATTTGTGAGCCCACAGAAAATGCTCAGTAAATATTTATTTATTTTTCTTTGTTTGTTTTGTCTGTGTAGTCCTGGCTATTCTGGAACTCACTCTGTAGATCAGGCTGGCTTCCAACTCAAGAGATCTCCCTGCCTCTGCCTCCTTAGTGCTGGGATTAAAGGCGCTAGCCACCATGCCAAGCTCAATAAATATTTGCTAACTAATAATAGAAAAATTTTGCTTCTAGTCTGGTTCTTCGTTACTGCTACCTTGATTTGGAAAACAAGTTAACAACCTAACCATTGTATAATGCAGAACTAGAAGGCATGTTTACCTGAGGTCCACATCCAGAAAGTGTTTTTGACGCCTTAGCTTATGTGTAGCCTGAGTCAGTGCTTCCTGTTGCTACAGCCTTGGGGTGTACATGGATGAGGTGACGCCTGTCTAATTCAAGTGTGAAATGAGGCTCAGGTTTAGTTCTACGTGGAAGTTGAGTTCCTTTTAGGAGGTTCAGGTCATGTGTAGGACTGTAATGACGTTTCCCTGGACTTCTTTTTCTGTTCATATAAACCATTCCTTTCTCTTTTTCTCAATTCTTATTTCCCTGTCCTTTCAACTTCTAGATCACACTGATGAGATTAAAATAGCTAAAACATTAAAACCCAAAGTACTTTATGCCTGAGGGAAAAAAAGGTCTGAAAGTTTACCTCCTTAGTCTCCATTTAAATCAGTTTCCAAGTCTTAAAAATTAAATACATGTGCTTATGTAGAAAACAAAAAAGACTTAATAGGAACTCAAGCCAGGGTCCAGTTTGTCCAACTCATCAAAGACCGTCCCCTCTATTCCTTTCTAGGCTAACCATGGAGTCCCACCTTGAGTGGTCTTATGAATGCCATTTTCCAGTGAGCTATGTAGTAGCTCATGGTAAGCTCCTGTCACTGTCTACTGGCATCCCATTATCTGACAAGCTGGTGTCTGTCTAAGGAAGACCACATCAACAGAAATGGAGTCAAGTATCTTGAACTCCCCATAGAGGCTTTCAGAGGCTGGAAATCAACATTTTTATCCTCTTGGGGGGCTGAGCAAAGAGTGCAAGATGAACTCTTTTCAGTGCCTTTTTGCCCAGATCCACCTTTAGTTTTAAGAAATACAGATATTCTTACATTGTCTGGAAGCCTTTCTGCATCATTCCAGTGCTCCAACATTTGCGCTGGCTACAAACACAGAGTTTAATTGTTCAAGAAATGTTCTTAGGGACCTTGAGAAGGTGGGACATTAGGAAACCTTCCTCATGAGTCTGTGTTCTACACACTCTCACACATACCCATCTTACTGGTTCCCAGTCTTTTTTAAAAGAAACCCAGGAACCTGTTTTCATTTCCTGTTCCTGCAGGAACTGTGGTAGATTGCCGTGAAATAGGATCTGCCCCCAAGGAAGGACGAGCCCCTGTGTTCTGGGCATCACATCCTCGTTGCCATTCGAGGGGTTACTGGCTGTCTATCGCAGTCCCTGGCTTCTCTGGAGATGATTTGGTTCAGCAGCAATGTCTGAGTTATTGTCTAGTTTGCAGCTTTGTCAAAAGTAATGCTTTTAACCGCTGTCCTTGCTTCTAGCCCCGTGCTTTAAGCTGGCTCTGTCGGGAAACAGCAATTATGAGGTGATGTTGAATGTCTTAAAATACACACGCAGGATTTTCTGCTTCTAATATTTCTGTGGTTTCCCAACTTTCAAGGCTCTTCCCCTTGGTGCCCGTATAGCTCCAGTGACTGTTAACACAGCCTTGTCATTGAGACACAAAGAAAGACAATGTGCCTTGAGCGGCTTCTCCAAAACTGTCAGATGGTTTAAGTTAAGAAGAAAATTATGAGTCTGTGTTGCTACAGCCTGGGAAAAGCAGAACAGTGTGTTTCAGACCAGCCCGATCATTTAGCCGGGAGACAGTGCCCAGACACAGCCTGGCACTGAGGCCCCGGCACACATCCTCCTCCTCAGTTGAGCCCTTTCTTCAAGGAGGCGGGAATCCTGCACCCCCAGTGGCTGTTTTCATGCCCAAACCTCTTCTTCCTCCCCTAGGACTACGCCCTTCTTGGCAAAACAAATAATGCCTCACCTTTAAAATTTTAAGATGACGAAGCAAAGGAAACCTTTTCTTCTTTTTAAGTTCCTGTTTTAAAGTCCTTTCTTGGGGTCCTTTTCCCTTCTCGTAGGATCTTGGCTGATAGCTTCCAAAGGAGCGAGGAAACTCCATGTATACTTTGGAGTTCACCCTTTGCCGTCCAGTTTCGTAGGGATCGCTCTGGGGTGCTCGCTGTCATTCATTTGTTGCATGGCTTATTAACACACTTAGACATAGATGGGCAAATATTGTTTTGATTTATTCTTGATTGACTGTAGCGCTCAGTGTTGGCTCTGCCCCCAAACTCTGTCCCTTGCTTTATCTTTAAATTCATTTCTTTGATTTTTTTGTTTGTTGTTTGTTTTGTTTTTGTTTTTGTTTTTTTTTAAGCAGGACTTCTCTGCACACCCCTGACAGTCCTGGAACTCACTCTTTAGACCAGGCTGGCCTTCAACTCACAGAGATCCGCCTGCCTCTGCCTCCCCAGTGTGTGATTGGTATCTTAAGACCCTTAGTTTGAAGTAGTTTTACTGTGGTGTGGGAACTCGTCTGTCCTTTAGCACGTCCTGCGTGCGTCGTTGCCGTAGGGTGATACCAGTCATGGAAGATTCTGTACTTTGGGCAGATGTGACACTGTAAAAAATACATACTCCTGAAACAGCTGTTGATGGCCTTGTGGGGCCTGAGTGACAGGGATGCTGGGAGCACCTTTTGTTCTAAACTATTGGGGCTTTGATCTCAGTTTCTGACACACAGCTAGGTAAGCATTTCCTGATTAGGGCATCCTACGTGGTTCTCAAATCTCTTAGAACTTCCTGGGTGAAGGGACCGCCTTCGTTCTAAGGATAGGACTCCTGGGCAGCTTCAGGATAGGAGCCAGTCACTAGAAAGACCAGGTCAAGATGGCGAGCCCAGACATTTCCGTCCCCTCCTGCATCCTGCGTGTAAGGGAGAGGTGTTAGAAACTGAACACATCTTTATGATGAGGCACAGCCTTGAAAGGTTCCTAGCCTGAGAGGTTCAGAGATTTTTTTGGTCTAGCAGACTCCTCATGGAGGGAACCAGGCTGAGCAACAGAAAGAAATGAATTTCATCCTAACTCTGAAGTGTGTATGTGGTTGGGGCGGGGGGGGGGGGGGGGGGGGGGGGGCACGATCCATGTCCGGACACATTTTTCTACTTGGGACCTTTCTGCATCGCAGAACGTCTCCCTGCTCACTTGGCTTCTCATTTCTGTCCTTCAGAGTGCATCAATAGAAACGAAATCGTTTTCCTGAGTTCTCTAACTGGCTCTACCAAATCATTGAACCGATGCAGGGGGCTGTGGAGTGCTCTGATTGACAACTAATTGTGTCACCATGTCGAAAGGGTGTGAGTTCAGCAGTTGGACCGGCTGGCTTTTGGGGGCTGCAGCCTTTGAGAATGAGTCCCTGCACCTGTGGGCCTGCGCTAATTGCATGCAGTGCATCAGACATGAATTGAACCATTTAGCAACTCGCTAGTATCCAGCGAGCTGGGGAATTGTTCGTGTGGGGGAAAGTCCATTTGGTGACAACATCATTGTGAGCACAGAAACAGCCGTTTCCCCTCATCGGTTGATGTGGCGTGCTGTTAGTGGGGCACTGGTTCTAAATAATTCACAGTTGCAGAGAATGTGTAGAATAGTAATAGACTTTTGAGTTATAACCCCACTGAGCCCTGCTGGGGTTAAAAATAAGGCTCCAGATATAGTTCTGGCTCCAACCTCAGCCTTATTTATTGCATGTTTTAGCAGGGACATGTATTCATCCACAGAGCAAGGAGCAGATTCATAGGGGAGCCTCGGGGTTGGTTTATTCTGTGGCTTAGTCATATCCATGGGATTCCAGACACTTTATGATCTCCACTGGCTACCTCAGCACACCAGTTTTGGTGACAAATGTATTCTTCTCTTGGGTACAGGACAGGTGTAGCATTCCTAGCTAGGCTTCCTTGAGTCCAACAGAATGCATATACATATGCACACGTAGTTGGCCAAGGAGACAACTGGTTTAGGGTTCAAAATAAGAAAAGAAAACCTGTAAATCCAGAGCAGCCCTACAAAACAACATAGGGACCTTTCTGAGGCCCAAATCTCTTAACACCTTTTCCTAAATTGCTCGTTGGGGAGGAGAAGAATTCCATGAATGACTGAACCATGAGGACTACTCTCTGTGTCAGAGCTGGTGGGAACCAGACTTTCTGCCAGTCAGCAGTTCCCCATGGAGAATCAATTGTTCTAGAAAGGAGAAAGCAAGCCTGCAATGGATATTTAATGGACAATCACGATACTCGCTGCACCTGTTTCTGCCGTTGTAAAATGGAAATGCTAACAGTGCTCAATAGGATAATTGTGAAAACCCAATGAATTAATGGTATAAAAACGGGGCCCATAATAAACATTGGTATTTTATTAGGCCCCTAATAAAACATTCAATAAACGGCCACTCCTTTTATGACATTGAAAGTCTTATATTCCATTCATTTTATTTAAGAACGTGTTCCAATACAGCTACAAGAATGATGCATCATGCGCTGTAATCAGAGCTGGGGCAAAGGTGGCTCTTAGTTCTGATAATCTGGGCCTTGTCACTTGGCACCCCGAGCCGTACGTACCTGAAACTTTCAGGATGGCTCAGTCACCAGGACTGTGGCCAGGGAGATAAGAGGCAGGTAGAGTGGAGGGAGCAGAGTCATTGAGAGCTCAGTTGGGGCTCTGGCAAGACTGTGTGTGCTCTGTGAGGCTCAGAACCCAGTGAAAGACCTTTCTCTCACAGCTGGGCAGACATTTCCTCTGCCCCCTGCGGGCCAGCCTTCAGGGTGTCTCTAGTCCCAGTTCTTGGTGTAGGAAAGCGACTTAGCATAGCTATGGCAAGTAGAAAGTTCTATGAGAACAGGCTAATGTTGTGTGTGAAGTGTGTGTTGGTGTGCATACATTTGTGTGGACATCTTGATTTTGGTATAACTGGCAGTTGATGGGTAAGCTGCCAACTAGGTGAGGGTTCAAATAAGATAATAATCTACAAATTCCTGGAAGCCTCGAGAAACCAAAGGTGGATTGTTATTTGGGGCACAGTGGGGAAAGCGGTTGAAGAGAAGAAAGGCAAAGTAATTAAGATAATTAACACACATATCCTTGCCAGTATTGAAAGCTATTAAGTGTTTGATTTTTCTAAATGATATTGTTCAGCTTTTGCTAAATATGGCTTGTGATATGTCAGTCAGTGAATAATTGTTTGCAAAATTTGATGACCTGAATTTTAGTACATATGTCTCTCTTTTGTTCTTATTATATTTAGGATAATAAAGACCTGGAGGGAAGAGGAGGATATAGAGGCTTTATTGGGAGTTTTGTGGCGAGGGCCAGGGGACACCGGGGATGAAACCCAGGGGCTCAGCATACCGAGAAAATACTCTTCCATGAGTTGAAATCCATGCCTTTTTGACGTCATTGTTTATATGTTTTCTCTTTGAGAGCATGGTCTTCTGTATCCAAGGCAGATACTGAACTCACAATGCCACTGGAGATGACACGGAACCTCTGGAATGCTGGCATTATTTTTTTTTCCATTTGTTTTTTCTTTTGTTTTGAGGCAGGATCTCACCAAGTTGTCCAGGAGTGCTTTAAATGAGAGGTCTGTATGTCCAGGGCTGGCCATTCCTTCTAAATTATAGGGTCTGTAAACATCCTCATCTTTTCCCTTCTATTCTTTTTTTCTCCCCCCCCCCACTTCTACTCTTATGTGTTAAAGTAAAACAGTGTGTCTTAAAGTAACATGACACTAATTTTTAGATTTAAATATCATTTTAGCATTTCGTCATCTATTAACTACACAATGAATGTATGTGACAGTAAAGACAGAACATTGTTGTACTTTGAGAGAAAGGGATGCTTTATGACTTGTGTGATGGGTTATTGACCTCTGGTAATCACTAGGTGCCAAGAATCCATCAATGCCATGTTTTCATTATAATCTCTGATACCATTTTAACCTTTGCCATGAGAGCTTGAAAATAGCCATAAGCACCAGGCAGTAGAGTGCACACCTTTAATCGCAGTACTCTAGGGGCAGAGGCAGGTAGATCTCTAAGTTTGAGGCAAGCCTGGTCTGCAGAGTGAGTTCCAGGACAACCAGAGCTACACAGAGAAGCCCTGACTTGAACCCCTCCCCGCAAATATCCATCAGCATCACATAAATGAATGATAGTGGCTGTATTGCAATAAAAATGCTTAAGACACTGAAGTTGGAGTTTTGTGTTACTGTTTTTGTTTGTTTCTCTCCATGACAACCATTACGAAGTGAAGAAATAACTGTTAACTGTGGACTATGCCCGTGTAAGTAGTAGACCAGTTTGACCTTGGGCTGGTCTGTAGGCTTGAGGTAGAGTAAGTCACCTTGGAAGTATGCTACCCATCAAGTAAACGGTTTTATGAAGGAGCTTACGACGAAAAATCAAGAGTTGGGAAGGAGCTTGCATGCTGCTGTTCTCATATTCTATTGGTGATAATTCCATACATTCTTGCTGTCTGTCTTTTTTATTCGGTACCAGGTACCTTTCTAAAGAGTAAAGGCATGGACCATTCTCCTGGTATTGCCATATTTATTACCAGGGAAGGATCCAATGAATAAAGACCTATGTCAGATTTGTATGTCACAACTGGTGTCTGGGTTTTCGGGTTTCTAAATGATGAGGAAACATTTGAAGAGGACGCTTAAATCCAGTTCCACATACTGCTTTGGTTGGCTATGAGACCTGAACCCATTTCCTCACCTTCTTAGGTAGTTTTTGGGTAAAGATTAAAAGAGAGATCAGTAAAATGGGGGCTGTTTAAATAGGGGACTGACATGCCATTCAAGTAAAGGCTTCCATTTTCATTAGCTCCCTGATGCCTAAGAATTTTGACTCTTGAGAATGGATCCTCTTAAAGGTACTTCCACTCTCTGATTTTAATAAGGGACATGATTCCCAACGAGGATGAGGTTTCCCATCAAGGAGCCTGGCCTTCATGTTTTGTTATTATTATCCCTGACATTCATGTACTTTAGTCCTATATAGTTTGGGACCCAAGACTCACTGTGGCCTCCCATAAATACAGACTGTCAGATTGTTTAAAATTAGATGTATTTGCACATTTTGGGGGGTCACTGATGTAGCTCAATGGTAGAACATTTATCATGGACAAGACCCTGACTGGGATCTACACAACATAACCCAACATGTCCTAAGCTTATGAAAAAGGAACATACCTGGAGCAGATAGTGCCTGGAACAACCAGAGTAACTGATCAGCACTTCTGCCCATGCCCAGTTCATGGAACCATCACTGCAACATTCTAGCACAGTGTTCGGCCTCTTTCCATGCCTTGCTTCTTTTCAACGCATTTCTGCCCAGTGGGTTCCTGCCCGATTCTATCAGGCTAAGCTGTTGTAAGCCTCAAAAGCACAATTCAGGACCCATCAAGACACTGGTCCAAGTCAGTTTTCTTCCTGTTCTTACCCAATTCCTTTAGTTGTGGCCTCGTATTTTGACACAGTAGAGGCTCATTGTGACAGGAGCTTAAATAAATAGGAGTTGGACTCATAGCCCATTTCCAGGAAAAATGAGAACAGCAGGTGTTATCTGATGTAATTAAAGTGTGTTGAACCCTGAACAAAGTACTCAGTGTAAATCTCTGTTGGTTCTTTACAACGAGGCAGCTTGGAATCTGTTCTGTGAATTACCTGCTGGTTGGAAGGTCTGTGGCCTTTGGAAGCACATGCTGTAAATTTTATGGCGAGCCTTCTAGGAAGTTCCTTGTCAATAATTTTAGAAGGATACTTAGAGGCTATTTAATCGCCGTTCTCTAAGCCCAGTTATCTTGTCTACACACGTGCATAACTTCCTTTTCCACTTGAGCTAATGTGGGACTTTTCAAAAGAGGCATTATAAATTCTGAGTACAGTTTCTCAGATTACTGATCTACGGGAATGATTGGTTCTTTTTGCGCTTTCTTTTCCCAATATCCATTTAAAAAGTTATGCTAAATGAAAAAAAAACAAAACTCTTGATCATGGGCGTTTGCTATCATAGTCTTGCTTAGGTATAAAACTGCTGCCTTCTGGTCTCAACTCACTTTGTACCATTCGCAAATAACTCATATTCAAATCCAAATGAGTAACTTTGAAATGTTTGTATATTTTCTTGCCGTGATTTTACACACACTTATATACACAGCTGATATAGAATTATTTAAATATTATAAATAATGTCAGCTATCTCTTTGGGTCACTGCGATTTTTCTCATGTTT
The DNA here is from genome assembly GCF_018167655.1 of Microtus oregoni. Taxonomy (NCBI): domain Eukaryota; kingdom Metazoa; phylum Chordata; class Mammalia; order Rodentia; family Cricetidae; genus Microtus; species Microtus oregoni. Next base: position 36,698,941 of record NW_024543081.1, read on the forward strand.
CCAAATATGTCAAAAGCCTTTCTTTTGTACGCTTACAGTGGAATTATTGACTGCAAACAGACATTTGTTATTCAACCTATATACCACCCTGCCAGCTTCGGCTGCCCTTTCCACTTTATTCTTTTTCTGATCTCTGAAGATGATCTTGGAACAAGCTGCTACTGTGCTTAAGATAATAAAGAATAGGAGACGGGGACTTGGAAACCTCTGATTCTGCAGGTGAGAAGGAGACCACTGAATACTTGTCTCTCAAGGACAAGTTAACCTCTCTCTTTCTTTAGAGAATAAATCCCTTTCTTTTTGTGAGCCAATGGGTATTTTTCTCTTTTAATTTATGAGACTCGGAGAAAAGGAGAAGAAGGGAGGGAGATACAGAGAGACATCTGGAGGTCCCGTAACAACTTTCAGGAGTTAATTCCCTCTTTCCACCTTTACATAGGTCCTGGGGACTGAACCCAAATGAGCCAACTCATGGGGTCCCTGGCTAACCTACTTCTTAAACTCACTCAATAACAACAACAACAACAAATATATATGAGAATCACTAGACAACATTTAAAATTCAGGCCTATCGGCCCCTCATCTGGTTCCAAGTTGGAATAGTGCAGTCTTCCACTGGGGGATAATTTGTCTCTATTAAGTGTGAACAAATGTGCACGCGTGTTTTAATTACACAGTAAATTAGGAGGATTTAAGATGCAAGAGTATGTGAAAATCAAGAATTCAAAACCAGCAACTCAAAAATGTAAGTAGATAGCAGGGAAACCATCTCAGCAGAAAAAAAATGCAAGCAGGTTTCAAGCTAAAGAAGGGGGGAAAGCAAGGCAAAGACAAATGACTTGTGTTTTGCTACACATCTTTTCAAGTGTAAGGACTCTGATTTACGACCCCAGGCCTTGCTGGTTGTATGTGGCAGGCAGGGGCAAGAAGCCATACTTCCAGGATGACGCCAGCAAGCCTGGCTGCAGCCGTAGCTCTCCAAGCTTTCGGTGGAGAAGAGCAGAGTCAGGATTTCCTGGGTGAATCCAGACTTCAGAAACTCCGCCAGCACGCGTTTCCTTTGGGTCTATGGACTTTATTGTCTTTGCAACATCTGTATGTCATGATGTTTCTGTGAGGAAAGGCTCCGGAATGCTCTACAAGCTTTAAAGCATCCATTCTCCTAAATGTAGGAATTCAAAGCCGCTATTTGGATGACGTGGGCATTTGTTGTCTTAGTTCTCTGTCATTTAGGCTTAACCAGAGATACCCGCCCAAAACACTGCCTTTGCTCTTTTTGTTTTAAAGCAAGAAAATTCAGACTTGGGGGAAAAAAAAAAAACAAACCTCAGACTTCACTGTGAATGGCAGAATGTGTTCGTGCAAATTTGGTGTCTTGGACTGGCAAGATGACTCTGAGGATTAAGGCCAATGCCACTAAGCCTGGTGATGTCTGTCTGTCTGTCTGTCTGTCTGTCTGTCTGTCTATCATGTATCCATCCATTTATCTCTATAAATCTATCCATCTATCATACATATAATCCACATACCACAATAAATACTTAAATAAATGCAGTAAAAGGATAGTTCTTTCTGACATATTCGACCTTCTACTAAATCCGTCTATCTCTTTCTGTCCATATATGTATTTAGTTATCTTTCAAGCATTGCCTTGGACCTATGACTGCTTACATAAGCTACCTTCAATCCCTTTTGGAAGGAACTTAGACATAAATAAAACCCATGCCTCTCCATGTTGTAGTAGTCAGAACTGACGACAAGGACAGGGTGCCTGTATTCCTGCAACTGTAATTGGGGGCAGGCATGTAGCCTTTGAGTTTGGTTCTGCTGATGGAAGTCGGGGAATTGTCCTTTTAGAATGGATGCCCTAGAGCTGGGTAATAGGGCCTCTGTCTGACTCCAATGTTTAACTAGGATTGTCTCTGCCTTCCTAGTACTACCTTAAGTTTTCTCTGGTACAATTACTTACAGTCTGCTTTGGGGTTGCTAATCCGGTGTCATTAGACTTTGAGCTCCTTGGGAAGGAAGGCTGTTACTCCTGTGTGTTGATCGTTTGTTTTGGAGGTAATGTTTTCCCCAGAGTCAGCAGAAATGAAGACCAAGTTAATGATTAAGACACTAGTAGGAGAATGTTGGCTTGCACGTACATCCCAATAAGGCTGTTCTCAATATCAAGACTGTCATGAGTGTCATGGGTTGGTTTTTGGTGAAAGTGACTAATTAGCTCTAGGAAAGCTTCAAAGCTTAGCCACGATTGGTATTTTTCCAGCACAGTTTGCTGCCCTAGCTCTTAAGAGATGCATGACCTATCTTGAATGGAAGTGATCCAATTAGTTCATAGTAGCTGATCCCTAAAATCTATAAAATGTAGTTTGTGGGGTTTATTTCATATAAATATTAGGCCAACGGAAATTGATGAGAAGAAAGTGAGATGACAAAGGTCTAGGGTGTGAGCCCTGAGTTGACTGTTACGTCTTATGGCACAGTTGAAACCAGAGAGTGTCTGCTCCATTGTAACTGGGGTGCAAGCATCCTTTCCCATGGTTCTGACTCTTGTGGTGTCCACGTATCTGTATCATCATGACGTCTCCTTTCCACCTCCCCCATTCTTTGGTAGAATTAATAGCACACCATGGTCCCATTTAACAAGACAGAATAGGTCTGTATCTCAGGCAAAGGAGGAACTTTGTGATGATTCTTGGCTTAGGAGGCTCACACATATCTCCAAAACATGCCCTGTAAATGTTTTTGACAAGCCAGAAAACCACCCATGGTTTTTTCCTCCATGAAATGCTGATGGAGCAGGAGGGGAACAGGAAGCAAACTTGCAGAGCCAGAAATCAGTTTGTTTTCATTTTCTAATATAAGTTTCATTTTCCACAAAGAGGATGGTGGGAAATCCCACAGCACCGTGCCAGGTGGCGGTCAGCATTGATGGTGAAGACTAAACAGGAGAGGTTAATCATTAAGAAGCTGGTGTCTCTCCCACTCCTGAGGCAGTGTCTCTCCTTTGCTGGAGCCGTCCCTCAGCCAGCACCTGATCTCAGTGCCAAGAGTTGGCTGTTTTTGTTGCTGACTCTTTTTGTGGCTCCCTTGCCATACCAAGCTACCTGCCAGCTCCTGTAGGTTGTTGTCTGCAGGTTGAGTCTCTGCAGGCCCAGGCCTGCCTCCTCTTTCCTTTCTGCCACAGGCTTCAGAAACAGGCTCTAGGGGACCTCAGACTAAACTCCTCAAAGCATCAAGCGGGACTTTACCATGCATAAGTGCTTTCTTGCCTTTTACTGCTTCTCCCTGGAACAGTGACATAAAGCAAAAAGAAAAAGAAAAATCACTACTTGGGTTTTGATGCCAAGTGGGTAACTGAGTTATACAGTCAGCTGTTTTTACTAGCGAGTCTAAATTAGAACTTACTTTCTAGACCCCAACATATCTTTGATAAGTTTTTCCCCCTCATCTTTAATGTCAAATCTTATACACTGACGACTTTCAAATAGTCTGCAGATGTAGAATAGAGCCCAGCATATAAAATAGACACAGAGAACTTTGATTAGGAAAAGGAAGGACCATCTTATCCAGGTGTGGTGGTGCAGGCCTTTCTCCCAGCACTTGGGAGGCAGAGGCAGGAAGACATCTGGGAGTTCGAGGCCAGCCTGCCTACTACCTACTACTAGTCTGTGTACTGTAGTGAGTTGCAGGACAGTTGAGCCTATGTACAAAGACCCCTCTGTCCGAGGGAGCCGGGGCAGTGGTCACGCAGAGAGCACTTGAAGCCCAGTGTAAGCAGAATGAGCCCCTAAGTTACTGGGTCTCCCTTCAGATGCTAAAATTCGAGCTGCCTGACAGTGCGGCATGCTAATCTATCTGATGGAGGAAGTGTAGAATACAGGGGGAAGAATTCTTTTTTTTTTTTTTTTGCCAGATCATCAGATTTTTATTTTTATATTTAATTAATTAATTTTTTTAGTTCTTTTTTTAAATTTTTTTAATTTTTTTTTAAATTTATTTATTTATTAAGGATTTCTGCTTCCTTCCTGCCACCGCCTCCCATTTCCCTCCCCCTCCCCGGATCAAGTCACCCTCCCTCATCAGCTCTAAGAGCAATCAGGGTTCCCTGACCTGTGGGAAGCCCAAGGACCGCCCACCTCTATCCAGGTCTAGTAAGGTGAGCATCCAAACTGCCTAGGCTCCCCCAAAGCCAGTACGTGCAGTAGGATCAAAGACCCACTGCCATTGTTCTTGAGTTCTAAAGAGGAACATGGGATGTACTCACTCATATTTGGTTTCTAGCCATAAATAAAGGACATTGAGCTTATAATTCATGTTCCTAGAGAAGCTAAATAAGAAGGTGAATCCAAAGACAAACATATAGGCATCCTCCTGAATATTAACCTTCATCAGGCGATGAAATGAGACAGAGACCCACTTTGGAGCACCAGACAGAAATCTCAAGGTCCAAATCAGGAGCAGAAGGAGAGGGAGCACGAGCAAGGAACTCAGGACCGCAAGGAGTGCACCCACACACTGAGACAATGGGGATGTTCTATCGGGAACTCACCAAGGCCAGCTGGCCTGGGTCTGAAAAAGCATGGGATAAAACCGGACTAGCTGAACACAGGGGGAAGAATTCTGAGGTCAGTGCCCCGCCTTGCAGCTTGCTGTGTGACCTTAGCTCTCCACCTCCCTCCGATTCAGTCTCCCTGTCACATGAGGATAATGAATGAGATCATCTCTTTTACCGTATGGCACACGAGCTCAGCCCACAGAGGTTTCCAGGAAGTCACGGCAGTATTACTGCTATTTTCATTGTTGGTAGGGAGAGTCAATAGCAGTTTTTGTACTTTGAATTTAGGCAATAAGCTTTCAAGTAGAAGTAGCGCCCATCATAGAAACTGCCTGTTCTTTTAATGTGTGCATTCTTCCTTAGTAAGCACTTCAGCCATGGTCAGAGTGTTTCCAATTTAAACACCATGGAATGGTTTTTTTGTCTTAAAATACACCGTGTGTGTCATGTCTCAGCAACCTCATTTGCACAGTGTGGTAGTAGTGGGCAGAGCTCTTATCTGGTGAGTTTTCACTTTTTCTTGTTCAAGTGAGAATGGAATATCAAATCAACAGTGCTCAGGAATAGCAAGAAAAGAGTTGAAATTGCTGAGTTCTAGAACAGCATCCTCGTCCTCACTGCCTGGGCAGGGCTGGATGTCCTGCTCCTACTTTATACAGTCAGGGGTAGATATGACATACAAACACAGATAAAGTCTTGCACCTTGTTGATGCAATAGAGTAATTGCCCAGGGGCAGACTGTGGGAATGAAGATATACATCCCAGTGAGACTTTGGGGGTACATGCTGGAACCCTGGCATAGCGTACCTTGCCTGTGAGATCTAGATAGCCAACTCATTATCAGAGAAGATGGGCATAGCACATGAGTATTTTTGTTGTTTAAACTGTCAAATTTACCCCCTAGAAGTTCTTTCATTTTTTTTCTTCCTTTCTCCCTGTCTCCCTCCCTCCCTTTCCTCTTTCTTTCCTTCCGAGATAGGGTCTTACTATGCATGTCTGGCTGTTCTGAAACGCACTAAGTAGACTAGGTTGGCCTCAAACTCACGGAGATCCTTCTACGTCTACCCCCTGAGTGGCGTGATTCGAGGCCCATGCTACCTCACCCAGCTTCCATTCACTCTCTTAACCTGTAACGTGTGAGCACCCGCTTAGTCCCCATAGGTAAAAGCCAGACATGACAGACATAAGCAAAACGGTTGCTTGAAGTTGCCTGAGTAAATTCTTCCTTAGAAAACACTTTCTAAGCAGAAGGAGAGTGGTCAGATTTTCTGGTTGGCCTACTTGGGGCTTCTATGTGAGTGCTGTTGTAGCTACATCTTTCAAGGAATCACTAGAAAATTGGACATGGGCTGTCTATTAGAGTATAAATGTAGACACTGGCTAGATTCTATGTCAGGTTACAGTCCAAATGCAGGTACAGGAAAAATCCCAGATAAAATGACCTTCAGACTCCTTGTACAAGTATGAATATAAAATCCTATGTGAGTCATGCAGCTCGATTTTTGGGTTCACCCCCAATAGCGTCATTATGTGTAGCGAGATGTCCCAGAAGTTGAAAAAAAATCCACAACACAAAACATGTCTGGTTGAATGTATTATGGATAAGGCATAGTCTGTCTATATTGGACATGCTTCTTGAAGACCCAAGCCCTGGAGCGGCCTAATAGTCCAGAAATCCATGGTGTCAGGGGAGCTTGGGGTCACTGGCTGCTGTGTCTCAGGGCTTGGAGTGGAGACTGGCCATTTGACATTTTATCAAGTGTGATTACTTTTATTATATCAGAATGTTTTACAGTGCTTAGTGGATTAAAGTTAATCATTTTCTTATCGGTTGCTCCTTCCAGCCACTGTGAAAGGCTTTGGGCTCTAAGAGACCCAGGCTATTCTGCCCTTGGCCTACTGTGTTAGGCATACCCAACCTTGGGACAAGACCTGAAAGGGTTGGGGTAAATACATGCCTCCTCTCCAGGAGTGTGATTCTAATCTGTACACCTTGTGTTAGGGCTGCAGAGACGGTGTGATTCTTCCCAGGCACAGACTTAATAGGAGGAACCCTGAGCTGAGTTTAAAGAGGCGAGGAGTCAGGTTTTTATACACCCATGTGTCCTTTAGGCATAAAACAATGCTGAGTGTTAATGAGACTAAGAAGGTGGCATGGGGTCGGGGAATTGTCATCGTTCTGTGTGCACTCTCTTTGAGCCTCCGCTTTTATATGAAAATGGGGTGATGCTGTGGACTACCCTATAGTACCAGAACGTGAGCGCAACGCTTGGCAGATAAGAGTTAAACAGAAGTAATATGTCTTACAAGCAGCGTGGACTGCCATCGGTCGTGAAACTGTCAACGGATGTCACTTTTCACCTATACATAGTAAGTTGACTGTGCGAGGCTATGGATTCTCCGTGTTGTCATTTAAGGGGGGTTGGGCTTTAAATGACACTGTGTTCTATGTATAAAGTTTACGGGAAGACCCATTTTAGAATAACTGCGTGGTTAGGGTTAGGGTACAGAGTGTATCTGAACAGGCCTTTTCTGTCCCAGGCCTCTTAGGAAGTCGACATGGTTTGAGGCTGAGAAAGGTTCATTCACAATCAACCTCTTCTATACCATGTGTGGTGCATGCTTCCCTTGGTTGCCCTGTGTGTTACCTTTACCGTCCCTCTTTCCACAGGGTATTTTCTCTACTTAGATTTAGCCCTTCTAGATTTCATTGAGAACGCCAGCTTCCTAGAGGATGGTCTTAACCCACCCCCAGGTAATAACGGCCAAGTCTTTGTTTTGAGATTTTGTGATGTAGTAACTTTTATTGTCCGCTTCCCTAAGACTGGCCAGTGGCCTTGCTGCCTGCATCACAACTCCAGATGCTGGCCTGACCCATTGGTGGACTGTCTGCATTCATTGGCTATGTGTGTGTCCCGGTTGTGTGTACACAACAGACCCTCTGCATTCATTGGCTATGTGTGTGTCCCAGTTGTGTGTACACAACAGATCCTCTGCCTTGGTTGCTGTACCCATTTACCCACTGTCTTAGGATGGGTTCCCTGGAGGTCAGCCTGAAAGGAAGATTTGTATGCAAGTGAGTTCTATAAAATATAGAAACCAGTAATGGTATAGGGAGACAGGATAGGACAGGACCTGAAGCTAGCTGCTGGGTTTAGTTGAAGTTCAACCTTAAGTCTTATCACATAGGCATATGCAGCACTAATGGCGTAGTAATGCGGTCTCACCTTAAGAATGGGAGATTTCCCTTCAGACTCCTATCCTTGTCAGTCATTGGCTGTAGGCTGACCCTTGGTATAGGGGAAAAAAATATCACACAGTCATTTCCCTGTTAGTAGTACTACAGTGATTTCATTACAAGGACAGTGCTCAGGAGAGCTTATCAACCAGCAGCTCAGGTCTATTGTGCTGCCCAGCAAAAGGGAGCCAGGCAGGGTATACTTCCTTATACCCACAAATCAAACTCCTGTTGATCCTTCAAGACCTAACCAGATCCCACCTTGGAGACATTTTCCCCAGACAGGAAGCTTCTTTCTGAATTAATAATGTTACCAACCCTACTTCTTGGTGTCTCATTAGAGGGTTGATCAAGACCTACTTTCCATCACCACAGATTGGCTTAATGTCTGGTTCCCTGCTAGACTAATGAGTTTCTTGAGGGCACAGCAAGTTTTAATTCACCTTGAAACAGCTACTCCCCAGACCCCAGGCTGTCCCTGTGTAGCTGTTCAGGAAAGGGCCTTTGAATTGAAATGAGGAACAGTAGCCATGTAGACTTCCTGGTGGTTATTGTCCAAGCCTTCCTTCTCTCTCTTGAAGCCCTTCTAGACTGCTGCTCAGCTTCCTTCTCTTTCCTCCCCAGAATCCCACCACCAATGAGATTTTTTTTTTTTTTTTCGAGACAGGGTTTCTCTGTGGCTTTGGAGCCTGTCCTGGAACTAGCTCTGTAGACCAGGCTGGTCTCAAACTCACAGAGATCCACCTGCCTCTGCCTCCTGAGTGCTGGGATTAAAGGCGTGCGCCACCATCGCCCGGCCACCAATGAGATTTTACAGTGGATCTCTAGATACTCTTTGTGGGTCTATCACTGACTTCCACCTACCCCATAGCATGGGCTACCCTTCTATATCTTCCTAGTCAACTTGGACAGATGGCCTGCTGTGGTGTGCCACCTCCATGGTCTGGGCCCTAGGGAAGATTAGCAAGCATCACATTTTCTATGATGGTCTGGCACCTCTCAGAATCTGGCAAAATCTGGCTCTGTCAGTGAATGGTGACTTTACCAGAGTAACCATGAAAGTTGTTTCCAAAAGAACTTGATAATGATCAATAGACTTTTAGAATCATTTTAGGGACTGAAGATGGTGAGCACTTCCTAGTTTGGATTGGAATGCGACTCTAAATATTGCAGTTAAAATGCACTAAGCCAAATGGAAATATTCATTCACTTATTTATGTACTTAATACATATTATGTACTCAGTTTCTTCTGCTAAATGTACCGGGTGCTAGGTCAATGCAGCATGAATATGATTTGACTCTGTGCATTTTAGGAATTTATAATTAAGGGAATGAGATGGACATGACAGATATGTACCCAATTCATGCTCACCCAGGAAATAATCAGATATATACTACAGAAAGGGAAGTGTGTACCAGTTTAGAATTTAATTTCTAGGGCATGAAGTCATGGTAGAGTGTACTCTGTATGTGAGGCCCAAGTTCCATCTCAGCACCGGCTTCAGCAACATTGCCAACGTTGAAACTAAGTTGAAACAAAGTTTCAAAAAATATTGAAACAAAGTTTCAAACTATGATGCTGGGAACAGACTCTGAAACATTGAATTTAGATCCTTGAGTTCAGAGTTGAAGGAGGAGTTTTCTAAGGAAGCTTCTGGTTGGTTGCAAAAGTGGAGACCTATAAAACTACCTGTTTATTTTGTTCAATATCGCTTTAGTGGGTGTTCAGCTCAACTAAGACAAAATAAAGCTGTGCCCCAGTGGAGCGCTCTGCAAATTACAAGTTGATGTTAGGACTGATCCTGGCTCTCTTTATGTCAAGTAGACACAAGCTAGAGTCATCAGAGAAGAGGGAACTTCATTTGGGAAAATGCCCCGTAAGATGGGGCTATAGGCAAGCCTATAGGAAATTTTCTTAATTAATGGTTGATGCGGGAGGGCCCAGCTCATTATGGTGGTGCCATCCCTGAGCTGGTGGTCGTGTGTTCTAAAAGAAAACAGGCTGAGCAAGCCATGCAGAACAAGCCAGCACGCAGCATCCTTCTATGGCCTGTGCAACTGCTTCTGATTCCAGGTTCCTACCCTGCTTGAATTCCAATCCTCACGTTCTTCCAGGATGAACAGTAGTATGGAGCCATAAACCAACTAAACCCTTGTATCTTTAGGTCCTGGTGTTTCACCACCACAGGAGTAACCCTAACTAAGACGGAGCCCCAGGAGACATTTGCTAAGGTGGAGCGACATTTGTCGTTACCAGGTCCTGTTAATAAACCAGAGTCCCCAAGCCAGTGTGTGTGCATGCTGTCTTGTTCTTTCTTTGAATCCAGGCTATGCCTGCTCCAGAGGGCACCAGAGCTAGTTTCCTTCCTGATCTCATATTTTAAACAGTGGGGAAATGCCCTGCAGCACAGTGAGTAGAAGAAAAAAAAAAAAAGCCTTCTAGCCTTTATTGTGTGTGGAGGGCCAGTGACAAGAGCCCACTCTGTGTCTTGTTTTCTGGTTTGCAGCCAGCACATTTGCTTTGTGGGATGGCTGTCTTCAAGCCGGCAGAGATGAGCGTCCATCAGGGAGAGGACAGCAGAAAGAAACACAGATTTCACCAAGCAGTCCGACTCAGCAAGATTCCATTGGACTTGACTCAGGGCCAGGGCCAGGGCCAGGCATGCTGTGGAGTGTCTGTGTGGAGGCTGACATTTTAATGATTTGATTAGTTTAGGAAGAATATTTTTATGGGTTGTGTCATCCGTTATAGGAAGTATTTAGTGAAGTTGTTGCATTATGATGAACTTCCCTTACCTGCCTCTCCTGAGTACATGTGTTGAGATTTCAGTCCCAGACCCTACGGGTAATCTCATGCAATCCTCTTAAAGAAACACTGTTTAATGACTAAAGCTGTTAATCATGTCAAATACGTGCAACCTTCCCCCAGCCCGGGGGATGCTAAACAAGAAACAATCTGCAATAGGCTTTTGAGTGAGCTAAGCAGGGATGCTCGGTTGTGGTTGGGTGCTAGACAGATGGGGTTATGTTGGAGGGAGAGAGTGTATAGTCATAGTAACTCCAAAGATGGCCTTAGTGATAACCTGGAAGTTGGAGTGAGTGTGGCTGCTCTGGACTATACACGGAAGATGACCAACTCACAGTAGCTTAAACTATAGAAAACATGAGGGTGTGGACTGCTCTGTGTCATTTGTACTGTGGTACCTCTCATTTGTCATCAGCATCCTGGTAGGCTAGGGTACCAGGCTTTGTCCTCTTGGTTTTCTCTAGATTATTTTTAAGCAATGTTTCATTTATAAAAATGGCAGCTACTCCCAAACTTTGTGACCAGTGACAATTTTTGTGATTTGTGAGATGCTATAGACGAGAAAGATCACATGTGGATTTATGAATATGTTAGATAATGGGATTTGAAGATTTTCAAGCCTTACTTTGTCTGAGATATAAAGAACAGACTCAGGCCTAACGACCCAGAAGTAGGGAGTGAACTTCTGCTGTTCCCGGTTTTCTTTGTAGGAAGAAAGTGGATGTATCGGTCACTTCCTCCTACTCATGGCCCCTTTTATTTCCCTTACACGGTTTTCAGTGGAGATATGGTGACAAGTCAGACCACTGTTTCATTTGAGAAGATATAGAATTTGTGCAGTTTTCAAAAGATAGAGGCCTTTGGGCACAATGGTCTCAGTTGAAAGGGAAAGCATCCCCAGAGCTTTTCGCTGAGGCAGGTTGCACGAACGTGACTTTTCTTCATTCGGTCCCCTTTGCCACGAGTTCCTTCTGTGGAAACCAGGCCGGGAAGCATTGAACAGAGCACCATACTGTGTAGTTTAGCTATCCCTACTAGTATACATACTTCTAATATGTGCAGTACAGTACACTGACAGCTTGGCTTCTCTGTGGACCCCTTGTCTTCATTAAGAGACATTGTAGACGTCTCCACCTCCCTCCAAGAGATAATAAAACTCATGACTTCACACTGGATTTTGGTCGTTCATGAATGCTAGTCCAAGTCATCCTTCTCATCATTTTGATGATTATTTTAACAACATTCACAACATGCTTTTCTGGGGCATCTTGGCGTTGCAAAACCTGAGCAACACTGGGGCTGTCTTGACCTCGCATGTGGCATTGCAATTGGTCTGTGCCAAAACAAAGACTCAGGGAGTCAGGAGGGAGGAAAGGAGGTGGAACAGGAGCAGGAGGTGAGTCATCTGTCCCACGCTTGAGAACCCAAGCCAGGTGCTCAAAATCATGATGATAATGAGGGTAGACTCCCAGGGTTCCCCACCAGGCTTGGCACATTGGTTGAAGGTAATTTTAGCACTGTTAGGCTATAGGCTTTCCTGCTTTTTTCCCCCTCAACCCCAGTAACTAGAGTGGATGCCCTTGGAGCAGCTTTCAGTGCCTTGAACCAGTTTTATCTTGAGGCAAACAAAACACCTTCTCCGATTTTCCCAAGCGCATCAGTGAAATCTGCCAATAAGGATTGCTCTCTGGCCAGTGCTTAGTTAAGCAGAGGCTGCCTTTTCTGTCTAGCTTGCTTATAGAGACAGGCATTCTGGGAGTTGATGCACCAAAACCCATCCTATGTAGCACTTTGTCTAAAGACTCTATTTTTTTGCTCTGAAACTCAATATGGATCTCCAAATTTTAGTAAAACGCATGATCCCAAATCACAGTAATTCGAGTTTTTTTTTAAAAAAATACATTTTGCATGAGTACATAGTGAGTAACACTACGATAAAAATAAGTGTATTCACTTACTGTCCATAAGGGCAGTTTCTTCTTTCATATGGTCTTTAATTATTTTGAGAGTCACAGCTTTGGTCTTTTAAGTGATGGAAAAATGTAGGTCCCAGAGAGTGGGATGCAAAGGAGCTTTGGAATTCTGCCCTTAGCTGTAAAGGAAGCCCAAGGAGTGAAGTCAGTTAGTGCCCTGGCACCCCTAGCGAGGATAAGCCCCGAGGGCATATTGGATGAGGATATGGAGTGATAAGGAATAAGATAGTGTAGCTTGCAACTGCAACACATGGGCGTGTCTTGACACAGGGCAGGCTGGGAAGTGTGTCGTTGGAAATAAGTATTCAGTCTGCTTCATCCAACGTGGATAACCTTAAGAAAACCAGCATATCGGTATTTAATACCACCTCTCTGCCCCTTTTACCTTTCTCTGCTTGCCATGTATATGTTCTCTCACATATATATGTGTGTGTGTGTGTGTGTGTGTGTGTGTGTACATATATTTATCAAGGTCACATACTTTATGAATCGCTGATACCTCAGCCTACCCTTTATCTCATCCTGTCTTGTGGAGAGTTGGGAGTTCAGGGGAATATACAGGGAATGTATCCTATCATCAGTCTCTCTGCCTGTCGAAGAAGACGCTGTCAACTTGTCATGTTGCATATATAAATATAGAACTATATATTTAAACCTTGATAGACACTCTGCGATCACATTCTCCCCCTCCCAGATTCCTGTAGCTCCAATCCATTTTTAGAAGTGGTTTTGAGGGCTGACCATATACTAGTATTTAGAGATAACACTTAGAGAATGAAGAAGTCTGTATGATCTTTGACATCTTGGTCGTATGTGTGTAAATATTCCCCCCCCCCTTTTTTTTAACTATAAGGGTGAAAGAATTAACTTGCATTCCGTTACCCAGATTTTCATAGCCTGAGGAGGGAGATGATGGCTCGTCAGTCATTATCCCCACCGCAGCTCCCATTTGCCTTCATTCTGCCTCCTGCCTACCCAGTGTGAGCCTCTCCAGAAAGACATTAACTGGCTCCACTTCTGGGAGTGACAGTGAATGACACATAGTCTTGCACTTCTTCATCAATGAGGAGCGCATCCATTTGGTCTCCTCTCCCACTCAGATACCAAGACGTAGATAGATAGAACCCCATATTGAGACAAACGCCCATCTATAGACAGATACCCATCTTGAGTCAAAAATGTAATTATTATGGCTGTGGAATCTCCTGTTGATCATTTCTGGGAAGATCTGCTTCTGTCTTATTCCGTGTGACGTTAGTGGGAACAGAAACGTGTGATCTGGTGTGATGACTTACGAGAAAGATCTGCTTTGTAGTACTCATTAAGCTTTTGAAAGGTACCATGATCTATCATCGGTTCACTCGTGCCCAAGATGCTGAACTCATACTCTTTCAGCTGGTCTGGGAGGAGGACAAGAGTTGATTATGGTGTCTCTGTGCCTGTCGCATTATGGAGTCAAGCATTCATGTTGGAGCGTATGCAAGCGGTAGCTGGGAGAAGCACTCCCACCATTGTGACACTAACTAACTGCCCATGGATGGTCTTTTTTCGCTGGTGTCCTGTATCTCCACTGTGTCCGTGGTTTTTGACCTGCCTCATTGTTCTTTCCTCTACTGTGCACTGGTGTCACAAATTGGTCAGGCTATTCCCCTGACCTATTGACGACTTCATGCATCCTCAACCCTGCCATCATGGCCTTTCTGTAGGGCCTCATTTCTGTCCAGCAGTCAGTGTGGTGTATGTCTCTCTGATCAGCTTCACTAAAGAAGGAACAAAAATAAAAAAGACTGAGAGATACTTCAAGTATCTACCGTTTTGAGGGCTAGTTAACTGACCAGGAATGCAAGTCTTTGCATTTTCTCTTCGCCTTGACCTTTTATGGTCATTCGTGAGTGTGTAACTCAAAGTCAATGGGCTGTTCTCTCCTCCCCCGCTTTCATCTTTGTTATAAATGGTTGCTGGATAAGAAGCTGGTTCTACCTTGCTTTAAAAATAAGAATGTTCCATGCTATAATGCCCTGGGTCGATTATTTTATTTTATTTTTTGCTCTATTGATTGATGTGTCAACAGACTCTGTGGGCCCTGAATACAAGTGTCTTCACTCAGTTTTTCATGACAGCCAGAACCCCAGCCTGTGGTTCTCACATGTCTCAGGGTTAACAGTTCAGAGGGGCAGAGACGTGCTCTAGCTGGTTTCTTTTGGGGGTGAGAGCAGAGCCCTCTGGGGCCTAGACTCTCAGCTTCCCCTTGATTGTGTGTTCCAAACAAATGTAAGTGTTAGCATCTCCGCTTGTAATTCCCACATGATATTTTTCGACAGAAAATTTTTTCCCCATTTTGATTCTTGCCAAAAAGATTTAGAAAAGCAAAACCAGAAGAATTTGAGAAAGTTTGAGGTTAAGTAAACAAAAACTGAGAAATGTTTAAGCTTCCTGCCTAGTGGAATGTAATTTATTGTTTTATTGGCCTTTTATTTTGTTTGCTTGAATGCATGCATTCAACCAAATAGTTATAACACAGCAGACACCCGTGGTAAGTGCTGACTTACCAAAATGAGTTGACAAATGACTCCAGCCCTGCTTTCTCAGGCTTATCAAACAGAACTGAAAGTCCTGGAAAGAGCTGGCCTTGGCTTCACCCTCTCTGCCAGGAACTACCTGTTCATTCAGGGCTGAGTCACTCCAGTGTCCAGGTTCTTCACCTTCAAAATGAGGCCATTGGCCTAGAGAGTCTCTAAGGACTCCAGAGTTCTAAGCTGTTCAGATTGGGATGAGCCAGCCCTTCAGAGAGTCTTCACAATAGGCCCATTCTGCTGGGAGGAAGCTGCCTCTCACCTCCAGGCTGTTCTGGCTTGGCAACTTCCCCTTTCAACTTCTCAGTGTTCCAGGGTCTGTAACATGAAAGGGGAGCTTTCACAGCTAGAGAAACCTAAGATCTGCAGCCTTTAACCTAATTGCAGGACGGACGGCATAACTTACCGGTCTGGCACAAAATGAAATGTAGAACCTCCCTCCTTCATTCAAAGTTGTAAGCATTTCAAGAAATAGCAGAATATTAAATCAAGTGCCTTCTGAGAGTCTTCAGGGTCACGTGGCTCTGCAGTCAGCCCTAGCTGTCAGTAAATCTGATGTAAAATCTGAAGGCCTTTTGTTTTTGTAGGTAGATCCACCAACGAGTGGCCCCCCAACAATGTGTTAGTATTCTTTTTCTTTTCTTTTTTCGTTATAGTACTCATCTGCCCATTTTTCTCTGTGAGAGTAAAACAGCCCCAAGACTGATGTTTATAGACTTGCTCACTTTCAGCCGGGTAACAGGTGTGGAGGATTTCCTGAATGCAGTGGACATAACATACATTTGTCATAAGGAGAGTTTTGTTTTTGTCTCCCTGCCCCCCAACCTGGGGAAAAAGGATTTTTTAAAATACATCTTAGTTAGACTGAAGTACCATTTAATAAGATATTCATGGGAGCCAGGATGGGCCCCTGGTGGAGGTGTCTCCAAATAGAACTGGGCCGTGCAGCCTAAGAAGGAAGTTCTTAAGAAAATGGCTTTTTAAAAGACCACTTAGGTATGACACAACTAATCATTTTTGTTCCTAGTTGGAAGTTCAAGAAAGATAACTAGCTGGGGCAGACTTAAGAGGTCAGCCAGCAGACGCATGGGCTTTTGTTATTCTGCATTTATTCCAGAGGATATTTTAAATAAATCGTTTTCTTATACAGGGCCAGGTTATTATTGTGCACATCCCACATGGCCAAGAACCTGAAGAGGGCACATCGAAGGAGTTATAAATCGCACATGCAATGGCTGGACTTTTGAGCATTAGTGAAGCCTCTGAGGAAAGATTGATGAAATAGGTTCTGACATTTGAGTCTTTAGTTGCTAGATTTCTTCTAGAAATTTTGGCAGCTCTGTTAACCCAGAGACAGCAGCGGTGCAGTTATTTTCACTAACGTGGACTCTCCAGGAAAATTTAGAAAGCCATTTAAGTAGTAGGTAAATAAAGATGTTTATAGGCAAAGCTTTTTCGGTAGCTGTTTTGCTGTGTATATCTTCCAGATCCACAGCGTTCAATCACCCGCTCTCTTACCTCACTAGGCACTTTTGTTCTTATGCTGTTTTTGGTGTTTTTTTAGTTTTTTTGTTTTTGTTTTTTGGCTTCACCAATCCTTCTCTTTTGTCAATTTTCTAGGAGCAGATTATTGCTTTTATTACTAGATGCATGAACAGCCTTTGCATTTTCTCGGTGATTTTGGTAGTTAATGCTTTGTGTGTGTGTGAATGAGTAAGTGAGTGAGTGAGTGAGTGTGTGTATGTGCATGCATGCGTCCATGCATGCATGTGTCCTTGCATGTGTGTGTGTGTGTGTGTGTGTGTGTGTGTGTGTGTGTGAGCGCTTACTTCTTGGGTACCACCATTACCATATTCCTGCATGCAACTGGGACTCTATCCTTAATGATGCAGCCTAAGTGATAAACTTGTTTAGCATGGAAGTAGGAAGAACATATATAAGAAGCAGAGAACTGGATGAACACTGAGGAGTCTGCCCTGTCCTGTGTTACCTGCCATTTCTTGAGATCTAGTCTCTAGCAGTTGTCACTGTAGGTCCACTTCAGGAACCAGTAAAACTTTCTAAAATATTTGGAATTACAGAGGAAGGAAAGGAAAGAAGAGAAGAGGAGATGAGAGGGGAGAAAAGCAAAGGAGAGAAATAGTAAGACCCACTTCTCTTGGATGTAGAGAATAAGGCTAAAGTCACTATGGCCAGTGTGTTTGGGATTTTACTCCAGTGAGGACTCGATGAGGTTGAAGATCACAGCTCCTCCTGTAGGCACACAGTTGCCAGGCTGGGTAAATAAATGTTGCATGGAGCAGGATGAGTTGGCAGCCCCTACTACTAATGTCACAGCCCTTTCCTTGGGCTTAGTTCAGACTGTTGGATCCTTCTTGATTTTGAGTAAAACTAAGACGGGAAACATGTGAAATAGCTCTCACAAGAGAGGAGGGATGGAAATTGTTTTCATGTCGCTGCTCCTGCAGATGACTGCTCCCAGTCACGGGCTCATTGGTGCCGACTCCAAAACTGGAAAAGTGCTATGGATTCTGAGGAGTTAACATGCCATTTTCCTTGTTCTGTGAGAACAGGAGAATTTTCTTACATACTTCTGCTTCAGCCCTGGAATATGGTACCCATTCTCTCTCGACTAACCACGATGAATTTTATTGCTATTACACACTCTGATTTTTATACACTAGTGTTTTCAACGGTCATATGCTGAGGACTATACTAAGTATGTGGAATTATTAATATATATGTCAGTGACTGTTCCTAGTCTTTCTGACCCACTAAACCAGCTGTTGTGTGAGGAAAGTCACAGAACATATCATGGGTGAGGGGGAATGACATTGTGTTCATGAAAGGGCTTCAACAACATTCCTGTTTCCAGTTTAGAGGTGCCCGGGGTGACATTGGTAATGCCCTTAACCTCGTCTTTCTTACATAGGAGAATACTTCTCTCTATTGGGGGATGGTTGTTGTCGTTGTTTTCTTTGACCATGGAAAACATGTCTGCAAGTTATTAATTAAAACCATTTTAGAGTTGAAATGAACACAATAGTTACTTAGGGATTGTGTCAAGAAAATGACTTGGGCAGTTTGAAGTAGTCTTCAGTGACAATAAAATGGAATATTTCAGTATATATGGAATATATGTGTGTGTGTGTGTGTGTGTGTCCGGAACAACTTGAAATAGACTCTCTTGACTCACATATAGCACAAAATGGATTTTGAACTGGTAGACCCCAGTATGTAGAACAAAGAGGTTCTTATTTTACCATTGCTTAATAAAATTTGGGTTAGGATTTAGGTCTTCCCAGATGATAGCTGGACCCTTTGTCCCCGCCATTTCCCTTGACAGGTGGCTGTGGTGTAGATAATACTGTCCTTCTTGACTTTTTCTTTTACCTATTATGACCTACAGTCATAAGTATTTCTCTCTGAAGCACTCCGCGTAACCAAGGAGACCTGTGTGAGGAGAGTAGCATCCACGAGGCATGGTAATTAGTGACAGCCACTGATCACCTTTGTGCTTTTGGAAAGATGAAGTATAAAGGTGTAAATAGATAATTTCCTTCGATGTCCTGTTCTGCCGAGCAACCCAAGGGATTTCCACTCATTTAGCATTGTTCCTGCCGGCTTTTGTAGCAGCCAAACATAAAACCCCAGAGAACACCACTCTGGAGGGGAGCTGATGACATGCGAAGTAAATCTCTTAATTGCATGTGAACTCCAGATCTGATCGGTCAGTTCCGTGCGAATTCTAATAACCAGAGCGCTACACAGAGTGAGCATTTAATACGTAGTTCACTAGGAAGATAGAGTCAGAGAAAGAGAATCTTATTCCCAAGTCAGAAAAGGCTCAGTTGATGCTCTACAAATCACATAATTGTGTTCTCCTCTGGTCTTGCTCGCCTCCCCTTCCTTTCTTCTCTTCACAGGAAGTCCAGGATCCTTGACTGGCCTTGAGGGCAAGAAGTAGGCACAGATGACCTTACGCACTTTCCCCCTCTGCCTCCCACAGCCTGAAACTAGAGACCTGTGCCACCACACCTGGTTTATACATTGTTGAACCTGAACTGCACCCCCAGTCCTACTTAGATATTCTCTAGACATTCTGACTGTGATTCACTGTTAAGTTTTCCTGGAACTTCTCTTCCTAACGTGTTTCAAGATGATGCAGTTTCTCCTAGACAGGCAAAACTAGAGCAGGACCCCCCTGTTTTAAATTCTAAGTCCTGGAGTCCTTTTCAGTACAAATAGAAAACACACACATGCCATTGCATTCCCCTGTTCTGACACTGGTTGACTGATGGACTCAGGTCCCTGAGCCAAGATACAGCTTCAGGATGATTCATGCAGTTGCTATGGACTGGGTTGACCTTTACTCTAGACCATGAGTGGTCTTCCTCATCTCTCCTGTTGCATGAGGATTTCAATCCCAATCTTCAGCATCCACATAAAGTCATACACATGTGTATCTATAACCTTAGTGTTCTTATGGCTAGTTGAGACAGGGGAATCCTCAGAAGTCTGTAGCTTGGTGTAAGCAGAGGAAAGCAAAATAGAAGGTGAGGACCAACCATGCAATGTAGTAATAGGGGCGGCGGGGCTGCGTCCCCAGCACCCCAGCCGCCCGCACGGCTAGCTTATGGCCGAAATAACAACACACAAACTGTATTCATTTAAACACTGCTTGGCCCATTCTCTTCTAGGCTAATTTTCACATATTAATTTAGCCCATTTCTAATCATCTGTGTGTAGCACCCCAAGGTGCACTTACCGGGAAGATTCTAGCCTATGTCCATCCTGGGTCAGAGCTTCATCCCGGGAGCGGGGCATGGCGTCTCTCTCAGGAGTCTGCTCCTGAGCCGAGAGCTGTCGAGACTCTGAGCTCACTTCCTCTTCTTCCCGGCATTCTGTTCTGTTTACTCCTCCCACCTATCCTCTAACCAATAAAATGGGCCAAGGCAGTTCCTTTATTAGCCAATGACCTTCCTCCATCAATGCAAAGTTGTTCTCCGTGAGTCACATGCATGCCCACACTCACAGTCAGGAGGAAAACATGCATGCACATTATAAACACACACACACAGAGAGAGAGAGAGAGAGAGAGAGAGAGAGAGAGAGAGAGAGAGAGAGAGAGAGAGAAGTTTGGATCTTTCTGTCATGAATGTTTTCTAGGCAGATAAAATTGTTTCCCTCTTGAAGATGTGCAAACATTAAAATCAAGGATAATTGTTGTGTCTGTGTGCTCTTATTTTGCTTTCTCTGCTTTCGTTGTCTCTTGCACCCTATAGGAATGTGATCATGGGCATAGAAATGTACTTTGCATTTGTATAAATAATACCCAAGCTGTTTGGAGAAAGGCTTGCTGCATTGTGTCCGGGGTTTAGAAATGGCATTTTCTGCCCGAAGTCTGCATTTGGTTTCGATAAGATAAATATAGCTCTTTATTTGCGTGGACATCAGAGTTTGCTCAGCACCTCTGAGCTGTTCCCGCATTTGATCTTCACTCTAATGCCATGAAGTTGGAGGAATAGATGTTCTTATTCTCATTTGGCCATTGCTTACAAGAAAGCATCCAGATTAGAGGTTTCTGGGTAATGTTCCTAATGATGTCCTCCAGGAAAATTGCTGCTGCTCTGTCAAGTATGTGAACGGGTTGCTGTTTTCTCCCTTTGGTCAGCACCAGGGTTCCCCTTTATGTGTCTCTTCAGGTCTGTCTCCAGAGAAGCCCCATAAGACTTAACGAGGAGCTGTGTGTGGTGCACTAGCATCCTCAGATAAAAGCAGCGCCTGCTGGTGTTTATTACCTATGTCCTTGTTGTTAGTGAAGCTCGGCAGAGGAGTTGCAGGTGCGGCTTTGCCTGGAGCCTTTATTAGTCAAACACATCCATGGCCACCAGGCTGTTCCTTTGCTAGCTGTAATTGCATTTTTGAATCAGAGAAAAGGCAGCAAGAATCACCCTTTTGATGGGAAATGCTGGAGGATGGCTTGAGATGGTGTGCCTTACAGATCTGAAACACAGACTTGTCTCAGAGTTTCTCTGGTGTGGGTTGCGGCAGTGGAATGTGCATGGGGGGGGCACTTGTCCATCAGTGTTGACTGAGTTTTCTGTCCCTCTTGTTCCCCGCAGTTGTTAAGTCCCAAAGAAATCACAGAGATAGTTCTACATTAGTTTTAAATTGATTGGCCTATTAGCTCAGGCTTCTTATTAACTCTTATTACTTAGATTACCCCATTATTCTTGTCTGTGTTAGCCGTGTGGCTTGGTACCTTTTTTGGTGAGGCAGTCACATCTTGCTTCTGTGGCTGGGACAAGACTGCAGAGAGAGCTTTCCTCTTCCCAGAATTCTCCTGTTCTCATCAACCAACCTCTACTTCCTGTCTGGTTGTCCCACCTATACTTCCTGCCTGGCTACTGGCCAATCAGTGTTTATTTAAAATATAATTGACAGAATACAGACCATTGTCCTACAGCATATCAGTATTGAGGAGGGGGTATACTTAGTCTAGTGCAAGAGCAAGCTAGCAAGGCCCAGGTCCCTGCTCTGAAGGAACCCCTGCTTTATTTGAGAAAGTGCTGTTTTCCTAGCAATAGATGTATTTTCTTCTTGCTTTGGTCATCGCTGAGAAGGTATGCCTACCACTTCCCTAGGCATTTAGAAAGAGGATCCACCAGGGGACCACACAGCAAGCTGATTGTGTGAAGGTGTGCTGCAGACACTTCCCAGCAGTGACCATTCATAAAGAGCAGCAGCCCCTCTTACTGCCCAGGTGGTTTTGCATAACAGTTATTTTCAGTGGTGCTTTCTGTGTTAAAAGACAATTTTGCCCCTGCTTAGGGCATAAAACATGGGGGAAAAATGCACAGGAGACGAGAAAGGAGGAGTGTGTTATCCCTTGGCAAATGGTATGCCATTGTGATTTAATCGCTGATGCTGTTTAAAAAAAAGAAAACAAAAATAGCATCTCCCCTCACCCCATTCACTTATTCCTGTTTTTCCTTCCATCCTCATGACATCAACTGTCAAGATTCTGTGTGACCTTGTGTCACACGTTCACCTAAAGCAAATCAGAGCCAGGGGTGGGTGGTGGTTTAGACCTATAATCTTCGCACCTGGGTATGAGGAGAGATTTGAGTTCTTCAGGCAGCCTGGGTTATCATGTAAACTGCTGTCAACAACCAAACATTGCCCGAAAGAGAGCTCGGTGATAGAGACACGAGCTTGTGTGTCGCTGTGCGCAGAGCCGTGCAAGCCTGACAACTCGGCTTCCATCCCTCGAATACAATTAAGGATGGAAAGATAGAACCAAAGATTCATCTGAGCTGAATCTCCAGAACCCGCTTCAAAGGAGAAAGGCAAGAACTCCACAGTGTTATCCTCTGACTTCCACGTGCCTGTGGTGATATGTATGTCCCTTCTCAGTTACGTGTGTGGGGATACACACACACACACACAAATAAATTTAATTTTACAAAAGGAATTTAAAAAACCAAAAGGGTGAAGATTTGATTCTTCACAGGTACATATTAAGGCTGTGTGAAATACTGTATTATCTAGCCCACGGAGTAATGTGCAATTGAGTCGCTTAATATTATTGGGAACTTGAGTTTGGGAGTATTAAGCAATTAGCTCTTAAAAGCTTAGACATTGTCTTACTTTTCACTTGGAGGGAACTTGAAAATGAAGAGAGGTGATGCTTCTTAATATTTTTTTCTATGAAGTTACATTCTTGGCTCTCTGCGGTGGAAGTAAAGAAACGTAGCCCCTCCTGCCCTTCTTTTTAACCGGTAGTTCACCGAGGGAAACAGGTCCATGGACGTCGTTTTCATGCTCCGCTCTGACCATGAGCCCACCTCATCGTGATTATTCTCGTGTGATTATTCGTGTGTGACTTAAATCAACCATTCGTGCTTTCAGAGGATGCTGCACGCTGACCTGTGGTCCCTCCACTCCAGGTGCCGTGAGTCTGACTGTTGTTGCAGTGACTGCATCTAGCCGGCAGCTCAGCTGGGTGTCTTGGCTGGCTCCCTGTTAGTATCCACTCCAGTGGAGAATGCGGTTTCCTTACACCGTGGCTGCTAGGTCAGAGTGCTAAGGAGTGAAAGCAGAGACACACCAGGCCTCTTAAGGGCTGCACTCCACACAGGCACAGTATTTTCTACAGGTCAGAGCAAGTCCGGCAGCTGATTGAGGTGGAGGAAAATGGCTAACCTTCGCTTCGGAAAGAAGCAGCATGGCAAATATGTTCTGGGAAGGAAGCTATATTACTGGAGACCATCTTTGGAGATCAATGTATTCATTTAATCTATTTAGTGTGGGCATCCTGGGATACTGGGCAACGCTGGCAAATGAATATGGTCCATGGAATGCCATTTTGGGTTTAGGGCAAAAGCTTCTTTCTGTTCAAAGACTCTGCTGTGAAGTTTTATGAAGTTAAGTCTATTAAAATCCTGCAAAATAGCGTTGCTGGGAAGTACAAAATAGCAATTTCACAGCCCCTGCAAAGGTGCCTCTGTTACAGCATCTTCTGCCGTTCAGTAGTGTTAGAGCTTTGAAGTTCAAAAAGAAGCTATTTAGCTGAGAGTAGTGCTGACTGGGGTCTCACATCCCTAGGAAAGGCGGACAGCCCAACACATTGCCGTTTACTATGGCTGGATCCTGTCACCAATGCCTAATCCCCAGTAATCCTGGCCAAGCTGCGGCCACCTGTGTATTGCGGGAACCTAGTACCTAAAACACGTGAGATACTCAATAAATGTTGTCACCTATTGACAGGGAGGATCTGAGCACTCTCTGATGACACCATTTTAAATCGCTATGCAAAATGCCATACATAGCCTAAGCATCTTTCAAAAATAGAGCTTTATCTGGCTCATAGTTTTAGAAAGCCAGAGTTCAAGATCAACAAGCTACATTTTCGTTGGGGCCGTTTATGGGAGAAGGCTTCCTGTGGCAAAAGGGAGCACAAATAGGGGCTCCGAGTCTCCAGTCCTCTTGTCGTCAGCATTAGTCCATTCATGAAAGTGGAGTCCTAATGGCTGAAGTACTTCCCATTAGGCCTGAGCTCACGACACTGTGGTACCAGGCGTTAATTTTTGGGCACACGTGTTTTCGTTTTTGTTCCCTTTTTGGTGGAAACACATTCAGACGTTCAGAGCAAACGTCTGTGGGATAGAATGCCTTGCTGCCCGCCCAGGTTTACCTTCATCCCCAGGCCTCTTCCTGGCAGAGTCCATCCAAAGGAAGAGCAAAGAGGCGTCAGTGTTACTCGCCCACCAGAGGTGGAAACATGCTGATTATCCCAGGTCTGGCCAAAGCGCCCTGTGTCAGTGGCTGCCCTGTTAGTTCAGTCAGATGAGTACTAGAGCAGACATTTTCTGGAAAGCATATGAGTGAAAATACTCCAGAAGCACCAGGAGGTTTTAGATTCTCCTCGGAGCACTGGGATAAAGGTGAAGAAAGGCTGTCACTGAGGAGGCCACGTCCTCTATCCTTTGGTTTTCTTCTCGTTGGCATGATGACCGATATTGCTGCTTTGGTAACGCACACAGAGAGGGGATAGATTTTGATAGGCTCTCCTGAATTATTTGTGTTCCTTCTTATCCATTCAATTTTCAAGTAGCTTTTCTTTGGTTGGGGTATTAAACTTTAAACAGAAGTCTGAGTACTTTGTTAAAGTGCTCATATCCAGCTTGAGTTCCCTGCCAGTTTAGGCTTCTTTCCACCTTGTCCTGGTGTTTTGGTTATGCATGTATCATCATTCCCAAAACCAATGGCCAAGAAAGGATGGGTCTCCATGCTGAGAAGTGTGCCTTTCTTGAAGAAGGACGGGGCTTCTATAAGCTTCTTGAGTAGTGAGTACAGCTAACTCACTCTCTCTCTCCCTCTCCTTCCCCCTCCCTCCATCCCTCAGTGTGTGTGTGTGTGTGTGTGTGTGTGTGTGTGTGTGCGTGTGTGCGCGTGTGTGTCTGAGAGAGAGAGAGAGAGAGAGAGAGAGAGAGAGAGAGAGAGAGAGCGCAGACATGTACACCAGTGTCCATGAGACTGGCGTTCGAATTTTAAAAGGGCGCTCTGGATTGTCATACTCTTCCAGCAAGAGAGAGGAAGCGTTGGCAGCCCAGAGTTATCAATCTCCTGGGCACCCAGGTGCCAGTGAAACAAAGCTTCCCCATGACACGATCACAGTCCATCACCCAGTAGGATAACAGCCTTGTTAACATGGGCAACATTACCGTAATGTGTGTACAAATAACACGTGGATATGGAGAATACGGCATCGTGTAGTCCCTACAGAATTCTCATTTTTTTTCTTGGGGATAAAAGTGAATTGTCAGAACTTAGCATTTTCCATCAAAGAAATTCTCAATACAGTGGTTTCTTGCTCCTAACCCTGCAGGACAGCTTTCACATAACAGTTCAGCCCAGACAGAATGCTGCAGACCCTCTCCAACAGTGACTTCATCTATCAGTTCTGTATTTGACTTCACAAGGGTATTTGGTACTTTCATATTTTATAAGAATTAAAAGATTGGCTATTCTAAGTTTTCTTCAGTGGAAGCCTGAAAACATGGCAAGCATACCCGAAGGGTAGAATACTTGGTGCAACTTGAAAAGAGTGGGGACATTTTAAGGAGCTGGGTTGTGTTCAGATGCCTGCCTGTCTGTTTAGGTTGTCGCAAAAGTCTCATCATATATGGGTAGAAAGAGCTCTCAAAAATTATCTGTAGAGCCGGGCGGTGGTGGCGCACGCCTTTAATCCCAGCACTTGGGAGGCAGAGGCAGGCGGATCTCTGTGAGTTCGAGACCAGCCTGGTCTACAAGAGCTAGTTCCAGGACAGGCTCTGAAACCACAGAGAAACCCTGTCTCAAAAAACCAAAAAAAAAAAAAAACCAAAAAAAAAAAATCTGTAGAATGATTCAACTCAAGTGTCAGTCAAAAAGACAGCTAAAATATTTTCCAAACTTTTGGCTTTGAGGTGCTGGGGATCAAACGCAAGGGCTCCTTAACTGAGTACCTCTTCTCAGCTGAGGGATGCTGAATGGCCAAGTGACATAAGGAAAGTGTGTTAAGCACTCTGAATTTCTCAGTAGAAGATCCCTTCCTATGTCCATTAACTTCTAAGAAAAATCATTTATAGTTCCAAGATAAAGCAATCATTCACACAGTACTTTGCAGACCCCACAAATGGAAGGGAAGTATAATTTGTTATCTGTTTTGTGGGTCCTTAGGTAGCAAGTCATCCCCCTATCTTTGATATGCGCATTCTGTTGATATGGAAGAACACTAGCATTAAAACTGCCTGGCTAAGGTTCAAGTCATGACACGGGCAAATTGCCTCGTCTTTCCTGTCATTGGTTTTGTTTAACCCTGGAGCCCTAGATTTCTCACTGGAAAAAAATGAAGTGAGTTATACATTCTTCCAATATTGTTGTAATGAGCAAATGAGATGATGGTTATGGAATTATTTTGCGAAATGTAATGTACTCAGCCCCTATTATTATGGAATGTCGTTGGCGTCCATCCAAGGAGTTATCGTTCCCACTGAGTGCTTCCCTCCCGGAGTGTGCAGCTGAAGGAAGCAGGTCCCCAGATTCTGTCTTTGCTGATGGTGCCATGAATGGCATGAATCATGGGGTTGTTAGCTAAGGGAGAGGCTAGAAGCTCCTTGATAGTCTCTGGAATAGGGGTTGGGGAAAGAACTCTGTGGTTCTGATTTTATATGTGACAAATGGTGAGTAGGAGAGTTTACCCTACAGGTTCTGAAATAACGGCAGAGGTATATGAGAGGGGGAGAGAGATGAGTAGTGTGTGTGTGTGTGTGTGTGTGTGTGTGTGTGTGTGTGCGTGTGTGTGTGTGTGTGTAGAAGGAGGGCAAGAAGACAGAGTATGAGAATAAAATAGTTCCCTTAATTAATCACCATACGTTGGGGTTCCAGGACTAGAGGTAAGCTCAGGCTTCAGTTTCTAGACCATTCTCTGCACTCTGTCAGTTTTGATGTTTCTGGTGATGGGTGAGACAGGCAAGGTGGGGACTAGGAACCTTAGACAGGCTAGGTTTTTTTTTTTTTTTTTTTTTTTTGGTCTACCTCGGTACCTGTTAATAAGTGCTCAGTGTTATGTCATCATAGGTGGTCTTAGTTCTGTGCTATACTGTAATTACCCAGAATCTAGCTCATATCCTTGATATGATGCCCAGGGCTATTCAGACAGGCATTGGTTTCCTGGTATTCTCCTAAATTCTGGGAGGGCATTTTTCTTCCGATTGGTCTTGACTCGGGAACACTAACTTTCTAAGCCTTCTGGTGCTCATGTTGTATAATCGTGGATGACTCACGTTAAGAAGCCAGTCTAGCAAAGCAAAACCCATTCTTCCTTGCTGTTCCCTGCTGGCTATCTGCATACTGGCTCCCCTAGAGTGCTGTGTAAAACATAAAGCAGGAACATTGTGGCCCCAGTAGGTCTTCCCTAAGCCCCCAGTTGTCTCTCTACTTAGCAGATCCCCGAAGTTTATTCTTTCCAGATACGATTCAGCTATGAAGATCTTGTTGTAAATAAAATGAGGACTTGTGCGTTGTAATAAATAAACCAGGGACAAAAACGAGAAAGTGAAAAGTGATGTTCATATGTCTCTTCCCCGAGAATGACAGTTTTGCAGAAATTTCAGAAATAGAAACTTGATGGGACCATGTTTACTGGTGGCGGGATATGGTTTTCGCGTGACATAGTAGTGTACTAGGCTGAGTGGTAGGGCGAGGCATTTGTAGGCAAGTGGGTAACAGTTTTGGTGTCCCTCTCTTCCTTTCTTTTTCTCTCCCTTGCAGTGTGGTTCCACTGTTGGCCATGAAGTGGGCAGCACCTGTTCCCATACCCCTTCAGGACTCTTTGTTTCTTAATGAATTTACAGTCAGGCCTATCCTCTCTTTCTTTATCTTGTCATTCTGCCCCCCTCCTTTTTTCTTATTTCAAATATCTTCTAAGGTATCCTTAAAATGACACCAGAGATAACTTAATCCATTCAGTCCTTACCTTTGGGTTACAGCCGTTGCTTTAGCAATTGTTTGTAACCATGTGGTTGTCTGTGGTAGAGTTCAAATCCAAAGTCTCCATCCATGTTGGACAAGTGCTTGACCACGGAGCTATACACCAAGCCCAAGTGTGAGTGTTTTTAAAAATGAAAATAATCGTTTTAGCAGAGGCCAGGTAAGGTAGCATCGAGTTTTAATCCCCACTACTCTGTAGGTAGAGGCAGGTGGATGTCTGCGAGTTCCAGGCTAGCCAGGGAAACAAAGTTAGAACCTGTCTCAAACAAAACAAAATAAGAACGATTATCAAAACCAATGCAGGCTTTACTCTTTAGAAAATGTGAAGGTGGCTTGCCTCCTAAGTTGGCCTTGAACTTGTGCCTCTTCCTTCTCCTGCCTCTTTCACCAGAGTGGATTCCAGACGCGAGTCACATACCTGTCATGGCTCCCGGTTCTTGGCTTGCTGTTTATTAGACAGAGTAGCTCTCTGAGTTTGAGTGGCTAGGATGGCTGCTGTAGATTTTTGTCCCTTCTAGTACTTTGTGATAGCGAGACATAATTACTCCTTGGGTGGGAACGCTTCACAGGCCATTTGGACTGATAGATTTTTTTGCTTAGGTTCTCTTGGTGGGAGTCATCACTGTTGAGAGTCTCTGCTTTCTTCATTAGACGGTCAGTGGAGCGAGCATGCTCTCCATCTCCAGCTATTCAGAGGACACAAGAGGCAACTTCTTGCGCTGAAGGATAATTTGTGGCCCTCTAAACTGTCATTCTTTTGTGTCTTTTGTGTATAGTTTAACTATACAGATCAGAAAATTTAATAATGAAATTACTTAGTAATAATTCCAAACAATCAGTTTATGCCAGTGTAACGGCGTAAACGAATGCAGACAGATTGTAACAATATATATATATAGTTTAATGTCGAAATAGACTTACAGAACCACCGTTCCAGCGGAGACCAGGAAAGCAGAAGCGGTGGCTGGGAGCATGCTCGCCAAATTTATAGGCAGACATTAGCCCGAGGCGAACACGCCCCCCAAGGGGCGGGACTTATCCCTACATCTCCCCTTTTTGTCTAAATAAGACAGAACCAAACCAAATACAACTATATACAATAACAACAAATAATAAATATAACAAACAGTATTGAGAACAAAAGCTTTGCTAAACATTCTATCTCAAGGAATCCAAATAATGTAGAGAGTAACTACAATTATATAATCTTCAACTCCGTCAAAGATCTGAGAAGGGAATAAACACTACTCAACAAACGAGATATATCCAAAATGTGCAACAATTGACAGAGACAACTGACTACCTGGGCAGTCACCCAAAGTCTCGTTTGCAATGTTGAGTCAACCAATTTTGGCTAAGGCCTAACATAACTGACATACCATTATTAAAGGCAAGGAACTTTTCAAAACTATCTTACCCTGTCTTGGCAGGATATGACAGTCCTGTTTTATCCATTGATGCACGCTCTGTATCTCTGTCAGTGGTTGAGGTATGGGCATTTCTTTGCCCAAAGGCCAGTTCTGCCAAATAGAAAGGCTCCAGATGGAGTGTCTTTGGTGCTCAACATTCTCTTGGGAATAGAGCGGTGTTGCCAGGAGCAATTGTGTCTCACTATCACGAAACTCTTTGAAGAGGTCGAAGATTATCTATCTATACTGAGTATAATCTCTATATATCTAAAGAACCTGATTAGTCTAATTATAAATGACAAACTTAGATGACTATTTATCTATATAATTCTCAATATCTATCTAACTTAAAGACTAAGACAATAAACAACTGTGTAACAAATGAGGATAATGACCTCCAAATATAAACACTGTACAAATATACATTGCAATATGGTAAATATATATCAATACACAAACATTATATAAGTATCTTAATCAGAGGTAGAAATGTACACTGCAATATGGTAAATATATACAATATATATTTATCAATACAATATATGTCAATACATAAAAAATGTTTTAAACAGAGATAGAAACATGCATGCATACAATAGTCAATATAATTTCACTTTGTATCAATATACAAGAATCTATACCAATATATTTGTCTAAAAGCAGTAACTCACAATTATAAATCTATTATCCCATCATTCCCTCTTTTTTTTTCTTTTCTTTTTTTTTTTTTTCAAAATGATCCCTGAGCTTATAAAATTCCTCCCCCAACCTCCCAACCCCTAAATGATGTCCCTAAACCCAGGGGTAAATTTTACTGGGAGAGGGGACGTCATCCTCTAGAATTACTTCCAGCTGTCATGGGGATCCTGTGAAAGTAAAATGATGGTTAAATTTCAAGATCAATGTCTTTTAAAATTGCAAATAGTCTCTGAGTATTTTGTGCAGGTCTGGCCAGAATGTTGTACAAGATGTGCACCATTTCAGCTAACCAAGTTGGGATCATCTTGAGCAGCTGTTATCCAAAACAGGTCTTGTAGTAGCGCTATCAATATCATGACGTCATATCAACCAGGTAGAGTTGTTGTTGTGGGGCCCCATCTTCTTCCTGGAAACTTCAAATGTCACTTCAGGAAAAACTCATTGTTCATTGAGAAAAACTTAAACATTAATCATATAGACATATATAGACATACATATATATATATTCTATGAAAGGCATGATAGATATATTCAATGAAAGGTGTGATAGATATGAAGAAAAGCAAAGATGTTTTCTAAACTCATATTTCTTTCTGTCCCATATCATGGCTCTTGACATGAGACAGAAACTCTGGGTTTTTCTTTTACTAACAGGCTTGGAATTTTTGGAGAGGGACTGGGCCGGGTGGTGGTGGCGCACGCCTTTAATCCCAGCACTCGGGAGGCAGAGGCAGGCGGATCTCTGTGAGTTCGAGACCAGCCTGGTCTACAAGAGCTAGTTCCAGGACAGGCTCCAAAACCACAAAGAAACCCTGTCTCAAAAAAACAAACAAACAAACAAAAAAGGAACAAAAGTTGGGCTGCAAGATAGTCATTACAGATGGTTGTGAGCCACCATGTGGTTGCTGGGAATTGAACTCAGGACCTTTGGAAGAGCAGGCAATGCTCTTAACCTCTGAGATTAAGAGCATGAGACTCTTAATCTCAGGGTTGTGGGTTCGAGCCCCACGTTGGGCGCCAAAATGTAACGGCGTAAACGAATGCAGACAGATTGTAACAATATATATATATATATATATATATATATAGTTTAATGTCGAAATATGATGGAGGAAGGTCATTGGCTAATAAAGGAACTGCCTTGGCCCATTTTATTGGTTAGAAGATAGGTGGGAGGAGAAAACAGGACAGAATGCTGGGAGGAAGAGGAAGTGAGGTCAGAGTCTCGATAGCTCTCCTCTCTGGAGCAGACGCCTGAGAGAGACGCCATGCCCTGCTCCCGGGATGAAGCTCCGACCCAGGATGGACATAGGCTAGAATCTTCCCGGTAAGCGCACCTTGGGGTGCTACACACAGATGATTAGAAATGGGCTAAATTAATATGTGAGAATTAGCCTAGAAGAGAATGGGCCAAGCAGTGTTTAAAAGAATACAGTGTCTGTGTAATTATTTCGAGGCATGAGCTAGCTGAGCAGGCAGCTGGGGTGCTGGGAACACAGCCCCGCCGCTCCTATTACTACAGAAATAGACTTACAGAACCACCGTTCCAGTGGAGACCAGGAAAGCAGAAGCGGAGGCTGGGAGCACGCTCGCCAAATTTATAGGCAGACATTAGCCCGAGGCGAACATGCCCCCCAAGGGGCGGGACTTATCCCTACAAGCCAGGCCCTGGGCTCAGCATGAACTTCTCAGTGAGGCCAGTACCACAGTCATACACCATTGAGAGCAAAGGTGGCCACAGTTTTGCAGAGTGTGGTGATAACCACGGTCCCGCAGCCAGAGAGAGTCTTGGCACCAGATGCCAGCCTTGGGTGGTTTGTTTCTGGTGTCCAAACTCTTGGTCTTGGTCTGTCTGGCATCTGTTATCACTGTCGTCTGGCATCCTGTAGATTTAGGCCTTGCAGGCTTATGTGTTCCCTTCCATGTCCTAGCTGTACCCAACAGCAAAGCCACACCAAGAACACTAATTGGGATATATCAATTTTTTTTTCTGGTTCAGGATCTCATGGCCATGATTATCCAGAAAGATTCCTGTAGTTATTCCTAAACTCTGGCCCATTTTTAAGCTTTGGTGAAATTATCTGAACACTGGGCACAGTGACTCTTAGATGAGGTGGTCATGGCATTTAACTGGAGAGCCTAGGAAACAAAGGGAAGCCCACACGTGGCTGGTTCTCAGGCTAACCTCTCCCTTTGCCCGTGGACGCTTCCTCCCTTTCTACACTTCAGATTCTCACCCTGTTGTCTCTGTTCTTCAGTGCACCCCTCGCTAAGCTGCGTGGTTCCTAGGGGTAGGAAAGCAGGAACTTTCCTGAACTTTCACAGGGCATTTCTGCTGTTTTTTTTTTTTTTTTTTTTTTTTTTTTTTGTGTGTGTGTGTGTGTGTGTGTGTGTGATATGGTTGTATACTGTATCAGGCAGGGTGACGATCTTACCTGGAGTTCTGCAGAGGAAGGTGTGTCCTGGCCTCAGACAAATGTGTTATCTTTTAGTGAATGGGCTGACTAGGAAATGGTACTCTTGATTGGATTTAGCTTTCCTCCGGTACTGACTGCATCTTCCTCAGCAGGCCACTTTGACCTCCCCTGCCTTTACTTCCGTGATGTACCTGGAGCTGTGAACTGATGACTCCTATTGACTGTCTACTTGAGACAATTTACCCGAGGCACAGGTAGCCCGTTTCGGTGACAGAATTGTTCAAAGTCTGTGAGGCCCATGTCCTGGCCATCATTACAGATCAATCTGTAAACTTCTGTCCTGTAGAATTGCTAGAGAAGTGATGTGGTGGCAGTGAATGGTGACAGATAGATGACAAATGCATATTGCATTCAGCTGTGAATTTGTTTCCAAATTATATTGTTGCTTTTCAAGACAAGATTTCTCTGTGTGGCCTAACTAGCCTAACTCAAGGGATCCACTTAGCTGTGTGCCATCTCCCCCTCTCCTCCCCCCAGCATTTAGGAGGCAGAGAAAGGTGGATCTCTGTGAGTTCCAGGACAGCCAGGGCTACACAGAGAAACCCTGTTTCGACAAACAACAAAAGCAGCAACAACAAAAAGACTTGGAAACAAGGTTTTCAATTGGTTGTAAGTACAAATCACCATCCCTCAGTTATATGACTGTAAACCAGCCTTTCATTGTTTTAGCATTTGGAAATAATTTGACACTTCTAAAACACGACGGAGACTGTCTGGAGCTTCTCTTCTCCCCTCCACCCAGCCTCCGCTAAAGTCCCCTAAAGAACAGCCACGGTGTTGTCAAACTAAGAATTTACATTGTTGTAGCTAAAACCACTGACTTGGGTTCTGCTCTGCTCCCTCCCTTCCTACCAACACCCCCCCCCTCAACACACACATTCTTTTCCATTTTAGGCTCTAATCAGGGATTCAGCAACTCCTTTAGTCTTCCAAGTCTTCTACCTGAAAGGCCCTTCCCTTAAATCGGGTTACCCTGCTGCTAATGATTTGGGGCTCCCTTTAGTCCTTATCTTTGCATTAGAGCCATTGTCACCATATCATTACAATTTTTTTTCACTTTATATCCTATTAAACGAACATTTCAACACATGCGTACTAAAGTCGCCAGAGTTTCCTACGCAGTAAATTGAAGAGGTGTCAGAGAGTGTGTTAAAACTCTTCCCAAGAACTTTCAGTTTTCCCATCCCACTTGAAATTAAACCCATTCGTTTCAGCCAGCTCCCACAGTGGGAGACACAGCCTCAGTCTGATCCCACCACCTTAGCCCCAGCCATTCTATCCATTCTCTGGTTTCTTCTGGCCAAGTGGCCTGTCTCCTGCCAGTCCCTGTCTCAGGGATGTTGCTCTTGTCTTTCTTTCTACCTGTGCTACCCTCGGTCTAATATCACTAGGTTCCCTCCCTCTGTGTTTCTACTGACTTTGGCCCCAAACAACCTATTTGGAGGCTCTCTGAAATCCACCTTCTGTGACCGTGCCTTCTAATATGGGACACTGCTGTGCCACGCCCTACCGTGATTTATTCTCTTGGTTGTTTTCTTGGTCTCTCTCCCTTGTTGCTTTCTCTCCCTTGTTGCTGTCTTTCCCCACTAGAATGGATGCTCAGCCTGCTCATATTCTGTACCATGAAGAATCCCCAGAATGGTACCAAGCACTGAAGCCAGGAGCTGAAGTCCAGGGTGTCTGTGATCTTGCATAGGCTGGTCTTTGGCCTCTTGGTCCAGAGAAATGGCAAAGTAGATGAACTGAAGTAGAAATAGGTACACTTTTGTTCGGGGATGCTGTTTTGTAGCAACACACACACACACACACACACACACACACACACACACACACTTTGTTAGTTTATCTGTTGATCGCTTACCTTTTTCCAGGCAGATGGTCCTTGGAATAAGAGAGCTGTCCTCACACTCTCTGGGGCATTTGAGAAGCATCCTGTTCTGAGTCACCTATTCAACAACAATGTATTGGAGGCCTTCATGGTGGCTGCCATCATAATAGATTTTTTTTTTTCTTGTGAACACTGCCTGTTCTTTTTTTATTCTGTCTGACTTGAATAGTGTAACGGATAGATAGCAGGAAAAGAGATGAGTGTTTGAAAAGACATTTAAGTTAATGTCAGCTCTGTCATTAGCCCATTGGTATGTCTGCCTTATTGAGAAATCTGTCCCCCCCTTCTCCTAAGAGGATTACAATAGGACACCTCTTTCCCAAACAGTTGGAGTTGAATTAGATTCCTTAAGGATAATACAGTGTCATGGTTTGAACAGTTCTGTTACCTTTGACAGCTCTATTAGTCCATTGTCATAGGAGTGGCAATTGAGGGTCCGTGGAAAAGACCTTAACCAGAAGCTCAAAAGCCTGGAAGTGCTAAGAGACTCTGGAGGCTATGGATGCCTCTGTCACAGCAAGGACAGGGATTCCTTTCGTAGGCTTGCCCAGGCCAGGAAGACACTGATGTTGGGCCGGATGGCCCTGTTTTGTTTAAG
Source organism: Microtus oregoni (assembly GCF_018167655.1). Taxonomy (NCBI): domain Eukaryota; kingdom Metazoa; phylum Chordata; class Mammalia; order Rodentia; family Cricetidae; genus Microtus; species Microtus oregoni. The sequence goes on from NW_024543081.1 coordinate 36,734,202, forward strand.
TCAGTTTTTTAAAATAGGGTTTACTTGGCCTATCCATTTATCGTGATTTACAGAGGCTGATGTAGATAAGTCCTCGGACATGCCTAAGAAAGAGCAAGCGTTCCTAAGTGTGACCATCTCCTACACTAGAGGAAGCCACTGAGAAGTATGCCAAGTCCGGCCGTTCCGCTGCAGCGGGACTTAGAAAACTAGATATTTCATTTATAGCTAATTAAATATCACTCAAGATTACCCTTGGTGTGGTTATCTGTATAATCCTGTTAGTCCATTTTACAGATGAGAGCTCAACACCAGAATTCAAAGTTATCAGCACGCGTGCATGCTTGCGTGCGTGCATGTGTGCGGGTGGCTGTCCCTGGGTGGGCTGCCAGGGGTTTATCGTCATTTGACGTAGTGACTCTGAAGACAGAAAAGTAAATTCTTGAAAGGCTTGTTTGGGTTTTTGTGTTTTCATTTTGTTTTATGTTTGATCAACATTCGCACAACAATCAGACTCTGCCAGATTCCCTTGTTGGAGGCCTGGTGTGTGGACCCCAAGGCTGCCCATCTTCCTCATGACCTAGCTGTTTATAGTCTGCTAGACAGTGTTTAGTCCCACAAGTCCTGTGTCCCACTGATTCTAATCTTTTATTATCTGATCCTTGAGTTCTTAAGAGACTAATCTGTAGTAGATAGGAAATAGTCTTAACTTTCATTTATTTCTTGTAAATCCAGTTCTGGAAAAGAGTTCTCTTGAGTTCTTCCTAATTCTAGATTATTAGTAGCAGCATTTCTTTATTTAGATCCCCACCCCCACCCCAGCACACAGATAAGCTCATTTCTCTATAACAAATAACTATTGCCCAAGTTACCAGAAACTTTAATGTTTGGTGTAAATGAACCAAGAAATTATTTCTTTAACGTTTAGATCCTAGTTGAGTTAATAGATTGCCCTTTGGTGTTATGAACAAGAAAGTAAGTGCTTACCTTCTTCCAAAATGTCTCAGAGCCACCCTTAGTTAGTAAATTGAAAAGTTCAAGTGTAAAAGAAAAAAGAGAAAAAAGAAAAAAACCGCAAACAAATGAACCAATGAACCATTCCACGGGGGGCAGGGACAGGTGTATTTTATAGGCATATAAAACCTGAACTTTTAAAAAGTTGATCACCAAGCTTTAGGAGTTGCTTTCAGAAGTGAGCACCTCCTAATCACAGAGAAATAATTCTAAGGTAATTTGTTTTAAATGTGAACGTAGTTAGGAAGACCCAGAATGGGTTTGTTGGGTGACAGTGGACTTCACACTGTATATTTCATAGATTGCCACACAACATGCCATCACTTTTGGCTCCTCAAAAAAAAAACGGCAAACCGAGAGCCTGTTTCTCATTCAGAACATTCATTTTCCAGCATTGATAAGGAATTGAACTTTTCGTTTTTCAAGTGTTCCAGCGGAAAGTGCCCGTGCGCTCAGCAGGAAGCATAGAAGCTGCGATGCCTCCACTGTCACTGCAAAAACCCAGCCCTCCCTCAAGGGGAGTAAGAGATGGTTTATTCTGGAGCCAGACTTCAGTGACTAGAGCCCAGGAACACCGACACAGTTCGCCCTAGATTCCATGTTCAATGTGGTAGCAGTTTCCGTGAAGGTTTTATAGCCACCTAACAAAGAAAGCCAAATAAGACCCCTTTAAAATACATTGATGAAGATAACAGGTAGGCTGGTTAGTGCCAAGGTGGGAATTCTCTGCTGGTAGGCCTCAGATGCTGTCTGACAACATTCTTGGGCTTTTGTGTTTGGTGGAAGGTAGGGTTGTGCTAATATACGCTAAAAGGTTTTACCTGATAATTACAAAGAAGTTAGGTCAGACGCAGAGGTCTGCAAGATAGCCCAAGATACATTTTATTCCTTTAGGCTCTGAACACAGAGTAATCCAAACTCACATTCAGTGAGGCTGCAATCAGTTCATCTGTCTTGCAGAAGGTATAGTACAAGGTGTAGTTCTTACGAGAACTTTCCTTACACCACGGATACCAAAAGTTCTGATATAAGAAACACATACATCAAAAGGTCATCATAATGCTGACCCAGGGGGCCTCTGCAGAGGACTCTGGTGCTGGGTGCCTGTAGCAACCCTTCTGTAGTAGTCAAAATCAGGAGGAATGGGAATGAGGGTGGGAAGATAAACAATGATAAGGAAACTGGCTGTACTCTTGGAAGGGCAGATTTTATTACTTATTGAAATGTTGACAGCTAGCTCACTGTCAGCTCTTGGGCAACTACGGGAATATTTGCCTGCTGAAGTAGCCTTGCTGCCGGTTCCAAGATGAGCTTGTGACCAGGAGAGGAGGAAGAAGGAATTCTTGGAAAATGCTACCTCTTTTGCAGAGAACTAGGTTTGTTTCTAGGTGGACATATATAGTCAGACCTGATCTAGACTGTCTTTGTATCTGGTGCAGAAAGAGACCAATAGATAAACACAAGCTACCTCCCCTTCTTTGTTTGCTCTCTGTGCTTGGAATTGTGATTCCGTGTGTTTTGAAGTAGTAAAGCTCTATAAGACGGGGCTTGTGGAGGAAGACCTGTAGGACTTCTTGCTTCTGCTGTCTTGGGTGACTTGTGTCATCATTGTCCTCCCGAAAATTAGATGTTAGCCATATGCTGTCCTTTCCTAATGAGACAAGTATTTTCCTTGTAAGATCTTTCTCACCCATTAGATTTTCAGATTCCCAGGGTCTATATCATTATTTGGTTTTGACACATACCAGTTGCGTATGAAGTCTGACACACAAAATATGAATATTTTATGTGGTAAGGAATTTTTCACTTGCCTGTATTAAGAGAGTTTCTAAACACATGCTCTGGGGCTATGAGGTCTGAACTGAGCTGTGACATTGGAGGGTGTTTATTCCTGGGAATGATTAACAGGTATAAACTGGTGAAACTCAGATTGATTGGCTATGGCTTCCTGGTTTTCAGTATTAGAAGGATTCTCAGTGCTCCTGACTTCAATGGGTATGAGATCTATTACTTATGCCGGCCAGGATACCAGTCCTGCCCTTTCCTTGTTCCATTGCTAGTCCTTGTTTACTCTTACATGAAACTAGTTGAGCAGAGAGATGGTGTAAAGTATCATTTAGACAGCTTCTGGAACACTGTTCAAAGAATTAAATCCAGTTTCAAGAAGCAAATTAATAGCTGGGCCTGGCACCAGACACCCATAATTCTGGCACTTGGGTGGTAGTGGTAGAAAGATCAGGAGTTCAAGGTCACTCTAGGCTAGAGACCTATGGGGGAAATGAATTAATTAAAATGAAATATTTCTTAAATACCTGCTGTGTGCTCCAATCTCTGAGGGAAACAAACACGCTCCTGTATGTGGAAAGACTCAACAAAGGAAGGCTCAGTGGAGTTGGTTTTGTGTAGCAGAAGTAGGAAGTATGCTCTCTTTTTTGTTGTTGTTGTTGATGTTTTGGTCTTTCGAGATATAGTTTTTGGTTTTTTTTTTTTTTTTTTTTTTTTTTTTAGCTTTGGAACCTGTCCTGGAACTCGCTTTGTAGCACAGACTGGCCTCGAACTCACAGACATCTGCCTGCCTCTGCCTCCTAAGTGCTGGAATTAAAGACATGATCTACCACAGCCCAGAAGTAACGCTCTTCTCTAAAGCCTGGTAGGAGCATGGCCTACTGGGAGAGCTTGCCTGTAACTAGAAAATAAATGACAACCACCCAGAAGTGAAGGGCTTGGAAATGATGACCCCCACACCCATGACTGTCTTCTTTTCACTCCAGTGTTCTAGAATATAGCTCGCTTAGGATGTAAGAAACTGGTGACCAATCACCTTCTTTCATCCAGCTCCTTCCCATGTGCAAGGCCCCATGTCAAGATGGCAGGACTTGGCTGTGGAGTTTGACCACGTTTTGTAAGTTCCTCATGGAGCAAGTCAACTTCATTACTAGAGTGAATAAGGGGGAACTTCCATACTTCCACCCCTTTTTTTTTCTTTTGTTCTCTCCTCTTTTATGTTTTTCCCCATCCCTTACCTCTTTCCTTATTCTAGGCTGAAAATGCTTGCCTAGACTTTTTACTTACAGGACTCCATCCCAAGGACATCCAACAGTCACTGTCGCAGGAACAAGGTGCCCCCTTTGGGGAACCACTTGAGTTACAGAGCACAAACATGAGGATGATTTCATTCCACTCCAGGCCGTGGCTTGTCTCGAGTATCATGTACTTAGGATCGCCCAATCTCTGTAATAGTTTAGAAACGGTGCTGCTTTTAGTTTTCCGCCAGAAGTACTCATTTCCCACACGATGAAACTGAAGTCAAAGAGGTTTAAGTGAGTTTCTTACCTTCATCCACGTTCCCTTAAAATATCACATAGCCACCTGCTCTTACCGCTATTCCTTGCTACATATTTGTCTGCTTAAAAATAAGGCGAAATTGAACAAGAAGAGCGTAGGCACTAGGTTTGTCACTGGGGTTGTTTTTCCTTCTTTTCTTTTTTTAGAAGAAAGACTCTGGTTCCAGATAATTGTGGTCCTGGAAATAGAACAGAATCTGGTACTTAAAAAGTCTTGGGTTCCCCTTCCAAGCTGTTCTCCGCAGGCCCCTTAATTCCAGTGTGTTAGCAAGAACAGGAGATCCTGCCTACCTAAAAATAAAACGAAATCGAACAAGAAGATTGTAAGCACCAGGTTTGCTTTTGGAGTTGCTCTTTCTTCTCCTTCCCTTTCCTTTATTTAATCGTTTACTCATTCATTTATTTGTCTTGTTATTAGTATTATTTTTTTTTTAGCACAGGTCTCTGTGTGTAGCTCTGGCTGTCCTGGAAGTAGCTATGTAGACTAGACTGGCCTTGAACTCACAGAAACCCATCTACCTTCCAAGTGCTGGAATTAAAGGTGTGCACTACACCCGACTCTTCTTTCCTTTTTAGGAGAACTCTGATTCCAGAGATGGACAGTCCTGGAAATAGGACTGGAAAAGCCTTGGGCTCCCCTTCTGATCTGGTCTTTGCATGCCACTTAATTTTTCCAGTGTGTTCGGGAGAGCAGAAGATCCCGAAGAGACACGAGGAAAATAACTCAGCCTCCCTTGTGTTCTCGTTAATGAACAGATTTTGAAGGACTTCTGGTCAGTTACTGGCCCTTGAGTGACAGATGTTATTTTCCAGACTTTTGGAAATGGTACACATGGAATCAGCGAGAGCTGTATCTCAGAATTTGACTGTTTCCGACATCTGTCATTAGAATGGCATTTATAGTGTGGATTTTGGGGATATGGACCTACCTTATTATTTTCAGTTTTTTTTTTCCTCTCACTTTTGACAACCCAGAAAGCACTGGCATACTGGGATCTGGCCTGTCCTTAGATTCCTGGGTAGAATTTGATATTTTGATAAAGCCTGCCTGCCAACTTATTGTATAAGACTAAATATCTCTGGGCAAGCAAAAGTCTGACCAAAACTAGAGGAACTGGGGTTTAACTATAGGTCACTGGAAATGGAAAATAATATTTTAGACTGTTTTTATGTTTTCAGTAATTCTGTTTTGATCCATGTTCAGTTGAATCAATGATAAATCATTAAATGTGCATTTTATGAGTCAGTTTTAACTCAGTGGTAATCTTACACATTGGAAACATATAAAATGTTCTAACGTTAATATAATAAGCCCAGAGTTTCAAAATAGAGTATTTTCTTTCCTCCAATCACTCATTCACTGGGCAGTTGTAGTTCACCAGGGGAAGATATACTGAAAATGTCTCCACAAGCCATGAAGTTAAATTGCTGTTAAAATCGAGTCAGCCAAACATGGTGGCACATGCGTTTAATCCCAGCATTTGGAGGCAGAGGCAGGCTTCTGAGTTCCAGGACAGCCTGGGATATATAGTGAGACCCTATCTCAAATAAAACAGAGGAACAAAGAATCAAGTTAAACTGTCTTCTCTTTTGCTTGTCTTCGGGTCTTGAAAAGTGCTGGAGTTTTCTGTTGAGAGTTTCTCATTCCCTCCTTTCTTTGGTTTGAGAACTCAAATACAGCTGAACATAAGTAAATAGAAATAAATTAATAAATGCTCTCAAGTAGGTGAGTTCCCAAAGGACAGCCTCACACGGTCTCTTGCCTCCTCTGTACTGCTGGGCACAGATCTAGACAAACTCAATGCCGCGTGCATATTAAGAGCTTAATAAATACAGATGGGGTGAATGAATGATTTATGACAGCAATGTCTGTTTAGCTTGGCGATAATACACACAAATTCTAGGGTTGTGTGTTTTTGTTTGTTTGTTCCTTTGTTTTATGGAATAAAAAATAAATAAATGAGGGGCTGGAGAGATGGCTCAGAGGTTAAGAGCACTGCCTGCTCTTCCAAAGGTCCTGAGTTCAATTCCCGGCAACCATATGGTGGCTCACAACCATCTGTAATGGGGTCTGGTGCCCTCTTCTGGCCTGCAGGCATATGCACAGACAGAATATTGTATACATAATAAATAAATCAATATTCTTTACAAATAAGTAAATAAATAAATGAACTCCCCATTAAAAGTTAGGAAGTTGATGGGAAATACTGAGAAACACTTAAGGGGCTAAAAAAAGAAATTCCTTGTGTCTAGATGGTTGAATGCACTTGCAATGTCTCTTGCCCTGGCTGACAACGCCATGGTTTCTATTTAAGGTTAAGTGTGCAAGATCAAGAGCCGGGGCTGCTCCTGGGCTAATACAGTGAGGAAAGGGGATGGGGGTAAAGAAGATTCTTGCTGTCCTGTCTCAGTGTCATCTCTTCTCTTTGCACGAGGTGGCTGAAGGCTGGGTTAGGTCCTTCTGTTGTTCTCCTGGGAGGTTTGACTTTGTCTGCCTGGCACAACATAGCCGTGCAGGCGAGCAAGGGATCACACCGACACAGCAGACAAGTGCTCCCTAAGCCACCACTCTGGGCTTGCTAAGAAACTCCTTGGTAAATAAACGCTGGCTCTCACACTGGAGTGTGCATTTCTTGCAGGGCAGAGCTCCAGTTTCACCTGTATCTTTGACCACTCTGTAGGGCAGAGTCTGTGCACAGGGCTTATGCTAATGTATTTCTTATTAGGAGATGGAGAATGCTGCCTATGGGAGAATGGGTTTTCGGATTGGGTACACCTAAGCTTGACCTCCTCTCTGCGTGTGCTGATAACTTTGTGGGGAAAAGGAAAAAAGAAAAGAATGTCAAACGCTTAATCAACAGTAGGCACCAACAAAACTGTGGCCAGTGGTTTGTTGATACCAATTTTCCTTTTACTTTCTTCCTTTCCTTTCCTTTCCTTTCTTTTCCTTTCCTTTTTTTCTTTCTTCTTCTCTTGTTTTTTTTAAATGTATTGTGTGTATTTATTTGTTTATTTTATTTTATTTTTGGTTTTTTTTGAGACAGGGTTTCTCTGTGGCTTTGGAGCCTGTCCTGGAACTAGCTCTTGTAGACCAGGCTGGTCTCGAACTCACAGAGATCCGCCTGCCTCTGCCTCCCAAGTGCTGGGATTAAAGGCATGCGCCACCACCGCCCGGCTGTTTATTTATTTTTTATTTTGAGTGAGAGGACAAGGGAGAGAGAGAGAGAGAATGTGTTGTCTAGGTACACGTGCGTGGAGATCAGAAGACAACTGACAGGAGCTGGTTCTGTCCTTCTACCATGTGAGAGGCCCCCGGGTTCAAACTCAGGTGGTCAGGTTTGGCAGCAAACACCTGAACCCACCGAGCCGTCTCACTCACCCTGCTTTCGGCCTTGTCTTCCTCTGGTTCAGCTGGCCACTAAGTGATTGATTGCTAGCCAGAATGTGTACACACAAGGCTTGTGAAATCAGGGCCTAGTTAGACAGCAAGTGCCGACATGAAGTTTGGGTCTTTGCTGCTCCAGGACTTGAGTCTTTCCAGCTTGGTAGCCATGTGTTGGCGAAGTGTGCTGATTTTCTCCATATGTCAATTCTGGGAGGGATTGAAAAGCAGAGTAGATTCATCTTGAGGTCACCAATGTCCTCTAGCAGTGAATGTTCTGCTTCTTCTTCTTCTTCTTCTTCTTCTTCTTCTTCTTCTTCTTCTTCTTCTTCTTCTTCTTGCATTTTTGGAAAATGTTCTGCTTCTTGATGTAAATGGTAATTTTGGGTTCTGTATCTTTGCCCCTTCTTAGTCATGAATTAGAAAGAATTTATTGAGCAACAATGCCCAGGTGATTTCTTCCAGACAGTAATAATACAACCTAAGTGTTTGAATTTGCTTTTATGAAAGAATGGAAGAGCTTCTTCATCTGACTTGTCTATGCATAAAAAATCATGGGCCTTCAAGGGAGAAGTATTGAATGTCTTGCTCAGCCTGAGGACCTTGATACCCTTTTGTTCAGGCCACGCATTATATCTGACCACGTCTTGGCTTCCAGTCAGGGATTTCCTCCTTTTCCTTGTCCTCATGGAACACAGTGAACGCTAACACCTTGGCTTGCTCTACTAGGATTCCTGCTCCTTGTTGTCATGGCGCTTCTTGCAGTCACCTGGTGAGATGCTTCCATTAGGCCTAGCTGGGTCCATTTTTGCTCTGGTTGAGCTAAAGCTCACTGTGTGCTCACTTAAGTCCAAGTGGATTAGATCAGTTGTTGGATTTAGATCAGTAGTTCTAAACGAACAAAAAGTATATCTGGACATGGAGTTTTCCATCTTCAGATTGCCACATAGAAAGTGACATTTTTTTCTTCCTCTTAGATATATACTTTCCTGACTCTTCAGCTCCAAAGGTGGCATCGTTTAAAGAACGCTGACAGTCAGTAAGCTTTGGTTTCATGTGGGTTTCATTTAGCTCACTGCTTCTTCCAAACACAGGCCTGGGGTATCTTGGGGATACAATCTCCAGGCTCCCCCATTCTTTGTGCAGGATTCACAGAGTCTAGTATAGCTGTTAAACACAGGCTTCCTCCGAATGTTCATGTTTTACGCAGTAAGAACCCACTTGATCCTGTCCAGAGTGACTCTTAGGAGCATCTGATGTCCTCTGAACACATTAGCAAGCTGTCACTGTGACTCTGTCACTAGGCTCATCTCCCGGTGTCTGCAAGTTCATTTTACCTAATTATTTATACACACAAACTTCTCCCCCTTCCTGGGATGGGTCAAGTCTGTGCTGGCTATGAAGCCTGGCAAGAAATGTCATGAATGCTTTGCCATCAAAACCGGTCACTTCTCTTGGGTTTTCCCAAATCTGAACATGAGTAATAGAAAATTCTATTTTTATAAGCGTTGAAAGTTGCATTTTTTTTTAACTTTTGTTTGCAAATGTAAATCCCAACACATAGCTCTGTCAGTTTAAAATGTGTGTGCCTGTGTTTGGACAGAGAATGTAAATTTAATCCTAGTAGGTGCCTATTCCGAAGACCATCTTCTCTCCAGTGTAAATGTGTACTTATCAAAACGGAATAAATGTATTCAGAAACGGGAGAGTAAATGGCCTTTTATTCAGATGGCTCTTGCATGCCACCCCCACCCCCTGGATAATAGTGAAAGCTTTATTATCAGTCTCTTCATTTCCCTTCAGTTTTAGATGTGGAGGGCAGAGCAAGAAAGCATTTGGGGGCCAGTTGTTCTGAATCAAAACAAATCAAGAATTGGCAAGTGGTGGTTTCCTAGCTCTTTGCTGATCTGATTGGTGTCATTTTCCCAGCTAGGGAACGCTGTGTTCATTCATCCTTAGTTTTCTTCTGCGAACTGGGCTTAGTGGGCAATGTAGAAACCCTCTCACATAGATTAAATGGCCCCATAGATTAAGACACCTTGGATCTGGAGTCCCTGACTGCCTTTTCTTGCCCTGGGGAGTTTCTCCTCACATCGTCTCTGCTTGACAAGGACAGTCAGGGTTTTTTTTTTTTTTTGTTTTGTTTTGTTTTGTTTTGTTTTGTTTGTTTTTTTTTTCAGGTGACTTCGCAGACTAACATAGGAAGGGTCTGGTACTAACATAGGAAGTTATGCTAGTGGTGGCCCACTTCCTCTGCCCCATTGTGGTTCACACATTTGACAAAACCCAGAAAAAAAAAGGCAGCAGGGAGAGAAGTTAGGTTCACTTTGTCTTAGCGGTATAATTATGTAATAGGGTCATCTAAAAGTGACAGGCTTGGTAATGAAGTGCTGTTCAGTGGGCTGAATTTCTGAGAACGCTACTACCGAGCATTTCTCTGGCTTTGAGATCGCTTTCCCTGCCTAGCTACCCAGTTTGCAAGACTGCAGGTGAGAGTTCTCTTTTCCCGTTGGGTTTTTGAGACAGGGTTTCTCTTTGTAGTCCTGACAGTCCTGGAACTCTGTAGACCAGGCTGACCACCAACTCAAGAGATCTGCCTGCCTCTGCCTTCCGCGTGCTGGGATTAAAGGCGTGCGCCACCACCATATGGCAAAATGATGAGTTTTCAAAACACACCCATAGGACGATATTTGGGACCGTGTGCCTGGGCTCTCTCAAAGGGACATAATAATATTCATTTATTTACTACCCTCACCCCAACATGAAGTCTTTCTATGAACCACAACTGGCCTCCAGCTTACCTCAGGCTTCTGGGTAGGTAGTATGCCACCTTGTTCTGCTTTGAGTTCTAAGAAGAAGGACATCAGATAGAAATAATGGTTATGGTAATGTTATGTGACAACCAGCCATGTTTGAAATCACTTCCCCTGGGCAGGGCAATATCTATGCTCTGTGCTCAGCTGGGTGTCATTTAATGGTCTTCCTTAGACCCTGAGCATTTGGACAGGCTGTAGATTACTGAGGGAAATACTCGTGTTTAGCTAGGATGGACCGAACAAGTCTGCTGCAATTACTCCCTTTTAAACTGTCTGCTGCTCTGGCCTTGTGGAAACATGGCCACACTCGTGCATTCTTTCCAGTTGATAAATATGATGTAGTCGCCCGGCAGGGAAATTCTGTGGAAAGAATGACAAGCAGGGGGTACCTTTGGAGGATGCTGAACGAATGGGGGTGATGGGGAACAGAAGTCTGATGTAGGCTGGGTGCCACCCAGGGAGGATGGGCGCTGAGTCAGGAGCACCATCGTTTTCCTGTGGGGATGGATGCACCCCGTGAGTCAGGACCCTTACCCGAAGGGCAGTGGGCTTAGAAGGGCAGCTATTCTGTTGGTCCCTGCTCTTTCCCTGGATGTAATTAAGGAGACTTTAGAGGAGGAATCTTGTGCTAAAGCCTAGCTAAGAGGCTGCGCTCATCTCTCTCCTCAAATCCCTAAAGCCGAGTTTGATTTTAATATTTTTCTTTTGGATTTGACTTTGCTGCCTTGTGAAGGGGCAGCAGGTGGGGAGGAGAGAGAGGAGGGTTCCTGGGGAAGTGGAAACCTTTCTGGAGACCCATTTTTAATCTCCATGATGGCTCAGTAATGTAAGCCCTGAGAGTTGGCAAAAGAGGGAAAAGTGCAGGATTAATGGCATTGCGCCTGCTTCCCTGATACCCTTTCAAAGGCCAGCTAACCAGCTGGCTCCTTCCTGTTCCAAATGTACTCCTGCTCAAATCCCAAGTTTTCTTGTTTTCTTTTTGACTGATTTTAAATTTCTTTTCTGATTCTGAATTTTAGTACTGAAGAGAGGGAGGGAAGGGGGTAGGCGCACAAGAGAGAATGAACATGCATATTCGTGCATATGTGTGTATGTCTGTCTTTCTGAGAGAAGAGGGAGATAAAGTGTGTGTGTGTATTTGTGTGTTTTATATGACTTTGTAAAAGATGCCTAGAAATTCATATATAAACAGAAGACTTTATAGCAAAGAGGTGGTTTACTGCGTGGTAATTTGGGAATTTTTTTAAGTGACACTTTTCTTTAAATTGAAGCTCTAATTTGTGTGTGTGGGTAAATAGATATGTGTACATATGCCCATGCATGCATGTAGATGTGTGGGTTTTTCCAGGTTTAATCCCCTGCAATACAGTAATTCCTCCGTAAGCAGAGTAAACGTCCAATAGCCTCAATTCTTAGGATGTTCCAGGTACAGCGTAAGTCCATAGCCGGCTTTGCATTTTACAACGTTGATGCTTTTGTCACATGCCGGTTGAGGACTTTCAGGAAGCTACGTTATGTGCACCACAGTGGAGCAGTGTGGACTATAGCTGAGTGTTGGGGCATGCCCATGGGCACCTACAGTTCTGAGTGGTCACTAATGAAAGTCGCTTTGGATGTGAGTGGCGGTGCCAGGCAGGAAGGAAGCAAACGGTATTTGTTTCATTGACTCTAAAGGAGAACATGATTAGTTTCGGGCTTGAAACCCTTGAAGCGGGTCTGCAGAGCCAGGCGCAGAAGAATAAGAGCTCTGCCTGTGTCCTGTTATTCTGGTAATGCCAAATCCCATTAGTTTTCTGGGTAAACATTCTCATTATTTTCTGTCATTTGCATCATCATTGAAAGGTAATTAACGACAGTAACATTTTCATAGAACACTCAGGCCAGGGTGGGTCTTAATAACTTCCCTTTATTCTTGCATGAAGTTTTTTTTTTCAACGCGAAGCTACCTGGGGTTCTTATTACAAAGTGGATGCTGTCAGACCCCCCGTGGGGAGATTGGGCCAGCCCCCTGGAGTGGAGGCTCTTTCTAAATTGACTCAGGATGATGCTTGCTAAAGTGCTGTAGTACAGGTGTGACCAAGATGGACAAGCAGGGCTTTCAGGATCCTGGATGAAGTTGAGTCATGGGCGGATTTGGTCACTGGCCACTTTCTGAACCAGAAGTGCAGCGACTGTGGCAAGTGGTTAGTGCCCTGCTTTAAAGTATGGCTTATCCAGGCTGGCCTGAGAGATGGAAGCCCCGCCCCCCGCACCCCCCAGGATTAGGGGTGAGCTCACATGCTGGGCTCCATGGGGGGCCTTAGCATCCTTCAGGAGTGCCAGCACTTCAGATGGCTAGGCTGCATCCCACAGTGGTCAGCCTGAATACTTCTTGCCTCACAGCCCCAAATCCATTTTCACACAGCAATCCTCAGTGGATCTCAAGGATCTTTTTTTTTTTCCCCATGCCTTTCTCCCTAAAGACCTCCAATATGGCCTTGGCATGGAGCAGATTTCTCTAGCTCTGAAATATTAACAGCATGGCTGACTTGTTCTTGGAGACCTTTGCTTCTGTCCAAATGGCTTTTCCGTGCTTCATTTGTTGACAGATTGGAAAATGCTAATGTTTTCCCTTTTTATTTCATTGTACTGATATGCCAGGAGGTGTTTGTTCAGTAGAAAGTTCACTTAGAAATCAACATGATGGCAAATCACGGCTATTTCTGGTTCTGAAAGAAAGATAAAAGAAGGGGATGCCATTCACCTGCTCATCAGTCCATGCTAACTTTCAGTTTTCTTCAGTACGCTTGTAGAAGTCCAATTTTGTATGTGTGTGCGCCTGCGTGCATGCTTCCATGCATGAGTGTATGTAGTGATGTTACAGACATATAAATATCCTACAGAGTGCCCAGATATGAGACAGAGCACACAATCTTAGATGTAGAAAATTGTAATGGTATTTTGTAATAACTTATCGAAAATGAAACTGTTGATTCATTTCTCTCTTACACACACACACACACACACACACACACACACACACACACCATGTCCTGCAACTACCCAGATGTTCTTTGCTACAGCCTTCTCATCTCAGGAAAAACAAGTTTTTTTCTCTTAGAAAGGCTTCTCAGAAACCTTGATAGCCTCTGCTCCTTTTCCTTGTCCACATCCAATGAATCTGCATGCCTGGTTGCTGGAGGGTATGGATGCATCCTGAAGTAATCTATACACTGCTCCTGGTATCTTGCCCACCCATCTGTGGTCATCCCCTGTCTGACCATGGCAATAACCTCCTTGCCTTCTGTTTCCACATCCCACAAATTCTGGACTGCTCAGCTGCCACCAGAGGAATGTTTGCACAAATCATCCCCTCTCTTCTCAGAATCATCAGTGATACCCCATCTCCCAGTGAGAGTCACAGTCTTTACTGTGACCTCAGGGTCCTAAGGTTTTATGCCATTCACTAATACTCCTCTTCCTATCTATTGAGTATCTCCTGGTTGGAAATACTTGGCTGTAGAAGTGGTTTATTTGCATAGGTTTTTGAAAGTTGACTCTCCTTCACCCCCAAATCTGACATTGAAGTATTTTAGACTTGAGGGTTAGGGATGCACAGCCCAAACCAGCAGAAGTCGCTTTCTTCCTATATCTAAAGTGGTTTTCCCAGTAACGATTTTCCCATCAAACATGTCCTATGAAATACCTAATTTTCCATGGTATGCTTGGTGTTTAAACTTCAGACCTTGTTGGCAGATGCTCAGGCAATGCCTAGTGGTGGCCTCTACAGTTGGGAGTAGGTGTCATCTTCCTCTGGATGTCACTGGGCAAAGTTTATTTCAAAGGCTTAGTAAAGATGGGGCCAATTGAAGTATCTTATCTGGATTGGTGTATGCCAGGAATATACATGAATGTATGTAAAAAGTGCCCAGAATCTGTACCTTCCCTTTCCAGACTGTGAGCATTGAAGGGGCTTTAGGATGCACAGGGAATGGCTCAAGGCAGAGAGACAATGTCATTGGTCCCTACCTTGAGTTTTGGTTGTGCTGATGCAAAGAGGTTCTTTCTCAGCCTCACTCAGGGTAATCCTTCAGCTTGAGCCCTCTTCAGTGTAGACGCAGTCTATGAGGGGAAACTCTTCTGGAAGGAAGATTACCTATGTCAGAAAAGTAAAAGACGAAATAAAGCCTGTGGCATTGAGCCCCATGTCTACCTACGATGCTGGGTGGCTCTTCCCAAGTTCATTTGAACTGCATGTTTGCATTTGTGGCACCAGAGCAATGATTTTGATCACACCTTCTCTGTCTTCGTGACTTTCCTCCTCAAGGGCATTGCTAACAAAGGAGTCTAGCTTTGAGATTTGTCAACTGCCACCTTATTATCCTATTAGTCAATTACGACTGCTCCAGAGCAGGGTAAGTGACAGCACGGCCGATTACAGCAATTTGTCTGCCGTTCTCATAGCCTTGTTCAGCACATCATCAGGCTGTTTAAATTTAATGATAGGACTTTTCCGCGTATTGGAGAGCGCTTAACATACCATCAGAATGTTTAGAATAAACCCCGGTGACCTGAATGGATACGGCCTTCCTCAGCACTGCATGTAGAGTGGGCTGTAGTCCTGATTAGCAAAACTGATTCCAATTAGGAGAGGCAACCTATTGTCTAGAGGATGTGAGGCTGGTTCGCATAAAGCAGTACAGGAAGGTCAAATTTGGGACAATATTACACACACACACACACACACGCACACACACGACGCTGGATAATAGGGATCAGTCTAATAAATTCACAGACCAAAAAATTATTTATAAATGCATTTTCGCGTAGGTTCAAAGTGCAGGAAAACGGCAACCCATTGAAGTTTGCTTTCCTTAGGTTGATCCTTGTAACCAAAGAGGTTTCATGTAGATAAATGCCACACCATTGCAAGCTTACTGAGAAACTAGACATTTGGAGTTCATGGGTGAAGAAGGAGCTACAGACATGGGGGCAAGAGCTTGTACCAGCATCACCAGGAATGCATCTTAGAGAAGGAGCACTGTGGTTAAGAGGGACAGAAATTGCCCTCTGTTAATCTTTGCTCTTCCAGCTAAGGAAGTTACTATAGTAGTGTGTGTATTGCAATGGAAAGACAGTCTGTAAAAAGAGATGGAAGTGGGTGTCCAGATGGACTCTGGATATTAGTATATGAGATGATGTATTGGAGGACCTGTGAACTTGAGCTTGTTCCTCCTTTCAGTTTTACTGATGCACTTGAGGAACTCGCAGTATCAACTAAGTAACTAAGGGACCAATGCTAATGTCTTGTTAATTGAGAGCAACATCAATATTTCCAAACTTGATTCAGTTTTATTGAGCTCACAGGGTCCTTAACCAACTTGATAGTCAGCATGGCTTTGCCTCCTCTGACTTTAAACTCAGGATTGGGATGCCCCTAGCCTCTAGCCAATCAAAAATCAGAGTTTTTCAGAGGCTGGAGAAGTGGCTCAGTGGTTAAGAGCACAAGCTGCTCTTCTAAAAAGGTCTCAGGTTCAATTCCTAGCACTCAGATGGCAGCTCCAAACTGTCTATAAATCCAGTTCCATGGGATCTGACACCCTCACACCAGTGCACATAAATTTAAAATATCAGTTTCTCAATCTTATTTACATATGAAAATTCCTTATAGGTAGGAATCGCCTGTGTTTTACAGGAATTTCAGGAGCATCCCTGGCATGCACTCCCCCCCCCCAAAAAAAAGTATAGAAATTGTCAAAGATCCACTGGGAATTAAAGACCACTTTTTTTTTTTAAAACTATTGATAGTGATCCAAACTTTACATTGTCAATGTCTAATATCTTTGATAATATTCATAAACAAGACTTTTGACGTATACTTGATCAACATTAGTGAGTAATACTATATGACAAATAAGGTAGTGTTGATATATATGCTCCTTAGTTTATTTGGAAAACCTCTTTTTTTTTCACCCACTTCTCAAGCTTGCTTAAAATGACCTTCTAAGGGAAATAATTGTTTTGTTCATGTAAAACCTCTAATTATTTGCTAAAGTTCAGCTATAGGTTTCTCTGACTAAGCTGGGTAATTAGCTAACATGAGTATCGTGAGCATGAGGCAGAACAAAGAGTCTGTGACTGTTCCTCTGGAGCTAGACCTGTGATGATGATGATGATGATGCCTTAACTTTGCCATATTGCTGTCCTTCCATCAGACAAGACCACTGAGAGAGAAGTTATTTGGAGGATGCTGTTTTCTGAGGCTGGAAGGAAGAGAGACACATGTCTTCTAGCAGTATCCAAAAGGTGTACTACGTGGAACACTTTGTGTATAGTCATGGTGTTGGGGTAAATAGTGATTGCCAACATCAGAAGTTGCCACGTCACTGTGAGGATAAAGTAGTTAGGTTGTTAAGCCCATCAGAGTCTTATTGGAGTCCCCAGAGCTGGGCTCTAGACAAGTCCTGGGAAATGTGAACTCATCGGCGAAAACAACTCCACCTCCTCAGGGAAGTTATGTTCTCCTGGCTGCATATTTTAATTAAAATGCTAGTCCCAACACAGGTTATAGTGCAAGGAGACTCTCAGCCAAAACTGTTAGCCACGTGTTTTTACTTAACGCACCATATACGTTTTAAATGCTCGGGATGGCTCAGTGGGCTAAAGCACTCTCCACAGAACCCTGATGACGGTGGAGTTTGAGCTCCAGAACCTACGGTGGAGGGAGAGGATTGCTTCTTGTTCTCTAACTTCCATGGATGTGCATAGACCCCCATACATCTCACACACACACACACACACACACACACACACACACACTTAATTAAAAAAAATTTGAATTAGTTACAGTATTGATGAAGGTGATGGGTGAGAGTGTCAGAAATTTCAGAGAAACTGTGGTTCAAGTAAAACAGGATTTCCTTTCTTACTTGCCAGAAAGTAGGTGGCTAGAGACTGGGAAGTAGGCTCCATGAACCCCAGGGACTTGGCTCCTTGAGTTTAATTGCCCCATCATATGAAACTCGTTACTTCCATTTTTAAATTAAAGATCACTGCCCCAGCTCCACCTACCACAACTGCATTTCATACCATGGAAAAGGGGTAGAGAAGGACTCTTCCCTTTCTAGACAATTCTTATAACTTTTGTTTTCTATCATTCCCTTCATGGCTGCAGGAACTTCTTGTAAGTCACCTCTGGGTCTAGACATAATATATTTGGATCAACCATATGAATATCATCAAGGATGGGTTTTACCTCTGAAAGTGATTGGATTAATAACTAGGAAGAGAACATAGGTGTGGGCTAGCTGGGGCTTGTACCCTGGTTGTCCTGCTTACTAATTAAGGCACCGCAAAGTACATGCCAGATGCCAACAGCGACCCCATCAGGGCCTAGGGCCAGTCAAGGGAGGTAAAGGAGAAGAGAGAATTTTCCCCAGGCCTTGACCAGAAGGTAGAGTTCTCTGTACCTGTAGTCCTAGTATTTGGGAGGCAGACAGGAAGATTGGGTTTTTGAAGCTAGCCTCCGCTACGAAGGAGTTTGAGGCTACCCTGGACTACATGAGATTTTATAGCAACACTTCGACGCCCCTCCCAAATATGTAGCTTAGATAAGCAGAGACGTAGAGAACACAAGTGTGGTCAACAGTACAAGGAAATGCTGCCTTCTGGCTTCCCTTGGTGCCAGGGTTCAAGAGCTATTAGCTAAGACTTGTATGCTATATGTAAGACCATACAGCATATAGTGGTGGCCTCCAGGAAAAAGGCTTAGCAGGTGAGGTGTCTGTGTAAACTTTAGTTGTTTGTTTTAGTGCTGTAGTTTGCTGAGATTTTGCTCTTAATGTGTTCTTATAAATATTATTCAGAAAAATTGCACTAGAGTTGAATAGAGTCACCTTATATTGTTAGAACCATCTTCTAACTTGTGGGTATTTGATCAAAAAGTGAAGTCAGCTAAGCAGAGTGGGAAAGCTCAGATGGGAACACCTAAAAGGTGGTTGGAGCATTGCTAGAACGACATTTTGCTTGGTATTAAGTCTTAAGCCATGTCTTGGAAGACTGACTACAGTACGTTCCTCGTGGAGGCAGGATAAAGAAATATCAGTTATATAAATATTCTGAAGGAACAGACAGGCCTACCTGAAGAGTTTGCGGTGGATGTTTTAGAAAACTGAGACCTGCAGCAATTACATTCTGTCCCCTAGAGCATCTGATCAGCAGTGTTTGTTATACGTTAGGAACAAAGACAAAGATGGTGCCTTCTCAGGGAAAGAAAGTGTTCTTGGTAGGACTGTTGTGCAAGGTTGCATTGCCCGTGGCATGTGCTTCCTGACTAGTGTTCGCATTTTATAGATGAATGACTGAGGCATGGACAGACAAGGGAGCTGCCCGGAATCACGTTGCTAGTGAGTCCAAAGTTGAAATTCCAAGTTCACGTTCTCACCATCTGATAGAAGGTTCTAAGCTTTTCTTTTCTTTCATTTCCTTTCCTTTCCCTTTCTTTTTTTTGTCTTTTTTTCCGTGTTTTGGTTTAAAGCTTTTGATCTCTGTCTTGTATTTTATGGGTTTTCCAACCAGGAAGATTGAAGCCTTCCAATAACAGAATAAGTCTATTTCTGTGCTACCTCATGCTTCTAGAATGCCAACTTTCTGAAATTGATAACTGGGATGGACATAATCAATTGGCTTGGTTAGAATGAAATAAATGTCCAGAAACTAGGCCATTCTGCAAGGTTTTGCCTGTCAGTGGCTGGCGATTGGTTCAGTATCTGGTTTCTACCTCTCAAGTTGAACTTGCTTTTGGAATTTGTCTTATGTTTTTTGCTCAGCCAGTTTGAAATGGGATAGACACACTTGTGGAGTCTCACTGATTCAAGGCTTACTATCAAGGGCCTAGCTACGTTTTGTTTGTTATTTGTTTTCTGTTTTTTTTTTTTTTAATTTCTTTTTAGGGGTGGAAGAACCAGGCTCATTTTTATGTTGTTCTTAGTAGCTACCAAATCTTTGTGGAATGGAATTGAGTGCCAGGTCTGTTGTATTGTGGTTCTACTAGAACCCCTACAGGGGGCGAGAAATACGCAAACCCTGGAGCCCTGGTGAACAGCATTCCTCATGATTCATTCTATACCCAACTCAGGAAGATTTAATTCCTGCAATACTCAAATAATTTCATGCTGGAAACCAGCTCTCTCTAAAAATATAACTTTGGATATAGTAGAGTAGCCCTTTTTTTTGTTGTTGTTGTTGTTGTTCTCTAAGCCACATGCCAGGTATTCAGCAAATGCACTATCTCCCTCGTGGTTTATCACAACACTATGAGAGATACACAGTCAGAGCCACCACGTGAGCACAAAAATCTCAAATATCCCAGGAACTATCACCGAGTTGAACTTGTACCCAGTCATGCATCCTTCTCACTGGTTTTGAAATTTGGTCCCCTGGGCTCAGACTGTTAAGCACATTCTACTTTTCCTTTCCACCTCCTATGGCCCCTGATGAGTGAGCAAAGGGTCATTGTCTGGTGTGGAAGACTACAGGGGTTCTGACTTTCCTGAGAATGCAGGAGCCAGGAGGACTCCAACTATGCCCTGAGTTAAAATATGAAGCAAACGGAAAACTGAAGCATTTTGTCAAAGGATGCCTATAAACTTTAGAGTCTGAAGAGAAACTCGGATATCCCGCATTTGGGACTACGGGAAGAAACAGAGGAAGGGCAGCAGAGAAAGTGCTGATGGGTCCAAGAGGCAGTTTCAGCAAGCGTTCCTCCACTGTGCCTGGAGCCAGGCTGCATCCATTCCCCTTCTCTTGCTGAGCTATCACGCGCACCTGTAGGTGGAAACTGTGCAGCTCCTCTTCACTATGTACCAGAACTGACAATTCTAGGTCTTACTTCCTTCTCTGTTGCTTTTCATTTTAAGGGAAACTAGAAATCCACTTTAGGGTTCCTTCCTCCTCCCTTGCTACTACTAATGTCAATATTGCCAGAACAACTTTAGACTTTAGATATTAAGAAGCACTGAGCTAATATCACAGTTCGATGTTGCAGTTAAATTTACATGTGGATCTCTCGGCAAGCTCCATCTTTTAATATTTACTTAAAATATTTGCTTTTGCATGTATACCTGGCCATTTGTAGGAGTGCACTGAAGATGCGTGTTGATTTATTTGCTTCGCTCTTGGGTGGATAATGCTGGCTATCCTGAAGTGTGTTGGAAGGGGGCCATTATATCAGCTGTTTCTTATTCTGAAGAATCAATGATAGTTGGGCTCTGCCTTGGTAAACTATTCTGTGGGCTTCAGCAGCGCCTAACTGGATGTTTTCTAAACAAACCACTATATGTAGATCGTTTTTGTAGGTAGGTCTCTAATGTAGCCCTCAGGGGGAAACATCAGCAGCCCTGTATTAACCGAGAAACCACTTCTGTGTTGCATTTTGATCCATTTAAGCTAAACTGATTAACACTTTTTGAAAAGCAAATCTAAATCCTTGTGCTAATCAAAGGAAATTGAGCCGCGCTGTTACTCCTCGGTGTTACGGAGCTGGAGAGACGCGGCAAGCTCCTCCTTTATTTTATTTTTTACTAATCACACCGCATATAGCTGGGTTCAGTGCCCACCTCCTTCCTCAACAAGCCTCCCTCTCCTCGGTGCTTGTTTAATAAAACTGCACAGCGGGTGAATATTGGAGTTTTAGTGGGATTTGAGGAAGTTCATTTCCGTGCAATGGATGAACGGATGAGTGTTTTAGGTTGGGGCAGGGTCTGTTTCAAGCTTGCTGCTAAGAAAAGTGTGCAGCCTGTTGCACACCCGCGACACACTGGAACACGACTAGAAAGCTGAATCGTTTGGTTTGCATCACTCTGTGTGTTGTTGACTCGTCAGTGGCTGTGCGTCAAGGGTGGATGGGCCTCGCTGTCCAGCTCACACATCCACCGCTGATGGTTTCATTCAAGAAAAGCCTTCATGTTTACCTCTGCCCTCTCCGAGTAGGTGCAGGCTGCAGCAACTGTGCATCCTCGCCTTTATGTCTGTGTGACTCTATGCTTTATTAAGCATTGCTTTCACCGGGGCCTGTGCCAGCCCCCCTAGCCCACACACAATTCCATTCATCGTGGGCTGTGATTAGAAATGAGACATTCTTCTGGCTTTCACGCTGTCTGGCGTGGAGCAACTGATACCAGGGAAAGAGGTGGGAATGCAAAGGGGGGCGGTAATCATAATATTTAGTTTTATTCTTTTCGTGCTTAACCAGAGTTGAGGAATTTTCAGAATAGAATTGTGTTGTTTCAGGGATATGTCCATTTTTAACTTCTACTTGCACAAAGAGACACCCATGAGGCTCTTGGAGGATGCACAGACAGAGGAAGAGCTTTCCTTTCATTCACCCTCTCCTAGTCTCCTGAGGCCTCTCCTAAGTGAACCGAGCAAGCCAGAGCCACAGGGTGTGAAGGTAGAAGCAGGTTATACCTTCCTGCTATGAAATCTTTGAAGTTTTCTTACAGATGATGACTTCTGAAGCAAATCTCTGTCCCACCAACCAGCTCCCAAATGATGGCAGAGGGGCATTATTACTAATTGTTAATTATTTAATTAAAATATATATGGTTATTAATTATATTAATTATGAAAGCTCAGCCCGTAGCTTAGGCTTTTCCCTAACTAGCTCTTATAACTTAACCTATAATTGTATTAATCTATGTCCTAGCACATGGCATTACCTCTTTCCGTCTTGCACCTCCTCTTTCCTCTCTATGTCTCCTGACTTCTCCCATGTGCCTCGATTCCTCCACTTCTTCCTTTCCCTTTAAAGAAATCCCACCTATACCTCCTGGCTAGCTATCGACTGTTCAGCTTTTTATTACACTAATCACAGCTAATACATCTTAACACAGTATGCAAACATCCCATGGCATTTCCTCTTTTTTGTCTAAATAAAAAGGAAAGGTTTGCTCGTGCTCCAGGACCACGAGGGGTGCACCCACACACTAAGACAATGGGGATGTTCTATTGGGATCTCACCAAGGCCAGCTGGCCTAGGTCTGAAAAAGCATGGGATAAATCCAGACTAGCTGAACATAGCGGACAATGAGGAATACTGAGAACTCAAGAACAATTGCGGTGGGTTTTTGATCCTACTGCACGTACTGGCTTTGTGGGAGCCTAGGCAGTTTGAATGCTCACCTTAGGAGACCTGGATAGAGGTGGGCAGTCCTTGGGCTTCCCACAGGTCAGGGAACCCTGATTGCTCTTCGAGCAGATGAGGGGGGGGGGGACTTGATCGGGGGAGGGGGAGGGAAATGGGAAGCGGTTGTGGGGACGAGGCAGAAATTCTTAATAAATAAATAAATTAAAATAAAAAATAAAAAAAAAAAAAAAGAAAGAAAAAAAAAAAAAAAAAGGAAAGGTTTTAATGCTAACATAGTAAAATAAGAATAAAAACAATAAGATAATAAGAATAAGATAATAATAAAAAGAATAAAACAATAAGAATAATTATCAGGTAAGAATTGCATTCACAAGGTCCTGTCCATTTGTATTTGGGATATTCAGAGAAAATATGATCTATCTTATCTTGATGAATTTAAAGTTTTATACCTAAACCATTTTTATCATAACTTGTATTCCCATTCTAAAATTATCTTTTTAGAAGTCAAAACATTTTCTTATATACACAATTTAAGCTTTTAATGTTTCTCAACTTTATAAGCTTTATATCTCTTATGTAAGGTTTTTTTGAATGTGGTAACAAGGAAAACTGTAACTATAACTATCTCATCTTCAACTCCATGAAAGAGTCAATAAGGATATAATATTACCTGAGTAAACAGGAAGTGCAGAGCAAGCAACTTTCAAAGCTATAAGAATGACAGAAACAGCTGACTGCCTGGACAGTCACCCAGGGTTCCTCTGCATTGTTGGGGCACCCATCTTCATGTCACTGGGCTGGAATATCTGATAGATGTTTTTGTGGAGCAGGAATTTTTAAGGGCTTTTCTATATAGTCTTGGCAGAGTTTGGCAGTCACCTGCTTTACCACATTGAAAGCAAACTTCATTTGAAGTTTCTTCAATGCCCATTATCCTTTTTTTGAAGTGAATTGGTGCTGCCAAGAGCAGACATGTTTCACTGTCATAAGAAGCCTTATGATATTAAAACATCTTAAATCCCATAGTCTCTCAATCTCTGAAGTGTCTGAAGATAACCTCTTTATCTAAAATATATGTTTAACCTTAAAAACATACTTAATCTGACTACAAGTTTGATTATTATAGATGGCTAACTACTTACCTATATTTCTTAATTATCCTAAACAGTTTGTGATAATAACCTTCAAGGACTAGAACTTTACATTACATTTTAAAATGAGCTTCAGACTTCATACAGTTCAGATTTTTCAATGTACATACAAGTCTATAGTGCACCTGCTGATACTATTAGGGTAGCCTGTACTCCAACTGGTCTGAGGTCCTTGAATAGACTCTTCCTACCCCCAGCTGCCTGCATGGTTCCTTACCTCCAAAAACCCTTTCCAAGTAGCCATTGCTAGCAGGTCGACGTGGCAAGGACTACTCTGATTACCATTTGCTGGATGTGATAATAGTGAACGGTCTCCAATAGCAAAAGATGAGTATCAATAGATATTATCTTTAGTGCAGAGTCTGTGTGGGCCCGGGATTTAAATCCTAGCTAGTGTGTATGGCCGATGAATGTTCTGTAGCTACAACCATCTGGTGGTTTTTGCTGCTGTTTTCTCTTGCTGTGCCTTTAGGAGAGAAGAAGGCTGAGCACTGTCTGCTGAAGAGTGATTGCTGAAATCACTTGGAAATGGTTATAATCTTAAGAGTGGCAGCATGGAGGCCAGCCTGGTGGAGACACTTTCTCAACTAAGATTCTCATCTTCCAGATGACGCCAGTCTGGGTCACGTTGGCATAAAACTAGCTAATACCAACAGTATGTAGCCTATAGTACTCTGTCTTAATTGTACTCTTTTGTGCTTATCTTGATCCCTGGCATTCTATGGGCCTGGGCCTGCCTTTGCTCTCAGACCACCAACTGTCTGCCCAAAATGTAATGTTCAGATGTGATAGACACAGAGAACCTAAATCCATGATTATCACTAAGGGACTGATTGAATGGCCTATCTAGGGAAAATTGACTTCTGGGGCACATCTCAGGTTCAGGGTCAGGATTTGTCCCTATCTCTCCCCCCCCCCCCCCGCCCAGTCTTCTCTCTCCTACCTACCTGTCTTCTTGCCTTTTAAACTAAATTAAGCAATCGCAAATTTAGCTTGCTTGGATTTCTCTGATTACCATTTTCTTACTAGGCCGTCACCTTGAACGTACTGTTACATAGTAGAAAATTTTCACGAAGCTCATTAGTGTTGGCTTTTAATAGTGTTTTTCATTGGAGTAAGGTTTGTGAACACTTAACTTCCATTGTCCTGAGTTCTCTGGGTGGGGAGCATGCATATTTTACCCTGTGCAGTCTGGGAGGAGCTGTGGTGTGGGTTTTGGTGTTTCCGTTCAGCTTTTCCGAGTGGCTTCGACCACGAAATCACTGTCAGTCTTCTGAAGGCGGAAGCCATATTGGTCAACTGACATTTTCTGTTTCAAGATAAACAGTGACCTGGGCTTTCAGAGGCTGGCTGCCTGGGGTGTTTGGAGTTCCCCAGTAGAGTCTCTGTAGCAATGTGGGTTGGTTGGTGTTTGCTTCCAGTCATTGCTTTTACAGCTGCCTCCAGTTCTGAAACCACAGGGGTATTCTGAACTCCGAGACTCAAGTTGCCTCACTTCTGTGTAACTATGACAGAGTCAACAAATGATCAACACCCGTGATAATTTCTGTGAGCCTGTGAGGTAATAGCTTTTCAATGAGTGGGAAATGTCGGCTGGCCCTGCTGTCAAAACCAAGAGTCATTCATGAATTCGTTCCTTTGCCCACTTCATAGGGAGCCACACGATGAACCAGGCAATGCTCCTGAATGGTAGACAGAGCAACGAACTGGATCCAGAGTTCCAGACTTTCTCTTTGAAGTGCCAGAGAGCATTTTACACCCTGTCGGTTTTACTGTGCCTAATGTAGCTATTGCGCTTAGCTGAGGTTTGCACAAAAGCAGACAGAACAGCAATAAAGCGAAGGTTGCTAAATGCCAATGAAAGTTGATTTATAAAAGCAGGTAACACATGGACCGTAGGTTACCACCCTTGCGTCAGATCACAGGTTGCTCTGATGAGTGTGCGTCCTCACCATCTACACTGAATTTTCACCCGGTAGTTATGTTTATTGTGAGACGGTGTGCTCCTAAACACAGCGCCTCATTCAAAGCAAAATCATCCAGCGCTGTTGACCGCTTAGGTTCCTCGAATCAAGGAATCTTCCAAGGGGGCTCTGTAAAGTGCTCGCCTTGCCTTGCAAGCGTGAAGGCCTGAATTTGAGCTCCAGAACCCACATAAAATAAAACTGGCTGTAATGATGTGTGCTCCTGCAATACCAGAGCCAAAGTAAAGACAGGCAGATCGGCCGGGTGGTGGTGGTACACACCTTTAGTCCCAGCACTCGGGAGGCGACAGCTGGTGGATCTCTGTGAGTTCAAGGCCAGACTGGTCTTGCTAGTTCCAGGTCAGGCTCCAAAGCCACAGAGAAACCCTGTCTCAAAAAACAAACAAACAAACAAAACAAAACGAAACAACAACAACAACAACAAAAACCAAAACAGACAGATCTCTAGAGCTTGCTGGCTAGCAAGCCTCACCCACTTGGTGAGTTCCAGTCTAGTGAGAGACCTCATGTCCAAGATAAAGTGGATGGGGTCCAGAGTAATGACACCCAAAGTTGCCTTCTGGCCTCTCCATGCATGCACACACACAGACACAGACATTCTTCCATGTCTATACACAGACATTCGTGTACTTCATCCTAAAGGTTAAGAGGTTAGTAGACCCACCAGAAAGTCAGTTGCATCAAAAACATCAGAAAATGCATATTCTTTTATATTTTAAAACTTGCAGTGGAGTTGTTGCTAACTAATTGTGAATTGAGTTTTCTAGATTTTCACCATTCACAGGAACGCTCATATAACTTTAGCTTCTGATGAATTGACTATGCCTTTGAAGCCATGGAGATGATATGAAAACCTGTCCCTAACTAGAGTGCTCTGTCCTTTCACCCACAAGGGCCATCAATAATTTAAAGAAACAACTTATTCACAAATTCCATCAATTCAGCATATTAGTCACGGATCTTCCTTTGGTGATGACTTGGCGTGTTGATTTGGGGCAGATGAACCTGAGGTGGTAGGCACAGTTCTAGGTACAGATTGTGACATAAAAGGCTCTTAGGGGAATGCTAGTACGGTGGTGCTAGTTGTGAGTTGTAGTGGTTATTAGAGATTCCCACACAGCGAAGGGGGCTCATTCCTGCTTGTATGTTCAGTGCCACCACCTCAGAAATCAATTCCGCACTTAAATATCATGTTTCCTTAACATTTTCTGTGTAAATTATATGAATTTCCAAATATTCATATATGAATTCATATTTCAAAGAAAATTTGAAAGAATTGTCTGATGGACAATCTATAGGGCTTATGGATTTTGAATCCAGAGCAAGTGGGTAGCTGTTTTCAAAGAGATATTAACTCTTATCTTGTTGGTACTGTGGGTCTTTAGGGGTTACTAAACACAAAGCCAGATCATATCTAGTTGTCTGTTGGGTTCCCTTCCCTTCCCTCTATGCCTTCCACGTCCCTCCCTCTCCTGTTGTCTTCCCATTTTGCTTGAGACAGGGTCTCAGTATGTTGCCCAGGACTATCCAGTAGTCTTCCACTCCTGGGCTCAGTTGATCTGCACCCCACCCCGCCCACTCCCTGTCTCAATCTCCTGAGTATCTGAGATCATAGGTGTGTACCTCTACACTAGGCTCTTTCATGTTAGAGGAAAACCCATAAACATTACACAGTGCCATTGACCCTGCTCATTCTCACTTCCAGGAAGTGGAGGAAGAGAAGAGGAGGAGGGAGGAAGGCAGAAAGAATGGAAGAGAGAGAGAGAGAGAGAGAGAGAGAGATTGTTTTTTTTTGGGGGGGGGGTTCTACAGAATGACCCAAACCCAATGAACCAAGTTCTGCCCATGCCATCCCCGTGGTGGAGGAAGAGAACCAACTCCATCAGGTTGTCCTCTGTCCTCTAACACACACATTGGTGTATGCACCCCCCCCAAACACACACAATAGTAAATAAATATAATAAAAGATGGGTCTCAGAAGCCTGAAGCTGGCCCCAGACGGACTGTGTCGCTGAGACTGGCTTTGAGTTCCTCACTCCTTATCGTTTAGATTGCTGGTACCACCACGTCTGACTTTTACCACCCCCTCCCCCCTTTTTTAAAAGAGACAATCTTCTGTCACCTAGATTTCCTTACTGCTGCTGACTCACCCGGCTTCTCTTTACAGTAACTGAAATCAGTATTGGTAATTGCTGCAAGGGGGTTTGGGCTGGGCTGGTGAGTCCCACCTGTTGCTAAGAAACACAGCCCTCAGATGCTCTTGAGAACCGTGGAGTTCTGTCTTTTCTAGTGGTCTAATTCTGCTTAATCGCTGCCTAGCAAAGCTTCCAGCACGTTTTATTCCCCAGCTCTACTTCCTTCTGCTGGCCACCACCAAGTATCTCTAAGGCCCAGGGAGAACTTCCTAGCTGGAGCCTGAAACGGGTTCTTCCACGGTACAGCCTCTTGAGCTCATTAACTTGTAGGAAAGGATGATGGAGGATCAGAGGGAACTGACATCTAACCACAAAGGAAAAGTTAGTCTCCTGGACTTTCTCGGTTCTCGTTGTGTTCTACATCCGTGAGGAGCAACAACACGAAAGAGAGTTATTTCTCTTCAGGAAATTTGGTCACAGTTTAATGGTGATGACAAGTTTGGAGAGATGACACGGTTGGAAACTCTTCCTGTACCTTCTTTCAGCCCTTGGCTAAACTCTGAATGAAAAAAAAAAGCTACAAGCTGTCTATCCATCCTTGAGTGCTTAATTTCCCATCTCAGGACAGAATATGTTCTTACTCTGTTGGCTCCTGGCTGTTTTCCTGCTCTGGTCTGTGCTCTGTGAGATAAAACCAACTCGCCCCACTTAGCAGGAGAAGTTCGAAGAAGCGCTGAGCGCCATTGTCCTTGTTCCCGCTACTGTGGACACAGTTATGTCCTAGAGGCAAGGTTCTGAGTTACTGGGTCCCATAGGAAGCATGTGGAACATAGCTCACTATGTAACTCCTTCAGCTGTGAGATCCTGGCTCCGTTGTTTCTGCAGTTCAGTTCGCCCCATCTGACTAGCATCCCACCCGCATCACACGGCCTGAGCCTTGCCTTTGGTGTAATCCCACAAAGCCCACTTCTCTCACTTCTGCATTGGCACCACTAGTCCAGTTTTAAGAAAGTTGCTATAAGGGCTGGAGAGATGGCTCAGCAGTTAAAGGCACTGACTGCTCTTCCAGAGGTCCCAGGTTCAATTCCCAGCACCCACATGCTCCTCACACCCACCTATAACTTCAGTAACAGGGCTTCTGACTCCCTCACACAGACATACAGGCAGGCAGAACACTAATGAACATAAAAACAAAAATTTAATAAATAATAAAATTTTGGAAAAAAAAGAACTGTACTAAAAAATTTCCCAATGAGAAATCTCAACACAGAGAGGGTGTGTGATCTCTTTACAATAAAATGGTTAAAAACAGATCCTGTGGGAACAGTTTTCCTCGTCAAGCACAAACCCCTGTGGAAATGTTTGCTCCTGGATTTGGGAACTAATTGTCCGTTCCCCCCACCCCCCATCTCAGCTCTACCATAGTTATGCTTTAGTGGAAATGAGTTTCAGTTTATGGCCCACGCCCACCAGTGCCCCCAGGTCTCATAACTGTTGTTCACTTCCCTTCCCCTCTCTGGGGCTTTTCCTGGGTGGTGGCGTGAACTGCATAGCCCTCCCTACATCTGGTTCATCATTCACTCTGTGACCTTCCCTTGGGAGACTAACAAAAGCCTAGCAACACTGGCCTGTGGTTATTGAAGTCATGTAGGACAGAGGTGAGCCCATGAAGGGAAAACTTGAGCAAAAACAATACAACAACAATAATAAAAGCTGCAATTAAGATGTAAGGTCTCCAAGACATTAGGTCATTAGGACCGGAAGACCCAAGTCTCTGTGACACGGACTGGGTCAGGCTTAGCAGGGCCTGTATTTAGGAACATCAGCCCCAGCTGGTCATACAGTTTTCATGGTTTACTGTCTTGCTCTTTCCCACAGTCAGAGAGATCAAGTGTCTGGGACTGTTTATGACATCTGTAATTTTGGTTGTTCTTCTTCTTGTTCTGGTTTTAATACCTCAGAAGGATGCCTACGACATTGCTCAGCAAGGATGTGTGGAATGAAGAATGGAATGGCAAACAGAAAAAAAAGTAACTTCAGTTTTACATTAGTCTGTAATAGTTTACTGTTAGCTTTGTATCCCATTAAGAAAAAGACTGAGAGAGAGCCCAAGTGAAGATGTTTTACAATGAGGTGACCCAGCATGCCCTGCACCCCCTACTATTAATTATTATAGCTATTGTTACTTGCATTTTTTTTGTCATGGGGTGAGGGGATAGTGTTCAGCCAGGCTTTCTCTGTATAGCCCAGGATGGCCTTGAATTTAGTATGTAGGTAAGGCTGGCCTCTGAGTCCCGATCTTCTTCCTTCCTTATTGCTGGGATTACAGAGTTACAGCCCAGAGCTACTGGGCCTCAC
This sequence comes from Microtus oregoni, assembly GCF_018167655.1. Classification (NCBI taxonomy): domain Eukaryota; kingdom Metazoa; phylum Chordata; class Mammalia; order Rodentia; family Cricetidae; genus Microtus; species Microtus oregoni. The sequence goes on from NW_024543081.1 coordinate 36,764,490, forward strand.
TTCCTAAGTTATCAAGGAGAAAAGTCTGTGTTTTAGGAAATAGCAAATTGGGGCTGGAAAGGTCCTTGGTAGTCTCGAACATTTGAACCACGATTCCGTTCTGGGCGCCTATATAGCAGCTTACAAGCAGAGGTAGCTTAAGATCAAGGCTATGGGGTCAGTGTGGTCTTCTGGCCTCAGGAACTAGGCACTCGGTACTCACGTGATACACATATATACATATACCCAGACAAAAACACTCCTACACAGAAAGTAAATCTTTAAAAAACCCACCAAATTACCAAAGCCTACATATCAACAAAGAGTGAGGTTTAAGAAAGAGTGAAAGGCTGGCATATTTTTTAAAAAGCCCATTTCTAAGATTCTGTCATGAGTCTCTGGTCTGGCATGAAATCTGCTCCAAGAGTAGTTTGAATATTTCTGCAGTAAAGAGCTCTGTGCTGCTCCGTATTTGCAATGCAGCGTTCTCAATTTTCCGGTACTCTCTTGCCGCCTCTCCTTTCATGCCTGCCCCCCTTCTTCCCTGGCCTCTAACGCCTATCTTTCTTTAAAATTCATTTCAAGTGTCATTTCCCCCGGATCCGCCCCTCACGAATTAGATGCTTCTCTATCTCAGAGCACCCTGGCGCTCCCGGAGTATACTTCCAGCACATCCTGTTTATCACTCTTTATTGTGGCTGTTTGATCAATGGTTAGATGATTAAACTCTTAGCGCCTCTAGGCCAAGGCTTGGCTATTACTCATCTCTGCATGGTGGGCATCGCATGGAGTTTCTTGGCATCAGTAGGTACAAATATTTCCTGCCTGAATTCGCTTCTGTTCTTTTGGTCTAAAGACAGCTTCAGTTAGCTGGTAGCATCTGTCCTTGCTGCTGCCATTGTCCTGTTGGCTGCCTGGAAGGTTTGCAGTGCTGCTTGGTTCCCCCAGTGTCAGCAACTACTGTGGCTTTTGTCTTCTACTTGCTCGACAAGAAAGGCCAAGCAGATACTCATTCCCCATTCATGATGGCTCCACCTTCTTGACCTACTTATGTTCCAAAGACTTCATCTCACAGTATTATTGGGGTTATGATTCTCATGTGTGGAAAATTTATGAGGACATAGTCATAACATAGCCGACTCTAATAATGTAGGTTGCTGCATTTGAAAGTACATCCCAACACTTAGAAGGCAGATACAGGACTATCGAATGTTGAAAGTTGGTCTGGGTCATAGAGCAAGACCATCTAGAAAACCAAGGCTTGGATGTATTGCTGGGTTATAGAGCGCTTGACTACTCTGTCCAAGACCCTGGGTTCTATCCCGAGTGCTAACTGTCCAACTAACTTTTAATTTCTTTCTAACCCTTGAATAAAATCTAGTGTAGTGTGTAGACTTCCATCTGGTTTTTCTGAGCCCTGAGCTGGACATGCATTTCGTGTTATCTGTTTTCTCTGACTCAGCATTTTATCTTTGTATGTTTGGTCATCTTAGAAGGTAGTAATAGTCAAAGAATGCATATTAAAAACTATGGTATCAGTACAATATCACCATGTCTTTCTCTTCCTTTTTACAAGTTATACAATTAAGTTTTTTTTTTTAAAAAAAAATAAAGTAGAATCAACAAAAAGCCAAAAGTTAGTGGTTATCCAGGTTGACATAAAAATATTGATTGGTGCTTCGTTAAGTGAGCTGTGACAGGTGCATGGTGATACTCCTCGTTCTGTATGTTAGAGTCTCGTAGCACTTCATGCTGTTACTCTCAGTTCGTACCTATGGCTGCATAGCCACTGAGCTGGATAAAATGCTGCAGTGTAGCAATAGGCAACATCTTTTTTTTAAAAAAAAATACACAGGTTCACTAAATTACCGCTTGATTGTCTGAGTAAACAGTGTCGCCTGCTGTGGAGGCCTTGCTGTAAGAGCAGAGTTCTGCAGGGAGATTAACCGCGGTTTGTAATTCCCGGGATGGCACACTATACTTTCCCCATAATTTAAATTTCTCTTCTCCCACCGCAGGAAAACAGATTAAGACAAAATGTTTGGTCCTTTCTTTTATCCTTTGCGGATAAAAAGTTCTTTGCTCCCGAGCAGTGATGCGCATTGCTGCCCTCAAGGAGATGCTATGGTAACACGTGAGGAGGCACACCTGGGCGTGCTGCGTCCCCTCTGTGCTCTCTAAACAGTTTTGAGCAATATGCATCCCAGTGGTGATGGGGAAAATGCCAGTTCATTTCTTCTCTGGCATAGAAAATTCTGTGTGAACCAGAGTCTAAGAAGCCTTTCTCGTGCCGAGTAACCTATGGCCCTTTAGTGAGTTCCTGCTCTTGTGTACCATGTGTGGTTGGCTGTGAAATAATTTTTATATCCAATAAAATATGCCTTGAATAAATTGGAATATATTTGCATATTAGTTGTTTAATTAGATTTTAGACATCTCCAGGGGGCTGAGCTGATACAGATGTATGCAGAAAGCCCCTTTGCTAGGTGAGGGATGGGCACTTCTGACTGAGCTTTCTGACGGAAGAGCCTGGCACTTGGTCCTGCTATTGGTGTCAGAGTGTTCCGGGAAATACATTCCTACAGAACCCGGCAGAACCTTGCTTCTGCTCTGGAGTCCATTGTCAAAGGTGTCTCCAGCAGCAAGCACCATGAAATCATCCATGTGCTCTTGGAGTCTTATATTGAATTTTTTTAGCATTGGCTTCATAGGTGTGTTGAGAAAAATTAGCCAATGTGGAAATAGTTATGGCAGGTATGGTCATCTTCAAGATGAAGTCCCTTTTAAGTTTTCAGAATCTGATTGTGGTTGAGTAAAGAACAAAGCCTTGAAAGTCCAGAAATGGCATTTTCCTTTGAAATCTGGGATGCTCAACCCTGGGACCATTCTTGCTAAGCAGACATTATGGCCCCACTTCACTTTACTTCCTGCTTTATTGTTCATGTTAAAGTACAGGTTTTTTTTTTCCCTCAAAGTCTTAAAAACTAATTTATTATCTAAAGAATGATTATGTTTGATGTAGCTTCCACCAGCCTTCTGAAAGTATGAATTAGTAGCCAAAGCTTACTTCCAGGATGGAATGGGATGGATGGATAGATAGACAGACAGACAGATAGATGGATATGATAAACATGTGTATTAATATGAACAAAAAATGAATACTTATGACCATAGTATTCAAACTCTAGTTTCTGTTTTCAAATAGAAACCATTAAAAGGCATCATAATCAAATGGGATTATTTTTAAGTGAGGAATTCATATGTCAGTGTCTTTTGTTTGGCATTAAGGCAGGATACTGTAAAATGCAGTGTTACATTGGAAACAGGCTCCAGTCTTGCTCTTGCATTCTTCGTGCAGAGGCAGTACAGTCAGAAGAAAGGGACGCTTACCAAGTTTGCTTTTTTTGAGTTTCCACTGATGATTTATGATGAGAAGACAGATGTTTCGGGGGTGATTTCGAAGTTTCTGGTAGTTGACTATGTTATGCATTTGAGCTCAGGACATTGCCAAAGCAGCTTGTGCTCAGAGACTTGAACTTCTCCCAACTCTGTGGCTGATGCAACTCACATCTGGGCCTGCAGGTTGAGTTTCTAATGCTATGGGAAGAAGAAACAAACTGCAGTTAATGGCAAAATCGGGCATCATTGCTTATTGGAGTTTCTCTTCCAGTGACCTGCAGGTTGGTACCCTTTCATTAATGCCAGTGCATTTTGGGCCTAGAAACTAATTTGGGCCGGTGACTCCAGGTCCACAGAGCACACTGAGAGGGAAGTTCTGGGTCTGGAGGGAAGCCTTGCCCACCACAGTGACTCAGTAAGTGGTATGAGCCCATGGTGCTGGTGCTAAGTCCAGTCTTCCAGACAGAACCCACACAGATATGAGCATGGAAAATGAGGCTGTTGACAACCACCTGACTCTGGGGAGGTCCTGAAGGCCCCCTGGCAGGTAGGCCAAAAGAATCCAGAAGGCAGCCTTTGCAGGAGGCTGGGAGACTTGTTGGAAGGTGACAGCCTGGGATTTGGACCAAACTTCAACATTTATTCTGAAATATGAATTCATGTCATATCTTCCATGGGAGTAAGGATGCATGGAAACAGGTTTGGTGTCTTCCTAGGTCTGGTGTAGAGAAACAGTATTGAAGAAAATAATTTTGCCAGATAAGCAGCCATGTTGGTTCAAAGGATTCCCAGCTCCACACATTAAATGCCATGGCCTGGGGAAGGGATGGTGCCTGGTGGTATGCTCATAGGCCACATGCTGATGGAGGTGCTGTCTCACCTGACCATAAAGGGCAGTGCATTCAAGGGAAGAAGACAGCAATTAACCAGATAGACACCGACAGGATACCACAGATGGCTGCTACTGGAGTCTGCCTGGGCCCTTTCTAGAAGGTATTCATTCTGGAGAGAGCATGCTCTTGGCTAGTGTTAGTCCCTGAATCCCACGTTCTGAGCCCAGAATGGAAAGGCTTGGTGCTCGGAACCACCGGAACGTCTAGTTAAAAGTTGAGGCATAGAACCTAGTGACATTGGTCTTATGTTAGAGTACTCAGCTTTATTCTTTTTAAAGGTAGGCCAGGTCTGGGTGTGTGTGTGTATGTGTTGAAGGTAACTTGCAAATTAATTGCTCCTGTCTTTCTCCTGAAGTTTTGAAAATAGGGTGTTGCTAATAAAAATATTAGCCATGGGTTGTTCAGTGAAGTAGTATGTATACATATTTACAGAATAGCTCTGAGCCTCCCAATGGGTAAGAGGGCTTTTTACTAAAGCAAGAGAATGAGGTAGGGAGAGGGGAACGTTTAGGGACAGTGGGTAGATGGTAAGGAGTCTTAAGACTTACTGAAGGCTGCTGGGAGGTTAGCAGGCTTTACCCCTGAGGCTTTAATCCAGCTCCGTGGCTGGTGGGTGCACATCACTTTCATATGGCCATTTGCTGTTTGGTGGAGTGTTTGGAACGAGCTGGTTAATCCCAGTACAATTCATAATGGGCAGGTAGCCAATTCACACAAACCACCTTTACAATTCACACTAATTGCTTCGTCTCCATGGAGCAGCTAGAAATTGAATTGCCCACAGAGACGAACACTTCCTACCTTCTCCCCCTTTCTTCCCCTCTCTCTCCATTCCCACCCCTGGCTACCCCCATCCCAAACCCTACACTTGCCTACTGTGGTGATTGTTTGTATTAAATAACACACATCCTCCTGGGCTGCAAATTTCCAGAAGTTTTGTTTTTTTTGAAGGAATGAGTAGATTTGAAGTAAGGAAACTCAGTGTGGTCATTAGGGTCGTTGATGTTTTGGGAGTTGGTTTCCCTGCCAAGGGTAGAAATTGTCTGTGAATGAAGCAAATCACACTCCATTTTCTGTCTTTGTGTGAAAGGGCTAAAGAAACAAATTCCTAGACAAACACTCCTGAAGCCTGGTAGTAGATTCAGACGGAGCTACTGACCCAGAAAAACATCTAGCAGCTTCCAGAGTGCATCTCCAAGAACGGATAATCATGTACCCCAAACAAATGAGCGTCTGAGTTGCTATCACTGATGGATAGCTGCTTCCTAATGAACAAGTACACTTTCTACCTGCACAGGTGGTTCTGGAGCAGCTCTACTGTGCCCAAACTCCAGTGATGGAGGGACGGGTGGGATGGTTGCTGATTGCTTCCGTTAGTTAGCTGAACAGGCATGTGGCAATGCAGTAGAGTAGTTGTACCCAGAGGACCTGACCTCAATTCTGGCTTTGCTCCTCATGAGCTGTGTTACTTTGGACACACATTCAACCTTTCTGAACCTATATATATCAGTTTCCTTGAGGTAGAAGGTTTGCTTTTTTCGAAATTATATTTTATAGTGGTAAACATATTTTAATGCTGCTTAGATTCTCGTGGTCTGATGCTTGTACATGTAGAATTTACACAAGGAAGGGGAAGAAGGCTCCGTTCTTCATTAATGTGACATTGTCTGCTTCTTCCCCTTGCAACTGTGGGAAGATTAAAGCAGGATACCTCCATATTAGCATTGTCAATTTGAATGTATTTCTAAACATTCAGTGTGCACAGACACCTGTTTTTTTTTTAAACAAGGATTTATAGTCTTAGCACCAACATCTCCATATAGGATGGCTATCTGAGCAAGTTAGCCTTGCTCTGAGCTATGACAGTCAGAAATAAATATGCTTAACTCACCATAACTATCCTGTCTGTAAAACAAGATAGGAGACAATGGGTGTGAAATCCTCCAGCTGCCCAGGGTCCAGGAAAGAGAAAACAGAGAGAGTTTTCATAAAGTGAAAGACAAGAGGGAGGGAGTTGCATCCAAGTGATCTCGATGGGTGTTGTTCTCCAGTTGTCAAAAAGTGTGGGGACTATAGCCTAGAAGATAATCCCAGAGGTCCCTTTCTACCACTGGCTACGGTAAAGGGGGTTTGATTGAGCCTCCTGGCCTCTATGGAAAAATCCAACGAATAGCAAGTGAAATTTACAAGGGATTCCACCAAAATCAACAACTGTTTGCATAGCTTGGCAGGCTCATCTCAAATATTCATTCTGGCCCTGAGAGCTTTGGGTCTCTGTCAAGATAATTCATCTTTTATTAAGAACAAATGCTGGAAGTATGAGCTCCACAAGGGAAACCACAGCTTCTACTTTTTAAATATTTTTATTCCATTTTATTTGGGGTCTATGTATGTATGTATGTATGAATGAATGAATGAATGTATGTATGTATGAATGAATGTATGAATGTATGTATGTATGTATGTTTGCGCGCACATGTGTTTGTGTGTGTGTGTGTGTGTGTGTGTGTGCGCGCGTGCGTGCATAAGCATGATGTGACGTGCATGTGGAGATCAGAGGACAGCTTTTGGGGGAATCGATTCACTTCTTTTTCCATGTAGGTCCTGGGAAGTCATCAGGGAAGTGTAGTCACTGGGCTTGGCAGTGAACATGTTTGTCCCCTGAGACAGCTTGCTAGCCCTGAAGCTGCGGCTTCTTATTATTTAAGGGGAAAGAAGGAAACACACACAGAAAACAAACAAACAAACAAAAAATACTAAAGAAAAGGACCACCGTACTAGGGTGGGTGACCATGGGCTGTCCCAAGCAGAAATCATTAGAGAAGGTTAAGGGTACTCAAGATTTAGGTGGAAACAAATGTGCTAACCTGTCCCTTGGCCTAGAAAAAGTTCGATTTTTGTGGTTTTACAGCTGCACTTTGTTTTCATGACAGCGTCTCCTGCAGCCCTGTCTGGCCTAAAACTGGCTATGTGGTTTCAGATGCCTGATCCTGCTGCCTCTAAGTCCCACATGCTCGAGCTATAAAGGTGCACCCACCACTCCCATCAGGAGGTTCTGAGGATCAACCCAAGGACCCTAAGCATCTTTACCAAGCACACATCCCACCTGAGCCATGTCCCCAGCCCAGGATGTGTTGTTTTAACATTTTGCTGGGATGTATTTCTCCCTGTGGCTCCCCTCCCTCCAGGCACAGAGGATATGTACTGCCGATATGTCAGCTTGGTAAAATTCCATGCAGCTTGTTACCTGTGGAAGAGTCTGGATCTCACAGTGACACATGATGGGTAAACCGGCAGCAGGACTCTTTCCCTTCGTGTGTGAAACAGCTTTATCTCCCGAAGGATGTGAAGGAGCTAGTAAAGGCGGCACTAATGGACTCTGACCAGGCTCAGGGTTCCTGGGGTGCATTGTGGAACACTGCTGACCTATCTAGCTCCATACAAGACCACAGCACTGCTTCTGCGTGCTTCCTCAGTCTGCCCTCATAGAAGGTGTATAGAGCTGGCAGGAGCAAGGAGTCAGGCTGTGGAGCCTGTGAGCAAGGGAGAGTCCAGACACAGGTTGTATCTGTTCGAAATTTCCCTGGGAAGTCCATTACCCTTATTGACAGTCCTTGCAGGTGTCCGTGTATAGAACCCAAACTCCCGAGGAAGATAGTGTCCGGCAGGAGCAGCTGCGCTGTTGGGATTACTAATCGGTCTGTTTATTCTTACACTCAGTGCCAAGTCGTGGATTGTCTCTTTAGATCATATTGGTTCTCACTGCCACCAAAACTGTACCCATGCCTCCCCAAAAGCCTAGACTTTAACAACTTTGCATAAAGACCCATAAAGTATTATGGAAATCCAAGGATGCCTCTGAATATGCAGAAGAGAATGACTTTGCAAAGAGACTGCTGAGGGCCTCTTCTGGGCTGTCCCGTGTAGATGCTGTGTGACTAGGGGCAAATCTCTTAAAGTCTCTGTCCTTTCATTTTCTTCTCTGCAAGGGAGATTAATGTAACAGTACTAGCTTTTATGGTTATTTTGCAGTGCAAAAGAAGTTTCTATATAGACAAAATTTAACAGAACTCCTGGAAAATTAAGCACTCGTTAGTTGTGTGTGTGTGTGTGTGTGTGTGTGTGTATTCATCTCCCTTTGCTCCCCAGGGGTGTGTGTTAATGGATGGGAATAAGAGACACCAATTGCCCTGCCAGACAGTCATGTTTGGCCCTAACACTGGCATTCCTTTCTCCACCAGTACCTCCGCCACCCCCACCTGACTGACTTTGTTTCCATTGTTCTTGCATGTGTGGAGAATGCTGTAACTTGCTGCCCAGCATTCCTGTGTGTGCTTTCTGGGGGTGTTCTTTCCTCGCCCCTTGAGCTGTGTTCTCTGCGGTCCTCAGACCCAGCCTCTCTAGTCACTTGGGTGACTCTTTAGCTCCCATCTCACTTTGCAGCTGCTTGTCACCTCCAGTTGGTACATTGTCAGTGTGTGTGGTCCTGGTTGGCGGGATTATCCTGCAGAACATATTCCAGCCACTACCTCCAGCGGTTAATGCTCAGTCCGTATAGGCTCAGAGCAAGCGTAAGTTGACTGAATGAGTGGGGTACCCACTCCAAATTGTATGTATGATGCCTTTCTCGCCCTTGCCACGCAATCCCATCTCCCTGTACTATTTACCATGTAATAGGGATGAAAAGGAAGCCAAAGAAATGATCAAACACCTCTTTCAGAGCAGTACATTCCTACTTGGTACCTTTTTGGCTGAAGGAGGAAGCATCTCACAGCCTTTCTCGCCAGGTCAGTTCAGTGAGGACATTTGCCATATGGACGTGCCCCATCTACTGGCTGAATCTGGTGGCTACACTCACAGTGGAATGAGAAGCCCTGTCACCTATATAAAAGTGGTTGAGGCTATGCAATCCTTTGGCTCCCAGTCAGTGGCCCTTCTGACAGCCAGAACGACCATGAATCAGGGTTTGCTTTCAGAGCACACGTTTCCCAGTTCACAACTCTGCTCAGTAAGCTCTACAGTATTTCACACTTGGACTGAAGGGTTAAAATACACAGTGACATGTATTTAAACATCATTCATTGTTTAGTTAACCTCTGTCTATGATGTGGACCAAAAGTATAGCATACAACAAATGCTTTTCCCTACAAGAGAGACAACAGACGGAGGGATGTGTACCCCCGTCTCCCACCCCCACTTTGGAAGTGTGAGGGAACTACCTTTATGAACCATGAGTTCTAAGATAAAAATTTCAAAGAGCTCACGGAATCTACTGGCTTTCTTTTTACAGCCCCCACATACAGGCTTAACTTTCCTATAAGGCTCAATAAATAGAGTCTGTTGCTTTGCATAAGTGTATGAAAGTGGCAGGCTGTTCCCTTTGTCAATAAATGTTTTATGTCATCGCCTCCATGCCGGAATCTCTTGTGTAAATTATGAATTAGGCTTGGTGGAGTAGCCCAGCAGGGTCTGCCTGCTGAGGGTCAGCAGGCTGGCCTGTGACATTCGGCAGATGCTTCTCCATTGCAGAGTAACCTAGAAAATTGTGTGGGTGGGTAGAGGACAGTCAGGTCCTTGGGAAAGAAGCTCAAGGTGTCTGTGTGTCATATGGCTAATTTTATAGACCACATAAAGGGTTTTCCTGTTAAAACCAAGTAGTTCATTGTCATTGAAGGACATGGCTCCTCTTTCATAGGAGAAGACATACTTCTCCAATGAACTATTTCTGATCCCCAGCCTCTTCACATGTGTACAAGAAGTTCTTAGCACGATGTGGCCATAAAGGTCATCACAATGGACACAAAGATAGCTCAGTGCCTGCCAGTTTTCTCTGCGAAAGTGCAGTCTGGAGCTCCTGGAATGTCTTATTTATCATGAGAAGTCTAAGATCTCAATCTTCATGTGGAATCTGCTATTTTGAAAATGTTGGCATCGTTAGGCCCCATCTAGACCAAAGCAAATGTATCAGTGAGCAGGGCGGATGCCCGTGATACTAATTGGTGGCCCAAGTTCGAGCCCCCATTGGAAATTCATCTCTGACACATGTAAACATCTTGTGTTTACAAAGGACACTCCTGGGTCACTAGTGTGCAGCTGAAAATATAAAATGTGTATGTATTCGTGTGAAACCAAAATATATACTCAATATAATTAAAATATCTCAGTGGTAAAGAAATGTACAGTAGTGTCCAATAAGAATAAAGTTCCTGAACACACTTCTTTGATAGACATTTTTCTTACTGTTTCTTGTTTATAATAGGATTGAAACAGTTCAGAAGTAATGCATCCGTGTAAACCCTGGGCCTGAAGTCTGTTAGGTGTTTTCTGTCTTTAAAGTCTGATATTTTGTAGAGGTGACACCCATCTGGAGTAATCCCTCCAATATCTTACTCTTCAGATTTCGACAGCAGGATTAATAAGAGTGGTGTTTGAAGTCTTCTTAATTTGGCAAATATTCTGAGCCGTCTCTTGCTTTATTTTGTCGCTCCTGTTTGAGGTACGAGCTGCCTGTCTAACCTATATTGGCCTTGAATTTGGGATCTTCCTTCCTCTCAGCCTTAGTGTTGGGATTATATACATATGGTACCATGTCCATCATTCTCAATTATTTTATTATTTCCTTTAAAATATTTTAAATATGCAGTTACTGAGTCAATCTTCCTCATCATTAATCCCAAGTGTCCAGGGTGCGATCATGGTATCTCGACCCGGTGCTTGTTCAGTCCCTGAGATATTTCCCCGGGTGGGTGAGCTGAATGTACCTGTCGTGTTTAATGATTGCGTGCTCAGAGTAATTTCAGACAACTGAACATATATATGCCTAACATCCTCCTGGGGGAGGGAAGGGGGACAGAATATGAATGTTTTAATTTATGCAGGATGCAGCCTCCACACAGCCTGGAAATCAGCGTGTGTGTGTGTGTGTGTGTGTGTGTGTGTGTGTGTGTTCTGTGTTTTAAGATTTCCTGGTACTTTATATGGATTACCCATGAGCATCATTATCATCTGTGACAATGTTTTGAAAGAGCTCATTTATAACTATTTCTGCTGGTTTGAAACACCAGTGAAGTTAACAGCATCTCACACTGTGTGTTCATGGGGCGTTTTCATGTTGTAATCCTAGCTACAGACCTACAGGCAGTGGTGGTGCACACCTTTAATCCCAGTTTTTGGGAAGCAGAGACAGGTGGATCTCTGATTTAGAAGCCAGCCTGGTCTACAGAGTGCGTTTCAGGACAGCCAGGGCTACACAGAGAACCCCTGTATCAGAGTGAGGGGGAACACCTCTGGACATATAGATGGTCAAGCCTGTGCCAGCCTCAGTCTCCAGTGGAATGGATTTGTTACTTGAATTTGACATCCTGCACCCACACATAGGGACACACAGACTGTGGTACTGTGTGTGAAACTGAGCACATACGTGTGTGGTCAGTTGTCATGGATGTTATATCAGCATCATTTCCATGCGTCAAGGTATCATTTTGTGGGTTTCATGTGGTTCCTGATCCCTTCTGTGGATTCTACCTAGCTACTTTACCACTCTACATATGACTTTGATGTACAATATGGAAACAGAATCTGGGCATCTGTATTTTTTTTCCCCAACCCTTTCTTCTAATTTGTTTCAAAGGGATCAGCAGCTGGTGGTTTGGCCTGGCCTGACCCCACACTACCGTCTCTGTTGCGGCACGGAACATTCTTGAGGAGGTGCTACAACTCCTAAATTAGTCTAACAGGATGATAGATGAAATCTGCCTTGGTTCGGCAAAACCCAGTTGTGACTTTTGTTTTGGCTCTGGTCCAAACGAATTCCTTAATAACTAGAATTCCCTTGCCCACCTCTCTCCCCTTAGCGACCAGAATCAGCAGGCTAGCCTTGTCATTGTAGCAGAAAATATCTTCAGTGGCTTCTCCCAGCCTGGGCCTTGCAGCTATCACTACTGGTAGGAAGTTATTACTTACGGAAGGGCAGAAGCGAGACCCCAGGGCTCTTCCTACCAACACTTTTGTTCCCCAGGGGGACTTCTTGGCTGAGGCTGGCTTTCCTTTCTTTCCCAGACCCCTACCACGACTGATTCTTCCTGCAATTAAGTCATTTCCATTATTTCATATCATGGTTTTCTCTCACCCTAGAGATGTAAAATGTTAGGGCAAAATACAGGCATTCATGCTGCTCGTGCATTTAGGGAGTTGGGGAATTTGCCTTTTAATTACTGTAAAAATATGATTATTTAGGGACGAGGCACCATCTCTGCAGAGCCTGCAGAATTTTCTGCAGCAACAGGAATAGGGGCTCATGAATAAGGACTAAAATAGGTAAGTTGGCAGGTCCTGGGGGAAGAGCAAGCAGCGTGAACTGTAACCGTCCTCAGCATCCTTCGTTGGCTGCAGTCAGATCGTGAAGGTGCATCCCTGCCTCTCTTTCCCGTCTGTAATATGGGTTCATGCCAGTTGCCCCTCAGCTGTGGCTCAACAGGCATCCGCAAGTGTCTAACAAAACCAACTTGTTAAGGCAAAGTGCTTAGCTACCTAGAGCCCCAGTCTCTAATCACACTCATTTCCCAGGCAGAAAGAAGCCTGGGTCTTCGTTTTGCATAACATCCTACAGATTTAACTCAAGCTCACAGCAAGGTATCTTTGGTTTCTTGAGGCGAATAGCTGTGGCATGTGTATTTTGCTTCCCTTGATGTATTTTTAAGTTCTTAATGGCCTCTGCGGCCACTGTCGGTGCTGCGTCTCCAGCTCTAGTTTCGCTGGGCACCGTCCTGTAGGTCTCAACTTAATCCCTACCTTCTAAGAGGATCAAACCTCTTTCCCGCGTGTTCTCATTGAGCCAGCCATGAACACCGTAACTGAACACGTGCTGAATGAGTCACTGCTGTTCTCCCCACACGAGACAGGGAATTGATTCTCCAAGCTCAATGGGTTTGTGGTGGTGCCCCTGGTGATAAGATACCTGGTACTTAGTAAGATTCCAGGAAGAGTTACTGATGGGTGGCTAGGTGTACAATGGATAGATGGACAGATGAATATATGAAATGTTCCTGTGTCCTGCATTTTATTTGATGTCTCTTCGTTAGCCTATCCTCATGACCTAGAGGACCCGCAACCTCTCCCTCACTCACGAGTGTGCACTGCACTCACACGGACATCCTAGAAGATGGCCTGTGGGGGGACCAAAGGCAGATGGTAGATCTTGGACTCAAAGCCCCGTGGCAAGTTGGGAAAGTGAAAATCACATAAAGTCTTAGGAAAAGTTGATCAAATTTCTTCCATCTGGATGTAGAACTGAGGATGCTTTTGGTTCGCCCCTGCTCTGTGTCCTCAGGAATGGGGAAGAATACCCCAGAGGCAGAGATTGGCCTCAGGAAGTGTCTTGTGTCTGATTCAGCAGGACGTAAGAGCTCTGACCAATACCAGACGTGTCTCAGAATGGAAAATCATAACCAAGTCCAATAGATTCCTTTATAGTCCTTGTGGGATCCTTCAAGCTACAGCTTACTTATCTGGCCCCAGACATCCTCTCCATGAAGCAAGGCAGGGAAGCAGTGAGCAGTGGCATTTGCTCCTTGGGTACTAAGAACAAACTGTCTCAGTTTGTATCTCCTGTCTGTTCTTAAAGTGAATTTAGACAAATTAGTTGTATGCCTCCATTTCTTCTTCCATAGACTAGGGGAAAGAAAGGCTGGGCTTTGTATAGCGTGTGATCCCAATGTTCCACAGACCAAGGCAGAAGAATGATGAGTTCAAGTTCAGGGTGGGATACGTAATGTGATGCGTGCCCAGTGTGTCAAGGAAAGGTGGCGTGGAACAGGGTACATATTCAGCTTATGGTGTTCTGATAGGCAGCTGGCCAAGTGGACATAAAGTGTTTTGCAGAGGACAGGACATGTCACAGATTGTCGATAGTCGCTCGATGTCATCAGTAGCATCATTTCGACTAGCTGCAGGAGTTTCTAATGGGAATTCTGTGCCAAGCTTTATGGCTGCTTCCCTTTCAGGCCATGACAGAAACCATAGTTTCTTCTACCCTGTCTGCCTAAGTGCCTTTGTCCCCAACAGTTTCTACAAGGACCCAAACACAGTGTCCAGAGAACGGCCCTGATCATCCTACATTTCACCTTCAAATGTTTTCACAAGGGCTATTGAGACAACCTTAAACTGTCTGGTAATCCATAGTGTGCAGTAGCTAGGGTGTGGGCTGTGTACACAGGCATGAAATAAATTAAATAGTGCTGACAGCGTGTGTGTGTGTGTGTGTGTGTGTGTGTGTGTGTGTGTGCCCAGCCAGCCGCCCTGCTTCCTTAGATCGATTAAGCACATTTCATGTAATGGAATGTGTTATGACTTCAGCAGCTTCTGAATAAAAGTTGGGGGAGGGAAAAAAATCTGAAACATGGCACTAGCCAGGCTCCCCAGGGGAGTTATTTAAGGCAGCTTGGGTACTTCTGTGGAAATTGGGCACTGTTCTTTTAGAGTTCTGGCCCCTTCCCCCTCGCTGGGGGGAAAAATATATCCTTCTTTTATTTTTAGATTTGAGGTGAGAGTGTGAGTCCAGATCTACTGTCAAGCTGTCTTTCTCTCTCCGCTCACTTGGAGCTTGTCTTTTCAGCTTAGGTCTCATCTCTCCGTATCTTGGGCAGGTGGTTCGACCTCTTCTGACTTCCCTGATTTTCATCTGGGATGTTTAGACTAACTAACCTTTTGTGGTGTCTTCCAGCTGGTTAAATGTTTGATTTCATGATTTTCCTTCTCTGTTACAGGAAGCACGAAAACCACGCCTCGAACCTAGGAAAGTTTTCATTGATCACATTGAAAACATAGGCTTTGCGTGTTCTGACTTAGTGTGAGTGCTGCTGTGTCCACGCGTGTACATTCATGTTTTCCTTTCTTATTTCTCCTCCCTTCCTTTTTCTTTCCTTTCTTGCCTTTCCCTTTCCTTCCTCCTTCTACTCCCCTTTCCTTTTTTGAGGGGTAAGGGTAATTTAGATTTTATTTCTCCATTTCTCTAGGCCTTGCTGGATGCATGGTCATTTGATCTCAGTGGAAACTCCCCATGCCGGGACATACACCAGCCTTCTTGCTGTTGGCAGGTTTTGGAAGCCTGTAGCCAGGGTCCTAAGGCCATCTGAGTCACTGTTAATGAACCAGACGGCCTGAGATGCTCCAGTGGCTGCCTCTTGGCACTTGGCAGCCAAATCTTTTTTCATGTTCGTTTCAAGGTTGTCAGATATCATTATCCCCAAGTATTAAAATTTTCAAAGAAAGGAGGCAGTGTGTTTGATTTATAGAATAATTATCTAACTTCAGCTCCAACTTGGCTTTGGCAATGGTTTTGCAAGCACTCGAAAATTAAATCCATTTTTTATGGCACTACAAGGCATTATCTCACAGCAAATGATAATTAAACACCTGTGAAATCAATTAGCCCTTTAAGCAGGGGGAAAAAAAGTTTTCCAATTATGTTTTCACACCTCCAAAACTTTCATAATTCCAAACCCAACACTTGTGGAGAGGGGTACGGTTGATTGGCTGCTGCTGGGCTAACTTTCCGTTAAAGATCATCCCTAAGTTTTGCTCAGAATCCATCCTGAGACAGTTTGTCGTGAGGGCATACATAGGAAGAGGAAGGAACCACCGCAGCCGTCAGCTCCCCACAGCTGTGTGTCTGACACACAGCTGAGGCATCACCTTCTCTAAAAAGTAAGTGACTCACTTTGTTTTGATGCCAAGTATTACATGGCGGTTTATTTGAAAGTCGGGAGGCCTTAGTGGAAACGGCGCAGTAAGATGTTCCACATGACAGAAGTGCTCGCTCTTGAAGGGCCCCATACCCAAGAGTTCCGAACCAACTTCAGTTCTGATTGACACCCTGAAAACAGCCCAACTGGCTGACAGCTAAAATGTAATACAATGGGAAATCCCTCCAGTAGCCCTTTTTCTTCCCCACTTTTGGCCGTGGTAACAAATTCACTTTTCCGGATGCTTTTGGAAAGCAGCCAATATTTCCTAAGCAAAGACGAGTATAATACCTTTGACATCTACCTGTGACTCAGAACAAAAGCTGCTCCAAGAAGGGTTAGTCTCATCCTTTCTGATGCTTGCAGGTACTTGAGTTTGCTCAGTGTTTTCTGATTACCTGCCTTGCTACGTCCTCAGGACACCTTGCTAAGTAGACAAGACCAGAATGATGCTCAGTTTTATCAACAAAAGTCGACTCAAGTCAATATAGCTTGCTTAAGATGAGTCAGGGACCAGGTCCAGAGCAGAAAGTTTATGTGACTATTAGTTCCTGCAGTCTTTACTCCATCACTCTACGTAAACAGGTTAAATGATGCTTCAAAAAATATTTTGGATTGTCCCTGAAGATATTTTTAACGGGTCTTGCTTTTAAAGCAGATGGCATTTAGAGATGTTGACAAATATTAGCTTTAACTGAAGAAATAAGGCTAACATTACACAGGACAAAGATGAGAAAGGACTTTTCAAGATCTGTTTGGAAACGTGTGTGACGCTGTCTTGTGAACGCCAACAGCCGTTGGATGCTTTGCAACCCTCATAAGCATTACAGGCCCTGAAGAATGAGCTGAGGGTTGAACGCTCTGACATTTGTTCAACAAAGACATCATAGAAGATTACTCTAGGCCGGACGTGTACTCAGGACTGGGGTAATAGCAGTGGACAAGAAAAGGTGTCTTCCTGCTGTTACACAGTGTATGTTAGGTTTCGACGGGAAATAACAGGGAGCCCTCAAAAGACTATGTGCCTGAATTCAAGCAGTCCTCAGTGTCTGGTCTCAGAGCACCTCTCTGAAGAGTATGCACACTGATGAGCATCTTGGAAAATATCTGGAAGAAGAATGTTCCCGTGTAAGAGCACAGCAAGTATGAGAATGAAAGCAAGTGTGCTGTGCTGAGAAACTGAGAACTGTGCAGCTAGAGATGGTCAGCAGGAAAAGGGGTGTTGAAGTTGTGGGGGAAGGCCAGTTTTAATGGGTCCCCATATCCAGGCGCGTAGATACTGTTCGAAGCGGCTGGAGGAGCCATTGATATAATTTTACCTAGAGCCTGGCATTTGACAGGGTTCTTTAGTCATTTGGTAGGAAGCAGATTTCAAGGGGATAAGATTGAGCTTGGTCTGTTTTAAAGCCAACAGAAACTTGAATGCGCTTCTGCTGCTGAGGTCATTCACCTTGGAAAGGGAGAATAGCGCTGGTGAATCATGGGAGCACACTCTGGCATCTGCAGAATGACAAATTCTACTACTAGGCAGTTCTAGACCACTTTGCATCCTTGCTTCCCTGGCTCTCGGAATACTACCTGGCTCTGTACTCATTTGTTCAATACACTGGTTACTTTTTCATAGCTGCAATAAAAATACCTAAGAAGGGAATTTCAAAGAAGGAGTTCTTAAAAGAATATACTCTATTTACGTGCTACTATGTGTATATTGTGTGTCTGGCTATTTGTAAATGAACCATGTGTGTACAAGAACAACTGGGGGTCTGACTAGGGTGTCTGATCCCCTGGAACTGAATTTACAGGCAGTGGTAAGCCATCATGTAGATGTACTCTCCACCACTGAGTCACCTCTCCAGCTCCCTAAGAAGGAATTCCTTATTTTAGCTTAATTCTGATATTTAGCAATATCTGAGATTTCAGTCTACAATCCTTTGCCCTGTTGATCTGAGTTTATAAGGAAGTAGGAGCATTTGGGAGATATGAATATGCTCAGAGCTTGGAAACTAAAAACAGTGAGAGACAGGAGGAGGTCAGAATAAGATGTGACCATCTAAAACATGCCCTCAGTGATCTACTGCCTCCAATATGG
Source organism: Microtus oregoni (assembly GCF_018167655.1). Classification (NCBI taxonomy): domain Eukaryota; kingdom Metazoa; phylum Chordata; class Mammalia; order Rodentia; family Cricetidae; genus Microtus; species Microtus oregoni. The sequence continues at coordinate 36,782,591 of NW_024543081.1, forward strand.
TTCCAACTTCCAAAGTTTTCACTGTTTTACAAAAGTAGCATCACTAGCTGGGAACCAGTTTTTAAACACATGAGCCTGTTCAAACCTTAACATCTAACAATGCCAGGGCACAAAGACATCCCCAGGAACATCTGGTCTACCTCCTTCCCATCACATGCATCAATTTTCCTTGTTCCAGAGCCCTGTTTCAGTATGAGACATCTCTTTAGCAACTTCTCCAGAGACTTGTAGAAAAGATAACCAGCTGGAGGAAAGGGAGGTGATTCAGCACCATTACTGTCTCTCCCAATGTAATATTGTGTTTCTGCCAAAGGAAATGGCAGAATCTAGACTCAACCTTTCCAGTCCCTAAGAACTCAGCTGTTATACACTGGTGCTCCAGTCCACAATCAATATGTAACACTCTTTTTTTTTTTTTTACCATTGCACATATGTTTTATGTCACTTGGTCACACCCCTGCATTTGCATGTCTATACACCCCCATACCAAAGGGGGAAAGTTATACTTTCTGTTGACATCTTCTTTGATGAAACTTACATCTTACATTTAAGCGCCCTAGATTACTGCAGCACTCAACCATATTAATATAGGCCATTCCAAGGCCTTGTTTGCATGGTCAGTGTCCAAGGCCCAGGACTGAGTTGTTCCTGTCTTAAGTCAAAAATTAAAAGCCAGTAATGGTGATAGTGGGAGAGAAGATGGCAAGGCGAGGTTACCCAAACAGGGCTATTTTCCAAGGTGTTTTGTAATCACTTAAGTACAGGGATCAGACAGAAGGTTTAAGAGCCGACAAAGAGAGCAGTGTCTCAGACAGGCTCTGTCTCCATCCTTGTCTTCCCTGGCTAGGAGAAAAGCCCATCAGGAATTCCAACCATTTGCCTCACCTACGGGCAGACAGGGGTAGCCAGGGAGGATAAGGTGTCTTTTCTTACTTCATTAAGGGAAGTTTGTGGAACATTAGGGTGAGCCCGTTCCTTCTGTGGGTGGAAAGCCCTTTCTTTTGGACAGAGTCAGTGTTTGTCCTTGGAGAGAAGCCGCCAGGAGGGTCTGCAATTGTTCTCCTCAGCTCAGGCATGGAGGAAGGGCAGGAGCCTGCTCAGTGAGAACACCACTGTGCATACATTTGGCGTGATTTTCACATAATGCTATTTATCAGGCCTGGTGAAGCACAAATTTCCAATTCTCATCACTGTTCAAGGAGAAGATAACTTTTTAACAAGTTGCCAGACCTTTAGAAATAAAGACAGAGAAAATGGGGTTTTAACTGTACAAAAGGAAAACCAAGAACACAAGATTGATTTCTGTTTTGTTTTGTTCCGAGTCCCGTTGAAATTGGAGCATCACCTTAGGCAGGCTTGGTTTTATCAAGACTTGGATATATGCTTATTGGTTAAAAGTTGAGCTTGTCATAACGAAGAGTTATACCATTTCATGTTCACCTTTCTTCTTTCAAAGACCCTATCAACACAATGTAAACTGGCAAATGCTAGTCATAGGTAAGTAGGTGGGTTGTGGGCCAAGAGATAGTAAGACCTAAGTCCTGACTCGTGAAGCCTGAGGGAAGGAAGGCATAAAAATGAACAACTCAGTTGAGTGAACATTAGATTCAAGACAGGGCATGGGATGGAGTGGTCATAGGGACTTCTTCTAGACATTAGGGGATTAAGTTAGGCGGACAGGCAGAAGAGGCTGAAGCGGTCATTTCTGGTTTAGGACTTGAGTGGTCATGGGGAACTTACTCTAGGCAGCCGGAGTAGAGAAGTTAAGCAGAAAGGCAGGGGAGGCTGAAGCTTTCACTTCTAAGTCTCTGTCGTCCTCACCTCTCCACATGAGGGAAGCTGTCCTGAGAATATATGCTCCCTGCTGCCTGTCCTGCCAAGTCCTCGTAACCTTTACTCTACATTTCCTGGCCCCGTTCCACTTGGCCGTCTCCTGTGGCACAGCACCTAGGGAAACGCTAATGGTAAGATAATGCCCTTGGCCTTCTCCTTTCCTGAGTGGCCTGTTATATATCTCTTCTGAACCATTTATCCATGCAAGGCCATTGTCGCAGTGTCTCCTCTTCCCTCTGTACCCAAGTAACCCTTTATTTAGCCTTGTCACAAATGCTGTACCTCTAACCGGAGAACTTTAGACTCAAGTGTCTTGGAATTGCATTCCTCTCAGAATAGTTTTCAAATCCGGCACTGAAAGTATAAAAGCAGGCGCAACAACAAGACCTGTGTCCTCCTGAAAGCTCCTGAGATTGATGTCACAGGGCACAGTGTGTTACAAATCTCTGTCTTCACCTTTGCAACCTCTGTGTTACTCTCTCCTAGGAAAGGCTCTGAGGGACTGTAGCGCACAGCCAACGCTGCTTTCCTTACACAAATGCCACAAAGCCTTCGAGCGATGCCTGCACCATCGCCTGTGAAACACGAACAATAGTTGCACCTACTCCTTGCAGCGGTTCTAATGATACAATGCAATGGGGAATATAGATTGCGTGGCACTGTGCCCTGCCCACAGCAAAGGCTGAACCAGTGGGATTATTAGTAGTATAATTATTATCATTAGCGGTTATCGTATTTATTCATGTGTTTATATATTAACCATCGAGCTACTGTTTAATGAGCAGGAACCAGGATGGTGTTTTGAGACAAGGTCTTTCTTGGTAGCCCTCACTGCCCTGGAGCTAGCAGTGTGGATCTGCCTACCTCTGCTGCCTGAGAACCGGGACTAAAGGCTTTTTCCACGAGGATGTTATCTACCCTTTTGGAAGTACACGATATATTAATCATACATGCTAAGTTTGTGAGTGAGTGTGAGTGACTGCCAGTGACTATTGAAGGTAGGAGTGCAATGGACAAGATTCCAAACGATAGGGATTCTGACTCGGTATGGTCAAGAGCATATTTGATACCGAGCATCCCCTTTCTCTCTTTCTCTGGGGGTGAAAGACAGGTGTCACTCTATCCACCTTATATCAAACCTGTGCCTATGGCGGTCATGTGATGACAGAGTCAGTGCCTCTCCCAGGAGCCTCGGCCTCCAGAGTGCTACCTTTCGCCTCCTGTCCCTGTGTTGAAGTAGATTTTAAATTGACATATGGAGAAAACTGTCTTCTGTAGAAGCCAGGAAATACGAAAAGACGGTTGTCAGTGCCCATGCTTGGTTTTGTACACCCATTCTTGCCTGCAGCAGACAGCCTAGAATTGGTAGTCTCACATCATAGGTCGCAAAGGAAGGAATACCATCTAATCCTTGCCATGACTGGTTGGTTGCCTGTTGAATCTTCAAGACAAGGAATTGCATTACCTTTAAGTAACAGCTGGTGCTGTAGGGGCGTTGCTGACTATACCTAAGGCTGTCGCTGCTCTGCTCGGTCATAGTCAGTACGCAGTTCCATGTGTTTGGATAACTGATTGACATGTATGTAAAGCAGCTCAGTTATGTGCAAAAGACCTGTAAGTATGTGTCAGGTGGACACAGATTCCGCCAACCGAACAGATAATCTGTAACCCCTGGAACCTGTGCTTTCCCATGCCGTGAGTACATTTCCATGCCGTGTGTTTCCGAGACCTTAGCACAGTGGCCACCGAAGGTGACCTGGGACAACGTTTTGAGGAGAAAGAGCCCTCTAGGTGGCAGCTGCTGGGTGAGGGGTCCAGAGATGAGTTGAACTGCTTCATAGTTGTCTCCATAAGAATTGCATGTTTTCAGACACCACACGTTACGTGGACTGACCAGAAGAATCAGGACCCTAGAGTTGGGACACTGGTGTCGCGGTCCTAGCGGTGACTTCCATTCCCAGTGTTCTGAGCTCTGCCTGTGAAGGTTGCATTTGGGATCATGTCATTCTTTCTCCCGAGCTCTTCAGCGTCTCAGACTCACCCTCCTGGACTAAGGTCTGAGCTCCAGGAAGGAGCAAGCAAAGTCATCCTATTGGTCCCCCTCCTGAGCTAGCAGCCTCTTTAACCCTTTCCAACTCACTCCAAATTGTGTGCTTTCCCTCACCTTGGACCCTTTGTTCCTGATGCCCGCTGCTTCTAGCCTAGAAATGCCCATCCCTTCCCTGAACCTGCTAGTTCGCTCCCCCATCAGTACTTAGCCAGAAGTCCTATAAATCTGTGTGATCCTTGTTCTCCCTTTCTTCATTAATGCCACCTGTGGCCATGCCTTATGTTCCCTGCATAAACCAGACCGTGCCCCCACATGACTATCTCTCCACCCACCCACCCCCTCCTCACATTGATTTATGATTTTCCAACAACTTCACAGTCTTTTGACTGGACCAGGAGCTTCTTAAGTGGTGCACGTGAGAGACATCCTCCTGACTTTTGCCGAATGGGTGGAAGAAAACACACACACACACACACACACACACAGAGAGAGAGAGAGAGAGAGAGAGAGAGAGAGAGAGAGAGAGAGAAGTTGCTGCACATAGTTGCGATTCATTTTCCTCATCCCGGGGCACTCTGTGGAACTTCAACCATCCCAAGCATTTTCCTGCTGATTCTTTTCATAAGAGGTGGGACTCAAACCTGGGTGTAAACAGATGAAGAGTAACTACCGATAAGGGACAGGGCTGGCAGGAGCAGATGAGCCGTGGATGTTCCCCCAGTTCATAAATAAGTAGTTGAAACAAACTATCACCCCCAGCAGACCGGAACTGTGTGAGTCTGGAGGTTAGAGGCCCCTTGCCGCCTTCCTCCCTGTCCTCTGTGGCTAGCAAAATGGCAGGATCATTTGGCAAATGTGCTGTGACATTGGGTCTACGGGAACCCCAGTAGCATCCTTATGCAGCGTTTAAGGACGAGAAAGATGCTCTTAAACTCCACTCTGCTGCTGTGGTCCGGCGTGCGGCTTCTGTTTCCCTTCTTTTCCAGGGCCTGCTTCACATTTGTCTCTCGGCTGTCTTGGCAAATCTGTTTTTATTTTATTTTATTTTTATTGTTGGTAGTTTTTAAAAAATGTTTATTCCATCCCTTCTGATATAATTTGCCATAATAACTTGCAATTGCATACTGCTTTCCTGATTACGCTGCATGTACATAATTTCATTTGAGCTCCACAGCTTTGCGACTGAGCTAAGAGATTTGCATGGGGGTCACACAGGCGATGCAAACTCTGGATGCTCCAGATTTCCTCGTTCACAACTGCCTGTATTCCCTGTTATCTGCTGTCTTTCTTCAACTGTGGTGATGATAATGAGCGTTTTTCCTAATTGTTTACAAGGCGCCATTGCGTTAGTTAAAATGTATCCTTTGATCAGCCCTGCGGAAGGATCATCCCCTTCCGCTGAACAAGGAAACTGAACCTAGACAAATTGCCATTTCCTCAGATCACCTCATTTGCATACAGCAAGCCTGGAATGTGAACCTCAGGGTTTGGCTGCTTGACCACCGAGCTCTTGATTACTAAGTTCTTAACTACCAGGCTTGGGCTGCTCAAAATGTCCTGTGTTTTACAAAGAATTCACATAGAATCCGGGGCTCTCTCCCCAGAGTTCTTGATTCAGCAGGCCTGGGTAATCCTGAGATCTTTGCAGTTCCCAGGGAAGGTTGGGAGAACACTTGGCCGTATGATGGGTACCATTCTGCACTGACTCACTACTAGAAACAATGCATTTTGTAGGGTGACAAAAAAAATTCAAACATGTGCTGTTCCATAGCTTGTTTTAAATGTGGTATATCCCATACATTATTCAGGACAACCGTAGGAAGAAAAGTATTAGAACTATTGAGTGGTCCTTGTTTCTAGGTTAAATTCAGGGCCACGTCCTTTTGTTGCACGTCTCTTTGTAGCCACTTAGGAAAACTCTTCTACCTCCTGTGTCATTGTGTCCTTACCGCTGGCATGGGGACTGTCATGCCTGTCTGCACAGTGGAGCAAAGTGGTTTATCAGTTAAAGGTGGAAGTTCCTTGAGAGCGGTTGTCACAACTCCTTTCCCACTCATGTAGGCTGGTGTGTTTGTCCTTAAGCTATGCGTGATTAGAACATGCTTTGCGTTTCCTGACTTAATCAGAACTGGTGTACTTTACACGATTGTCCTCCCACTTGACCTCTCAAGCCCGCCGGTCTGTCTCCCCCACCTCTAACCGATGATAGCCACCACTCGGTTCTTCATCCCCGTAATTATGTACCACAAGTGTTGTGAAAATGGAGCAATGCAGTGTGTACCCTTTAGGGGGTGGCTTCGGACTTAGCATTAGCATCCTCGAGGTTCTCATATATCTGAGTAGTTTGATCCATTTCGTTTATTCTATTTGTTTCCCGAGAAGTGTTCTAGGCTATGTGTATACCGTCGTCTGTTGCCTCATTCACGCCTTGAGGGGCATCTTGGTGCTTTTCACTCTGGGGCTATTATAGTTAAAACTGCTCTACACATTGGCGGACAGTTTTTCCATGTAAAAATAAGTCTTCATTTCTCTGGGTCTGGGATAAATGCCCAAGTCCAAGTGTTGGGTCATATGAAAAGTCCATTTTTAGTTTGAGGAGGAACTGCCAAATTGTCCCCAAAGCGACCTCACCATTTTCCTCTCCTACTGGCACAGTGAAAGAATTTACATTGTCTACACCTTATCAGCTGTCCTCTTAAATAATGCCTAGTGGTGCCTCATTGTGTTTTGATTTCCATTTCTCCAATGACTAGCGATATTCAGTATCTTCCTGTGCTCTTCTTGGCGCCTTATTCATTTTCTTTGGGGAAAATATCAGCTCACATTCTTAGCCCGTGTTTACATTGGATTCCCGTTTTGTTGAGTCAGAAGTGTTCTTTATGTATTTTAGACAAAACTTCCATATCCGACGTATGATTTGGGAATGTTTACTCGGCTTCAATGGCTTGTCTTTTCCCTTCCCGGTAGGAGTTGGGTGTGGGTGTGTCTCCCCCCCCCTCCCGTGCAGTTCTCAGTCCTCATAGGCAGAAGTGGAAACAGGCATAACGGAGCAGGTCATGGGACAGATGCCAGTCACCTAAGGCTGGGCAGATTTCTCAAACGGACATTTCTCTCTTTCTTCTGTGCCTTTGGCACTATTTTGAGAAAGTTTAAATCCAACTTTTTTTAATTTTTACTAGTAAAATATTTGGGGGAACATTCCACAGGGTTCCTATGTGCCACACCGAAGTGATGGCTCTAGTTTTCTTTGCTGATATGATCCCCTTTAGAAGATTTTATATCTTACCCATTGTCTTCGTTCTTGGGTGGATAAACCAACTACCTCTGAATAGGGTCTGTCTGAAAGTGACAGTATCGTCAGAAGTGTTTCTTAGAAGGAAAGATGAATAAATGAATGGTTCAGTTAAGTAAAAGGGCATCACAGGAGGGCGGAGTTAAAGGATAACAAACAAGAAGTGCCCCCAGTTAAAACCGGTAGCTGGCCTGATTAAAGGGCATCAATATCTTTTCACTTGGAATACCTCCGTATTTCATGAACTCCTTGACCAATAGAATCCAAAAGAGAAAAAAGTTTATGGGCTGAGCATGCTGAAAAGTTGGAATGGAAAACATTTATCTCAGTTCTCAGTTATCTTTTGTTGCCATGAGGAGACGGTATAACCAGGGCAACTTATAAAAGTAAGCTTTTAATTGGGGGCTTGCCTACAGTTTCATAGGGTAAACCCATGACCATCACAGTGTCGAACATGGCAGAAGGCAAGCAAAGCATTGGACCACTCAGGGGTATGGGAAGGTTGAGACTGAGCCTGATGTAAGACTTTTGACACTTCAAAGCCTACCCACTATGGAACACATCCTCCAACAAGGCCAGACCCAATTCAGTTGAGGAAATGGATGCCCAAAAGACATCTGTGTTAAGCTCATGGTCTCATAGCAGGTACTAACTGGCTCACACGGTTTCACACAGCTCTTAAGCTTCAATCATGTGGCTTCGTTTGCTACATCAGCAACTAATGCTTCTGTAGACCCCTTTAAAAGTCAACACCCCGGTGTAACTGTCGCTTGACATTTCCCCAAGAGTTTTCTGCCTTTCTTTTCCTTCCACACACTCTAGAAATTAAATTCTGCAAGTGAAGACTTTGAAACTTGTTACCATCCAGGACACTAATAAGATTTTACATTTTTAGCAGTTTAATGATGAGGATGTAGGACTCTGTGCTGGTCCCTCGGGGGTTTCTATTCTGGGTATCTGTTAAACCTTGCAGTGGTATGAAGTATATTCGACCTTTCTATATTAAAAAAAAAAGATCAGTTTAAGTTTCACGCATAAATTTGTGTCTGTATATTCTTTCCCTCTTCTCTACCTATTATGTAGAATTCAGAAATTATCAACATTTGAACTTGAAGATACTTGTCAGTTATTTTTCTGTGTTTGGTGAAAAAAGAGACATCGTTACCATCAAAATTTAATATTTTTATTTAGCTAAATTTGATCCTTCTTAAAAATCCTTTCCACTTTGAAGTCCATTGCAGCTTAATTAATGCAGCAAGGGCTTTTTATTTTGCTCTCAATGGAGATAATCTTAATCTATTCACAGTGACCTTTTCTTGTGCAAATTAGTTGTACATGCTTGTTTAAGCAAATGGTCCTTTTGCATGATGTCTCTTCTTAATGACGGGTTTATAATTGAAAATTGGCTTACTCCCATATGCCTAGTTTATATGAGAATATAAAAATAGATGTGGACTTTAAAAATATGAATGTATATATCAATATCCCCCCAAAAAAGAAGAGGGAAGAACCCAGTGCCTTCAGGCTATGGTTAAATTAGACTATTAGAGTTGGAAAATGCTGGTGACATATGCTACTGTCAGAGCCGCACCTGTCTGCTTAGCCCTGGAAGTGCTTGAAAAATGAGAGTGATCTCATCTCGGCTGTACGATTCTGAGCCTTTATAGGACATGAGGTATCGCTAGCTCCCCGAGTTTTCTTAAACTCCTAATGAAGTCAAAACTGCACGGCTGGGGATGTGTTCGCTGTTAATCACTTTTAAAGCAGGTGTCTCGAACAATTAAATGCTTTTCGTCGGTCCGAACATTTTGCTGACAACAAGAGACAGGTGATACTTGTGGTACGATCATTTGTCTAGAGTGTTCCCCACCCCGCAAAAAACAGAAACTGACAGACAAGCAAACACAAAACAGTACAATACTATTAAATGGCATTTGAGTTAAAAGAATAATCACCCGTTCTCTATCCCAGTTTCCAATGCTTCCCTATTAGTTTTCTTTCTTTGTTATCCCTCTTTCTCATCTGCAAGTGAGCTTTCTTCTGATCCCCACCCACCCTGCCCCACACAACCCTGCCCCCCCCCTGCACCCTCCCCCAGTCTTTCTGCTGAAAGTCAAAGCAACCATTCTTATACTGGAGCACTGTTTGTCGGGAGTCACTGAATGTTCCTGGTTAAATGTAGTAACTCCAGTTTGAAGAGAAAACAAATGTTGGCTTGTACTTAGGGTGGAGGTTTCCGAAGTATCTTTTAATAGAATAGAGAACAGGAACATTTAGTGTTGCTAAGTGGCATGGCATTAAGGGAGAAGCAGATGCAGAAGGGATGCTGCTCCTGCCTATGGGAGCAAACTATTTCACTAGGACAAAAACTACTGCATGGTGCACGCCTTAAATCCCAGCACACAGGAGGCAGAAGTGGGGGGGGATCTCTTAAGTTTGAGGCCATCTGGCTTCTGCATAGCAAGTTCTGAGCCAGCCAGGGCTACATAATGGGACCTTGCCTCTCCCCATCTGATTTTGAGGAACAGAAGCTAGGCAAGACAACTTGGTATGAGAATCATTAGACCTGCCTTTTTATAAACTGTTTGCAAAAGAGATCCTTATTGCTTTATACAGCTTGATTGTTCCTATTTGTTCTCCCCATGCAACAAGCTCTCTGAGCACACATGGAAAAGGGAGGGTAGCCCTTTCCCGGGGCTGTTGTGCAGGATAAATGGACACACCCCATGACCCTCAGCTGTCCGGTTTTCCTCTTGGATTTTCTCTTGCTGACCACGCCCCTTTTGTTCTAGGTATGATTATCGGGAAATGCTGCACAATGCCACTTTCTGTCTGGTTCCTCGTGGTCGCAGGCTTGGGTCCTTCAGATTCCTGGAGGCTTTGCAGGTAAGAGACTATGAAACTTCTCATCCTTGCGTTGAGGATGGAAGCCAAACTGGTTTCCGCCTTCTTACTCTTATAGAATAGTCTAAAAGAAGCCATAGCTTTTGCTGCGGATGTAAAAAAAGACAAAATAAAACAAAAAACTACTTCCAAGAAAATCTGATCTAGTTTGAAGAGTCAGAATTGGGAACAAGATTGACTCCCTACCCTTGGACAGAAGAGGACTAAATGGTCTCACCACCCAGGAACTGGATTCTTCAGGGACACATTTGCAAACAGAGGGTGGATGGGTAGATATAATTGGCAATCTAGCTCCTGAGTTTGAAGAGGGGACTCTTCCTCTTTTCCAGCAAGCCAGTCTTAGGTCCACCGACAGTGGGTTGTTGCTATTATTCCGCTCCCTCCCCCCCCCCCCCCCAAATGAAACTGTGGGTTAGGTCCTCATCTTGGTCCTCTGTGAATTCTTCTCAACTCTTAGAGAGTGATGGGACTTACTTGCCCTGATGTTCCAGAGCCCTGCAGTTCAGAGGAAGCTCTGCTGATCAACCCTTCTCCTGCTGCTCCTGCAGCCGGCCTTCTTAGAGGGCAGGGTGAAACATGCTCTCTCCCTCTCGTCCTTCCTTCCTGTCCTCCCGGTAATTTGCACCCTGTCTGAATCTGTGTAGTTGAGGAGGGTTATTTAGCGTCTTCACCCTGCCGTGCCAACTATGAGTCCTGTTGTATCCTCAGGCTAAAGAGCTCCTTTCTATGGCGCGGCATTCTATGGTGCTTTGTGTACTTTGAGAAGCATGCCACCACCCACTAACATTCTTGCAGCTTCATGGGTGTTGCGAGGAGCAGATCGCTCTCTGGGTTGGATAAAGACTTCTTTGGAAGCTACACTGTGTCTTTGGCTTATTGTTGTGCACTGACTGTGCATACTGGAAATGGGCATGGCTGTGGTTGGCAAGGCTCCATGCTGGAGGGAACGAAGTTTTGAGCTAGGTGTTTATAGGGCAAAGGAAAGCTAGAGACTACGATAGTGAAGTTCGCCAACCTGGAAAGGCTGGGCCCTCTCCTGCTCTCCGGTAGCTCATGACATTGGGGTGAACCATGACAGAAGTGGATCTGTAGCACTTACATGGACAAAATTATTATATTCAAGGTTGATTTTATGCTCGGATTCTAATGGTGAAAGCTTTTGTTGCATCAATAAAACTTATGCAACAAGGCCCGTCATCTCCACGGAAGTAAAGTCAGCCAAAATCACACATACTAGACTAGGAAAGTTTAGTATCAGTCTAAGGCAAGACTTGAAGTCTTACAATCCATGCGATTTGTTAATTCCGAACCACTTACTTTCTTCCTGGCCTGAGCAGTCCGGGACCCATGTAACATAAGCAGTGCCAGCAATTGAGTTTGTCCTGATTATTTTCCTGATTGGAACTGTTCATGCTGTCACTGTCCTCACACTCACGAAATCTTTCCTCTGCTCAGGCTGCCTGTGTCCCTGTGATGCTCAGCAATGGATGGGAGCTGCCATTCTCCGAAGTGATTAATTGGAACCAAGCTGCCGTCATCGGCGATGAGAGATTGTTATTACAGGTAAGGAAGGGGCTGTGGCCTTGGGCGGGACAGCAGATTATTGCTGCCCCCACCCAAACTTTCAAAGAAGATGCATCCAAAAGGTCAGCTCCATAAAAGAAATTTTATCAGGAGAAAATTGCCTGTGTTGTCGTGAATATGAAGTTGTTGAATATGATATTTTTCACTTTCCAACACAAAATCTGTCCAGGTCCACACAATATATTCTGGGAAGCAGCTGATAAAATGCCTGAGCTTTGTTCAGTGAGGAGAGGGGCATCCCCCCCCCCCCCCGGCCCAGCTTCAGCAGCAAAATTTTTAGGCTTGGCACTCCCTCAGATCCCTTGCCTTGGTTCCTATATTTGTTTCCGATTAACGCCAGAGCACGAACCCTAGGATCGGCTGCTGTGTTCAGTGTTCCCAATACAGTGCGGCTCTGCCCTGAGTTCTTGCAGGAGTGCTGCCCCTTGGATAAATATTCAAAAGAAAGGGCCCTAACAAAAGTGTCAGTTGCTCAAGGGAAGGCAACACAACCTGCACAGAGAGACGGAAGGGCAACAAGAGTCCATGAAGATTTCCCAAGCCCCCTGCAATTGTGTTTGAGGTTCACAGTAAACTGCCATACACGCTCACCGCACAGTTAATGTTTTCCTTTCATGGCATTAAACACTTTATCTTTAAACCTCCACAAGCTTCTGTAGAAGTATTATCTCTAATGTTCTTGCTTTAGAAACAAAAATAATTGATATCCATAAACTTGAGCTCCTAACTGTGCGTTTGATTTTTCTTCTGGGCTCCTGGCTGGTCTGTGAATGGACTGGTGAGGGATTATAGTCATCTTCTGAAGGTCTCTGGTAATGCAGCCTCTCTTGGAGAGCCCTGTGGACTCATCAAGCCTAGGTCACGACAGTTCTAGAATATTCCTTTCATGAGGTCCTCAGGTCCGGGATCTTGCCCCTTCTGGAACCTCAGCACAAATGTGGAAGAATGTGTACTCTGAACATGATGAGCCCATTCGTTGAAGTTAGCCCATTCTGTTCTAAACAAAACATAGTTTCTTAGATGCTCTCTGAGAAAGGGGTTGGGGGGAGTCTTAGGAAAAGCTAAGGCTTGTAGCAGCTATTGCTTGAGGTAATTCAATAGGGACAACCTCCTAGACATAGTGAGAAAAAATCCTCACCTTGCAGAGATAGTAGACGTCTGAGTCACTGGCTCCAAGTGAGTGGTCCTTTCCCACACTGCCTCTGTCTTTCCCTTTATGTTGTTTTAATAATATATGCTCATTAAAGAAAACTTCGGGTATGAAAATCATCGGTCTTGTTCTCCATTTGTGCATCATGGCTCCCTTGCTGTGACAAGCTAGGGCTTGTCTTGGGGTGGGAAACTTGCCCGACACTGAAGTTTGTCTGTCCAGTGTCTATCTCTTCACCAAAGCTGATGGATAGTTCACCTTCTGAAGTTTATTTGTTTTTCGAGACAGGGTTTCTCTGTATAGCTTTGGAGCCTGCCCTGGAGCTCGCTTTGTAGACCAGGCTGGCCTCAAACTTTTAAAGAGATCTGCCTGCCTCTGCCTCCCGATTGCTGGGATTAAAGGTGTGTGCCACCACTGCCGAGCCTTAGAGTTCCTTTTTTACTTGCCTGTAGAGATTGTATTTTTCATACCCTGGTGCCCACATTTTCTAGTGTTTTCCCCTCCTCGTCTGCAGTCTGTCTTTACACAGCTGCCTCCATAATGAACAGTGGCTGCACTGTTGTTAACAATGGTTTAAAGAGTTGGCTCGGAGCCCAAGTGTGCGCTCTGGGAAATGTTTTCTGTTCTGTTACAATTTTCCATTTCCTGTTTCAGAACAGCTCTGGTGTTTTTAGTTCCATATGTTCTTGTCATCCTGTCACCGAGAAACATCCTGTGGCTTTCCTGCATCTTTTCTGGTCGGTCCCATTAGCTTTGTTACCGTACATAACCTTTTATTAGGACTCCATTGAGCTCCTCAACTTCCAAGTCATCCCATCCAAATCGGAATTAATTTATCACTTCCCCCTACCTGTCTCTGAGGACAAGCTGATTAATAACCACCAGCCACATGCCGTTAGAAGTTGGAACTCCATCCCGCCGGTCAGTTGCCGTTGGCCTCCAGAGCACTTGGCGAAGCGCTGTGAGACAGTGCAGTTCTGCACAGGAAAGGGTAGTGCACACAGCTCCGGAAGTCGTGAAAACATGATGCAGCCATGGAAGAGAGAGGGCTGGGCTCGAGCCTGAGTTTGCGACGCTTCTTTCCTCCCTTTAGAAGCTCCATGCACTTGATTTTTCTGGAGGCTGTGCAGCAATGGTAGCTTTTGGCATTTTCCTGATGGATTAATTCTCGTGCCCATGATAAAAACAGCCATGCCAACCTGTGTGACTTAGAGAATGCCTTTGACATTTAAAAGGGCATGCTTATGAAAATAGAGGATCAGCTTGTTTTTTTTTTTCTAATTTTCCCTTGGCAATCTAGGTCATTTTCTCAGTGAGTAAATAAAAATAAATTTTCCTGACTTATCAAGGATCTGTGTCATGAATGGTTTATCTCCTCTAAGGATATTTTATTTCCACTTGACCTTGAGCCTCCCAGTGTTTCAACTTTACCTGCTGCCTCCATATATTTTGCAGTATTATGATCCCTTCAAAGCACAAATTTAGTACCCAGGTTGGGATGTTGACAGAGCAAGTCAGCTTTTCCTTCCATTCTTATTGTGTGGAACTTTCATTGCTTCTTCTAGGGGCAGTCTGGAATATAACAGTGTGCCACCACGTCCTTCCTCTCTAAGGGGAACTTAGGTATAGCGTAGTCCTGTATTTGGGGTATATTTCTATTTAATGTGGTTGGCAGAGCGTTCCTCGTCTAGCCCAGATTCCCATGTCTTCCTGATTCATCGCATAGGAGGGAGGTGAGCATGCAGAATGGGGAGCACAACAGGGCAGCCAATAATCAGAATCGCCCGTAAGAGGATAGATTACAAACACAGTCACATCTTGAGCTGTCCGTGCAGTTGGGGAACAAGTCTAGGGAACTTAGCCAGAAATCTAAGGAGTGCATCTTAGAATTAAGAAGCAGACGGTAAATAACTGCCCAGCGTTGTGTAGAATCAACTGGTCCAGCTTGAAATAGCAACTCCCTGTGTCAACAATGGTAATAGTAATAATAAACCATAAAGCAGCCTTCCCATATTTTAGACCTGTCTTAAGCACTTACATAATCCTTTTTTTCCAACCATCATATTATAAATGAGTAATTGGAGAGACCAACTAACTCATCTGAGGAAGCATCGCTAGTAAATGGTAGAACCAGAATGCCACATTAGCACCATTAATACCTGTACTATAGTTGTGTCAAGCTATGCTGCTGTTAATTGTTGATTTTTAATAGACCTACTTGCTAGACACTGAAGGCTATGAAGAATAAAAGTGCAGCCCCCGGGGTTGTTTTGACCAAGCACATCTCTCTGTTTTACAGTTATAATTACCGTTTGTTCCCTTTATGTTCCAGATTCCTTCTACAATCAGGTCTATTCATCAGGATAAAATCCTAGCACTTAGACAACAGACACAGTTCTTGTGGGAGGCTTATTTTTCTTCAGTTGAGAAGATTGTATTAACTACACTAGAGGTAAGCGAGACTGCGTGGCTCCTGATCTTGGATAATGATGCTTTTGTTTCTCAACCTCTCTTTCACTCTTGGGTTGTGCGTTTGGTCAAATGGGACAAAATCAAATTTTCTGTCCTTGAACATGTGAGTGACTGCCCCACCACCACCATCTGCTTGGCCATTTCCAAGCAAATGCCATTGTTCCTGACAAATTCTCAGAGCAGAAGTGACCTGGAGAGAAGCCGTGCTCTGGACACAGAGATTGACTTTGTCTGACATAATTTTAGAGATACGTGGGTAATGACCGTCTTCCGGTCACTCAAGCGCAATGGTATCCTTTAAAGACATAGTTCCAGAGTGCATTTAGAAAAGAAGATAATGACCAAGTAAGGGAAATAACCTCTACCATTCTAAAGATATGAATGGTTTAGTCACCGCCATAAGTATATAGCATTTGAAGAGGCAGCCAAATTGACTCTGTGGACACATACAGTCTCACCAACCAGCATCCTGTGTTAAATAAGGTTATGGCAAGAGGAAAGATCATTATCATCACTGTTTCTAGCTGGTATAGAAAGTGTTAGCCTTTATAAAAACAGAAACTCGGGCAGGGGAGTGGATAGTTGTCTTCAAGTTGCTTTACTCTGCATGTATGCTTCTGTGTGGGTGCGTGTGCGTGTGTGCGCGCATGCATATAGCATTAGAAATTGGACATAGAGCCTTGTTCATGTTGAGAAAGCCCTCGGCCACTGAGGCATAGCCTCATTCGCTTAAATTGTCTTGTTTAAGGCAGGAGAAAAATAGAAAATCATGGAAATGATTAAAACCACAGGAAGCAGAGCAGATAGCAATGGCCCAAGGCTACACGGAGCAGTGCAGTAGAGCTAAGAAAAAATGGAGAAAGTTGCGCACTCATGGGTTTCAGATCTGTGGGAAGGGGAGCGATCCAACAGGTTCCTGACGTGACCCAGGTACTTACAGAATGGCCAGGACGATTTATTCCACACTTGGGGAGTCTTTACTTTGGAAATTAATGGTCATTCGGAAAGCTAATATAATCGAGAGTAAACACAAGACACCCAGGTAATACTGCAGAAACTGAGGTCACCTGTGGGTCCACAGGAGAGTGTTCTTGCTGTGGAGAGAGTCAGAGTTAGTGCTTTGAGAAGCACAGTGGGACCGTTTCCACATGGGCCTACCTGGGCTCCGGATCTCAGCCCTAGCAACACATCATCAGGATTTCCCATGTACATGCCTGGCATACGACCCGAAGCTAGGCAAACAGAAGGCCTGTTTTGATTATTTTGAATTCCTGTTTGGTTTTGTTTTTTTGGTCAGATTGAAGATTTTTTTTCCTTTAAAAAATAATAAATTACTTTCTAACCTCCTAATTCTTAGAGTGTTAGCTATAACTGAATTTCATCTGTCTCAGGAAGCCCACAGATACACAAAAAGAAATTGCCATAAGATTGTGGATGCTTATATATTTCAGAAGTTTATAATACTTTAAATATTAGCCCTTTGTCTTTTGTCCTAAACATTCCCCCTTGACTAGTCAAGTTCCTTCTGTTCTGTTTGTGTTACATAGTCTCAGTGTCTGCATTTGGAAAGAGCTGTGACTTCTCTGCTGGCTGCATGTAGGAAGAGCATTTTCCTCATAATTTATTGTGTATGTATATACATACATAAACACAAATATTTTTAGTGCATTCTTGGTTATTGTTTTTTTTTAATTTATTTATTTATTAAAGATTTCTGTCTCTTCCCAGCCACCGCCTCCCATTTCCCTCCCCCTCCCCCCCAATTAAGTCCCCCCCCCCCCCAGCCCGAAAAGCAATCAGGGTTCCCTGTCCTGTGGGAAGTCCAAGGAACCCCCCACCTCCATCCAGGTCTAGTAAGTTGAACATCCAAACTGCCTAGGCTCCCACAAAGCCAGTACGTGCAGTAGGATCAGAAACCCATTGCCATTGTTCTTGAGTTCTCAGTAGTCCTCATTGTCCGCTATGTTCAGAGAGTCCGGTTTTATCCCAGGCTTTTCCAGACCCAGGCCAGCTGGTCTTGGTGAGTTCCCAGTAGAACATCCCCATTGTCTCAGTGTGTGGGTGCACCCCTCATGGTCCTGAGTTCCTTGCTCGTGCTCTCTCTCCTTCTGCTCCTGATTTGGACCTTGAGAATTCAGTCCTGTGCTCCAATGTGGGTCTCTGTCTCTGTCTCCTTTCATCGCTTGCTGAAGGTTAATATTCAGGAGGATGCCTATATGTTTTTCTTTGGGTTCTCCTTATTTAGCTTCTCTAGGATCACCAATTATAGGCTCAATGTCCTTGGTTTATGGCTAGAAACCAAATATGAGTGATTACATCCCATGTTCCTCTTTTTGGGTCTGGCTTACCTCACTCAGGATAGTGTTTTCTATTTCCATCCATTTGTATGCAAAATTCAAGAAGTCCTTGTTTCTTACTGCTGAGTAATACTCTAATATGTATATATTCCATACTTTCTTCATCCATTCTTCCATTGAAGGGCATCTAGGTTGTTTCCAGGTTCTGGCTATCACAAACAATGCTGCTATGAACATAGTAGAGCATATACTTTTGTTGTATGATAAGGCCTCTCTTGGGTATATTCCCAAGAGTGGTATTGCGGGGTCCAGGGGTAAGTTGATCCCGAATTTCCTGAGAAACCGCCATACTGCTTTCCATAGTGGTTGCACAAGTTTGCATTTATTGGTTATTGTTTTATATCAGTTTAGTCAGCTAGCTTTTAATCATGATCTGTGTTAAAGGGTAGTCCTTTTCTCCTTTTCTCTTTTTTTTTTTCCATTTCCTGAGTTGTTTTCTCATGCTTTTAGTTAACTCTTTATCCATAGTGTTCTGTTGTGCTACTTGGTGCATTTTCGGGTGTATCCTCGTCGTTTTATCCTGTCCTGCTGCCGTCCTCTGATACCCTCAGATCGTGTTCTAATCTGTCTTCATCCTAATGCCATCCTGTAGTAAGCCTCTCCCCATCTGGTGCAGGTCACTGTGAATACTGTCTGTAATTACTGCTGTCTGCAAAGATGACTAGCAATGTATGCAGTGCCTTAGCCCGTTTTCTGCATGCATTTTAGGCCCTATCTTTACCTATTCTTTTAGGATAGTGTCTGTGAAATGAGATTACTGAACCAAAGAGTTCAGGCGTTACCAAGGTCATAATATATTTTGGTAAATTACTATGTTTTTTATCAACTTGAAAAAATATTGTTTTATTTTTATTGATGGAAATGACAGAAGAAATTAGGGAACATAAAAAAAGTCTAGTAAGTTGGGGAATAGATTGTCAAGATAGCAATTTTCCTCGATCTGCACATCAAAGTCTTAAAAGAGGATGACAAAAATTACTCTGAGCTTTAGTCTGAAGAATAAATGCCTTAACACAGCCTAGCATTATTGAAAAGCAGTAAGGACCATTTATTCCCATGGTTTAATTAGCACACATTATAAAGCCATCATAATTAAGACAGCTTTGATCCAGCTTTTCAAATGACAGAAGATATGAGTTATGTTATTTAATTCCGAATAAGTTAAATTTGCTCATATAATAGTGGGTCTGTAATAAAAGTGTTGGCTGTACAAGCCGGCTGTAGTGATGTGCACCTGTGACCCCAGTGCTGGTGGAGAAAAGGACAGGCAGATCCCAGGACTTGATGCCCAGCCAGTCTCCCCGAAACCGGAAGCTTCTGGTTCATTGAGAAACCTTGTCTCAAAAACTGAGGGGTAGAAAGACTGAGGAAGATGTCCTCTCCGCTGCAAACAGGCCTCCACGCAGGTGGGGCTCCCCACACACTCCCCACTTCACAAACAGGGAAGGTAGTAATATTGATGAGATACTGGGTAGAGCTGTGTAATTTTAAGTTAAAGAAGTTGTTGTGTGCATGATCAGGGCGTAAAACACTATTAAATGTGAGTATAAAAACCATGAAAATTTCTGTATAGCTGTAGACACCATAAAGAAAATACAAAACTGAGGGCAAAGGTTCACAGTTAATGCGAGGTTAAGAAAAGGTGAATCTTTTTGACATGTAAACTGATAAATAAATTAGAAAAATACTCGCGTTCCCAACTAGCCTTAAATAGAGTGAGACCTTGTCACAAACAAACAGAAATACTTGTATTTTCAGATTAGGACAATTTAGGTTTGTCTTCTCACAAATATTCTGGATTAGAGTGTGAAATGAAATGAAGAATTGCTGATATTATTAAAATGAAAAATGCCGTGGGATATTTGTACACCTTGTGATGTGTATGATATATCTATATTGCTATGATTGATTTAATAAAGAGAAAAACAACCAATAGCTAGGCAGAAGGTATGAGTGGGACTTCCAGGCTGAGAGAGGAAGTAAGAGGGACCAATGGGACATGAAGAGAGTTAGACAAACAGATTGAAAGAAAGGTAATAAAAAGCCACATGATAAAATGTAGATTGATAGAAAAGGGTTAACTTAAGTTGTAAGAACTATTTAGGAACAAGCTTAAGCTATAGGCTGAGCTTTCATAATTAATAATATTGTCTCCATATCAGTATTTGGGAGCTTGCTGGCAGGATAGAAAAAGATTCGTTAGAGAAAAATTCCTAATTTTTTAGTAATGTGTACATACATACATACATATATACATATAATCGTCCACATACATACATATACACACGCACATATATGGTGGCCAAGCAGATGTCTACAGACAACCTCCATGTACAGAGGTTTGACTTAAGTTTTTTCTACATATGGTGCAAAAGTAACTTGCATTCAGTAAGTTTATATTTTGAGTGATTATCTTCGTGTCTTTCCCCAGGTCATCAATATGTGTGAAGTAATAAATGTGCTATGAAACTGGGCAGTGGCTGTGAGTTCTGTCTCCCAGTCAGCCACACTCCTGCTCTCAGTGTGCTGTGTTACTAACTTACTGTGCTAGCTTGGGTATAGTAAATACTTTTGGTTATAGTAGATACATTTTCAACTTACTTTATTTTCAGTCCATGATGACCTTATTAGTATGTGACCCCCTCTTAGTCTTAAGGAGTATTTACAGAATCCTTTGTGGTAGTGTGTATGTGTGTATGTGTGTGTGTGTGTGTGTGTGTGTGTGTGTGTGTGTGTGTAATGAAGAGAACAGATGGGAATATAAGTGTAGATTGACTTAATTGCTAGTTAATTGTTCCTTAGGGTATACAGTTGTGCCAGATATGCGTCAGTCACTGTGAAAAGGATGTTTGTCCTCACTCAAGGAAGTTAAAATAAAAATATAGTACCACTTTCCACCTATCCCATGTCAGGAGTTGTCACAGGAAATCCTGGCACCGGTGCCACCAAGGCTGCGGGAGAAGGACTCTCACATTAGAGTGTCTGGAGATTGGCTCCCCACCATGAGCCCTTCTGGAAAAGCTAAAACCTTTAGAAGAGAGCATAATTTTTACGCTGCACTTGACCGTGTTGCAATTTTCCTCAAAAGATAATGACCTAATGAACAAAGTTGCTAGCAGCATAGGCCATAGTGTTTATTTTAGTTATAGCACTGCGCATGCTCAGTCAGGTGGTTGGAAACAGGTTGACCAGTTGTGATACATCTGCACTGAGGAATGTTGTACGGATACCAAATGCAGTAAGGGCATGTATGTATCGTGCGTTTTTCAAAACTGATTAGGAAGTAATTCACAGTATGAACCATCTTTCATTTTGGTCAAAATGAGAGAAACTCATACACATTGAGGGAAAAACATTCTTAAGAGGCAATATAAAATGCTAGGTGTATCCTTAAAAGATTTATGTATTTTACTTTTTGTGTGTAGGAATGTTTTGCCTGTATGTATGTATGTATGTATGTGGAGCACATGCATTCAGAGGCTATTACAGGGTGTTGGATCCCCAGGAACTGGTTCAGATGATTGTGAGCTGTTATGTGGGTTCTGGGAACTGAACCTGGGTCCTCTCTAAGTACTCTAGACCTCTGAGTCCTTTGCATCCCATAGCTGAACCATTCCTAAGCAAGAGATTATTTGAAACTGAATTTATTTTTTTTCTCTTTAGTCTTTGTTAATTTCCTTCAAGGAGTCTATCTTATTTGGGTGATTAATATGTTCTCTTGATATTTCAAAATAAAGCAGTGATTATAAGAAAAAAGACGGCATTAACTGGTACATCTCGTTGCGTACAACAGGACCAGTGTGGTAAA
Source organism: Microtus oregoni (assembly GCF_018167655.1). Taxonomy (NCBI): domain Eukaryota; kingdom Metazoa; phylum Chordata; class Mammalia; order Rodentia; family Cricetidae; genus Microtus; species Microtus oregoni. The sequence goes on from NW_024543081.1 coordinate 36,804,041, forward strand.
TGGTTGCATCCACCTAGACTTTCGCAAGCTGTCTGGGAGAGACCCTCCCTCCCGTGCTGCATTCTTGTACCTTCAGGATTAGAATTAAAATATAACACACAACATTGCTAATTTGCCAGGCACAAGATCATATCTCATTAATTATCTTTCTTTTGTGGTGAGTTACTGTGTGGATCCAGCTTCTTGTCTATTAAGTTAGCAGAACTCCATTTTCCGACAACAACAGCTGGATGTGTAACATCCATCACAGTAGAATCTTACATTGAGCTATTTTCATCTTTGAGCCTGGAAAGGCTTTCTTCCCCTTGGATCTGAGCCACACAATTCTTTAGCGACACGTGTGTGTGTGTGTGTGTGTGTGTGTGTGTGTGTGTGTGTGTGTTTAATCACTAAAACCATATACTTTGTTCAAATTTATAGCAGCTGTCAAATCCCTCTATATCATTCTATCATTCCAAGATTGGATGGTAACAATCTGACCTCGCAGCCAAATTGCAAGGGAGATAATACTTGCTTTCCTGTCTTAATTCGGAGCTTGCATTACCCTAGAACTCAGCACAAGCAGAAAGGCAGAGGAGGTAAAGGAAATGCCATCCTTATACACAAAGCAGCAGAGTGTATATGTTCAAGAGATGAACTCAAAGGTCACAAGTCACAGGCGCCCACTGGCCTACCTCTCAGACACAGTGAGTTATTTGATCAGTTTTCGCCCTGCTAAGGGTGAGAATAGATGTTAACTCTAGGCAGCAGAGACTCGAGGCCCATTTGCTTAGTTTATCTTCACTTAGACTCTAGATCTAGATCTACGGTGTGAGCACTAAGTGCCATGCCAGAGTCCTGAGAGGTGTCCTCCAGTGAAGGGACAGGGAGAACTGAGACATGAGGACATTGAAAAACGGCATTTCTACTTGGTGGAATGAGAGCCGAACTCTTTCAAACTTTGACAATGCGGGTTGATCTATATAAGCTTTTTAGAAATACATTTGGCCACGCATTCAGACAGCATTAATAATGTTCATACCCCAAACCCAAATTCTAATGAATCAATACTGAATATGGAAGCTTTTTATTTAGGGGTATTTGCATTTCTTTGCATAAAAAAATTACCCTAATTTTGGTCAATTCAGAGAAATAAACCTTGGGTACTATGGGGAAATATGTTAAAAAGACCTAGATTGCCTATGTCTAGAAAATGAGAATCATTATTTCTGTTTTTTTTTCTTTGTATGTTTATTTTTCAAAGTAGGGTTTCTCCGTGTAGTCCTGGCTGTCCTGGATCTAGCTCTGTAAATAAACCAGGCTGGCATTGAAGACACAGAGGCCCTGGAAATTTTTTCTTTTGAAAGGCAAACTCAAATCTTCAATATAAGAATTTAGTCATATTATCTTACATTCTGAGAGGGTTGCCATAAATATTAGTGATACATTATCATTCCATTACCAACGAGAGGGTGAATCTTAGAGGCCGCACATCGCTTGGCCAAGGTTATGTCTGCTATGCAATCATACTGGTGCCAGTATCTTTTTGCCAAGATCCATTTGAACAGTGTGAAATCCTTATTAGGATTTCAAGAGTGTTCCATAACTGATGGTCACATTTGGAAATTTTAAACAGTGCTGCAACTTTAAATCAAGAGGATAGTCTGTGACTGGGAAGCCTGTCTCTCTAAGACCCAAGAAAAGGATGACCTACTTGTAATATCTCTGAGTTTTATGCCATTTGTTTGTAGCTTGACTTTCTAATGTTGCCCATTGTTAATTTATTCTGTGCTTGATAGCCAAGATCCTTTATGTGACCACAAGCTGAAAGGCATATAAATTTAGGAAGAAAACAAAAGGAGATCTAAATGGAACACTATAAAAGGAAATTAATAGCTTAGATTTGGAAAATATAAGAGATAAAAAATGGAATAAATGTTATACAAAGAATCACTCGCTGTGTAAAAACTCTTTCCAGCTATGACATTTTGCTCACACTAGCTGTCTGGATGACAGCATGGCAAGCCATGCCTTTGTACCATAGACAGTAAATACTGGCATCATAGCTGGATTCCTAAAATCTTTGTCAACTCAGAAAGTTGCCTAACCATAGAAAATGGGCAGTTTTGATCTGAGTGAAAGATAAAATGCAGATATAACTGGGTTGAGATTATATGTTCTTCTCAATTTCTTCCCTACTTCCTTTCAGTGGGGAGGTTTAAAAAATGTACCGAGCTCATTTGGTAACTCTACCATGGGATGAGATGGAAGAAAGCTTTAATAGCTTAGCAAATCTTGGAATTCCATACTTCCTTCACATTTCCTTGAATGGAGACCTGTAAAAATAGTGATTTAGTTCCTCAGACTCCTAAGATTTATGGAATGATTGATTGATTGATGATTGATTATTGGGAGCCAAACTCAGGGTTTTACAAATGTTAACCCATAGCCCTCAACTAAGCCCCTAGAATTTTTTTTTTTGAAGTTTAAAACATTTTGTGCCGGAGACATGCTATTCTGTATGAAGTTAATTATTTGCCACATCATATCTTAATGAGTCGATGGTTTTATTGCAAGAGTTTGAAAGTCAGAGAGAAAGCCCTAAAGTGGACTAATCACATTCAGCTGACAAATGATTCAGGTTGGGAGAAGGTTTGTCTCTAAATGTAGAATTTAATGATCTGCAAGGTCCCAAAGTCCAAAGCAACTAATGAACTAGCTTGACAATTATTAGTCTTCATATGCCATGGATCCTGTCCTATTATGTTGGATGTTTTGAGCAGTTGTTAGCTCGCTACTTTTTGAAGTGGAAATACAGAAAAACTTGAGCTGACCAGTATTCAAAGTCCTGCAACTGACTTTGAAAGGGAATGAATGATGATGACAGGCAATTTAGAACTCCCTCCCAAATTAGAAGAAGAAAGCAAAGTGGAGAATGTGCCTGCCTTCTCTTGTCTTCACATCCTCCTCCGCATGGTCCACACTGTTATCTTGCTGATAACATCTGGATCCATATATAGATGTCCCACCACCAGGGATGTGTGAACTGTTCTATAGACTGTACTTTGAAACTAGCAAGGATCATTGTTATAAAAATTAAATATAACAGAATTTTATGATTAAAATGGGACTTGAGAAACTGTGTCAGTCCCAGTTCCTCTCTTCCTCATATTGTCCTGGAGGGTCAATCACTGTTTTGCCTTGCAGACATTTGTATCAATAGAGAATTGGGGGAGGACCAGGTAGGGTGCATTGTGTCTTTTTAACATCATCTCCTAACTGGGATTGTGCAGGACCTTTCTAAAATGTCATCCAGACTCACCCTCCCCGCATGCTGTTTTGTTTTCTAGATTATTCAGGACAGAATATTCAAGCACATATCACGAAACAGTTTAATATGGAACAAACATCCTGGAGGATTGTTCGTCCTACCGCAGTATTCCTCGTACCTGGGAGATTTCCCTTACTTCTATGCTAATTTAGGTAAGTGAATGCTTGGGAGGAGGCTGCCTTTGCTACCCCGAAATGGTCATTCTTCCCAGTAGCCTGCGTTGGAGATTGTTGTCTTAACCCTTTTTACAGTGGAGACTTGCAATCAAGATTTGTAAGTACATGAGAGTATTGGGGGCAAAAAGTAAGCCTTCTTTCTCATCTTAACAGCCATGCTGGGCAAATATTTGGTAGTATTACTTTTATTGAGAAATGTTCTTAAATTATAAATAATTTTGAGCATGACAACAGATTAAGTACAAACCTAATGTGTGTGTGTGTGTGTGTAGGTATGCATGTGTGAATATAAGTATGCATGTGTGTACATAGGAATGCATGTTTGTTTATAGGTATGCATCTGTGTATAAAGATATGCATGTGTGTATATAGGTGTGCATGTATGTAGATAGCTCCTTGATTTCTTTTCACAATCTTGGTTCTCTTACTACATGTTTAGAAAAACCTGAATTAAGAAAGAGAAAGAAGTAACCAAGAATTTGTGAAAAGGGCAAATTTATTAATTCTTTCATGTTCCTCTCATGTGCCGAGCTAAGGCAAGGCTAGATGGTCGAAATAAAGATCACGTCAGATAGAATCTGTGCTCTCAGGCAGCTTTAATTGAATTTCAGTGGGACAAAGGATGTAAACACAGGGCTACCTCTGCAGAGGCTGGTGATGCTACCATAGGCATTGCCATAGTTGGCACCCCAGTGGTTCTCACGTTAGTGGCATCATTGGCACATGAGTGCAGGGTTGGTAGACTCTGGGAACCCTGGACAGTAAAGCATATTTCAAACTCATATGACGAGGACTCAAGATGGTCCACTCCAGACTAATGTTCTCCAAAGCAACTTTTTACCCTTTTAAAATTATACATATTTAGCTTGAAAGCCGTGAGTGCTGGGTGTTGTTCTCTGATCCTTTCCTACATGTGAGTCATTAAATGAAACACTGTTTGTCATACAAAACCCTCCAGTTACGGTTCAGATACATGCAAATGCAGTAGTGGAAAAAAATGTGCTTCTGGAAATACCTAGTAGCAGGTAAATGACTAGAGCGAGGCACATGGACAGACAGATATTGGGTACCTTAAAACAAGGAAGATGACAAGCATCACCAAGAGAAGAGAAGAATGTCCAAAGATGCTGGGGATGGACACTGGGCAGTCGTTTCTAGAGGTCCCTAGGCTGGTAGTCATTACCTAGCGGCTTTCACTTTTCTCAGTTCTGTCAGTACCATATGAAATAAAGGACAGATGTGCCGGAGGGGACATTAGCTCCGGGAAGAATGGCAGGAGCCCGGAGATTTTTCTGAGTTTTGTGTCTCAGTGTGTCATTAGCTCTTCTCTTCATTCCCTTTCAGGTTTAAAGCCCCCCTCCAAATTCACTGCAGTCATCCATGCTGTGACACCCCTGGTCTCTCAGTCCCAGCCAGTGTTGAAGCTTCTCGTGGCTGCTGCCAAGTCCCAGTACTGTGCCCAGGTGAGTGCGCTTGTCCAGTGCAGCGGACAGACCAGAACCTTGTTTCGGACCCGAACTATACTTGACTTTCCAGGACCCTTGCAGCAATATAGCCAGTCACTCTAGGGATTGGCCAGGCCTTGATGCTCTCTTGCCAACAACTTAGAGACTCTCAAAAAGTGAACCCCGGCACAAGTATAGATTGCAGAACAACCATGATGTAAAGTATACCCACACACACACCACACACACACACATACACACAAATTTTCTAAAGAATATATAATAAGAATATACACACATATATGGATATGTGTGTATGTGTACATGTTTGGGCTTGGGGAACTCTATATGAGTGTGCAGGTGCACATGCAGACATATGCACATGTGTGTTTAGACCAGAGGTGAACCTAGGATGTTGTCCCTTAGGTACTGCCTACCCATTTTTTTTTTTATTGAGAAAAGGAGAAAAAAAAAAAACAAACAAGTTTCCACCTCCTCCCAGCCTCCCATTTCCCTCCCCCTCCTCCCACCCTTATCCCCCTCCCCCCACTCCTTTCCCCCTCCCTCTCCAGTCCAAAGAGCAGTCAGGGTTTTCTGCCCTGTGGTAAGTCCTAGGTCCTCCCCGCTCCGTCCATATCTAGGAAGGTGAACATCCAAACTGGCTAGGCTCCCACAAAGCCAGCACATTAAGCAGGATCAAAACCCCGTGCCATTGTCCTTTGCATCTCATCAGCTCTCATTGTTCACCATGTTCAGAGAGTCCGGTTTTATCCCATGCTTTTTCAGTCACAGTCCAGCTGGCCTTGGTGAGCTCCCAATAGATCAGCTCCACTGTCTCAGTGGGTGGGTGCTCCCCTCGTGGTCCCGTCTTCTTTGCTCATGTTCTCCCTCCTTCTGCTCCTCATTGGGACCTTGGGAGCTCAGTCCAGTGCTCCAGTGTGGGTCTCTGTCTCTATCTCCATCCATCACCAGATGAAGGTTCTATGATGATATGCAAGATATTCGTCAGTATTGCTATAGGATAGGGTCATTTCAGGTTCCCTATCCTCAGCTGCCCAAGGAACTAACTGGGGACCTCGGCTTGGGCATCTGGGAGCCACTCTAGGTTCAAGTCTCTTGCCAACTCTAAGGTGGCTCCCTTAACTAAGAATTGTGGTTCCGTGCTCCCCTGTCCAACCTTCCTTTATCCCAATCCTCCTGTTTCCCCAAGGCCCCCCCTCCTTCCCTTCTAACTTTTCTCTCCCCATCTCCCCTTACCCCCATCCCACCCCACCCCCAAGATCCCAATTTTCTCCCCGGCAATTTTGTCTACTTCCCTTAGCCAAGAGGATAACTTTATGTTTTTCCTTGGGTTCACCTATACTCCTTAATGTATTCCACAATATAGAAACAGAAGGGTCAATGCCTACCCATTTTTTAAGACAGGGTCTCCCACTGGCTGGAAGCTCATTGATTAGGGCTATGCCACCGCCAGCAAGCTCCAGGGATCTGCCTGTCTCTGCTGCCCCACCCAGCACACAGACTACAAAAGCACACTACCATGCCTAGCTTTTCACATGGGTGGGGGCGGGTCGATCTTAGGTTCTCCTGCTTGTATGTGGAGCGCTTTACTGACTGAGCCACCTCCCGTGCCCCTTTCTTCATTTATAAATATCCAAATGATAAAGTCATTCCAAAAAAAAAAAAAAACCCACAGGCAGGACATGGAACACTACATCTAATAACAGAAACAAATTTGCTAGTGTCAGGAGGTGTCAACTTTCGGAGAGAGCAGAGGATGACATCCATGGTAACAGTGTTTCCCAAATCAGTACCGTTCCTGTAGTCTTGACACTGTTTAATTTTCTAACTTGTGATTGGTCTAGACAAGATGGTTTACAAATGCGAAAAGAGTCAAATCGCAGTGAAGTGTTCATGTTTGAGCTCACTGCCTTTCTTGGGAATCATAAAGTCATGTGAAACCAGCAACTGTTCGGATTTCTCCAAAGCAGGAACTCCTCGTACCTCTGTCTCAGATCCTTTTATGTCACCCACATTGCCTGGTGTAGAGCAAGTTCACAGCAGATGTTCAGATGTTTAGTATACATTTTTATTTAACTTGATCACGGTTGCTATCACACTCATCAACAGAAGATATCAGAAGTTAGGAAACACTTGATTAAGTTCCGGCAAACTTCAAGCTGCTGCTGGTGTGTGTGTGTGTGTGTGTGTGTGTGTGTGTGTGTGTGCGCGCGCGCATGCATGCACATGTTTGTCTATGTTTGCATGTATATCAGGGTTCACTCATGTGTTCAGGTGCATGGGTGCACATGTGCCTATGCATATGGAGGCTAGAGGATGACATTGGGTGTCTTCCTCAATTGTTCTCCTTCATGTATGTTAAGGCAGAGTCTCTTTAACCCAGAGCTTACTGATTCAGCTGGGATCTTCAGCCTCCTAGGGGCTAGGGTTGGAGATGGGCATTCATATGGGTCTTGGGCATCAAACACTTGTACAGCGAGCTCTTTCCCCACTGAGCCACTTCCCCGGCCCTTGCAATTTTTTTCTTTCTCCTTCAGTTCTGTACTAGTCCCTGGGAATAATTCTTTAGATTTCTTCTACCCCTCTCTGGTTATTGAAGATTGCAGGGCTGAAGTGTGTATGGGTGTGGACTGACTTTGAAATGTAGTTTTACCAAGTCGTTTCTCCAAGCAGAGCCTTTAGAAGAGGACCGGAGGAGTACCCAAGCCAGCCATCTAATGATCCCTGTCCTTTTCAGATCATAGTTCTGTGGAATTGTGACAAGCCCCTACCAGCCAAACACCGCTGGCCTGCCACTACTGTACCAGTCATCGTCATTGAAGGAGAAAGCAAGGTAGGCCCGGGAGGGAGTAACGTGAGGCCACCGTGGAGACTTAGGTCTCCACAGATCATTGTCGATGCTGCTTCTAGAAGTCTCCACTTCCCCCTTAAGAGTTCTTGGGCCTGGATTATGTGTCCAAACACTGTACTTGCCTCCGAATGTCTTCAGCTTCATCAACTTTGGACTCAGTAAAACCTGGGTTTGCATCAGACTCTGTGGCGGCTTTCTAACCTTAAGTTCTGGGAGGCTTTTTTCTCACTCACGAAATGAAAATCACACTGCATACCACCTAGGGTTTCTGTGAGCGCTAAATGAATTCAAGGGAGTGGAATGAATTCAGCAGTGTTTCCATAAATGACGAGGGCGGAATAAGGCTGCTGCTACTCATGCACTTGCAAGGTTTGCAAGGTCCGCGTGGTTTGCTAACACGAACGCGTTAGGTCTTTCAGAATAGGGATTCTTCCTTACCCTTGTCTTCAGAAGGATGTTGCTCCTTATTTTCTCTTGATGCCTTCAGCCAAAGACTTTCCCTAGCTTGACCTCCCTGGCCTGTTACATCCATTACGTTACCCAGTCTACCCTTCTCAGAACTCAACAGCCTGCCGATCGCCCTGTGGTCTTTCAGGACTTGGTTTGCTAATGCCTTAAACCGGCATCTGATGCCATGTATCTGGCTACTGACAACCTTCTGACATTTTCTCTCTCCCTGCTTTCTTCTGAGGCCACTGGTTATAGTGATCTGGGTGGCTGTTTGGCACAGGTCCTGATCCGCTGTCTCAACTCTCATCTCTCTCAGCATCCCTACTTAGCTTTCAATCCCTCCATTCTGCTGCCTTCTTGAAATCTCACCTACTACTACCAGAGCTGGATTCACTCTCTCCAGGGGTTAAGTGGTGAGTTCTTCCCCAGTTGTGAAGAAATCAATCACTACTAAGTAAAATTGAGGTTGGAGCAGCAGTGCCTTTTCAGAGATGCCTTTTTCCAATCCCAAGGAGAATGTCTTACACTAGGTAGCACACCCCAAGTCAGAATAGCAAAATATCTATTTGTTAGGTCAAATCATTTGAAACTGGCTTTGTACCCTCCAAGTGATGATTCGATATGGTTCAAAATAATGCATTGAGAATAGAGTGGCCCAGTGGAGAAAAGATAAAGAGTACATTACGTTACATATTCATTTCCCACAGAGACTATCCACTGTGTGTTGGGTACTATGTAATCCATGTAAAAGCAACAGGAGATATGACCATTGTACTTAGAGCATCCATAGGTCTGGTGTCTATCCATGTGGGTATTGGAGCTGAGTGATTAGCATATGATAAGAAAAGGTGACTATGAGAACTGTCACAAGCCTCCTGGCCTCAGTCTTTTATGAATACATGTCACCATATGCATGACTTCACAGAAGGGGCTGACACAAAAATGTCACCTGCCTGCGACATCTTACGTCCACCTCCTCGAGAGAATAGTGATTTAGAGGGATGGGTATGTTCCAGTTTTAACACCTGGAACCCTGCCTGATTTTCAACTTTGAGCTTTGGAATTTTTTGGTGTTCAGCCTCCATGGATGGCCATACCTCCGGCATTTCTTTGGGCTGTGTGGATAGGGTCTCATGTGCCTCTGGGCCATCCTGGAAAACAGGTTGCACCACATTTTCACCCTCTGACTCACTAATTGAGACCTTTACTCCCAGAGGCGAGAAGAAATTCCCAGGAAAGCAGGGATGAAGGTGATAGTTCCTTTCTTGGGAGAGCACCATGAGGAGATAGCACCTTTCATGGGATAGCACCACACTTCCCCGCCCATTTCTGTAACTCTGCTCCTGGTAATTTGTTCACTTTTCACCTCCACTTTGGCCACTAACTCCGGTGGGCTATGTGGTTAGTGTGCCTTTATCTTGACTGTCAGCACTGTGGACGGTACAGTCTGTGGAAGGAAGGAAGAAAGGAAGGAAGGAAGGAAGGAAGGAAGGAAGGAAAGGAGGGTTCACATTTCAGTCTTGCTCCAGGCTGTATGGGTTAAAACACAGGCCCACTTTGAGGATTCAGTGAAATACTGCGCATCAAGTACTTAACATAGTACGTCTTTGACATACACCAGTATTCCAACAAATGATAGCTATCATTCTGAGATACATTGGCATATTGTGACTTAGGATACAGGTTCTAGAATCTGACTTATTTGGTTATGCGACCATAGAGGAGTATTTTAATCTCTATGCCTTAATGCATCCTCCAGTGAGTAGAAATAATCATAATACCCAGTTTAGGAGAACTAAAAGAATCAGATGATACTCTTCATGCCAGGAATGGTAGGCACATACATCATAGAATTCCCCCCAAATTTTGTGTACCATGTGTGTAATTATTTCTACAAATTCTTGTCTCTGTACTTAAATAATAAACTTCATGAGTCTTGGCCATTTCATTGTCATGTTTATAACTTCTAAAAGAGTTGACTGTTCACATGGTTAGCCAGTTCTCTGAACAAATAGGACAAACCCAAGTTGACCCTGTGGGTGTCTGCCTTCCCCTTGTGTGAGGTCATTCAAGAAGGTAACTGATCAATGTCTTGACAGTCTCTGATTTCTGCCCTAGGCACTAATGGGCTCATAAACTATAGGTTCAGATGAAGAAAGGGAGGGAGGGAGGGAAGGAAGGGAGGAAGAAAGGAAGGAAGGGAAAGAGAGAGAGAGAGAGAGAGAGAGAGAGAGAGAAAGAAGAAGGAGAAGAAGGCAGGTAGGCAAACATTCTGTAAAGCCAGTCACTGAGCCCATGGGTGGGTCAGCACTACGTCTCTCTTCTCCATCTTTCTCTTTCTCCCTCCCTCTCTAGCCGGGACTTGAGAACTGATGTGTAGCGTATTGGCTGCAATGTTCTGTTGTGAATTGATAGGACTTGTCTTTGCGGTTTTCCCCTGTAGGCTGAACACGGGAAAGGTCAGGGCATTGCTAAGCTGCCAGCTAATGGCTTCTGCGTTCCTCGGTAGACGTGTAAACAGCAGCAGGAGGACCGCTTCGGGCAGAGATTTCTGAGCTCTGTGTATATGGAGTTGCTGATCGCTTTGTGTTTTATTTTATTTTGAAAGATGGAGAGAGATTTTTAAAAAGAAAAAGAAAGAAAGAAAGCCTGACCCAGTTGACAGATGTAGGAGTCGCCCCCACAGCCACATACACTGTAGGTCCATTGCTTGAGCTTTCCGATGGGTTAGCCTGGTGCTGCCCATCCTTACGACTGGAAGGCCCTCCTGTAGCTCACAGGCAGGCATCGGGGATTTGAGATGAGTGGACAAGCTAAGCTTATCCGTGTAAGCAAAGCATGGGATTCTTTGTGGTTCTTGTACCTCCATGAACCTGTAAGGTGTCACCTTTTATCACTTTGGTCTCCAGTAAAACATGGCTACCCATCCTTTGCTACACATGCCTTAAGAGTGAAATCAAGTATGTCTTGCCTCCCAGGTCTCTCTGTGTGAATTTGGAGCCTAACTTTCACAGGAATGTGGGGACGGGCATCTCACATTTATCCCTATGCGCACTTTCCAGTTCTTCCCAAACCCGAGGCTGTATTCTACCGCCCAGGAACAAACCCTCCGTCCAGCTTAGGTGAAGTTCATGACCTTTCTGTTTCCCCCAATGAGATGGATTTGTTACAAAGATAGGACAAGATGATGGGTATGAAGAGGGGGCCCCAAACATTCCCTGACATACACGAGCCAATCAAGTAGTGTGAGTCAGTGTGTGGTGCGTTCCTCACAGAAGGAAGCTATGTCCATGAGAGATGAGCTTCCCGTACCTTCATTTGTTTCACTTGCCTTCTTACCCCCATGACCACAGGTGGAAAATCATCTAAAATGTATTCTGTAACACGAATAATACAAACCCAGAGAGAGAGATTGGGGTTCAACCCAAAAACTAGAGAAGCAAAGCAGCAAAGAGAAGTCTGGGTCATCCAAGGCTGGGCGATGGCAGACTAAGCAGTCTTCACCACTCTCCTCCCATTTTATATTCCCTCTAGTGCTGGGGTTAAAGGCACGGGACTTTCTAGGGCTGAGATTAAAGGTGTGAGTCACCACCACCCGGATTTGTTTCTGTATTGATCTTGTATATCCCAGGGTGGCCTTGAGCTCACAGATACCTGTCTGACTCTGTCTCCCAAATCCTGGGATTAAAGGTGTGTGTCTCTATTGCTTGACCTCTAGTGGCTTTTGCTTTGCCTCTGGTTTTTAGGCAAGGTTTATTTACTAAAGTACAAGTAATATACCATTACAGTATTCATGTACCACCCTTATAACTTCCATAAGTTTGTACCACACATGCTAATGTTTAAAAATTTAAATCAATTTCTCTCTCTCTCTCTCTCTCTCTCTCTCTCTCTCTCTCTCTCTCTCTCTCTCTTGGTTTTTCAAGACAGAATTTCTCTGTGTAGCTTTGGAGCCTATTCTGGAATTAGCTCTTGAACTCACAGAGATCCACCTGCCTGCCTCTGCCTCCTGAGTTCTGGGATTAAAGGCATGCACCACCACTGCCTGGCTATTTCTCATTCTTAATGCCTTCCACTGACATAGAAAATAAATGTGTGCTTGCATTCTCTATGATTTGTGCTAAAATGGGTATAAAATCAGTACTGTAAATGTTGCACATCTACAGTGGTCTGACCTCCCAGGTATGTGTACCAGGATGGAATCATGTCTTGTTCTTTGTTGCTCTTGGGATACTGGTCATTTTGGGGGGCTCCTTGTGCTTGCTGAACCCCTGTCTCTACTGCCCTATTTCTGTCCCTGCCTGGTAGATTCCCACCCGGTCAGTCCTGCTTAAATCATTCACCCCGTGAAGCCTTCACCTGCTCATCAAGGCAGCTGTCTGCACTGCCCTCGTGTCTGGCACTTTTCCTTCTGGGTGAAAGCCCGTCATCTCGCCCTCCGTTTCTACAGACTGTGGGTTCCTGAGGGTAGACCATGAATCACATTTGTTTTGGTCCTTGCTGTGACCGGTGTGGTACCTATAGGTGTTCAATAATCACTGTCCAGATTAATCTTTGGTGGTGGGAGATGGGAGACTTCCACTGTGGCAGATGGCATGGTCGTGGAGCCAACTTCAGGATGATATGGCTGGCGGGATATTCCTGACGGTTCAGACTCTAAGGAGCACTTCTCCTGGTCCCTAACCTCTCTCCCCACCTATCTTTCTCTCCAGGTTATGAGCAGCCGGTTTCTGCCCTATGAAAACATCATCACAGACGCTGTGCTCAGCCTTGACGAGGACACTGTGCTCTCGACGACCGAGGTAAGAGCAGTACCTTGGGGGGCAGGAAGGGCCTCTCCAGGTAGGGACTGTCAATCCCGAGATGCCAGCTCCGCTCACCCCCATGCCTTGGTGGGCATTAAAAACATTTTCCAAAACTTCCTAAAGAATTGGTTTTAATTAACCCAGTTCCTGTTAGCGCCTTGCCACCACCTGGCACCCTGATGAGGGCACTTTCTCTTTTGTTTTCTCTTTTAATTAGGTCCTCACTGGCATGGCTGTTCCTCTCCCCTCCCATCTTCCATCTCCTTTTGTTTTAAGTATTATCGTTGTGTGAAGGTGTATAGGAACCATGGGATGGAAGAGCTGGTTAGCACTGTCCTGAAACCCTGTGGTCCGCAGCCAAATGTCCCCACCCTTCCCCAGTGACAGTGATGGCTGTGCCCAGTAGGCGGTCCCTGTATGGCACACTTCTGGGTTCTAAAGGTCATTTTTCCATCTTCTCTAGTATGTTCCTTGCCCCCCCATGCATGCATGCATGTGCATACACGCACGTGCACACACACATACTCACACACACACACATTCACAGAGAGAGAGGAGAGGAGAGGGGAGGGAGGGAGGGAGGAAGGGAGGAGGGAAGGAACAGGCAGTTTCATTTGGAGGCTGAGATAGAGACCTTGTCTCTTTTGAATGTTCAAGTATTTGTGCCAAAAAAAAAAAAAATAAGATTGCACAGAGAAGTTATATGGAGAGAGACAAAGGAGAGGGAAGATAGATGGCAGAAATCTCTGTGACTGGAATGGGTATTGATCTCTGAAGCTTTAAGCCATATATGAGATCAAAGATAGCTATATGAAAATATAGACGATCAGGATCACATTATTAGTGGTGGTTAAAGGCACAGAGGCTTAGCTAACACATCTTTCATTTCATTTTTTAATTTTATAATTATATTTCTTTTATTTTAGTAATTGGCACTTACCAGCATGTACTGTCTTGGACCCCAGACTGGTTCTAGTAGGCACACTTGCTACAGCAAGAGGCTGATAACAGGCTTGGTCATCGGCGGACTACCTCAGTGTCTTCCTTGAGATTCCACAGCTGTTTCTAGATGTTACCAGAGTTGATCAGACATTGCTTTCAAAGCTGCCTAAATACCCAAGGACAGGATGGTCTAGGTCTCACCTGGAGCAGACATGTCTGCTTAGCCTGGGTTCTATAAGTACTTGTTCAATAATTGGATGCTGGGGGTGAGCACCGTGCCAATTAGAGGCTGAGTACCCATCCTCTGTGTCACACATCTTTTGACAAGAGGATGGGCTACTGAACTGAAGATGGGACCAGCAGTCAAAGGGATGGCAAATGGAGTGTGAGCTTTGAGACACTCCAGCCTGCATTTTTCTGCAGCTTACTGCAAAGGGAAGCTGGCATCCCAAGAGCACACTCATTCACCAAGTATTTCCTGAGAGATTTCTTTCTTCGGGTCTCTAAGCCAGGGTTATATCATTCCAGCTTGTATCTATCAAAGTCCTGGCAGCAAACAGAATTCAGCTCAGATGACTCAAAGGAAAGCACTTTCAATTACTTCAGGAGGTGTGGGTGGGATGGCTGGACCTTGTAAAGGATGGGAAAACACCTGGTCATGGCAGAAAGCTTTCTTACTTCATTCCTGGAAGAGCACGGGAAGGATAGGAATGCCCAGCCCATGAGAGAGGGAGCTCTGCTGAGGAGGTCGTCCTCCCAGACTATGTTCATGGAGATGTGGTTATTGTCACATCATTCCAAAAGACTTTACCTTCTCCTTTGTCCCTTTGTTTGTTTTTGTAATTTTGCTGGTGGCTACCATTGGTTTGACCTTGCCACTCTCTAGCCAGCAAAGGAGGGCAGGTTGTACCATTCTGGGTGTGCTAGTTGGCATATTGTGACTACGACAAAGTACTGGGGCCGTACCACTTAAAGGAAGGTTTACCTGGCAGGGTTTCAGAGGTTCTCACTGTATCATGGCAGGAAAGATGTGGCAGATTAAAGATCACGTGGCAGCCACGGAGCTGGGAGGGACAGAGGATCTCTGAACCAGCTGGCTTTCTCTCCTCCCTTGGCTTCCACCCTATCCCAGCTCATTGGCTCTCGCATCCCACATGCACACCAAACCTTCCCCTCTTCTTGTTAGTCCTCTCTGAAAACACTCTCTAGCAGTGTGTTCTACTAATTTCCTGGGCACCTCTAAGTCCAGTCACGATGATGGTCAAGGTTAGCCATCACACTAGTATTCCATCATCCCAGGGCAAGAATGGGCACAGGCTTTCAGAGGGCAGACCCAGGACAAGAAGTACATCCCCATGGCGGAGCGAGTAGTTAAAACATCCACAGAACACACCTCGGACATCTTCCGATGACCTGGAGTCTGATTCATCTCACGTCTTCCCCAGGGCACAAGGCTTTGTTTTTCCATGACCCAAGCTGGCCTAACTTTCTACCACTGTGATGCATCTTTGTGCTGGAGAATTTCCTTCCAAAGGATAGCAGTTCCCACCATTCAGTGCATGCTGGGAGGAACATGTGTTCTGTGTGAAGTAATTAGAAGTCAACGTGGGTTGAAAATGATATGTAAATTTAAGAGGCAGTCTGGCTTGCTCTTGCCTGCTGATCAGTGAAGTGGTTGTATTGCCTAAAATGGTTGTGGGCAGAATTTCCCTAGTCTCTTTTTTTAGGTGAATAGATGTTGGTTCCACTGGATTCTCTCTCTCTCTCTCTCTCTCTCTCTCTCTCTCTCTCTCTCTCTCTGTCTCTCTGTCTCTCTCTCTCTCTGTCTCTCTCTCTCTCTCTCTGTCTCTCTCTCTCTCTCCTCAAGAGTTCTCAGCTTGTCTAAATGTCTCACTGGAACACTAAGGATAGATTTTTAACTGCACTCTTTAAAGGGCATTAGATATAGTTGGTTCATCATTATTTACATTTATATGAGCTGCTGCAAAACCTCAAAAGAAAACAGATGCTGATTTTTTAAGAGAAGGGGTCTTGCGTTGACCTTTGCCTTCTTTGATGTGTTAATGATCTGAATGAAAGCAGTGTTATCAGAAGAATCACAGTTTTATCTGAATTTACTTTTGAGTTCCTTTGAAACAACTTGAAACAGCCCCGAGAGAGTAAGAAATTCATGCAACAAAAACACCCCATTGTGTTCTACACGGATTGCCAACACATGTGTCTCTTTATCAAAGAATAATAGGAAACCCCAAAGAGTGCTGACAGTCAGGTAGATTCTTTATCAGGAGGCTGCAGAATATACTATCCCATCAGTTGGCAACATTAGTTTTGAGCACTGGGGATAGTGTAGGTTATTGCAACCTGATCTCAGGTTTCTGGCAAGTACTTTCTATCTTCAGATGTCTTAACCTTCACAGTAATGTTTTGTGATGCCTGTTCTATCACTCACTTCCCTCCCAGTTCCCAGAAGGTTTGGTTTGGGACAAAGGCCATGTTAAGTCTATATTTGTTTATTTACTTATCTGTCCATCCATCCATCCATCCACCCACCCACCCACCCACCCACCCATCTATCTATCTATCTATCTATCTATCTATCTATCTATCGTCTGTTTCTCTCCCTCCCTTCCTCCCTCTCTCCCTCCCCCCCTCCCTCCCTCTTTCCCTCCCCTACCTATCTGTCTATTTGGTTTTCTGAGACAGGGTTTCTCTGTGTAGCCCTGGCAGCAGCCCTGGAACTCACTATGTAGACCAGGCTGGCCTCGAAATCAAAGAGATACCTACCTTTGCCTCCCAAGTGCTGGGAATAAAGGCATGTGCCAACACTGCCCAGCCAGTAAAGTTTTTTTTTGTTGTTTATTTTTGTTTTGTTTTTTTTGTTTTGTTTTGTGTGTGTGTATGTGGAATTAGTTTATGTGATCATGGGGTAGCACTCCCTGTATGTGAGCCAGGGTCTCAGGAAAGCTGGTATTGTGGTCCCAGTAGGAAAATGATGGCCTGAGAACCAGAATAGACAATGGTTAAGTCACAGTCCAAAGGCAGTAGAAGCCCTTTGTGCAGAAGCTGCGGGGTGGGGGAGACCACAGGGCAGCTGAGATGGTTAAGTAAGTCAGAGCTCTTGCCGTGCAAGCCTAAAGACCTGTGCTTAACACCTGGGACCCACCCTAAAAAGCCAGATGCAGTGCACATCTGTAATGCCAGCACTCCTACAGCATGATGGGACATAGACAGAAGAGTCAACCTGAAGCTTGCAGACCAGCTAGACTGGGGTTCACACTGTGGCAGAAACAAGAGACCCTACCTCAGTGAGGTAGAGGGGAGGGTCAACTCCTGAAAATTCTCTGAGCTCCACACACGTGTGCATGTTTTAAGTTGTGCTTCCCCATCTCTGGCAACCACTGTCTTCCGCATCTGTGATTTCCCTCAGTCAGGACATCTCGTATTTGTGGAAATGTATCCTGCATGGCCATGGCTTTTTTAGCTGCTTTTCTTTTACAGAGTGTGATGTATCTGAGTTTCAGTTATATTGTTTTAATGTCACCAGGACCCCACTCTGGCTGGCTGCTTCAATGCCCCGCAGTCCCTCATGTCCATGGGAAGCATTAGATGAGATACAAAGTATTATGTAAAGAGAAGCAGAGATTATTGTAGGATAGTATGAGACATTCTCAAGGCTGAGTGGAAAAGGCCTAAAGACACATTGTAACTCACTCAGACTGTCTTTACAACAACCCTGTGAAGTAGATACTCTTCAGTTCACCAAAGGTTAAACTAAGATACCTGTCCCCACTTTTGCTCAATAGTTTCATGGTAACTACCATGCTGGTTTTATCTAGCATCCTGCATGGTCCCCCCCTTTTTCTCAGGGACTTCACGGTGGCTGTCATGCTGGTTTAACCTAGTATCCTGCGTCTTCAGACCTGACGTGCCTGCTGTATGCCCCTCGTGATGTCTTCTCTAAGTGCCTGTTCAAAGTTATGCTCGTTACGAAAACTTTTCCATAATGAAAATGCTCCAATTTTAGTCACTTGGGCTTTGCTATGCGCTAGTTACAATGCCTGCTGTATTTCAGTCCCTGGATGCGCACAGGGAATCTGTTCTCATTTACAAAACAGATGCCGCTGTGCTTCCTGTGAATCAATGGTCACGTGTGCCTTTGGGGTGAGGGAGAGGAAAGCAGCCACTTCTTGTTTTTTCTTAGCATGAACATACTAGGATTTCTATAGGACAAGTCAGTAATCTCCCCACCCCCGTACTAATCTTAAGTTTCTTTCATAGGACATTTAAAAAAAAACCATGTATAATTACAGGGCAAAATGTCAAGCAGTCAGTTTAATTTGCTGATGAATTTGGGGAATTAATGTTTTGAAACAGCCGTGGGATTTCACATTATGACTTAGCAGGGGGAGGTAATGTTTTGTTGACATTTGTTCGTGGTGCTGATTGCTTGTTTGGCTCTGACTTTGCCTTGCAGGTGGATTTTGCCTTCACCGTGTGGCAGAGCTTTCCCGAGAGAATTGTGGGGTATCCCGCACGCAGCCATTTCTGGGATAACTCTAAGGAGCGGTGGGGATACACATCCAAGTGGACGAACGACTACTCCATGGTGTTGACAGGAGCTGCTATCTACCACAAGTGAGGAGCCGAGGGTTCTCATGGAAGCGCATTGTGTTTGTTTCCGACAACTGCATTAATAGGAACTTAGGCCAAATTTTGTTAATGACTTTAATGAAAATTAACCAGTGTCCATTCTTGGTTTTTGTTGAAGTAGCAAGTGAGTGCTATGAAGCTTCCTGACTTACTATATCTCTTGACATTAAGGCAGAGTAGTATTTTCAGTTGAGTCAAGGGAGAAAGATACAGCTAGGTTGGGTAGCTGGATATTAAGAGTGGATACCTAAGTATCTACCGTTGAGTAAAATAGAAAAACTCCCTGGCACTGTAGGGCTCATATTCTGATGAGCAGAGAAACATAGATACTATAGGGAAATGTAGGATAGCAAGAAAAAAAAAACTGATGAAGAGTCAAGTAGCAGGAGTGACAGAGATGGGGCAGGTTGGAGAGTGGTCGGGATGATCTCCATCACAGAGATGGGGCAGGATGGAGAATGGTCGGAATGATCTCCATCACAGAGATGCGGCAGGATGGAGAATGGGCAGAATGATCTCCATCACAGAGATGGGGCAGGATGGAGAGTGGGCAGGATGATCTCCTTTACAGAGATGGGGCAGGATGGAGAGTGGGCAGGATGATCTCCATCACAGAGATGGGGCAGGATGGAGAGTGGGCAGGATGATCTCCATCACAGAAATGGGGCAGGATGGAGAGTGGTCAGGATGATCTCCATCACAGAGATGGGGCAGGATGGAGAGTGGGCAGGACGATCTCCATCACAGAGATGGGAGGTGCTCAGAAACAAGCAGAAGCAAGAGAAGGTTAACCAAGGCTGTTGTAGCATTGAGAATAGCAAGAATTAACACTCAGAGCAGACAGTGGAGAAACATGGAGAAGAGGGGTGTGATTGGTGACCATGGTGAAGCAGGTGAGCAGGTCCAGAAGGCCTGGAAGCCTAGACAGAAGCTGATGTTCCCTTTAGTGGGTAGGTCGGTGCATGGCCTTGAACAGAGCAGATTTCAGGGCTATGTCCCTAGTATCCACTCTGGATACTGTAATGAGAATAGGCAGTGAGATTGTGAAAGAGGGAGGAAGACCTTTTAGGAAGAAATTGGCCATATATATGGGTGATTTATATGGAGCCAGGGACTGAACAATGCTATAAATAGTGACCACACAGTAGGGATATTTTGTAGCTGATTCAGCATACTTAATCAGAATGTAATGACCACCAAATTTTCTGACTTGAGATCCCAAATGATCGAGTGCCATCAACAGAGAGAATACTACAGATGGAGTAACTTTTTTTAAATGGAAATCTTGCCCCGGGTATGCTACAACACCCAAAAGCTATGTTGAAAAAGTTATAGGCAGAGATATAAAATGGGCAATATTTAAATTTGGTCCATAAAACCAGTAGGTAAGGTCAAATTGCCAGATGAATGAATGTAGAATTAGCATCTCCACTTTCCCACTGAATCATTAATGGAAATCCCCCATATATTATCCCAATGAGGAAAATGTACCAACCGTACCTTAGATTTTAAAATAGAGAATCGAGGCTCTTCTCATCTCGGAGATAAGTCTGAAAATGCCCAAGTATAAACATTGGGCTGAGTAAATCTTGATCTCAGGGCTTCCCCTCCTCCTGCCAACATTTACATAAATGAATCTGATTCATTCAAGGACTCTGTCTGTCCTATTTGTAAGTAAATGCTTTCACCATCACTTTTCTGTGACAAAACACCCAGCAAAAGCCACCTGACAAGGCAAGTTTGTGTTGGCTCACAGTTTGCCAACAGTGCATCATGGTGTGGGAGGTCCTGGCGGCAGGAGTGGGAGGCATCTCTAGTTAGGGGGCAGAGAGAGATGAACGCTGGTGCTCAATGCACGCTCTTATCTTTGTTCAGTCTTGGTCCCCAGCCCATGGATAGTGCTGTCCACATTCAAGGGGCATCTTCCCTGCTGTTTTCAACCTTTCTGGAAATATTCTTGTAGACACACCCCCAGCGGTGTGTTTCCATGGTGATTCGTAATGGCACCAAACTGGCCCCGAGGATGGTCATCTCCATTGTCATCACAGCGTTGTAGCGTTCAGTTTCTCTCTCCAGCTGACCACGCCTCATAACTAGGTTTTGATTGGCAAGCAAGATCTGTGCCCCTGTGGATCTCTGTGCCTTGGTTCCTCATCTGTAAAATAAGGATAATAATATAATAACATCTGCCTCATAGATTTCTTATTCAGGTTAGATGAGGCATTTCTGGTTAAAGGCCTGAGAATATGATTTGGCTTGTAGTGTGTGCTATGGAAGGGATAGCATTCAGTAGCATGCTCAGGGTTCCAGAGAGTGACAATGTGTGAAGTCTACCTGTCTTCATGTAATGCTGTCCCCCTAAACGGCTTTCCCTTGTCGTTTACAGATATTATCACTACCTGTACACCCATTACCTGCCAGCCAGCCTGAAGAACATGGTAGACCAACTGGCCAATTGTGAGGACATTCTCATGAATTTCCTGGTGTCTGCTGTGACAAAATTGCCTCCAATCAAAGTGACCCAGAAGAAGCAGTATAAGGAGACAATGATGGGACAGGTAAGACCAAAGAACTTTCTTCCCAAGGCCACACGGCTGGGTATTCCTCCACTTTATCTAGCGATGTCATAAGGGAACACAAAAATAAGCCACATCTGAAAGCCGTGAAGGAAGGAGTGATTGACACTTGGATAATTAAGAATATAAAGCTCTTAGGAAGCCCATAGTGGGACATGACAGTGACATGGTCTTAGAGTTTGTCTAGTCCCTTTGGGCTATTATAACAGAAACTACATAGAGTTGAGGCGTAAGTTACAAACGTTTATTTCTCATACCTGCGAAACCCGGGAATTCCAAAATTGAGGTGTCAGCAGTCCTAATACCTCTAGAGAAGCCATACTGAGATTTATGGGTGGCCGTCTGCTTGTCGTGTCCCCGTGTGGTAGAAGGCTCTCTGGTGTCAACCCATTCTTGATGATTCTGCCTTCTTGAACCAGACTCCTCCAGATGCCCCCACTTAACTGATCCTCATATACAGGATCAGACACCAGTGTTTTCCGGGAAGAAGTAACATTCAGTCCGCAGCAGAGTTATAGGTTTCCAGTGAATTTATGTCAGTTTACTGCAGATGCCTGCAGTAGAGCAAGCAACCCTCTTAACAGTCTTCGGCGATTGGTCTTCAGTTGAGCAAATATCATAGTGAAATTCTAGAAGTCACTCTGCCCATTTTTAGTTCTAGAACTAGCACATGTAAGCTCTGGGCAAATCACCTTCTGAAATTCTCATGGCTCATCTTTAAAGTAAAATGGTGGGGCTGGAGAGATGGCTCAGCGGTTAAGAGCATTGCATGCTCTTCCAAAGGACCCGAGTTCGATTCCCAGCAACCACATGGTGGCTCACAACCATCTGTAATGAGGTCTGGTGTCCTCTTCTAGCAGGCATATATGCAAACAGAATATTGTATCCATAATAAATAAATAAATATTTAAAGTAAAATGGTAAAATCCTTTTCATGAAATTGATACAGTTGTTAAAGTACAGCCCAATGTCTTCTTGGGTCTTAAACTTTCATGATAAAGATACCTTAATGGAAAAAATCACCCAAGTCCCCCCATTTACAGGCAGAAAAACTGGGACTAGACAATTGAACTTCTTGCTCCAAGTACCCCAAGCTGTTGAGACCTGAGAATGAAATCCTCGTCTCTTACCCTCTGCTGTTCTCCAGTACACCAGTTGCAAGTGTCAGGCTTTCTCTGGCAGAGCCAATACTGCATGTAATCAATGACACGTAGCTGGGGCTGGCACGCAGGTGGTAGAGTGCCTACTTAGCCTAAGGAGGCCGAGTTCCGTGCCCAGCACCATATAAACTGGATATGGTAGTCCATGCTTAGAATCCCCACACTTGGGAGGTGGGGACACGATCGGAAGTCATTCTTGACTACAGAGTGAATGTGAGCTACAAAGCAAGACCCTGCCTCTAAATAAATAAATAAAATAGATAGATAGATAGATAAGTAAGTAAGTAAAGAGGTGGGGGTAGAGTAGGTTAAGGTAATTCCCACCAAGGCTGCAGACCTGAGTTCCCTCCGTGGACCTACATGATGGGAGGGAAAAAACCAACTCCCACAGCATCCTTCTGACCTCTATATATACAAGCTGTGGCAAGTACATGCTCCAGGGCTCCACCCCATGCCACACACACACATACACACACACACACACACACACACGTAAATAACAAACAAACAAACAAATAGATGTGACTTTTAAAAATAAATGAAGAGCTGAAATCCAGCTATTACTTCTACCCAGGCTAAATCATGGCGCACCAAGCGTGATTAAAATGAATCCTCAATGTGAATGTCGTGGGGCATAAGTGACTCCTGCCTGTTAGCTCAACAGGAGACGGAGACAGAAGTTCTGGACATGAGGGTTCTAGACCAGCCCCAGCTACAGAGTGCTCAAAGCTCAGGATAGTATATCTTCAAAAACTCAACAAAACAAAACAAATGGCACCACCGCCAAAATCGAGAGCCTGATTGTGTCAGTTCAGTGGCTCGAGGTTTGTAGTGGGCGCTGGCTTTAAATCTAAATTTTGCAAAGGGAACTTTAGCAAGCTCTTACGGCAGGCACCCTTCTTGTCTGGGTTTTTCCTTATTCAATAATTGGAGCAAGAGAAAAAAACAGTGTTAGCAGGATTTTCAGTTATATTGGTATCCTTCAGTGTTTACTGAGAACACACATGTCCAGACAGTATTAGAAGTCCTGATTATGGAGAAAATACCCATTCTTTCTGAGCAAAGACTACTAGGAAAGATCTGCCCTCCTTTAACTACTGAAATAACAGGCAGGGGCATTTGCAAGGATTTCCAATCATTAAGACCAAAATACTTTGAATCCAAGCAGCGTGCATTGCCGACTGCATACCCAGATGTTTTGTCGCAGAACACACCAGCTCACAGAGCCGTAACATTCTGTTCAGACTGTTTGCTCCGAGACAGTTTGAGACTCCTCTGAAGCTGTGCACTCATCCAAGGTGGACTGCCGCTCGCATGTGGCATCTTAGCGGTGGCTTCTGTGACCTTGCCATACATTTGCCTGGTTGCACTTAATGCGCATGTCCAGTAACATATTTTAGAGACAGTTCTAAACTGAATGCTCCGTTTGTTTCCGTGTACCCAGGTAGTATAGTGTAATCGAGCCCTTCTTTCTGTCATGCAAATTATTTTTATTAATAATTGTGTCCTTGGAACAAATGAGTATTGTTTTGAGCTGATGCTGTTATTAGATTGGAAACATTTTTGTTTGTTTGTTTGTTTTTAGTATTTGTTGGTTGCATTGGAATCAATCAAAATGAACCAAAGTTCTTGACAGTTTTTCTGTTTGCATATGTGCACATTTGCCTGACTTGGGACTGGCCCTTTGGAGTGAGCGGACCAATCCGAAATGGACCCAAGTGCCATTAACTTTAGAACAGTGATGCTCAGCCTTCTTGATGCTGCGACCTGTTAATACAATTCCTCGGGTTGTGATGACCCACAGCCAGAAAGTTATTTGTTCCGGCTTTATACCTGTAATTTGCTACCATTAGGAATCGTTATGTAAATCTCTGTGTTTTCCAATGATCTTAGGCAGCCCCTGTGAAGGGGTCATTCGACATTCCCCCAAAGGGATTGCAACACACATGTAGGGAGCTCCTGCCTTGAAGACTGTCTCCTCTATCGGGAACTCAGTCAGTTATCTTAATTCTTTGCCTTTCTGGGACTGGTGAAGGTGATTTCTCCCAGCATAGATGCTAGAAACCAGAACCTTCCTTCTGCCTCCGTCTAGCCTCCAGCAGATAACTGCAACTTCCTCGGACCAGCTGTGACTTGGGGAGCCCCTCCACCTTGTTGCTGGGAGGCTCCGAAGTGCTTCCTGGAAACACTTCACAAGCCGTGTTTTCATACTCCACTGCTCAGAGCTAACTTGACATTTGTATTTATCATGTTGTTTTCAAGCATGTTGATACTTGTGATTCTAAAGTGACTCTGAGTGCTTCTTTCTCTAGAAGGCACTTTTCATTAAAGTGTGTTTCTAAATACACATACACGTGCGCACACACGTACTAAACAGTTGTTTGTTTATGTTTATGGTGTGTGTGTGTATGTATGTGTTTTATCCCATAATTGAACAACTTTTTTCTTTGTTCACAAAACATACTTGTAAAATAAAATCTTTAGTTGTTCTCTTTAAATTTTCATCACATCCTTTGGGATTTCCTCTTAGTATCAATCATTTATGTGGTCTAAATATTTGTGACCAGCTTTAGGGGCAACATAATTAAAAAGATGGTAGCCATTTTATTTTTAACTTCAATAGCTTTTTTCTGAGTGAGCACCTGATGTTTAAAACAATAATCTTAGGGGTTTAGTAGCATTGAAAAGACAGACAATTGTTAGGTTCTGAGCAGAATTTTAAGATTTTTGTGTTTAGTCATGCTTTGTAGGCATAGACTGTGTGTCATTGGATCTGAGACCCTCTCGTACCTCAGGGGTCATCTCAGTAGAGAAGTCTATAAGGGAGTGTGGGTTCTTGTGTGCCGGACAGCACTAGCCCGAGTCTAGTGTAAGAGCTTCATTTTGTTCTACGTCTTCTTAACAAGCCATTCGACGGGAATTTAGTAAAGGTGGGAGGTTAGATGCACAGGCGTGAACCCAGAGTGGGACTTCTATCAATTCATGTCTCCACATCAACCATGTTAACAACGGGCTTTAGAGGGCTGGAGAGATCTCTCCGCCATTGAGACTGCTGCTTCCCTTGCACAGGACCAGATATTAGTTCCGGCATCTGTGTCGGATGACTAGATACAGTCTTGTGTCACTCCATCTCCACGGCATCTCATGCTGTCTTCTGGCTTCCAAGGGCACCCATACACACACCCACATGAACTTATATACATAGTCTCACACACGCAAATAAAAATAAATTTGTGGTTAAGGAAGTTTCATGGAAGGATTTAGAAAACTATCTTAGAAGCAGTGAGTTCATTGTGAGCCCTACCATCCAGCTCCAGAGACAAAAAGAAATGTGCTGTTTAGTGACCATAGTATTGAGGGTCTGTTGATAAAGATCCATCATTCTTTTACATGGGCATTAGTCGGCTCAGAAAGCTTCAGAGGATTAGGTATGTTTGGACATTGGTGGAGTTGCCATATCTCAAGACCACTTCAGTCAGAGGTAAGTCAGTGTGCCTGAACCGTGCCTTCTGCCAGCTCTGCAGATGGACAAGCGTGGCAGCCAGGCCCCACATTCTGCTGCTGGCCTGTACGGAGGTCCTGCACCGCACTATGACCTCTCTCACTGGCTCCCTTGTTTGTTTCCCTCTCCACAGACTTCCCGGGCTTCCCGCTGGGCTGACCCTGACCACTTTGCCCAGCGACAGAGCTGCATGAACACGTTTGCCAGCTGGTTTGGCTACATGCCGCTGATCCACTCTCAGATGAGGCTAGACCCAGTCCTCTTTAAAGACCAGGTCTCCATTCTGAGGAAGAAATACAGAGACATTGAACGGCTTTGAGGGATCCCACTGCGTGGGGGAGGGGAAGAAGATGGGACTGAGTCCAGCTGCTCTCTCTTCCCAGTGCAGATCCGTTCATCGAGGGAGCCAGACTGTGCCAAGTATCAAAAAAAAATTAAAAAACAAAAAAAACCTTAGATGAACACAATGACAAGAGTAGCAATGGCCAGTGAGAACTCAGCTGGAATCCTGGCTCCTGGGACTGCACCAGACTGCTCCATTCACCTCACTGGCTTCTGTGTCCCACAACTAGGTTGTGTACAGTTTAATTATGGAACATTAAATAATTATTTTTGAAATGATTGCTATGCAGGTTTAAACTTTTTTAATGATCAAAACTATTAAAAACCAGAGTTCTTTCTTTAATCAAAATTGTGTTGGCTGTGAATGTTTCCAAGCTGTTGCTCCCTTCGCTCCGGACATCCATTGCCCCGGGTCCCCCAGGCTTTCATGCCGTGACAGACACAGATGTCATGGGAGCACAATCAGTTTATTGGTCATAGTGTCAGCAGAGAACGGGGCATACACTAAGATGGGGTCATAGTCTAATTTTACCAGTGCAAATTGTATGCTCAGATCCCCCTTGGTCTCTAAAATATTGCTGCATGAGAGAAAGTATTGACTCCAGGTAGGCAGTCCTAAAGAAAAGCTTTTTGTCGGAGATGCTATAAAGTATCATAATCTTTTTATGTGTGTGTGGGGATTAGTATCGAGCAAAGCCTAGTAGATTTCAGAATTGCACAAGGCACCAAACAACCCACCAGCATGTTGGTGATGGAAATAGTTCTCCCACAGCTGAAACCCAATACTTCCTAATGGTTGACATGTATGTTCAACCACTCACCCAGATATCAGATGATCTGGGGAACCCTATGCTTTAGAGGCCGAGGGCAGGAGATGAGTTCATATTATTTATAAGACAAGCAAACGGTTTAATGTTTATGAAAAAGTCAAGTTGCAAAATCTTCTGTTGAGAAAAAAGTGATTGTGTGTAACTCCACATCATTTAACAGGAGGATGCTGGGAAGTCACTGAGGGTGTGCCTTGCCATGGAACTCTTATCCCAGTTTCGGTTAAACATTGTTTTAAGCAAAAATTTGGCAATCAAATTAATCAGAAACAAATGTGTGAAGAAGAGTTCCTTGGGTTTTGAAACATGGAAGGAAATTTAGTTGTGCTTCATGTTAAAAAAACAAACAAACAATACTTTGACCCCCACAAAGGCGGTCTTCAGTTTGTGATGCTGGAACATTAAGAACACACACACATACAATGCCACGAAGCAGCTCCCCACGAAACATGGAGGCTTCTGGCATTAAAAGTCTGTTTCTACTTGAAAGAGCCCAAACAGGATGAAGTGTAGCTAGATGATTAGGGGACTACAGAGTAATCCAAGGGTGCTTTAGTTTCATTTTTCTCCATGAACCCTCAAACATTTTATGCATTCACTTCCGATTTCTTCTTAGAAACATTCATCTGGCCCAGGTCAGTACACATCAGATAAATCCAGTGGCCTCAAATTCATCCTTTCTTTGTAGACATAAGGAGAGAAAGGAACCAGCCTATTATCTTGGAGGCAGTGCTGTGCACTAGAATGGATGTAGGTGTTTGCTGAGGTCCTGCACAGTAACTCCATTGCCTGCCCAGCCACAGAGCAGGGACCAGAGCCATGTTGTGAGCCGTGCACTGGCTCGGAAGTCCACTCAGAGGGGACTTTTCTGCAACTTTGTGGCCCACAAACACCTCTGTACACAACTCACTCATCATGTGTGACCCATCGTAAGCCTTCTTTCAAACATGGGGCGTTCCTTAAGTAGATGTGATGTATCTTTAAGTATTTCTCCATATATAATTCGAGGTTCACAGTGTCTGTCAATGAAACGCTCCCCAGCTACTTCCTATGACCTGCAATTCTTAGCATGTTAAAGGGTGAACAGCGAATCACATTTGCATATTGGTATTTAAAGTGGGGGACTTTTCAGAACGGCAGTATGACGCCTGTCTTTCTCCTTTCCAAACATGGATGTAACATTTTTGTTCAGCCACCACAAGCTAACCTGAAACCGAAGTTGTCGCCTTGGCTCGCAAAGCAGCGTCCCTCATTTTACCAGTCACTCCCATGAGTGGATTCGGGGAACTGCCTTTCCAGGTGTACCTGTGACAACACTCACAGGGCACACCGTCCCCACAAGTAACATGTGCCATAATTACAATCGAGAACAGGGACTGGCACACTTTTCATCCCCTTTAAATCTCCATGGTTGCGTTTTCTGTCATTCTCCTGAGTAATTCTCTCTGGGATGCCGGCTAGCATGTTCTTCTCTCATTTGGAAGCTACAGCTGGGGATTGAACAATGCTAAGCAAATCAGTGAGGCCCAACAGCAAGATGTAATTTTAATTCTCCGAGGAAAGAGTTGTAGATTGCATTGCAGCAAGTTGACAAATCACGGCCATTGCTGTAGGATGTCAGGAGTTATCTCTCAGCTGGCTCTAATGATAACCAGGGGTCCCTAAGTGGGCCAACATGTGTTGAGTTGGTGAGATGCCAAGGGCAGAGAGTATAGCACAAACCGTCTAATGAATTGAATGAAGAGATTCCATGGAGGACTTAGCCACTTATGATATTCACATTTTTCCCAACCCTACATTAGCACCTGTGTTCTTCCAAATAAGTGTTTTAAAAGTTGACTGTGTTTATATGAAAAGACTGAGATAGCCATCAAGGTTTACATGTACATTATGTTTTAAGCATATCACTTTTGTTGGCAAAATGACAAAAATGACCCAAAGTTGAGACTGTAAGAGAAAAAAAAAATTGATGCAATAATCCTTGTAGTTGTGTCACAAACCACAACACAGCGAGGCGGTCTTACCAAGGTATGTGGGCCTATGTCTCAGAGATGCTGCCGCCGAAGAAAGGGAAATCTCGTACCTGGATTCTAGTGTGCTTTGCAGTTTAACTTCTTCTTCCAAATGGTGCTCACAGAAGGACCAATCCCAGCGGAGTCCTTCAGTTTCCCTTTTGAAAATGATTTTTGCTTTTCATTACAGTAGGCTATGTTAGCCTTTATTCTGGTGGTTCTCAAAGTCCTGGTGACTTGAAGGAATATTGTGCCGGTGGCCTTTCATAAAGGCTGCTGAACTTTAATCAGGGGTGAGATGAGTGATGTGAGCAGATCTATGTACTATATAAAAAAAAATAGGGTGCTTGATTTAACAACTAATGAATGTTGACTCAGACTCGTTGAAAGATGGAGAGAAGGCAGAAAGACTCATCTGGGGAGAAGCTGAATGGGACTCACGCTCGACAAGATGAGATATGGTTGCTAGTCCCAGAGCGAGCTTCCTCCACCTGGAAATACCAAATGTTCCTAGGGGTCTCTGAAAGCTCCAACTTTAAGGGTATCAGCTCTTGCTATGAACTCTCAGATAAAACTGTTCCTGCCTTCTAATTGTTGCTACCGTCGGCATATAGCCAGTGCATCGGTTCTGTACTTCTTAAATTCATTTACCTACTTTCTATTCATGACGACTACGGACAAGGGCTTTGAAATGCTTCTGCCATTGTTGACTAGATACCACCAACCAAGTCCTTTTGTTGCCACCAGCTTTTCTCTTTTCAATCTTGATGGGAATAAAGTTGGTCTGGGTTAAGTTCTCAGTGAATAAACATGAATATTGAAGTGCATTCAACTTATCTCACTTAGTATTTGGAATTCGTCATGTGGAGATGAAATTATTTCTAGACTCAAGGTTTCTAGTTTTAAAAGAGGTGAGATGGGACAGAGCATCCTAAGAGGGTTCTACCCCATCAATTCAGTAATAATATCCAGAAGCTCTGGATAGAGGGTCTGTTGCTGTTGATAGTGAAAGTGGTTTCTGGCTGGAAGCCATCTCTCTTCTTTGTTCTTTCCCCAAAACAAAGGATGCTGTTTTACTTAACTTGGCTGGAACTATAGTTGTCAGTATCTTAGAGTACCAATATTTTCTATACCAAGAGCATGGATGAGATACCCCAAATGGCCCTTCTACCCCCTACCCCCCAAAAATAGGTGGGAAGGCAACCATGAGCAAGCTGAACCCTGGGGAAGGCAGTCTCACCCTGGTTTAAAACTGAGTCAAGCTAGCCTCTGAGTCATGCTATTTTTGTAATGATTTGCGTTTCAGGCCTCAAAGGTCATTTGATTTCTGCCATAGCGTTCTGTTCTACAGGGACACATTTCTCTCATTTCAGTTGTAATTATTCCTAAAATTATGGTCATGCAAATGACCTGATTACCATGTAATGAACTTGTATATTAATGCTGCGGAAAAACAATGTATAGGGTTTGTTGAGGGTTAGAAAAAAAGAAAGACCTGGACACTGGAACTGTTTTAGAGGACAAACTGTAACAGAAATGTAACCCTTCTTTTGTATACAACGTGCACTTGGGACAGTTTCTAATATGTTGCCCATGTTTTTGTAGTGTCAACACAGGTCTTTTCTGGAGTGTTTTCCCCCTTTCTTACAGAGTTTTAATGATTTAGTGCAATGGAGTCCTAAAGTGTGTGAGAGAGTGCAAGAAATCTCAAAGCCATAGATCTTGATTTACTTCACTGACCTGTGTAACTTTTTGTCTGGGTTTTGCCATCCAAGATAGATTGTTTTATAGAGTATCACCAAAGACTTTTTCCTTCAGATTTATAGAAGAAAAAAAGAGAAATTATTAATAAATGACATGACTTTTCATCTGTGTGGTTCTCGTTCCTTCTTTTCTCTTGGGCACAGAGGATTCTGGTTCCAGAAAGAAGGGATGTTTTGGGAACCCTAAAGCTTCCGTGAGGATTCTGGGGAAGTCAGGCAGATGAGGTTCTATTGAGTATGCTGGGTGGAGGCCTGACTCTCACAGCCTGGCTGCAGCCCAGCACCCCATAACAGCCATCTTCCAGGCCAGATGCAGCTGGTCCTGTTGGAAGCAGTCCAGAATGAATGTGGTGGTGTGCCCAGTTCACAGCGTTCCTCTACATGGATGCTGGGACAAAGTGGCAGGGATGGGCCCCCGAGCATCTGGAGCCTGACAGCTGTGGCCATTACCCCCCTTGGTTCCAACTACTGCCTGGAGCTCATGAATTACTGGCTGGCAAATTATTTATTAGACGGGCATTTCTCAAAAGGGTTTATAAATGGCTCCAGGTGTGCCGCAGCTACCATTCAGGGCCATGGCAGTGAGGCTGGGTGGTGGTAATGGACCCCTTTCACATGCTCTTTTCCCTTTTCCTCTCACCATCCTTCTCACCCTAGTGGTATGTCCTACCCATCTCTGCTGCTCTTCTACCTTCTACATATTTTTATGGGAAGATATAAGTCACCAACTTATATCTTTGCAATATTTGCAATAGAGAAGAAAAGGCAAATTACATTTGGGAGTATTATGACATTCACCAAAGTTTGTGTTATGTATTTCAATTATCTTTTAAGTGTGACAAAATAGGTGTGTGTGTGTGTGTGTACAACTACCATATCTATGTATAATATATACATATATATATATATTGATATATATATATATATATATATATATATATATATATATATATATATCAAGCACTTTGTGAAGTTAGGATGTGGTTGGAGAAGGCAATTGTAAGGCAATTGTAAGACACATCAGTGTTAGTTTAGAAATGGCTGTGCCTTTTCTTGAGTTCCAAACTTGCAAAATCTGGCCCCAGAATATGACTAATGATAGACTCATCCCCCAGTTGTAGGACAAATGAGAAGGCTAGTTGGATGAGTTACTTTTAAATTTGGTCCCAGCCCACCTCCCAGATGTTTCAACGAGAGCCATGGCTTGCAGAAATACCTTGAGCAAATTACAGATTACAGATGGAGCTGCTTTATGGCCCGCGCAGCTCCACCAAGTCCACTGGTGAGAGGATTGGAAGTTATTTGTGGATACTGAGTCATCCTCTGCTGGCCTCCCCCAACTTTGAGTTATCTCTCTGGCTTGCAGAACTCAAGGCATTGCAAGAAGGAGTAAAGCAATGTACCCACTCTTCTAGATGCAGCTATGCTCCGCTGGATATAGAAGAGATCCAGCAATCCTCACCTGGCTCAGCAGATTCAACACTTGCCAGTTTTTAACCTCATACATATTAACTGTCCAAGCTTTCTGGCTAAAAACATCCTTTGGTACACACATACCTAAACTAGAGTCTTGACTTTTTCTCTGTAGATATGTAACTTCATTAAAATTCTTCGAATGTTCTATGCCTTGGTTTCTTCATTTTAGTATCACTATATACCTCATAAAGTTCTCACAAGGACATGAATTAATAAGTATAAAGTTATTTAAATATAGCACCTAG
Organism: Microtus oregoni; assembly: GCF_018167655.1. Classification (NCBI taxonomy): domain Eukaryota; kingdom Metazoa; phylum Chordata; class Mammalia; order Rodentia; family Cricetidae; genus Microtus; species Microtus oregoni. Next base: position 36,836,594 of record NW_024543081.1, read on the forward strand.
TATAAGCAGTATGTAATTATCACCTATTATTAATAATCAGTATTTTGCCAAAAGAACTTCTGTTTAACTCTTTTCCTTGACCTATAAGGAAAAAAAACTATCTTAATGTTTAGGATTTTATAAACATTGAACCCTGGTCTTTCTCATATCATGGGCACCTCTTATTTTCCTTTAGAATCACGTTTTAGTGCCTACCCAAATGAAGTCATAACAGCATTCAGGAATAAGCCATCCATCAGCAGAAATTATGCTAAGCTGCATTTGTATTTTCTGGCTGAACTTCCTGGAGGGGCTCTGTTTTGCGTTCTCGGTGGAATATGTTTGAGGTAGCTCAGGACTTAAATGAAGCTTGGGTGTTAATCCTTATTGTTTTTCCTTTCCTGATGGTTTAAATTGTGTGAAAGAAGATATAATTCTTGTCAACCTGTAAATTATTTGCCAAGTTTTGAATTTCTATTCCAAACGGAACATAAATAACCTGATATTCTTGGCCAGATCTACTTATAAAACTGGCCAAAATGTGTCTCTAATCAGACAGGAACGGACTGTCCTATGTTAGAGTAGAAAAATGCCAAGTGGGAATAATGAAACTCTGAGATTTTAACTATTCCCCACAGATTCAAATATACAAGTTGTTCTACAACACACTTTTATAAATAAAATACAAATTTGAATGCCTACATAATACTCCATTATGCAGTTATTCGATACATGTCGTATTTTAAGCCAACTTTTAACAATTAGAAGTGCAGCAGTTTTATAATTTCTGATCAGATGTGTTTAGTAGGTTGAGCCAATGCTGTGGTAAATATTTCTAGATATAAATCTTTGTTCATATCTGTGTCCATTCTTTCAGGGTAATTCATAGACTGTGATGTTGGCATTTAAACATTATAAATGTTTTAAAGGATTTTTCAGAAGATTTACAGCTCATTTCAATAGAGCATATTGGAAGAAAAGGTAAACTTACCTAAAAGAAAGACATAGGATTGAGGGAGGAAATATGTGTGTGTATGTGTGTGTGTGTGTGTGTGTGTGTATATATATATGAAATTAGCTTATTAATTTTGGTTAGCCACTAAGTTGTCAGATTGATGAGTTGAATGATCTGATGCTGGGCCACAATGGCTAAAGACCTATGGTTTGGACTTTATGAAAATTCTGCATCAAAATATTATATCATAATTATGTTTGACTATTAAAAATATAGAGATCCTTGTTTTTAACAGCTGAGTAATATATTCCATCATGTAAATGTACCGTATTTTCTGTATCCATTCTTAGACTGAGGGACAGCTAGATTGTTTCTAGTTCCTGGCTATTACAAATTAAGTTGCTATGAACATAGTTGAGCAAATGCCCTTGTGGTATGATTGAGTATCCTTTGGGTGTGTGCCCAAGAGTGGTATTTATGAGTCTTAAGGTAGATCGATACTCAATTTTATGAGAAACTGCCATATTGATTTCCAAAGTTGGCTGTACAAGTTTGCACTCCCACCAGCAATGGAGGCGTGTTCCTCTTGCTCCACATCCTCTCCAGCATAAGCTGTCATTTGTGTTTTTGATCTTAGCCCTTCTGAAGGAAATTTGAAGGCAAATGGATGGAACTAGAAAAATATCATCCTGAGTGAGGTAACCCAGATCAAGAAAGACAAACAAGATATGTACTCACCCATAAATAGATATTACATGAAGAGGATATACATGTTATAATCCACAGACCCAAAGAGGCTACATAACAAGAAGGGCACAAGAGGGGGCACATGGGTCTTCCCAGGAAAGGGAAACAATGGAGAGCTCCTAGCTAGACTGGGGTTTGGTGAGCATGGGAACTTGAGGGATTGGGTTCTGGGTGGATGGAGAGGGAAAGTGCTGACAGAGATGACTGGAAATGGGGGCTTTACAGAGTGTGGTGGAAGCCTGATGCAAGGGAAACTTCCAGTACTCTACAAGGATGACCCCAGTTAAGATTCCTGACAGCAGTGGTGGATAGCCTGAACTGCCATCCCCTGTGATCAGATTGGTGACTTCAGCGATTGTCATCAGAGAGCCTTCATCCAGGGACTGAGGGAGGCAGATTCAGACACCCACAGTCAAACATTGGGCCAAGGCTGGGGAGTCCTACTGAGTTGAGGGAGTAGGGATTGTAGGAGTCGGGGGTGGGGGCAGGGACATCTGAGTAAAACCCACAGAAATGGCTAGCCTGGCTTATGGGAACTCAGAGTCTGAACCAACAGCCAGGGAGCCTGCATGTGACAGACCTTGGCCGTCTGTGTATATGTGACAGTTGTGTAGCTTGGTCTATTTGTGGGACTCCTGGCAATGAGAACTGTGGCTGTCCCTGGTGCTTTGTCTGGCTGTTGGGAACCTATTCCTCATGCTGGACTGCTTTGCCCAGTCTGAATACAGGGAAGGTGCTCGGTTTTATGGCAACTTCATTTACTATGCTTTGCTGATGACCATGAGAGACCTGCCTTCTTCTGAGTGAATACAGAGGAGGGGTAGATTGATGGGGGGTGCAGGGGTGGTGGGGGCAGGAAGTGAGAGGAGAGGAGGGAAGGGAGGTTGTGGTTGGGATGTTAAATAAATAATTTAATTTAATTTAAAAAATACAGAAGTTCCACCTCATACTTGAGTCATAGAAAATGAATAACTAGCTGGTGCTTTCCTACAAGCTTTGTTCTTACTGGCTAGCTCTTACAGTGCCGAAAGGTGAGGTACACACTACCAGAGGAGAAAAGGAATCATTGATATCCCCCAGCTGTGAACCCCGTTATAAAAACAACCTGCCTGATAAGAGAAGTCCACTGTGAAATCGTGGTATGCGTGCTGTGGGACTAACTACCTAACAACTTCTGAAAGATTACATTTAAGTCCCACTTCATGAGATGGAACCAAAACTCGCCACTGTCAATGAAGCTAAGAACCCGTGGCATCCATGGGGAAACTGTTATTATTCTGCTAAGTGGAAACAGCAATGAAATGACCAGTGACTTACTGTGCTCATAGATCAGTGGATAACAGCTCTCATCAAAGAAGCTTCTGTTTTCAGTAGATTGCAGTTAACACAGAAAATTCCAACTGGTTAATGTGTAGAGAATAAGAAATTTCCGAATTCTCAGCCCTAAACATGATGTGAATACCATACTGCTCCCTCGAGGCTCAGGAATCCTTGCTGAAGAGTGAGAAGCAAGAGTGTAAAAGTCAGATGTGGTGGATGACTTCATAGATACAGTGTTTTCCACACATAACAAAAAAAGATGCACCTATGAACTCATGGTGTCGGGGACCAGCCTCGTCAAAAATACCTCTTATCAGGATAGAGGCGTGGGGATTTATAAAATGTTAGTAACACGAATGAAAATAATAAAACAGAAACATATAGAATTATATCAGGAGGGAATTCCATCTGGAATTCGCCCATATTTACTTTTCAATTGCTTAAAATACCCCTGACCACAAAAGGTAGGAGTAAGACAAAAACTGCATTAACATGATACAAAGAAATGAACAGACCAGTTGAAGGTTGTGGGCTACATCTATAGTTAAACTTACTGTTGCTAGAACAACACAAGTCATGGGCACACTCTAGACCAAAACATTCTGTAGGCAAACCACTCCCTGAGTGGAATCTAATGTTATCTCCTTTAGGGAGCTGGAACTTAGTTGGATTCTTAACTTTTGTTTGAGGTAGAAACAGATCTACTTCTTTATTCTTGAAATACAAGGTCTGGCTATTAGCCACACCTGCTGACAATAATCTCAAGAGAGCAGAACTCTCTGATCTAAATCTAGGTGGGATCTTTGTTTGAGGTAGAAGCACAATAACCTTGAAGGATTAGAGGTAAGTTCCAACTCTCTGACCTTTGGTCTGTGTGGAAATAGCTCACATTTTTGGGTCTCCACACCCGGTTATTGTGAAAGCATACACAAAACCTGTACAAGCTAATACTAGACAAAATCCCAATATGGGGGTAACAAGGTTGGCACAAAGTCCCACTCCTAGTTAAAAAGCTGACATGGGATTCCCCTCTATATGCTGAGAGTATCTTTTATTACCATTGGTTATTAAAGGAGCTGTATCGGCCAATGGCTTAGTAGAATAAAGTCAGATGGGAAATCTAAACAGAGGCATAGAGAAAAAGTAGGTAGAGTCAAGGAAACACAATGTAGCTGCTAAAGGAGACAGACACTGGAACATTACCAAGCCTTGAAGATACACAGAATAATAGAAATGGGTTAATTTAAATGTAAGAGTGAGTTAGTAAGAAGCCTGAGCTAATAGGTCAAGCAGTGTTGTAATTAATATAGTATCTGTGTGATTATTTGGGGTCTGGGCAACTGGGAAATGAACAAACTGTTTCTGCCTACAAAAAAAAGGCTATTGGCATATGATTGCTGGTGGAGAAAATCAGTTTTCTTTAACAGTGTGATGCCTGTCATATTGACCACACTTTAGGATAGGTCCCATCTCCAGGAGTAGTTAGCCAATACAAACTTGACTCCATGGGGGCAATGAAAGAGAGGGAGGGATTGAATAAGTGTGTGTGTGTGTGGGGGGAATCTGAGTGGAGTTGGGGAGGAAAATAAATATGATAAAAATACATTGTATAAAATTCTCAAAGAATTAATAAAAATATAAAAATTGTGACATGCACACAGGTAACTTTTTGCATTAGAAGAAAGGAAAATAGACCTGCATAATTAAAAAACAAATAAAAAGCACTCACATATCCTCATATATGGACTAATTGACTAATCTTAGTATTTTTATTGCATGCCAATTTTTTTCCTACATACTGTGATAGTTTGGTTGAATATGGTTTATCCCCATAGGCTTATATGTTTGAATATTTGATCTCCAGTTTATGGAACTGTTTGGGAAGGATTGGGAGGTGGTCTTGTTGGAAGAGGTATGTCAGTAGAGGCAAGCTTTGAGTCTTCAAAAGCATCCTGCCATCCCTAGTGCACTCTCTGCCTCAGCTTATGATGTTAGGTGTGGTCTATTTTTCCTGTTGCTATGCCTTCACTCTATCATCATGGACTTTAGACCTCTAGACTCATAAGCTGAATTAAACATTTTTTTAAAGTTGCCTTAATTATGGTGTTTTATCACAGCAGTAGAAAATTATTAATTACCACACCTTGCCCTTTTTGTTTGATCTTCAGGTTGAAATGGAGATTTAAAGTAGAGCTTTGCCTTTCATGTTTCCACCCTCTTTCTTCTAGAATCATCTAGAACAATTAATTTTGGTAGAAGCATTTTAAATACCAACTTTCTTGGAAAGCAAGCATATCTTCTTTACTGATAGCATCCTATTTCCCGTTAAGAAGACCTTCCTATCTTTTCTTTCAGATTCTCTGATTTAGATGATCATAACCCTACCTTTCATCCTGACTCCAGGAGAACTGTATGTCCTGTCAATTCAGTGAGAGCCATCCTAGGTCATCAAATAGCATCATGAAGAAGAAAGTCCCTACTTTAACATTCTGTTCACATAACAGTTTAGACAGACTATACGAAGCACAGGAAGCAGTTAGTATATATTTACAAGAAAGACATATTGAAATGAGATCCAAAGATATAGCTAAGAATGCATGTAGAAGAAATAACAAAACTGAATGTCATGATACATCAAATACCTAATATATACATACATACAATAGTGTTTGTATATACATACATTTTATATAATAGTATATAGACATATATATATATATTGAACCCAAACACCAAATATACCTTATACTTAGCAGCTCATGGATCCTCTAAAACAGATCACATCTCTTGGGGCATAAAACAAATTTAGAAAAACTGAAATAGTTCCATGTATCTTTTCTGACCACATTATAATAGAGCTTAAAATCAATAGCAAACAAATGTCTAGTAATTACACAAACTTATGGATATTAAATAACTTATTCATAAATGGGGCAATGGGTCAAATAAGGAATCAAGAAAGAAATAAAATTCCTGGGATTAAATAAAACCACAACACAACAACACTTCTGCAAAATATTAAAAGTAGTCCCAAGAGGGAAATTTAGAGCTCTAAGCAAATATGCTTTTAAGAACTCAGAAAGAGCAGAAACAATTGCCTCAATAATGGAACTCAAAATTTTAGAAAAAAAGATCAAACCAAATGCAAACCGAATAGACAGGAAGAAATAACAAAAATCATAGTAGAAATTCATGAAATTGACTCCAAGAAAACAATGCAAAGAACCAACAAATATAAAGGCTTGTTCTTTGGAAAGAAAGATCAACAGACCTTTGCCCAATTAAACACAACAAAGAGAGAGGACCCAATTTCACAGAACCAGAGATGCATGAGAAGTATAAAACAGACACCAAAGAAATCCAGAATGTTGTAAAGGAATACTTTAAAGACCCACACTCCCTTAAATTAGAAAACCTAAAAGAAATAAATGGATTTCCTGACTCATCCAAACCAACAAAGTTAAACCAAGAAGAGACCAACACTTCAACTGACTCATAAGAAATAAGAGGATCAAAACAGTGATTAAAAAAAGTCTTCCAACTGAAAAAGTCAAAGCCCAGATGGACTCACAGCCGAATCCTACCAGACCCTTCAAAGAAGATCTACAACCAGTACTTTTTAAACTACAAAAAGAGAAGAGAAAGCTGAGAAAAAAAACAATCAAGGCATTTTCAAATGCTTCTAAAAAGCCAGTTTCATGCTCTTACCAAAACAGGTAAAGATACAATGTAGAAAGAAACTACAGGCCAATATCCCTGATGAACGTGGATGCAAAACTCCTTAATAAAATGCGTGCAACCCAAATACACAGATCAAAAAGAATAGCGACTACAATACATCTTTTTATAAACAGTATTATCTTGAGTGGGATATTACTTAACATTGCACATATGAGTGATTGGAACCCTAGAAGCAAAGAATAAAGTGAAGGAGGAAAAGAATTTCCAAGAAACTTTCAAATGCTGATGAAAGCCACTGAGCCACAAATCTAAGAAATTCAATGGTCTCCAAACAGAATAAAAATAGAAAAAACTGTACCAAGATGCAAAATGCAAGAAAAGGCAAAAGGTAAAGGTGCATACTGTAACAGCATTTCTTTTCTTATTATTTATATTTTTTACAAATAATATTTTTTTTCATTTTATTTGCCATTCCTAGTTTCTACTCTCTCTCCTCTTGCTGATGCCACCACACACCCCCATCTACTCCTCAGAGAGGGTAAGATAGGTTGAGCAAGGTATCCCTCTGTAGGGAATGGGCTCTCAAAAGTCAGTTCATGCACTAGGGATAAATCCTGGTCCCACTGATGGTGGCTCCACAGACTCCCCAATCCACACAACTGTCACTCACATGCAGCAGGCCTAGTTTGGTCCTATGCAGGTTCCCCCACTGTCAGTATGGAGTCAGTGATCACCCACTAACTCAGAGCATCTGTATAAAAACATTTCTTAAAATGATAGTAAAATAATTTCAGACATATCATTTTCTGGGAAACTTGATCTCCTACAGAAATGAAGTAAGCAATTTACCAATGCAAAAGAGAGGCCATCACTTCAAATCCTCAGAATTGTTTTTCAGTGTCAGTGAGGGAGTATGTGTGCATGATGTGTTTGGGTCAGGATGAATGTGGAGGCCAAAAGACAACTTTGTGGCATCCTCCACCTTTATGTAGGTTTTAGAGATCAAACTTCAGGTGCCAGGTTCGTGTGGTAAACACTTTTACCTACTTTGTCACCTCATGATCCCAAATCCTCAGATATTAAAGGACTAAGAATATATTATTAAATTTTTGCCAATAGAGTTAATAAGTTAAAGCATAAATTTTCTATAAAGGGACATAGAAAATTTGAATGGCCTTATAGTTTTATTTAAAATTTGGACTTTCAGCAAAGATCTTTGCTTAAGAAAGATAGACATAAATATTATTAGTAATGAATTATATTAAGTACTTAAGAATGAAATATTAGTATGATATAAACTCTTCCAGAAAACAGAGAAAAATTCCAATATAATCTACAAACTGAGCACAATAAGTAAAACCTAACAAAGATATGACAGGAAAATTACATGCTGATATTCCTCATAATATAGACACAAAAATCTTCTAAATACATTACAACAACATATAAAGAGAATAACTATTAAAGTTTTATCTTCTGCATCTCCCATGTCCCCAGGGTTGTATTACTAGGGTCAGTAGAGTTGTCTTTGTCAGGTAGAGTCTCACTTTAGGTCATAGGAGATTTACTCTTGAAGAGGTGATAGGATCTCTCTCCCTCCCTCTTCCTCCTCCTTTCCCCTTGTTGCTCAATAGACATGAGGTGAACATTTATGATCTATCCTATGTGAGTATTTGCCACAGACATCAATTAATACTCATTAATTGATGGACTCTCTCCACCTAGGAGCAAAGGTAAGCCTTTCTCTTTAATACTTGGTTATGCCAGATACTTTGCCATAATGGCTGGAAGCTGACTAATACAAGACATCATGACCTGGGATGCAAGGCTGATTGAAAACTAGAAAGCTGTAAGATAATGTTACACTTCCAACAAAGATAACATGAATGTATCCATCTCGATAGACACTGGGAATCATCAATAGAATTCAATATTCGTCTTGCTTTCATTTCTGTTGCTGATGAAATATGAATGTATGCATTCTGCTTACTCTCCTGCTAAGCTTTATTTATCCACTCTTACACACAAACACACACACACATACACACACACACACACACACACACACACAAACACACACAGTGGTCCCAGTCTTCTCACGTCAATTAACTTATTAAGACAATTTCCCATAGACATGCTCATCACCCAAACCGATGTAGATAATTCCTCATTGAGATACTCTTTCTGGATGACATTAAATTGTGTTAAATCGGCAATTAAAGTTAGTCCAGTGTAGACAATACCTCATTAAAATTCTTTCCAGGTTATTTTAGTTTGGGTCAAGTTGACAAAGTTAACTATTATGGAAGCCAATTGTGATAAAACAAATTCTCAGGAAAACAGAAGCAGAGTGACCCTCCGTTAACTTGATAAAGGGTATCCACAAAACCTCTATAGTTAACATCATATTGGGTGATATTCGTGACTATTTTCTAAGATCAAAACAAATTATACTCTAACTTCAATTAATCATTTTGAGTCCTACCAACACAATAAGAATAAAAATAGTTATAAATATTATAAAGGAAGAACTAAAATCATTTAATTGTGTTTATAAAACTCAAGTAATCTATCAAAACTAATAGAAATAAGTCAATAAATAAATGTGTAGATATACAAGGTCAGTATACCAGAATTTACACATTTTAAAAGATTGAAATATATCTCATGAACTTGAAAGAAGCAAACCTTCTTTTTTTAGGGGAAAACAAAATAATTTAAATTCCCTACAAGTAATAGGATAAAAATGAATTAAAATGAGAATCTCTATTACAGTGGTGTGCCATCACACCCTCAACAACAAAAGAACATACTTAAAACTTGTCTTCGTTGGGGTTACTATGGCCATGATAAAGCACCATTACCAAAAGCAACTTGGGGAGGAACGGGTTTATTTGTCTTACTCTTCCATATCACTGTTCATCACTGGAAGAAAACAGGACAGAAATGCAGGCAGTAGGGACCTGGAGGAAGGAGCTGATACAGAAGCCATGACGTGGTACTGCTTACTGGTTTACTCCTCATGGCTTGTTCAGCCTGCTTTCTTACAGAATCCAGGGCCATAAACCCCGGCATGGCACGACTCACAATAGGCTGGACCCTCTCCCATTAATCACTAATTAAGAGAATACCCTGCACACTTGCGTACAGCCCAATCTTATGGAGACATTTTCTCAATTGAGGTTCTCTCCTCTCTGATGACTTCAGTCTGTGTCAAGTGGATATAAAACTATCCAACATAAAAATGGAAAGTAAAAACTATAGGTTTCATGGGAAGTTGGTCCTTGTCCAAAGATAGCATTCAGAAAATCATCTCATGAGGCTTTCTAATAGGAAAATAACTAAAACAATAGAAATAAGAATAGTAGTCTAGGTTAGTACGGAGGTGAGAAATATTGGAGTAGCAAAGTGAGAGAGTTGCTGGAGGCATTGGAAGCCTATATCTTGACTGGAAAGTATTCATATGGGTCTGTAACTGTCAAAATTAGAAGAATTATCCACTTAAAAGTGGACATTTAATTTTTATTTTTTACTTTGATTTACATTTTTGAGTGTGTGTGTGAGTGTGTGTGTGTGTGTGTGTGTGTGTGTGTGTGTGTGTGTGAGAGAGAGAGAGAGAGAGAGAGAGAGAGAGAGAGAGAGAATTTGTGTTCGTATAAGTGTATATGTGTGTATGTAGGCCAGAGATTAACTTTGGGTTGCTGTAGGGAACTCCTTCAGCTAGTAGCCTTTAAGATACCAGCCCATTTGGTTGTGGCCTCTTAGATTATAAATGCCAATATAAAGTGCATGCTTGCTCTCTCTCTTTCCCAGTTTCTGGATTCAGTTCCTGTTCCCCGTTTGTGCAGAGGCTTGTGATCTGTGAGTCTACCTCTAAATAAATAACCCTTTATTATATGCAGTTCTGAGCTAGCGAGGGATTATTCTGTAACTTCCATCTTCACTGGGTGTCATGGTCAGGTGCTGTCTACCATGGTTTTTGAAACTGGTTCTCTTTCTGGCCTGGAACTCTGGGGGTCTGCCTGCATCCACCTCTCTAGTGCTGGGATTATATGTGTGTGCCATAATGCTCTCTGAAGGGATCAAATTTAAGCCCTCATGCTTGCAAGGCAAGCCCTTAGTGGAATGAGCTCTCTCCCCAGTCCTTTACTTTAACTCAAAATGTGCTCAGAATGTGCAAATTTACTAGCTAGAAACCCCATAAGATGTGATGATTTCAACCCGAGTAACAATCAAGTTCCAAAATACAAGCCAGTGGGAAACCAGCGCTTAGAGGGAGTGGGTACACTCTAGAGGGGTATTTGGAACTTAGGACTTCAAGATTCATAATAAATATATAACAATTGATTTGTAATTGTGGGGCAGCCTCAGGCTCCATTTAGCTTCAATCACCATTCTGGATTCTGGCCACAGGTACTCAAAACCACCTGGACACAATATTTGAGACATGGTGGAAGTGTTTACTGAATTCCCTGAAGGTCATCCATGTGCCACTAGGATTCTACTGATATCAAACCACAAAAGAAATAGAAATTAGAGAGGAATCACATAAGGCAGCCATGTTTCTTATATAATCCCTCTAAGAATTGGATTTCGATTTTGTGAGAGAATTCCTTGCTTCATATCTACTAAATATAGCATGTCAAAACCAGTCAGGCTTCTGGGAGTTTTTACTATACAATCTTGTGGGACTGCTCAATGGAAACGAGAAATTATCAATTATTTATGATTCTTAAATAAGACTGAGTTCATTACTCTGAAAATTCTCACTGGAAAAATGCACCCACTTGTAAATCCAAATCCCCTTTACTCAAAATATCTACTGTGTTGAAGTTACCAAAAATACAATTTAGCCACTGAACCAGTTAGTAGGAACAATTGTCTCACTACCCATGGTAAAACTTATTTTTTGAGGCTTGAGAGATGGATCAGTGGTGAAGTGTACATATTGGTTTTACAAAGGATCCAGGTTCAGTTCTTAGCAGACACATGGTGGTTCAAAACCATTTGTAACTCCAGTTACAGGGAAGCCAACACCTTCTTCTAATTTCTGAGGGTGCCAGGCATGGTACACATAGATATGTGAAGGCAAAGAGCTCACACACATAAAATAAATAGGTCTAAAATAATTTAAAAATGGCTCTGAAGATGGGAGAGGAGGTGAGGGTTATGGGGTGGTGGAAAGTGTCTATACACACATAGCTCCAGTTGTCTTTGAACTCACCATTCTCCGAAGATGACCTTGAACCTTCAATTTTCTTGCTCCCACCTCCCAAGTTCTGGGATTATAAATCTGTCACCATACCCGGCTCTATATTTTGCATTTTTGACAGATGTGGTAAGTTTTTTTCATGCTGGAACTAATTAATTTGTCTTATTCTTCTATGATCTCAAGCTCTTGGCCCCCTCTCTGCTTACAGCATATGTGAAATGTGCAGTCTGACCTGGTTTTTCCTGTTAATGATGATAATACCCTCCATCTCCTCAGGTGAGGAAGAGCACATTCAGATTGTCAGTGAATGTCATCTATATGGCCAATCTGTTTTCAAGTCTTTTTGAAGAAAGAACTCTCTTTAAAGTCAGCGATATATCTCAGAGCGCTGCATGCTTCTTCCTTTTCACACCCTATCTCCTTATTATAGCTTCTTGATATTGGCAGGAACAAATTCCCTCAGCTATTTTTTGCAGAACATTGTCTAAATACTTTATTTTAGGGACCCCCTTTTCCCTCACCCATCATCTCCCAGCGTCTGTAAAAATAAAGCATGAAACTCCTTAAAGGCAATGAATCTGCCACATATTACTGAGTCTTTAATTATAGAAACAACTATTCTCGTGCTATTTAGATGGATTCCTTAGTCATTTCTGCACCAATGTTTCTATCTGCTCTCAAAATGACCACCCCACGGCTAAGAACTTTTTTTTTTTTGAGTTAATATGGTCACAGATCACCTTGAAGTATCATATCACCTAGCTGCCCTCCTCATGGTAGACCATGGCTCTTACATGGGCACAGGGGTTACCTTATTCTATTATGATTACTCTGTCATACAACTGAAAGGTAAGGCCACATGTCTATGGGATGTCACGGCTTCTCTTGAGGGATGAGAGAATATATGAGACAAATAATGTCAAAGAGAAAGAAAATAGAAACAAATCTGTGAATCCCAGGTAGGGAAGAGTCACAGTCTACCCCTGTCTTTCCTGGCCAATGGCTCTTAAAGATGAATGTTTATCAAAAGCTATAAAGGAGCTTAAAATACACTGTATTGTAAAAAAAAACAACTTTATTTATTCTTTGTGTCTTTCCCATCACACATCTCTATCCCATTCATTTCCCATCCCTTCATATCTTCCCTCTGCCTTTGCAACTCCCCTACAAAAAAATAAAATAAAATTTAAGAGAAAAAGAGAAAAGAAAAAGGGTAAAAAACAAAAAGGAAAAATCAGTCTTGTCATGGAAGCTGTAGTATGACACTGAGTCATGCAGTAAACCCTTTTGTTCATCTATCTTTACTTTATGTGTTCATAGCAAAGAGTCATCAGTCTGGATGGAGGCCTCTGGTTTCCACTACACTATCGATGCTGGGCCCTCACCGGTTCTTCTCTTGGCTATCCTGTTGTTGCCCTGTGTCATGAAGATCCTGCAGCTTTGGATCTGCAGGACAGGGACCTTCATGTGCTCCAGAAGATCACAGATGGAGTGGATGTAGGAGTGGGCCAACTCAGAACCTTGGTAGAGGCCTGGGTAGTGGCACGGTTGGTCAGCCTACCAGCTCTCCCGTCTTCACCACCAGGTGAGCTCTCCAGCATTGCCCTGGCTAGTTCACCCTGCTTACAGTGATGAGCAAGGGCGGTCAGCCTACCAGCTCTCCCCTGTCTCCACCACCAGGTGAGCTCTCCAGCATTGCCCTGGCTAGTTCACCCCTTGCAGTGATGAGCAAGGGCAGGGCCAGGTCTCCTGCTTTCTTTCTCAGGGTTGGTTCTCCCACACTTACACCTTCAGAGTTAGCTCTACTGTGTTGGCCAGGCATGGTGTAGGGGCCACTCTCCTGAGTGTTGTGACCGATGAGGGTCAAGAACAGCTCTCCCTCTCTTAAGACTTCAGGACCTGCTCTCCCACCTGCCTTGGATGTTCATACTTGTAGGGGAGCATTTTTTCCCCGCCCATCCTGCCACAAGTTAGATGAGTAATGGGGACAGCTCTCCCTGGCTCACAACTTCACGGCTGGCTCACCCACACTTCTGCTGACAAAATTAATACACTGGATTTTTAACACTTTTATTTAATAATTTTATTCTATGAATATTTCATAAATGTGCACAGTGTGACTTGGGCATTTCCATCTCCCACTCCGTCTAGGCTTTCACAGATTTAGTTCCCTCCCAAATTCATGTCTCCTCCCTTTCCTGAACCACTCAGTCCCGTTAGTGCTGCTCCTATGTGCACTTTGTGAGCTCATCCACTGAGCAGCATCTCACTGGGTAGTTAGGAATGTTGGAAGGCAGAGCTGTGGCAACAGCCTGCCTTGTTTGCAGTGCCTCTGGAGACTTGCCGATCAATAGCTTCTAGAGAGGTAACCCATTTGTGGCACCTTGATTGCCATTTAATAATCCATCTCTTCTTCTAGGAACAACAGTGCTCATCTAGTCAGGAAACCTCTGCTCACACTCCTGTTTTAAAACAAGGTTATATTTTAACTTAAAAACTGTGGAGTTTCCTACATTCTTTTATAAATCTGTACTTTTGGTGCACCTCCCCCGTCATCTCTTCTTTCCTGACCCCTGCCACATCTCTACCTATAAGCTTTAGCTCACAGTATCCTACCCCCACTCCCAATTCTTTCGTGTTGCACGTATCTTTTTTGGTTATATGCTTTACATGGGTTGAAAGAACATAGGTGCCCATGTAGTTTCTTCACAAACCCTTTATTTGGTTAAGCCTCCTTTACCCTGCTGCTTCTCCATCCTCATCATCTTTCTCCAGCTTTCTTCCGCTGTTAATCCACCTTGTTACTTTCATTTTACCCATATCTTAACTATTCCCCTTCCCTAAGTTTATCCCCGTTCTGGGCAGTACTTCCCATTCTCCTAGTTCTTGTTCCTGACAGACAACTGTTCCCCAGACTTTCAGTTCCTGGCCCACACCTCTCTTTCTCTCTCCCAAGCTCCTACTGCCCTCAGGTAAGCAATCTAAACTTTCAGTCCCAGCCCACTTTTGACTCAGTGAGGTAACCGCAGATGTACAAGTCCCAGAGCAGAAACAAAAACAACAGAAAAATCTAAGCTATGTCTCCTCCATAATTCATATGGATTTCTAAGCCCAATTAGAGAGTATGATTCAATAAGCATGAAATATATTCTATCATCTGAATATTTTTAAATATGGCCAGACATTTATGATACACAGCTATATTTAGAATTATGGAATCATGGATGTCTTTCAGAATTTGATTGGATTACTTGCTGAAGGAGAACCGCCCCACACATTCAGGCTTCTTAATAAAACGCCTTAGACTTGGTAACTTATAAATAACATAAATTTGTTACTCACAGATCTAAAGCCCAAGAAATACAAGAAAAAGATGTCATCTGTTTCAGTGTACAGAGGGGACCTGTTCTTCCTGGATTGTGCCTTCCATGTACCCTAATATGATAGAACTGGCAAATAAGGTCCCTCAAACCTGTTTTTGCTTCTGTTTGATTATTTTTACAACATTTTGTTTTTTTGCTATTTTTAAGTGTTTTTATTAAACTATATATTTTTCCACTCCTCCCTCTTCTTCTTTCTTTCCCTTCTACCCTCTCCCATGATTCCCACGTTTCCAATTTACTTAGGAGATCTTGTCTTTTTTTAAATTCCCATGTAGATTAGATTTTTTTGGTATTATAATTATATTCTTTCTTCTTCCCTTTCTTTCCTCCAAATCCTTCCATGCACCCATTTTCCCCTTCCTTAATTCATGGCTTCTTTTCCTTTCATTGTTTGTTCACATACACAATTTTTACTTTTACTTTTTTTTCTCAATGTATTAATACTACCTGCTCAGTCTGTATAACGTTACCTGTATGTATGTGATCTTAGAGCAGATCTTAGGATAGCCAATCTGGGGGTTCTTCCCCAGGGAAGACTATTTCTCTGACTCTCAGAATTGCAAATTACCTGCAGTTCTACACCTCGGGTTGAGGCCCTTTGAGATTCGCTCCTTTCGTGTTAGCATGTCCATCAATGCTATTATTGCTCAGTCTTGTTTAGGCAGGCATGTTGATGAGGCTTCATGCATGTATGCTTTCTGATATTTCTCAGGGCTGATTACATGTCAAACTTCTTTTTCCTCTG
Source organism: Microtus oregoni (assembly GCF_018167655.1). NCBI lineage: Eukaryota > Metazoa > Chordata > Mammalia > Rodentia > Cricetidae > Microtus > Microtus oregoni. The sequence goes on from NW_024543081.1 coordinate 36,852,616, forward strand.
GCTCTTACACTCTTTCCACCTCTTCTTCCAAAATTATTCCTTAGCCCTAAGTGTAGGCATTGTGTTGTAGATATATCAGTTGGAACTGGTTACCACGTTAGCTCTTGTTCTCTGCATTTTGACAGTTTTTTTCTTTAATGCTTCCCTTCTGTTGTACAGAGAACAATAGAAGGATGTAACCAATAGAACTCCTCACCCATGATAACTCAACAATGACCAACAATGCATGATAACCCTAAGGGTGTAATAGTGGTGTGTGTACTTGGTGGTAACCAACAAATCTATAATTGGACTTATAGCTCATTCGAGAGGAGCAAAATCCTGTGTGATTCTGGAAAGCTAGCCAACTACCCAGGGCTAATGAAGTCATAGATCTTGGGGAGAACTGATGGCAACTACGTTCCTAAACCAGCGTATTTCCTAACTGTAGTCTAAATATCTACCCTCAAGTTTGTTTGTAAGGGCACTGCTCCCAATCTTCAGAGCAGAGCTCTCCAACCTAACCATTTCCCAAAGCCCTACCTCTTAACACTATTACACTGAGAATTCAGTTTCAATGTACAGAATTTGGGGGGTAAAAAATATGTGTACTGCAGCAAATGCATATGGAAAAATTACATTGGGCGCTGCTTTTTCTCAATAAGGAAGCTTGGCCACATCTCTGTTACTTAGAAACACTCGATAGTTTACTTACAAGATTGAATCCCAACTCCTATACATATCTGTTACATCTCTCATAATCTTACCTTGATTCCTCTGTGTGTGCTTTTGAATTTCCCTTCGTCTTCTTTTTCCAGCCATGGAAAGCTGTTTCTTCTTTCCTGCACATATTTCAGTGGGTCTGGGTATGAATACATTTGCTTCTGTGCCTTCTGTTGCTTGGAATCTCACCTCTTATTTCCCCACATTTACACCTTCAGAGTGAACCTAGCCATACTTTCTCCAGCATTCCTATGTCTTTCTCGCTAGCTACCTTTTCAGGACATGTTGCCTTGCCTTTACCCGTTCCACCATATGTCTGTGGATGCTGCTCTCCTTTAAGATTACACTAGGGCATTTGGTTTAGGGACCGTTCTGCTCAAGAAGAGATGTGCGAGGCTAAAGATGTATTAGTTATTTTTACAATTCAGTGATCAGACAGTGTTTATTCTATACCTAGCAGTGAAAGGGCGTTTGCTAACTGACAAGCTTAGAAGAATTTTAAAGCCTTGAAATGTTCCATCCAGGTAGAGCTGGCTAAATACACCCTCTGCAATAGGGAAACAGAGAGTAGTCATGTATCTGAGATACATATGTTAATGAAATTGACCTTTTGAGCCTAGAGAGAACAACACTGGCTTGCCAATCAGAATAGCTAGTCTGTGCTTCTTTTGTTTTCATTAGTTATCCCCAGCTTCAGTAAAATGTATTTTAGCAAATTTCCCTTTGTGTATGCTGTTCTATGTAGGGCTGTAGTCTAGGGTAGAAGGTTAAAATGAAATTGCCTTCTCATATTTTCTGACTAGTGGTTCCCCTTCCCATGCTCATATTTAAAAATCTGGTGTTGTTTGTTTTACTTTTTTGGGATTTTTATAAGAAGGCTTCTATTATTGTAGAGATTCTTAATTTCACTAGTTGTTTCAATTATTCATACTTACCCATTTAAAAGTTACTGTGAAATGCATATCAGCAAGGTCAAACATCTGCTACCCAACTGAGGGATTATTTTTTTCGAAAAAAAACCACTTCAGTTACAAAAATCAATGAGAATGACTATAAAGTCCTTTTTACCATCTATCAAAGTATATACACTTACACATAGACATAGTCACACTCACACACATGCATATACAAGCCCATGCACAAGGATTGGATCTGTCTATAAGAGTAAATACTTTCTCATGGAGACACTAATGCTTTATGGTAATGCAGACGAGTTCTGATGCTCCAGTTGACATAAATCTTGGCAAGCCCAGCTTAGGAAGGAACATAACAGGTGATGCAGGAAGCTGAGACCCATTTACCTCTTTTGTTTTTGACATTTAATTTCTTCTATACTGCCAGATGGGTGGTGGTTCATCCATTGATAAATTTAGCAAACTGGAACAAAAATTACTGTACTCTGAAGAGAGGAAGGAATAAATACTATTTTTTCTACTTTGGTAGTTAGTACGTTAGTATGTAAATCAGAAATCTTAAACTCATACAATAAATTATGATTCAGAGTATGAGATCCAAATTACTCTTCTGAATAAGTATGAACATGTTTCATTACAGTCTTTTGCCATTGGTGGAATGTGACAAATGATTATGGCATATTATACTCTTATGCTGGATTTCTGGGCAGGGAAAAGCTTTATAGGCACCCTGTAGCTTAAACTAAAGCTTGTAATAAGAAGTTTTCTGTAAAGGTATTTATGTGTGAAGAAAAAAGAAGCCTAGACAATGTCCATATCAAAAATGATGCATTTTTTATTATTTCATAATGAATGTCATGAAGGATATCAGAACATGAAGAGTGGGTAAAAAGACAGGCAGGATGGCTCTGTATGATGAACACATGTCACAAAATAAGAAGACAAGGTAATCAGATACAGAACATATGTTGCTGGACCGTGTGAATCTGGGAAACCACAGTTTTAGACTTCTCCTTCTGAAGAGAGCTCAACCCTACTGTTAATAACAACCAAAAATGTGTACAATATGTTTGAAGAAACAATAACACTCTGGGGAGAAAGGACAGGAGGCAAGAAGCTGCATCAAACTCGTGAGAACAGAAAGCAAGTGGGATTGTTTCAGTCTCAGGTACTAAGAGGATACTGACAGCAATCCAAGAGCCAAGAAAGAAATGAGCCCTGGAGTCTCCGTCGTGCCTCATGAAAACTGAAAGCAAGCAGAAATAGACAAACTTCCAAAATCTGAAATTCAAACATCTATTGATTGAGATGACATAATCTCCATCATCAATTTTCTTCCTCCTTTGATGTCCATTTTCCCTTGTTTGAATATTTCATGAATATAAACAAGTCATCGATGTCCCCTGAAAATGGCCTTGCTGTAGGGAATTTCTAAGACCAATATAAAAAGAAACTTAAAATTTTCTACCTAGGCTATTTGAAATATTCTATTGACCTAAATAAATGAATAAATAAATAAATAGAATTTCTGAGACCAATATTAAAATAAACCTCAAAGTTTCTACCCAGGCTATTTGGGATGCTCTATTGACCAAAATAAATAGATTTGATAGATAGATACATAGATAGATAGATAGATAGATAGATAGATAGATAGATACTGCCTTATAATCACAACCTGTGGAGAATGAATTCTCCCTGTTTTCACCTGTTGCCACATCCCAGCCCAGGTCATAAGTACAAAGGCAACTACAGAACCAACTCCCCAGAAGTTAATAACTGAAAAAGAACAAAAGCTCCAGATCTGAGAGTCCTTAAAAAGATCGAATCATCTTCCATTGAATCATCGTTAACCATGTCTCTAGATAGCATTGCATGTAGACAATGATTCTCTGCTTTGTCCTACCTGCAATTTTGACAGAAAGTGTCATCATGTGACTTTTTTTTTACATCTGACATGTTTTATAGAATGGTTTTGTTAGTCAACAAATTAAGAAAATCATGTCTTACATACTATCCATGATAGCTAAATAATGAAGGGAATCACACTGGGGTGAAATAGCATCTCACAAGCTAACAGTTGCGACATATAACGCCCAGTTTGATGAGCTACATCAAAAGCCAAACAAATATAAAAAAGAACAATAGGAGCAAAACTATAGATGACCCCCAATTGGAGTTAGTCTGTTATGAATTTTGAAACATTTATTATTAATGTACACGAGAAAGCAGACAGCAACATGGAAGGTTTCATATAACAATCCCTTTTAGACAATCAAATGGATGCTGTAAGAGATTGACCCCAAATGAAGACACTATTGCTAATCTTATAAAAGTCTAAGCCAGTAGAAATATACAGTTTGAGAAAAGAAAATAAAAGACAAAGGAGACTAAAATTATAATAAAAAAGAAAAAATAAAAACAAATAGATGGAAGACAGTAAATACACAAATCATGTATATAACTGTACTCCTAAAAAACAGAGCAGAAAATGGACTGAACTTTATCTGAAGTAAAAATTGTTGAGAATTTCCTAAAACCAATTAATATATCAAACCACAGGTAAAAAAGTAGGCCTGTATGAAAAGAAGTAATGAAAATGTAGAAAGTGAATTTTATTAGTTTTGTGAGGTTTTTTTGTTTTGTTTTGTTTTTTTGAGACAGGGTTTCTCCATATAACAGCCCTAGCTCCTAAAGCTGGCTTTTTAGACCAAGCAGTCCTTGAACTCACAGAAAGCTACCTGTCTCTGTCCCCTGAGGGATTAAAGGTGTGCACCATTGCTAGTCTTCAGTGTCTTCCAGTATAATTTTACATCAGAATGCTCTAGTGCTCAACTTCTGTTCCTTTCCATCAACTCCCTGTATCTTTGAATTTTCCAGACAGGTTCCTACTGCAAGGATTTTGCATTTTTCTGTTCCTCCTGCTTTCAGTGCTCTTTCTATGAGATTTCTACAGAGTTGGTTCCCTCACTTCAGTGAAGAATTTCCCTCAAGTAATCTCTGCAGTGAGTTCTCTGTGTCAAAGGCCAAGTGCTGCACAGTAATAAAGCTCTGTCTGCTTGATTTTTTTTCCCTTAAGCCCTCACCGTAGACATATGGACTACAGATTTTATTCTTAATCCTCCCCATCCTTCCCATTGCCTTTCTTCTTCTTTGGATACAGTCTTTTACATAGCTCATCTTGGCCTGAAACGTGCTATTGAGCTCACATAGGCTTTCTACTCCCAATCCTCCCATCTGTCATTCAATGCCGACGTTACTGGCATCCACCACAATGCCCAACTTAATCTTATTATTTTTCTTGTTGAAAAAATAAACTCTAAAATAAGACAGCAGGATTTTGGCTTTGTTTTGTAAATCTGGCATTATATCCCTAGGTACTAAAGCAGTTACAGTTTTTTGCTTACTAAATATGAATCAATGATGAGAATGCTATAGATTATATAGGAAATCTAGAGATGCCAATGCAGTAGCAGAAAAGCGATATTTTCTGGATTTTCATAAGATAGAGAAATTACAATTGTTGAACGTGATCTGTAAGAAAATAGCTGACTAATGGAAATGGCATTTGAAGGATTTCAGGACTAACATAATTCTTGAGTTCGCTCTAGAAAGAAAAATGTGGGATATATTCTGAAGGTCTAAGAAGCCTTATGTGGCTAGTACAGACAGGGGAAGTTAGAAATGGAAACAGGATAGTAGATAATAAAATATGGAATAGAGAATGAGATTCATTTTTTTAATAAGGAAAAATGACTGTTGGTGTTTCTCAGCAGTAAGTCATAAAATTGGAGCTGTTTGGAGATCCAGCAATCAATTGACTAGTCAGACACCAAAGAGGTAGGAAATGAATAGGCCAGCAATAAGAACATTTTAGTCTTCTAAGTAAGAATAAATGGGAATGAATTTGGACAGCAGCAAATAGAATGGAAATGCAGAAACACAAAGGAGAGGTAGAAAAGAGGTGGCGCTGACAGGTTTTTGACAACTGATGAGGAATTGGGGATAAAGAAAAGGGAGAAGTTACAACAATGAAGTTATGTGTTATAGCGGATAGTGACGGCATCATCAGAATCATGTCACAGATGAGGACTCTCTGCTTTGAAGGTTGGGTTGATGTCCTTGATTGACTTTGGTATTGCTCATGGCACACTTTATCATCTGGGGGGAAAGTTAGGTTTTAACTCTAAAAATGCCTGCAATAGTCTCTTGTTCTGAATGCTCAGTGTTGGCTGGTATTGCTTTGTACATACTGTGAGCTCTATGTGGCGGGAGCTAACTGGAGGAAGTAGGTCACTGGGAGCAGACTCTTAGGTCCCTGGCAGGGTGTATTTGGCTGCTTTCTGTTTCTCTCTGCAGCTCTTTCAACATAATATGAACATCTGTGCTCAGTCACATCCCCCTACAATTGATGGCTAAAACTTCAACAACTGTGAACCCCAGTACACTTTTCCTCTCTTAGGGGGCCCAATCTTGACTTGCCCTGTAGTCAGACTGAAAAATATCTTAAATATCACAATAGAACCATCATCCAGCAACTGATGGAAACAAAGGCAGAGACCCGCACTGTAGCACTGGGCTGAGCTCCCAAAGTCCAGCTGAAGAGTGGGAGGAATGAGAATTTGAGCAAAGTGGTAAATACCATGATGGGTTCACCCACTGAAACAGTCTACCTGAGCTAACCAACTCCAGCCAGACTGGGAAGGACCAAGCATGGAACGAAACTAGTCCCTCTGAATATGGTTGACAGTTGCATGGCTGGGGCAGACTGAGGGGCCACTGGCAGTGGCACCAAGATTTATCCCTACTGCATGTACTGACTTTTTGGGAACCTATTATCTTTGAATAAGTGGGAGGGCCTTGGACCTTCCCCAGAGCTATGTACCTTACCCTCTCTGAGGACTGGATGGAGGTGGGGAGGGGTATGTGGAGGAAATGGGAGGAGGGGAGGGAGTGGGAACTTGGGTTAGTATGAAAAAAGTTTGTTTTCTTTTAAAAAAATTTAAAAAAGGAAAAAATTCTTCTCTTAAGTTATGTCATACATTTGGTTATAGCAACCCAAAAGTTACTAACAAGGAGAGATTTACCCTTTCCCTTTCTTTCCATCTTGCAGAAGCTAACATTTTCTAATACATCCTAGTATATTAGCTGATGTGTTGGCATGGGGTGTATATGGAATCTTCCCAGTGGACTCTTCAGGACTGAGATATAAAACCCAAGCCTGGTTCTAATTTCTTCATTTGGTTGTATTGGTCTCTTGCTACAGAACCTGAAAAACAGAGTGATTCTCTGAGCCAAGGGATTCGCATCAATTGCCTCTAGGGCTCTGCTCAAAGTAGGCAGCCCTCAGTGCCAAGGTTTCAATAGTTAGGAACTGCAGGCTCCCAGCATTGCTCCACATGGCCCCTGGGGAGGCTCTGCATTTGAAAGTTGGCAGTCTTGATGGTTTTCTCCTGAGAATGCTTGCTGACTTATTGAGCTTTCATTAACTGTAATGTATCTACTTTAATGAGCAGTACAATACTCTTTGTAATAAAGTGGTGGCTTTACTGTTCCTGGAGTAGCCCCAATTAAATTAATATACTAAAAGATGGGATGAGAGAGAAATGATTTTCATATAAGGACATCTCAATTGATGTTAATGGCCAATTCTTGAAAATCATGGAAAGACCTGAATTTTTTATATTGCAGCCTCTTTTAGTTACCAGTAAAGGTTTATCATTTTAAAAAATGTATTTTTTTTAAAATTAAAATTTTATTTATTTTTGCAAGAAAATGCTATTTAACAGTACTCTCAGTCTTTTTTCATTCATTTATTTTTGGTAGATTTTTAAATTTCTTCAGATAAGATATGGCTTGGTGCCTATGAAAGGCCTGATTCATATTCTGTTTTGGACATTGGAATGGATGCTTCTGATTGTCCAGGAGACATTACTTTTGCCTTTTCTTTCTTTAGAGAAAACACTTTTGTGACCAACGAGTGAACCACATTAGCTCAAGACAATCACCATTTCCTTTGCCAGTATTTGTTTCATGAGTGGGCACATGATCCCTAAATTGGGTCAATGAGAAATGAAGAGAGGTCTCTTGTACATTTTTAGGAAGTTCTTGCTCACACTTTAAGAATGCATCAAAAGGATTCTGTCTACAAAATGTTAGGGAAGAAACGATCATGCTGTGACCATGAAGGGAGGTATCATTAGGGAAATTATGAAACTGTGAATTTCCCTCAGAAAGACTGAGTCGTGGAGCACGTCGTGGAGCTTCCAGAAAGAGACACCCTGGATTGTGGCCTTGTAGTTATGGGAACCACTACATTCTCTACTTATTTATAGCTATTTGAGTCCAGGTGGCTGTTACTTGCCTCTGAAAACAGCTGAAACAATATGAGTACTAACTAAATTAGGACCTGAGGCAGATTGCTTCACTATGGTCACTTTAGTATGCATACTTTAGGAAAGGGGAAAATAAAAAGGAATAGAAAAAATTTGAACACTCAAGTTGTGTCATAAAACTTGGGAATCATCAACATTGAGTACACCAACGACAACTCCAATGTGTCATGTCCACTAAAGACCGCACTTTTTGTATATATGTTGCAATGGTTGCAATGGTTCTACTTTGACCAAGACTCTGTGACATGGTTATAGTTTGGCACTTTATGCCACACAGACCAGAAGCAGTTGTTTCTGTCTAAATTGTCTAAATTGCTGGTATATTGTTGTTTTTGCTCCAGTGGCCTTTCCTACAGAGAACCTTAATATTTCAAAGAACAGGAAGCACCAGGAATCTGCTGAGCTTCCAGACATACTTTTGCAGTTATATAAATCTAGTTTTGTGCTGAATGTAGCCAGAAACTTGCCTCGATCAAGACCTTTGTGCCAACTGTCAACATCTGTTATTGTTGTGTTCATTCAACCAACATTTAGTGAACACTAACTGTGTACAAGATAATTTTCTAGGCCTAAAGGGCTTCTATATGTGTTTGTCCAGGATTACATAATAAAGTATGTGGTGGGCTTAACCAACAAAACTGTATTTTCTCATAGTTCCAAAGGTCTAGACTTTCTGCAATAAGTCATTGGTAGGCTGTTTCATGCTGAGACTTTGCTCCTTGGTTGTTTCCTGAATTTTTATAGGATCATATCTCTGTGCATGTCTGTGTCCAAATTTCCTCATCTTAAAAAATTTCAGCCATATTGGGTTACTGGGTTAGGGACCATTCAAAATACCTCATTTTAATTTAATAATATTTTCAATGACTTTCTTTGTAAATACTGTTACATTCTGAAGTAGTAGACATTAAGGCTTTAAATATGTGTTTTTATTTGGGGATGTTTTATTGTTTTTATTCTTTGTTTATTACTTATTTTTCTTTTCTTCCTTTGAGTCAGTGTTCTCATTATATCCCAAACTGTACTTGAAGTCATGTTCATGCCATAATATGTCAAAGTTTAGATTATAGGAATGAACTACCAAGCTGGACTCTTGGCATATGGGTTTTGAGTGAACACAATTTAGCCTGTAATAGACACATCATGGATGGAGGATAGCAAGTTCAGTGCTGTAGAATAATCATTTTGTACACTGTGAAGATGTGTTCCTCTCATTTGTTAATAAGAGCTGACTGGCCAATAGCTACGCAGGAAGAAGTTAGACAGAAGATCTAGACTGAGAACAATGGGAAGAAGGAGGGCCGAGTCAGCAGCCACATGCAGAGGAGACAGGAGATAAACTTGTACTCAAAATAGATACCATCACATTGTAGATTATAGGTAAGAAATATGGGTTAAGTGAAGGAGCTAGTTAGTAACAAACCTAAGCTATTGGCTGAGCATTTATAATCAATGATAAGTCTCTGTGTGGTTATTTGGGAGCCGGCTGTCAGGACCCAGAAGTTTGCCTATATACCAGAACAGTGACATTCTCTGAATGTGCACTAATTTCCATAACTGGTTCACATCATTTGTTTCCTGGGCTTTATCTCAGTAGCATGAAGGACAAGTGGGCAGCAGCCATGAGTTGTTAGAAGTGGAGGGCCTCTTTTACGAGGTACTGAGTCCTCCTTGTCCTTTGTAAGAATCCTTGATCCTCCACAAATATGTGCCATTACTCACAATAATGCTCTTTATTACTGTTGCTTCTGATTCTATGTAAAGTGATAAATTTAGCCTCTCTCCAAGTTGTAGGTAAAACGTATCTAAAATTATAGAAGAAGAAATAGCAAACTGTCTTCAGAAAATATATTCAGTGGTGATGCATACGTTCTGTGGAAATTGTGCTCTGCTCAAGCTGGAGTTGCATGGTTTCTAGCATTTGCTCATTAAGCATTTGTTCTACTGCAGCTCTGTATGAAATGTGCAATGTATACATTGCCCCATTAATCTGTAAAACAATACCTTCATCTGATCATTTTCATTTTCTATTATTTTCCTCCCCCCACCCCTTAGGACAGGGTTTCTCAGTAGCTATGGAGTGAGTGAGTCCTGGAACTCACTCTGTAGACCAGGATGACCTTGGACTCACAGAGATCCATCTGCCTCTGTCTCAGGAGTGCTGGGATTAAAGGTATGTGCTACCATCGGCCAGCAACATTCCCATTTTCTAAATGAGAAAATGGACAGACCTGTGAAATACCTTAGTTCAACTTGTTTGGGCCTCTGTGTTCCTGGGTCTAGTGCCTGTGTTATCAGCTGCCAGTCAGCACTGCTAGGGAAAGGAGGCATCTGTTGTTCTTCTCCAGGAGACAAGGAGTTAGACTGGAGTTGCTGAAGCTTTGCTAAACTCTACATTATATGTCTCGTGGTGGCAGCACATGCCTTTAATTCCAGCAGTTGGGATGCAGAAGCAGGTGGATCTCTGAGTTCGAGGCCAGTCTGGTCTTCAGAGTGAGTTCCAGGCCAGCCAAGGCAACACAAAGAAACCCTGTTCTGAAAAAATCAAAAACAAACAAACACTCTGCATTATATAACTCTAAAGCTAAAAGGGACTAATGAAATCATGAACCCTTGATCAAGAGAGGTGCTAGGTGAGTTAAAAGTTAAAATTATAATTCTAATTTTTTTGATCAAAATGTAATCTTTTTTAGTCTATCCTGACAAATGCCTTTTGATTTTTCATTTACCATATAATAATAATTATGACCGTAAAAGTATAGTGAATTATATTTAGTTTGCCTGTATCTCTCAAAAATATTTCACTTACTTATATAGAAAAAAACAAACATAACTAAAATAAGAGGCTTTGATAGCTAAGGAAGAAATATTTTCGGCTCTTCTAGGCAGAGAAAAATATAATCATGAAAAACAAGTAGTGTGTTGGAAGCCGTGTTTCTCACCAATGTGAACAGGTTTTAGCCTGAACATAAGTGTATATGTTCAAGTTACCCTATAACGAGACAACAATGCCTCTCCTCGAAATCAGAGAGTAACAACTAAAAAACCAAGTGCCAAAAATAGGTTACTTCTTTTGGCATTGTTGACCCGTGAGGTCCCATAGGACTCCCCAACAATGGCTATTGCTATTGCTCTTGGTAACTCTCCAGGAATTGATGGTAAAAATCCTAATATTGGTGATGTACTTGAGTCATATAACATGTAGAAATTGAGTTGGTTTCTGCCCTGGAAGTTTCTTCCCTACTGGCTAGCTTTCATAGTGCTGGAAGGTGCTAAACACACTATGTAGAATTACTCAGTATTCTTACTTACTCGGCTGTGACCCCCCTGGGTGATGGAGGAAGGTCATTGGCTAATAAAGGAACTGCCTTGGCCCATTTTATTGGTTAGAAGATAGGTGGGAGGAGTAAACAGAACAGAACGCTGGGAGGAAAAGGAAGTGAGCTCAGACTCGACAGCTCTGCTCTCTGGAGCAGAGACGCCATGCTCCCCACTCCTGGGCAGACACACGCGATGAAGCTCCAACCCAGGATGGATGTAGGCTAGAATCTCCCTGGTAAGCTACCTCGTGGGCTACATAGATTATTAGAAATGGGTTGAGGCTGAAACTAATGGGCCAAGCAGTGTTTAAAAGAATACAATTTGTGTGTTGTTATTTCGGGGCATAAGCTAGCCATGTGGCCAGGGTGCTGGGGACGCAGCCCCGCTGCTCTTACTACTACACCTGGGAGCTAAAATTATAGCTGGCCCGGCAAGCCATGCCCACTGGTGCAACAGTAACACAAACAATATTAAACTAGTCATACTTTAATGGTTTCTTGTTGGATTTAAGTACCATTCCATAAGATGAAACCAATACTTACCATTATTGGCCTAAGAACCTAGAGCTTGACAGACACTAGAGGGAAAGCGTACTATTCTGCTAAACCGACATAGTATTAAACTGACTCCTAATGACTTACTGTTATACCCACAGGTCAATGTATCGCTCCAGTCTCATCGGAGAAGCTTCTAGTTCCAATAGATTGTGATTAGCATAGAGACCCAAACTGGCCAAGCTAAATAGAAAGAGATACTGCAAAATGCTCAGCCCTGAGTAGAAAATATATACCTCAGCTTCTCCTCCCAGGACTCAGGGTCTATTGTGGAAGAGAGGAACGAAGCAGTGTGAGGGTCAGAGGTGGTGGCTAGCTACAGCAATCAGTGGCTTCTGGACACAGCAGGGAGACTGAGCTGCAGCACAACTGTTGCAACATCATTCACAAGACCTGTGCAAGCTCAAGTCAGACCAGCATGGAAAAGGGAGTTTGAGGTGAAGACTCACTCCTAGCTGATGTCCTGATGACAGCGGTTAGCTGATGGGACAGAGAGAGATAGTTTTCTCTGAGAGTGTAGTCTTGGTAAATTGACCATGGTCCAGTAGAGGAACACACATCCAGGAATATATGGCTAGTACAAGTTGATTTTGGAGGAAGAGAGAGAGAGAGAGAGAGAACACAAATGTGGGTGAATAAGGAAATGGGGTGGTTCAGGAAAGAGTTGGGGAATTGGGCAAATGTGATCAAACTCTGAAAGAACCAATAAAAATTAAAAGGAAATACTAACAAAAGGGAGTGTTTCCCATTCAGCTCCTAGGACACAGGACAAAGCTTTCAGGACCAGGACACCAAGCACTCAACATAAAGAACAGAACAGTCATGCAAAACATTTATTGGTAGCAAGCAACAGAGTCCAACTATATGTTTGTTTAATGTCTGGTTTAACAGAAAATAACTGAATGCACATATGCTCCTGGGCTTATTCTGTTGGGATGTTTTATTTTATTTGAAGTATGTGACAAAATAGTGCTTCATATAGATGTGTAGCAGGAAAAAAGAATAGGACATTATGCTGACTGGTTTTATGTCAGCTTGACACAAGCTAGAATTATCTGGAAGGAGAGAAACTCAGCTGAGAAAATGCCTCCATGAGATTAGACTGTAAGGCATTATATTAAGTAGTGATTGATGAGTGAGGACCCAGCCTATTGTGGGTGGGGCCGTTCCTGGGCTGTGGGTCCTGGGTTCTCAAGAAAGCAGGCTGAGCATACTGTTATGACTCATAATGTAAATATCTGATATGAAGGATGCCTGACATGCCACCCTGATGAAACGGTCAATTTAACCCCTCAAGGGGATCACAACTCACAGGTTGAAAACCACTGGTCTAGTGGCATTGCCATGATTAGTGCACAGGAGCCAATGGGTGAAGAGTTCACCACTGCTTTAAAATGTTTTAATCTGTTATTTGTAAATAAATGCAAATCTAACATGTTTTCAAAGTTAAAGCAACATAAAAAAATACCCCATTCTACACTGGAGTTAGCATGTTGCTCCATTAGCTTTGTTATACCCTCTCTGTAGCGGCGTAAATAAATGCAGGCAGATTGTAAAGAATATGTACAGCTTTAATGAAGAAATAAACTTACAGAACCAAGGTTCCCGCGTAGCACAGGAAGCAGAAGGGGTGCACGGGCTCCTGCACGCCCGATTTATAAGTAAACATTCACCCAAGGCAAGCCCGCCCCCTAAGGGGCTGGCTTAACCTTACATCTCCTTCTTTTGTCTAAATAAGACAGAACTAAACCAAATACAACTATAAACAATAATAACAAATGATAAATATAACAAACAATATTGAGAACAAAAGTTTTGCTAGACATTCTATCTCAAGGAGTCTAAATAACATAGAGAGTAACTACAATTATATAATCTTCAACTTCGTCAAAGATCTGAGAAGGGAATAAATATTACTTAACAAATGAGAGATATCCAAAATGTGCAACAAATGACAGAGACAACTGACTACCTGGGCAATCACCTAAAGTCTCGTTTGCAATGTTGAGTCAACCAACTTTGGCTAAGGCCTGACATAACTGGCATACCATTATCAAATGCAAGGAACTTTCTTAGAATTATCCTACCCTGTCTTGGCAAGATAAGACAATCCTGTTTCATATCTTAGTCAGTAGTTGAGGTATGGGCTTTTCTTAACCCAAAGTCCAGTTCTGCCAAGAAGACAAGCTCCTAGTGGAGTGTCTTTGGTGCTCAATGTTCTCTTGGGAGTAGAGTGGCGTTGCCAGGAGTAATTGTGTCAGAATTCTAGGTTAGATTAAAGGCTATTTTTTACAGCTCTTCAAAGAGGCTGAAGATTATACTATCTATACTAAATATAATCTCTATGTATCTAAAAGACCTGATTAACCTAAAAATAAATATGACAAACATATAATTCTCAATACCTATCTAACTTGAAAACTAAGAGAATAAACAACTGTGCAATATATGAAGACAATGATCTTCACCTGTAAACAATGTCATTAAATATCAAATGTAAACAATGTTATTACATAAATAGTATCAGAGGTAGAAATGTACATTGTGATATGGTAGATGTATCAATACAATATAAGCATACTCTTATACAAAAATAGAGGTAGGAACACTAACATTCAATATTCAATATATCAATATACAAGAAACAGTACCAATATAATTTTCTAAAAACAGTAAGTCACAAATACCAATCATCCCATCAAACCAGTTAACCCCCCCCTTTTTTAAAGAATATGTACAGCTTTAATGAAGAAATAAACTTACAGAACCAAGGTTCCCACGTAGCAAAGGAAGCAGAAGGGGCGGGATCCCGCACACCCGATTTATAAGTAAACATTCGCCCGAGGCAAGCCCGCCCCCTAAGGGGCTGGCTTAACCCTACACCTCTCCACGTTTCTGGTCTACTGTCTTCTTGAATCATTTCATCATGGTTGTTTCCCCAGAAATATTTAAGTGATTGTTGCTTAAGAAGAGAGTTTCTTTTTGCTCAACACTCACAGTGCAGTGGCCAACTCCATCAAGTTACATGGCTAATATTTTTATTGTTTTGACAGTTGACCCAATGAAGTTGCTCTCGGTATAAGATCCAGCGTCTGTTCAAGCATATCATTTAATTCTCTTGTGTCTTAAGCTTCTTTTAAGCTGGGATATGGATATACTCTTCCTGTTTTCAAAACGACACTGGTATTTTAAAGTTTAAATGCTACCTTCCTTCAGTTAAAAAAAAAAGTTGTTCATTTTATGATTCTCTAATGATTTTTGCATTGCATTCAAAGTATGTGCCCTAGGCTGGAACCTTCCCTAGGAATACTTCTCAGGGGCCACATTTGTAGGTACATGATTTATTATTAGCTATATTAATTGAAGTGTTGTCTGAGTTCTCTACTGTATTATTGTGTTTTTTTTTTCTCTTTTACCACAATAACTGCTTGGTGAAAAGACCATGAAGAAAATCATTACTCATCCAAATGTCTCCTCTTTATAGCATATACTGATGACTTGCTGGGTCCAGTCTTTTCTATGGTGACTATGAAGCAGTGCTGTTTTTACTCAGCATCCCTCATCACAGAGCAAGTAGCCTCCAAATCCTCCTCTGAACAGGAGAGCAAGAGCCACTCTCACTTCTCCCTTTTGAAGCTATCATTTATCTGCTATCAGTTGGTTTATTGCTTAATTGCAATCTATCTATACCTATAATCTACCTATCACAAATTATCCACTAGTTATGTATGGAAAACACTGATCTATCTTTTGTCAGTATAAACATT
This sequence comes from Microtus oregoni, assembly GCF_018167655.1. NCBI lineage: Eukaryota > Metazoa > Chordata > Mammalia > Rodentia > Cricetidae > Microtus > Microtus oregoni. Next base: position 36,868,269 of record NW_024543081.1, read on the forward strand.
CATTATTATTAATGGGTTAAAATATATCCACGCTAATAAATTGCTTGCTAAAATTGCCCAAGGTCTGGCCAGTCAGACAGGGCTCCATGTCATCCCATCTGCTTTGTAATATGTTCCAATCAAGTATTTTTCTTGAGTACTTTTCTTTGTTTCTGGTATAAGCAGTTACCAGCACATCTTGAATTTAACTTGCTGCATTCCTGTGGTTGTTTGAATAAGAATGGCCCTTAAAGGCACATGTATATATATATATATATATGTATATATATACATATATATATATATATATATATATATATATATATATATATATATATAGTGATTCTTGGGAAGTGATTCTGTTTGAAAGAATTAGAAAGGTTAACAGGTATGACCCTGTTAAAGGAAGTGCATCACAGGGGTTGGGCTTTAAGGGTTCAAAAGCCCATGCCAAGCCCAGAGTCTCTCTCTGTTTATGGATCAGGATGTAACTCTCTATTCTTCTTCCAGCATCATGCCTACCTTGTCTGGCACCATGTTGCCCACCATGACGATAATGGGGTAAGCCTCTGAAACTGTAACTAAGCCTCAAATTAAATGCTTTCTCATATAAGAGTTGCCATGGTCATGGTGTCTCTTAATATCAATATAATAGTGACTAAGCCAATTTCCTGACTCAGTTAACTATTTCTTCAAGGAATGTTGCTTTTAGTCTCCATTTCTTTTTCACTACCAACATAAATTTCAAGTGAAAAGGTCAGGTAGCATTTTAATGTTATTACCATTGCTAGTGTTCCTGAAAATGTCTCAGGATGACTCCTCAAGGGTTCGTGAACACTTTGAGAACAACTGCCTTGTCTAAATTATGCTCAAGTTAACTGTGCAGCAAGGAATCTGTAATGCCGCTTCCAAAATGTGAGCTCAACTAACTTTATTCAAGTCCTAAAGACTCCTATTTAGTTGCTATGACTTTGAAGACTTAGGAATATAATTAACCTTGGAACAACTGACAATTAAGTGAGATAACCCACTTACATGCTAGGTGCAGGGCCTAATATAGTTTAAGAGTCCACTAAATGATGCTTGTGTGAGCAGAAACCTTGGCTCTCCAGTTTACACATCTCCACAGCCCCCCCCCCCCAAAAGTGCACATCCAGATAATTTCATCCTCAACCAAACCATACTTCGTTGATGAGACCCTCCCATTCAAGGTGGTGCTTTACTGGTGTGGGACTGGTAGTATCAGAAGAATAGAATGAGTACATGAGGAAAGGAGATGAGTTGTGGCCCAAGGAAAGACTGGCAGATAGTCTCCAATAGGGCGATGCAAGTTCTTCTACCTCACATGCTTGCTTTTTTTCCCCTAATTATTTCACAGAGCAGGATTTGTTTATTTATTTATTTATTAAAGATTTCTGCCTCCTCCCCGCCACCGCCTCCCATTTCCCTCCCCCTCCCCCAATCAAGTCCCCCTCCCTCGTCAGCCCAAAGAGCAATCAGGGTTCCCTGCCCTGTGGGAAGGCCAAGGACCACCCACCTCCATCCAGGTCTAGTAAGGTGAGCATCCCAACTGCCCAGGGTCCCACAAAGCCAGTACGTGCAGTAGGATCAAAAACCCATTGCCATTGTTCTTGAGTTCTCAGTAGTCCTCATTGTCCACTATGTTCAGCAAGTCCGGTTTTATCCCAGGCTTTTTCAGACCTAGGCCAGCTGGCCTTGGTGAGTTCCCAATAGAACATCCCCATTGTCTCAGTGTGTGGGTGCACCCCTCATGGTCCTGAGTTCCTTGCTCGTGCTCTCTCTCCTTCTGCTCCTGATTTGGACCTTGAGATTTCAGTCCGGTGCTCCAATGTGGGACTCTGTCTCTGTCTCCTTTCATCGCCTGATGCAGGTTAATATTCAGGAGGATGCCTATATGTTTTTCTTTGGGTTCTCCTTATTTAGCTTCTCTAGGATCATTAATTATAGGCTTAATGTGCTTTATTTATGGCTAGAAACCAAATATGAGTGAGTACATCCCATGTTCCTCTTTTTGGGTCTGGCTTACCTCACTCAGATAGTGTTTTCTATCTCCATCCATTTGCATGCAAAATTCAAGAAGTCCTTGTTTTTTACTGCTGAGTAGTACTCTAATATGTATATATCCCATACTTTCTTCATCCATTCTTCCATTGAACAGCATCTCGGTTGTTTCCAGATTCTGGATATTACAAACAATGCTGCTATGAACATAGTTGAGCATATACTTTTGTTGTATGATAGGGCATCTCTTGGGTATATTCCCAAGAGTGGTATTGCTGGGTCCAGGGGTAGGTTGATCCCGAATTTCCTGAGAAACCGCCACACTGCTTTCCAAAGTGGTTGCACAAGTTTGCATTCCCACTAGCAATGGATGAGTGTTCCCCTTACTCCACAGCCTCTCCAGCAAAAGCGGGTCTCTGTGGCTTTCCTTTTAAGCTAGACAAACTGTGGATGTAGAAGAAAAGATGCAAAAAGGCCTTCCTCTTAAGCAAGGTCATAAGGTTGGTGTGGCTTGCACTGTTCATTTCACATGCTTCTATCTTAGTCTAGTCCTGGGTTGTGAGGAAGCTGCACACATTGTATAAGACAGATCCAGAGAATATCCTTAGCCCCAGAAATGTGAGGAAGGAAACTTCAGAAATTCCTTTAGTCCTGGTCCCTGTCATACAGCCACATGAGAAACCTGGGACATAAATCATTGACTCAAGTCCTAAGAAATAATCAGATCACAGGGCTGTCCTGGTTCTTGTAAGTTCCCACCTTTGGGAATTTCTTTCTATGGCTCAGCAGTTAAGAGCACTGCCTACCTGAGTTCAATTCCCAGCAACCACATGGTGGCTCACAACCATCTGTAATGAGATCTGGTGCCCTCTTGAGGAAGAGGCCTGGTCAGTTGTCCTCATCAGCTTAGACCATGAAACCCATTGTGGACAAGTTCAACCAGAACCACCATATACGTCTGCCCATGCATTCTTCAGTATTGCCAGGGTGTAAATTTTGTTTTCAAATTTTAGATAACAGTGCTTCCATATAGGAGGGCTGAGGTGGAGGCTGTAAAAGTGGGAGATAAGAAGACAAACCTGGGCAGTGAAGTAGGCTATGGGAAGCAGATGCATTGTGTGGACCTATCAATGTTCCATGGAGAAGCGTGATGAAAAGAGATTCTCATCATAATTAGCCACGTTGACTATTGCTTTCTTGGAACTGAGGCACCAAGTGAGGAAGACAGTCTCTGGCTTTGCTGGCTCAGTCTGAGTGCTGCTTAAGACAACCACAAGCGTTCTACTTTCATTCCTTTTCCATACTTCCTTCTCTACTTCGCTACCTGCCTTTTTCACTCATTCTTTCTTACCCACCCAACAGCAGTTGGAGAAAACAGAAAAGGAAATGACTTTTGAAGTTAAGTGGGCCTGGGTTTGAATTGACTTATTGGCCACTCTTCAATTTGAAGGTTACTTATTTTTCCCTATTTTACCTCTTCCATTTGTAAACCAAAATTAAAACTATGTGGACCTCTCAAAATGATTAATTGACATTAATAAAAGCACAGAACAAGCACAGAACATCATATACTGTTTTTATCCATCTCCCCTCAGCACAGCTGTGGTTTTCTCTTTGCCTGCTCCAAGCTCCGTGGCTTCTGGCCTTGTACTCTCCTGTTTCACGTTGTTCTGTGTCTATCTGTGGTTGGCTCTGCCAGCGTCCATGGCTACCTACAAATTCTAGATGCTGAGCGAAAAGGCTTTGATTCAAGCTGAATGATTAGATAATATTTGCTAAAATGCAGATGGCACACTATGTACCTATGGAAAACAGGTGATACGCTGGATCTGATATAATAATAATAATAATAGTCTCTTGGCAAAAATGGGCCCTTGGCAGAGTACATGCAGGAAGGAACAGAGGTGAAGGGAGACTGACTCATGTCACACTACTGTCCTCCCAGAGCTAAAGTCACCTAAAATACTCAGCGAAAGTCTTGAGATGAGCAAAGTTGATGCCCTTAGAAAGAGAGAACAGATCCTGAGAAAAGAGAAGCATGGTGCTTCTAGAAAGGAGAAAGACTTATCTGTAGGCTCTAGGGGGAGAACCCTGGAGGCAGCAAAGGATCCAGGGAGCTGCTGCTGTGGGAAATCCTTCACATCTTAGAGAACATGGTTCAAGTCCATCGACTGCTTCATTTTCCACCTTCACACGGAATAACTGTGCTGCTTCAGTCAGCCTGATGAAGTAAGGAGTCATGAGTGGCGGTCCTGAGGGCTGATCAGATGTCTCTCCAGAGCTATGAATGCTCAGCTCTAGCCACTCACAGGAGATGCTGATCCAGATGAAGCGACAACATGCCACACACGTCCAGCCACTTCTGAAGACTAGAAAAGGACCATACAGGATATATGTTCATCCATAACTACTGTAATAGCCACACAGGTAGAGAATGGGACTCCCAGAGAAAATATCAAAGTTTCTTTGACTCTTTAGTTCTATGAGAATCCTTTTCTCTTCCCACTGGTTTGTGTTTTCAGTCCAATCCAGGCATTCATACAGACCCCCAGATTGTTGATGTTGAAGAGAACATTAGGGGTCATCTTATCTCACTTATCATTTCTTGACTAGTGAATCCGAAGCCCAGAGAGATCTCATAACTTCTCCAAGATCACAGAGTGAAGCAGGGATGGGACCAATGATAGACACTTGGTTCTGCCTTCAAGTCCAGTGCATTCATTCCCTAAACTCTTCTATAAGAGTTCACAGAGTCTGCTCTTGCTTTGGCTGACCACCGCATACAAAGGATACTTATTAAGTGGCTCAGTTTTTCTCAAAGTGAGGTCACTTCCCCATTAGCAAATTCATAGTGATCTGAAAAACAGGCATACCCTTTAAAATCAGATTACAGTTCAGCAGAAACTGGTTTTCAGGAGTTGCCACGGATATTTAGTCATTATCTTCTGTGTGCCTGGCAGAGTATTAACCACCATGGCTTTGGTAATGAGCCAAAATGATGGACTCAGAGGACGGAGACTCATGACAAGCATACAGTAGAAAGAGACGTGGCATTATCACTCACCATAAGTTTAATACACTGTGGCTGGAAAAGGAATATGTTCTACAAGGCTGGGAAGTGGTTATTTTTGCGATGGATTAGTCAGATATTATAGTGTTATATTTGGCTCATAAAAAAGCTGCAGAAGAGTCAGGAAGAAAAAGGAATTTTAAAAGTGGCTGCCATATTCTTGTAAGAACAAGTATAAAATGGAGTAAGGTACTCAGATTTGAATTCAGAAATGGAAAAGCTCCTAAAACTAGCTTGAATATAGGGTGTATTGATGTTTTCTATCGTTGCAGAGGACTTTACCAACCGACAACTACAACAAAAACAAAAATCAATCTGAACACTTAACACTCAGGGAATAGTGTGAGAGAACACAATCAGGAGGCCCTTCCTCAGTTCTCAAGGTCAACCTAGCCTCTGGGGAGGAGGGTGAGTCTGTAGGGGAGGGGGTTTTTCTGTAGGTCATCCCTCTCTCTTACAGGGCCTGGTCAGAACTCTTGTTGTTGTTGTTGTTTTTTGTTTTGTTTTGTTTTTTTTCATTTTCCCTCTAAGGTTGATACAGATTCATGAAATCTTGCGGACACGAAGCCCAGAGTTCCTGCTTTGTCTATTTTATCCTGCCCACTGGCACAGACTTGTAAGAGCAACAGCTAGTTGATCGGTGCCCAGATCTCCTGAGCTGTGGGCATCTCTAACCATGTTTGCTAGCACAAGGCTGCAGTAAGAAGTTGCTCAAAAGGGTCACTCTGTTCCCAGTAGGATCAGCATTACCTAAGCCTACTGGGTAAGACTGTATAGTCAATTACAACCCTCATTGATTCCTATGCATATTAGAGGTTCCAAAGTGTGTTTTAGAATAAGGACCACCAAGTCACACCTACCACAACTTGACTTTAAAGTCTGCCTTTGCCATCTTCTGGCTCTGTGACTTAGACTAAGTCACCCACCCTATGTAGAAACCAGTTTCTTTATCTCTAAAATGTGTATCATGTGTCTGAGAATTTATTGCTTTGGTGTTCAAAAAGACCCCTCTTAGATACTTTATTTCAAATGGATCCTTCCTATTATACTCGCTTTAGTCCTTTGTTATGCTTTCCTTGAATGCATTTATCACCTTTTGGAATTATTTGTATCTGCACTGTTGGAATGTAAGTTCCACAAATGTGGGAGCCATGCCTGCTTTGCTCATCTTAGTATCCTGGAAACTGAAATAATGGATGGCTTAATATTTGTTGAATAACCAAATAATACAAGGATTGAAATAGATCATACAAGGGAGACACAGCATCTAAACTGGAAAAAAGGCACGCTGGATTGTTACTGTTGACAAAACTAGTCTTGCCATGTGCAAGATAGAATACAGAACGGAAGTGAGGGTCAAGAATTGAGGAGAAAGGAAGGTATGATTGGAATGCTAACCCAAAGTAGAGATGTATGAAGAAGCCACCCTGATACCAACTACTCTCTATGCTAATTAAAAATCAATAAGTCTGGAGAGATGGCTCAGAGGTTAAGAGCACTGACTGCTCTTCCAAAGGTCCTGAGTTCAATTCCCAGCAACCACATAGTGGCTCACAGCCATATGTAATGGGGTCTGGTGCCCTCTTCTAGCCTGCAGGCATACACACGGAAAGAATATTGTATACATAATACATAAATAAATAAATATTTTAAAAAAATCAATAAAAAGGATTGGAGTACCGTGCATGGGTATACAATACCAAACTCAGAAGCTACTGGTCATTAAATGAAAATTCTAGTATCAGCTATGGGATACCTTCATAGGAGTTGCTGGCCAGTAAGGACATTGCATTTGTTGCTCACCAGAACTAGATAGTAAGACCCTACTGCTGATGACACCACATACAGAACATGAAGAAATGATGTTGAAACTGGACGCTTTCTCCCTGGTCGCTAGTTTCCATAATGCTGGAAATTGCTATGTAGATAGCTTGGGGTGAAAAGCCACCCATGGTATTGCCAACTTTGGACCTTGTATACTGCAAATACCAGTCTACCAGGCAAGATGCACCAGCTAGCACAATAGTGGCAAGATTTGTATGGGGGTAACCAATTTATTTAAAAGTTGGATTTGAATCCCACTTCATAGGAGGGAGTACAGGTCTGTTACTGTGGGCCTGGTCAAAGACTTGTGGCTGAGAAGGTCATAGTAATTAGGGATAAGCCTACTACTTTTGTTTTGCTAAATGAACACGTTACAAAACTTCATCCTAAATACTTTTATTTATGCTGATAAACTAGGGATGCCATCAGTATCAGCCTTGCTTAAAGAACCTTTTCTTTGCAGCAAGTGGTGGTTAATTCAGAGATAAGGACAAGTTCCTGCTCAGTGCTCAGTCTTAAATGGGACAGCCACATTACCTGTCTTCCTATCATAGAGAAAGGAGTGGAAAGAAAGTAAGACCTGGTAATGTGGTCGGGGAATATGATGCCTGCTATGGCACTAAGGAACTCACAGTAGTTAACGTTGCATGCATAGGGTCTGCATAAGACAAAGACCATCAACATTTAGTCATGGGTCAGGGAGGGCTACATGGAGCCCGGTAATGCTCTCCCTTCCGAAGGAGCTATTAGCAATTGAGGGCTTTCAGAGGAGAGGAAGTCATTGTCTTTAGTGATATAACCATTTATAAATTACTCATGTTGCAGTGCATAGCTTTCCACCTGTGTCCACATGGGTGGCCTGATTAAGCCCAATAGGATAGAAAACAAAAACACAAAGCAAAACAAAAAGACATGAAAGTAGAGTGGATCTTAATGGGACTTGGGGAGTTCCATAGGGGTAGGAGGGACATAAGGGAGGGTAGGGAGATGAGTGTGACTGGAATGTATTATATCCATGTATTTTATACTTACATATATATACATTATATTTATACTCTGAGCAATAGATTAATCTAAGAAAAACTAGAAACCATTATTTTACAATATAAAGAGAGGGCTAGAGAGTGATGGCTCAGTGATTAAGAGTACTGGTTGCACTTGGAAAGAACCAAATTTGGTTCCCAGAACCCACATGGCAGCTCACAACTGTCTATGACTCCAGTTTCAGGAAATTCAACATCCTCTTCTGAACTCAGCAGGCACTAGGCACATGTGTGACATAGGCATACTTGTAAGCAAAATACTCATAAACTAAAATAAATAAAACCTAACAGTAATAATACACATCTTTCAAACAGCATCAAGACTTTTAAAGGCATAAGTGATGGTGCAAACCTATAATCCCTGCGTTTAGGAAGTAGAGACTGGGGGATCCCTGCAAACACCAGGGCAAATTGATCTGCATAGTTATGGGACAGCCAGAGCTGCAGAACAAAGCCCTGTCTCCAAAAAAAAAAAAACCCATATTTTTAAGATTGTAACAGCAGAATATTCAGCTAAGCATGGGACTTAGGAAGGCTGCTCACACTTGGTAGTATTGCTGCTATTGAGGTCTCCTTCTTGCCTTTGAGATGTGATGTTATTGTCCATGCTGCATATCAGTTCTTTCCTGGATATGGGCTACCCCATTAGTGACCTTCTCAGATGGAGAGGCCTGAAGACAACCTGAAACTTGAAAAATTACAAACTGGACTCTGTCAGGATCATCATCCCTAAAGTATTCCGCAAAGCAAAATGCTGATTTACACCTGATCAGTAAGTGTAGCTCTCACTGAATCAGCAAAAGTCCTGCAACTGTGTGCTAAACAGAATTCTAAATGAGTTTCCACAATGCACGTATCTATAATGTATGGCTTTTAATTTACTTGATAATATAAAAATATAGTCTGAGATGAGTAACAAGGCAGACAGAGTCTCTCGATTCTACTGTAACAACTTTTCTTTATGAGAGACTGAAAATAAAGGCAAGGCTCAGAATATAAAATAGGAGGAATGAAACTAAGTTCCTGGAGAATATGAGAAGACTGGACAATGGCCTTTTTGGCACTGGCTTCAGGATCAGCTGAGGACTGGGAATATGAAGAAAAAAATCCCAGTGTCTGGAGGTGTTCTATCTCCACTCGGGTGACCTTGAGGGGATGCATATCATCAGGGTCTTGGGCACTTTAGCTGCTAAGTGGGAGAAATCACCTGCCTCCTGCCTGTTTTGCAGAGGTGAAGAGGGAAAGGGTTTGCCAACAATATGACATAAACAAGAGAAGTGGTGACTTATTAGAAAGAGCCTTAACTGTCCTGCCCTTGAACTGTTTGTTGGTTCTTCAGCTGTGAACCCTTAACAGCTGATTCGGCTTCTAACCCTTGACTCTCCTTTTGCAGGTGCTTCAGATCTAGATAGCTTCTGGGGTAGACAAGAAGCCCCAAACTGTCGGTATTTGTATGAACTGGTTCTTTACCTTCCGGAACCTTAAGATGGAGTTGGAGTAAGTCCTGTGAAATATGTAGTATCTGGCACAATAATGACATAGATTCTTTTCTCTCTGATGCATCTTTCTGACACAGTGTTTTCTTCTGCCATTGAGGAGAATTAGGTTGAGAAAACACCGACACACTCTCCTTCACTATTGAATGACTGTGTGCTAAATGTAACTCCAGAAGGAGTTCCCCTCCCCTCTTCTGCCCACTACCACCCAGTTCCTTTCATTTTCTGGTTCTGTTGCTGGAGGGATATTTGGTTTGATTTGATTTGTCTTGTTCAGATCTTTCTAGAAAAAACTTCTCAGAGGTGTTTCTGGGGTAGGAGCCCTAGCTTGAATTGTGAAATTTTGAAAGTAAATGTGCCCTGTAGAATCAAGAGAACAATAGGTAGGTGGAGCTAATATTTCAGGACTCTGTCCTTATCAGTTATACCTTCAAATCATACAGGTTCATTAGGCCCACTTCATGTAAGCTCTTCAATATGTTATTTGCTACAACTATCAGTACTGCCTTAATCGTTCTGCTCCGCATCCACGATTGTGTGGTTTTGACTAGACCCTTTTTTTTTTTCATCGTCTCTAATTGTATCCTGTATGATTCTCAGCTGTATACAATCTGTCACGGTGGCTGACCAGCTCATGATTTTTTTTTCAGCAGTCATACATGGGGTTTCCCAGCTGACCAGATGCTACAACAGTGTAGCCAGCTAAGTATACCCAGGATACAAACTAACCTCATCATAGTTGTTTCCCTTGGCTGTGGAGAATGGGTAAAGAGGTGGCCATATGACTCAACGCAAGCCCATTTTGTCATTTCTCTCTCTTTTCCCATAAAGTGGGTGGGCATAATGAAAAATATGAGCTCTGAATGGTTTGTGGTCCATTTTCTCTATTGGCATCCAGCTATAGAAATGGGAGACAGATGGTCAGTCAAAGAGAACACCATGATGGCGCTCGTTTTGAATCTATTCTTCCTCTTCCCAAGGACTGGATTTATGAGCTAGTAAATTGACACCCCTGATTCCCTTTATCATTGATCAGTTTGAATTCATCTCTGTCTTCATTATGCCATCTGATGCAGGCAGGCATGTCGTTAAGCAGGGAGTCCTTTCTTTCAGAGTTAAGATGACAGAGGGGTTGGGGGGGGTTAGAATGAGAGATAACGCTCCCCCAAGAATGTTGGTGAGGCAGGATCAGAAAGCAGTTGTGCAGAAGCAGAGAAACAGCTCAAGGGTAGGGATGCTTTCAGGCTGGAGACGAACGGTGAATGTCTGGATTCTCTCTGTGTATTTTTTTTTAAGACAATGAAGAGGCAACCAATAGAACAATATTCTAGAAGTGAATAAGAGCCCTAGTAGCACTAGTAAATAAGGAGATGGTCTCCTCTCAGAGCACGATAAAGCATAAAGTGATTGAAAAAAAAAACAGAGATGAAGAGCAGAAAAAGCTCACCCTGGAAGGCCTCAACTTATTGCAGAAGATTCAAAATATTAGTCTACTGTTTGGACAGAGGTGATTCCTGTGGGCATCTCCTGCTAGAACTACACAGGAAGGAAGACATTGAAGCCACAACCGATGCTGGGAAGGACCAGCATATAGGATGGACATGTGCTTTATAACTGGTAGCTTGGTATTGACTGTCATGTTTCAACCTCCTCATTTTGCAAGGGGATGTTAAGGGTATGTGTGTGATCATGGGGAGAAATTAGGCTCTGTGAAGAATAAACTTGGTAAAGTAAGGAGAGACAGGGGGCTGCACACCTATAGAACCCCCCTTTCATCTCCTAGACAACCGCTTCAGTGAAATTTCTCAAGGGGAAATGCTCTGATGTCCCAGCCCCATCAGGTTTGTGGAGAATGATTGGTCTGAATTGTCAGTTGGCTCTTTATTATTCTTTGGTTCTTAAGCAAGCAGACTGAAGTGAGGGTTTTAAAGATCTGACAATCAGCATCTGTAACTTGTCTTAAGAATGAGAATACTAAAAAAAAAAAAAGAAAGAAAGAAAGAAAGAGAATACTTCTCGACTTACTTTGGGGTTAGAGCACAAGAAATCCACCTTATGTTGAAAATATCCTAAATTGCATGTACTGAAAATATCCAACTTTGTAACTTAGCAGTACAGCACACTGAGGAGGGAATTGTTTACCCTCCGGGAGACTAGTTCCCAGTTGTCACTCAGCCTCGAGACAGACAGAAGACCATACCCCATTTGGCTGGATCTGGAAAAGTTCAAAACAAGATTTTTACTAAATATGATTTGTTTTTATATTGTCATAAAATCACAACATTGTGCCCAACAGTGGTGGTGTACGCCTTTAATCCCAGCTCTCAGGAGGCAGAGGCAGGTGGATCTCTGTGAGTTCAAGACCAGCCTGGTCTGGAAGAGCTAGTTCTAGGACAGGCTTCAAAGCTACAGAGAAACACTGTCTCAACAAACAAACAAACAATTACAATATTGTAAGATGAACTATCTCAGATTAGAGACAATCTATATTCTAGAACACTCCTACTTTCCCAACGTATTATTTATTTCTGTTTTGGCTTTACTATGTATATTTGAGATGGCAGAAACGGTAGGGATTCAGGGACCTTATTTGTAAATGTGGGTCTGAATTTGAATCTTGCTGTTTGATAACTTTGACTTACTTCTATGAAATTATTTTATCTCTTTAATATTTCATTTGTCTTCTGTAAAAAGAATGATGAAAGTGTCCAACTTTGGGCATCTAGTTATGTCATTAACCAAGAAGATTAATTTAAAACTGCCATTATTAACTTTATTTTGAATTTAATAATTTGAAAGGTAAACACTGGGCTTCACTGGCTAGTAAGCGTTGTCATGTGCTAAATATAACTCAGTGACAGTCACTTGAAAGATTATCATGAGCTGGGTGATGGTGGTGCCCACCTGTAGTCCCAGCACTTGGGAAGGAGAGGCAGGTGATCTCTGTGAGTTCTGGGCCAACATGGTCTACAAAGCGAGTTTCAGGAGAGTTTTCTAAGATTTCTAGCTGAGACTGATTACTGATTTCTGTCATGGACTTCATTATATCTAAGACATCATCTCTTTACTGGATGAGAGGATTATAGTAGACTCTGAAGTCACAGAAGTGAGTCATAAACTACATAGTAAGATTTGCTTGATGGAGTTGCCAGTGTCCTGAAATGTGCTTGTCTGTTGGAATAGCTAGGAAAGTAACTGTCGTCAAACGCAAGGTCACAGAACAGTGGATAGCTATACAGAGAAAGAAACATCACATTCTGTGGTCCTGTTCTTAGAAAAGAACCAAGCAACGTAGATGTGTATATCTAGAGCCTCTCAAATTGACAGGTTTACTACGGCATCTTCACAATTGCAGGGGAACTGTTTGCAAAGTTAAAAAGTAAAAAGTACCAATCAACTGGTTGCCAGTGCTAAGACTTGGCTGATGTCCTGTTTCTGCTCTGTTTCTACCACATCTGGATTTACTCCAACCCCATCTGCAGATTAGAGGATGCTACATTATACTCTGATCACAACCGCCCCCCCCCCCCCCGCATTGTTATTGATGCTTTTAACTAATGAGGTGGGCTTCTGGGTAACCTGAAACCACCTGGGTCTTCCCTGGCTGCCTTAAGCCTACCCTTGGGATCTGTCTCGTTGATGCTTTTGAACAGTCCCATTTGTCCAGCTCTCTAAGATAATTTTTTTTTTGTTCTCCCAGATTCTACCTATCTATCTTCAGTCTCTTACTCTCATATGTCAAAGATTTTCTTAGATTATATCCCACATTTTTTTGAGGAAGCTTCCATTTCTACATGCAATGAAGACATCATGGGCTTTGGAATCAACAGACCTACGTTCATATTTCAGTATTTTCTCTTAATGGGCAAGCATTGCACAAGGGTGAGTTTACTTTACAAGACAGAAGATGCAATAACAAAGCAAGGAACTATAAGAGGTAAAATAAGTAATTGAGCTAGCAGTAGCTGCTGAGGTGTGAATGAGAAAACAACCCTAACACTTTATTGAGAACTACTTACAATGTATTAGACACCAAGGTAGGGGCTTTATGTATCTCTTCTTCCTTCCCATAATGAAATTAATGATAAAAGTCTTTCTCTCTTAGATGAAGACACTGCGGCTTAACTCAGTCTGTAACTTACCCAATGTCATCCAGAGAACAAAGGGTAGAGACTGAGGGGAAGCCGAGGTCTGTTTGCCCAAGTCCTAAGCCTGATGCCGTTAATCATGCACCAACATGTGTAGACCAACAGACAGTGTAAAGATCTTCTGCCCATTTGCATGAAGCTTTACAGTTTTCTGGAGCTGAGTTTGTCCCAGGCACCTGCTCCGCCCCTCTGGACGTAAGTGGTGACACTTTACTATTTGCACTCCTCCCAGCATGCCCCACTCTGCTCCCACGGAACATTCTGTAGCTGGCCATGTCACATGATTTGACAACATCAACTCTATTATGACAACCAAATTTCGCTTTTAAAATATTGAATTGGTTTTTAGATACAGTCATGGGAATAATTTTAAAATCTGGGCTCACAACCAACAGAGTAATTTCCTTTTATTAATAGGGAAACAAACATCTCCATAAAGAATGCTGTTTTCCTTCCATGGCCCTTGTCCTCAGAAATGCAGGGTGAGGTAGGTGTCATGTGAAGCAGAGGGGGCCATGTGACAGTAAATGAAGAAGTTGTAGACTAAAATTGGACCTCATGGAGTTATGCACTCTACCACGTTTCTGTTAAATGATTTCTTTATTTTATTTTTTATTTCAGATGGGCTTCCACCACATAGAATCCCTTTTTGGAGGCATGGCTATAGACATTCATTAAGACTATGCTACTCTGAGGTACTGGTTGGACCTCAGAGTGATCTGGCAATAGATAGCAAGAAGACTCGCTATCCATTGATCTACAGATATTTCCCTGAGTACTTTGTGTATATGTTGTTATTTAAGTATCCCGTATGCCTATCAGGGATTTGTCGCGTTCCCCATCTTTCCTCCACACTGTAACTAAGAGAAAGTAAATAGCTGTCGGTTTCAGCAGTTACTAAGTAATGGTACCACCCAGCACTTCCTCATGACAACACATCATTCGAACCCAAGTTTCAAACAGTGAGTAATGAGTGTTACCTCTCAAAACCGGTGCTGAAATTTCTCATTGACTCAACGCCTATTATATCAGATGCATAATTAGAACCTGCCCCAAACCGACGTGAGTTTACAGCCAGAGTCTGGAATCGAGAGATGCCAGTTCAGCTATTTGCATGCAAATGGAGTACAATTATTATGACGTATAGTCCACTGCGGAATTCAGTTTAGCTTGCGTTTTAACTGAAACCATAAAATGTCAGCTAGGAAGGAGTTAGCTTTATCAATTACATTTTCATGAACCTAGTTGTGTGTTTTAAGTTTTCTAAATTGATGTGTTCCGGGTCGGGGGCGGGGGGAGGCGGATAGGAAATACTTATTTACTAAAATTGTGCAATTGACAATGTGGGAAATGGGATTGAAGCCTCTGAAAGTTTGGATCTTTTTCTAAGGATTCATCTGGATATCTCAATTATCATTTTATTTTGGTTCCAATCCCTGTATTGCATGAGTGCTTCACCGCCAGCCCAGGAGTCAAGCTTTAAGCAGTGTGAACTCCCTAGAGTTTCAGAAGCCCTTGGGATTCCGGATTCACAGCTCTGAATGTTTCTCCTTTTTCTTTCTGGACAACCATGGCTGCTGTTCCCGCAAGAGAGGGCTATGGGAGTTTGGTTCATAGAGACATGGGTCTTACCACTAACTAGAACCTCATTTACTGATGTAACTGTGGCACTTCTCTTTCTTCTAGTTTATTGTCTCCGTCTCTGAAAAGTGAAGAATATGGAGCATATATGGCAAAGGGCTGCTGAGATATTATATGCAGTAGTAAATATAGAAACCTTTGTACAGTTCGTGCTGTGCAGTGAACTCCCTAGGAGTACCAATCAGTGCAATTATTATAAAGGATTAATTTTTTTCACATGTGTAACCTTATAAATTCAGTGACCCATATAGTCCAGGCAGAGAGTGGTATGTCATACTTAAGAGACCATAACCTAATAATTAAAACCAGTTGGAGGTAATTGAAGCCTCTGATTTGCAGTTCTTAGAGAATATCAAAGAGAAACCTGTTACTAGGCCAGCTTGACCCTCTGCAATGTCACCGTCTTTTCCCTCTTTGATTTGTTTCTCCCTTATCTTGCTGCAACGTCTTCAAAAATATTTATCCCTGATAGCCAAGCTACAAAGTTCTATGATCTCTCTCCTCCCTTACCCCCGCCTCTATCACTTTCTTATATAGGTCAGCTTCACTGCCCTCTCAGTATGTGGGCATCCTTTAAGAGCCAGACTGGGCCAGACTGGGAGCTGAGCAGTCAAGGCAGGGGTGTTTTTAATTGACTGGGGGGAGGGGAAGGTGTAGCTCTGAGCATTCATATAGACGAGGAACTTTAGTTTCATCGTATAAATATAATCTCCAGATCAAGGAGCATTCTGTTGTTTGAAATTCTCCCCCTGTCTATGAAGCCCTACTTTACCAGGGCTGTTGAAATACTGACTCATGTGGAGAGGGAGATACCAACAAAAAAGTCCTAGATCGTAAGGAATTTAGCTAAAGGACTCTGCTTGGCGTGATACTGGCCTGGTCTTTGGCAGGAGGAGAGAAGTAGGGGGGTGCTTTTCAGAGACTTAGCTCCAGAGTTAACAGAATTTAGGATGTGGGGTGGAAAGCGCAAGGAAAATAGTGGAAGAGGCATTATTAGAAATGAAAGGTTCTCACTTACTGGAAATTTGTATTTTTGCTTTTCCCACTACTGTGACCAGCTCTGACAAGATGCAACGTTGAGAAGAAAGGATTTATTCTAGTTCTTGGTATGATAGGGCAGTTCCCACATGATGGGGACTGTATCACGGCAGGCAAGGAGCTGCAACAGTGTGGGACACTGGGGCTGCTGGTTTATGGTCCCTTGTTGAAGATCAGGAAGTAGAAAGAGAGAGGGAAGTAAGGTTAGTCTAGAAACGTGAAGGCCCACCTCCTAGCAACCCACTTTGTCCAGTTGCTCCCCACCTCCCAAAGATTTTACAACCTCCCAAGTTAGCCACTTATGAGGAACAAGCACTCTGATAACATGGGCCTGTGGAGGACATTCAAATCCAACCCCTAACAGCACCATTGCACAAGCTCTGTGAGAGTAATGTGGCTTTTTTTGCTTGTTTGTTTTGAGACAAGGTTTCTCTGTAGCTTTGGTGCCTGTCCTGGAACTAGCTCTTGTAGACCAGGCTGGCCTCAAACTTACAGAGATCCACCTGCCTCTGTCTCCTGGGTGCTGGGATTAAAGGCATGCCCCACCACTGCCTGGCAATGTGGTCTTCTTAAAACTTTCAGCTCAGTACGTTAGTTGAAAGACAGCTAGAGTCAGGCACTGTTTTTATCTTGGCTACTGTCTAGTTTAATTCTCAAAACATTCTTGGGTCAATTATATGTTATGAAATGATTTTTCTCTCTCTCCCCCAATAGCCTAACAAGCAAGTCCCAGTACTATGGAAGCAGTCCAACATGGAGGAAGTTTCCTGGTTAGTTTGAGGTTGGTTTCTCTATGTCCTACACCCAAAGTGTGTGGTGTTCTCAGCAATAAGGAAGACCTTGACCTGTAGTGCAGTGGGTAGCCAAACAATGGCATTCGACTGTGCTGTTTGGGAGATCTTTAGGAAACATCTGATCAGTAGCTTGTAAAGAAATATTCTGTGGGCGGGGCGATGGTAGCACACGCCTTTAATCCCAGCACTTGGAGGCAGAGGCAGGCAGATCTCTGTGAGTTCGAGATCAGCCTGGTCTACAGAGCTAGTTCCAGGACAGGCTCCAAAGCCACAAAGAAACCCTGTCTCAAAAAACAAAAACAAAAACAAAAACAAAAAAAGAACTATTCTGTGCCTTGCCTTGGGACTTTTCATTAAAGAACTCATACAGTCTGGTGACAACATTACTTACTCCTGAGGAGTAATTCTACTATTCTTCTTACTATGAATAAATCTGCTATGGTACTTTCTTCGTGAACCTCTGGGGAAAACCAGTAAGGTCTCCAAAACTGCTTAGTAGTTTGATTTATCATGTCTGATCTACTAAAAAAGAAGCTTACAGATATTAAGAAGTTATACTTTTGGGTCAGACCGCACTGGGTTTGAATCTTGTAGTACATGTTCTAGTGGACAGCTCCCACACTCATGAACCAATGGGCAACACTGGTTGAATTTAGAGAGCTATAAAAAAGAAGTCGAACTTGGGAAGGGGACACGTTGACGGGATGTAGGAAAAGTTAGACAGGGAAATGGATCTATATGAGCATATTTCATTGTACGCATGTATGAAATTCTTATAATGTTTAAAAAGCTGTGAAAGCTAATTTGAAGAGCTAAACTCCAACCAAAGTTTCTATACCACAGCTTTCCCAACCACAGTCACAGGAAAGTTTCCAGCAGGCAGGGCAGATAGAAAGAGGTCCCAGGAAAGCGCAGTACCACCCATACCCTCACTTCTGTGCATGCGTCTCTGCTGCTGACTACAGACACTGACATGAGACTCCAGGAGCCCTGCATGTCTTCAGCACCTGATGTGGGAGTGTCATATATCAATCTGTTGATTTCATTGGTTAAGCAATAAAGAAACTACTTGGCCCTCATAGGTTAAAAATTTAGGTAGGTGGAGTTAACAGAACAGAAGGCTGGGAGAAAGAAGCTGAGTCAGGAGTCGCCATGATTCTCCCACTCCAGGCAGACGCAGGTTAAGATCATTCCTGGTAAGCCAGCTCGTGGGCTACATAGATTATTAGAAATGGGCTAGTCCAGGTGCGAGAGTTAGCCGAGAAAAGGCTAGATATAATGGGCCAAGCGGTATTTAAAAAAATACAGTTTCCGTGTAATTATTTCGGGGCATAAGCTAAGCTAGCCATGTGGGCGGCTGGGTGCCGGGACGCAGCCCTGCCGCTCTTATTTCAACAAGCACCAGATAGGGACCTCTATGGCCTCCTGCTGTGTTCTCAATCATGCCGTCATGTAGACAAACACTGTTGACTATCCAGCCCTTAGCGTGTAAGCCAACTGAAAAATTCACTTTTAATACATTAAATATACACATGTAGTTTTCAATTGGCTTTTTTTTTTTTTTTTTTTTTTTTTTTGCAAAAGAACCCTGCCTAACCTAGTCTGGGTAGTTCCCATCATCTAATGCTATCACACAGAGAAAATGCATTTTGGTGTCCTAACCACATAACCACCAAGACAGGTGATGTGCTCTGTTTTCCTGGCATTTCGCAGGCAGTCACAACCTCCAGAGATGAAAAGCAATAGCCTTTAAAAGAGAAGCTTTCAGTTTCAATCCAGACACAGGGATTCCTTGAAAGGAAAATATTTATTACTTTAATCTTAGGGAGATGCTTTCTGCTTCCTCTCTTAAAATACGATAAGAGCAGAATGTGGCTGTGTATACTTGTAATCCCAGCATTCAGGAGGACCGTGAGTTTGAAGCCAATAGCTAACATGCTGAAGGAATAAAGATTAAGCCCAATTTTGCAGAGATTTTCACTCTTTCCATCATTTCCTGACTCACTTTCAAGAACTAATTGAAGCTGTCAAAGCTACCATTCTTAAATCTTTGTCGATTCCTCCTGATCCACGCTCATTCCCAGAACATTCTTATTATTGTACTTAGTTAATAAACTGCAGTGCTGTGGAATTCCATGTCTGTTAACACCAGCTAATTAGTTTCATAAACACTGTTCATGTCTCATTTGTCTTCATATATTCTGAGTTAGAATATGTCTAGCTTCATGTAGCAAGAGCACAAGCTAACATAAACATTAAAGAACTATCTGGGCTTGCTTAATGGCAAGCCCCAGAGTAAAATGCTGTAAAAACTCTGTTGTGCTGTGGTCATCCTATCTCGGGTTCCCCACTTGCTCCTCTCCTTTTTTTTTCCCATTTCCAAGCTGGTGGCAAGAAGGTAGCTGCAACAGAAATAATGGACTTCAGATACACACATAGCAGTTTCCAGAAGAAAAGGGAGGTGTTTCTCTCTAATGCTTTCTTGAGCCTGAAACTGTCTCAGAAACCAACCTTCTCAACCTCAACAGCCATTTAAGGACCAGACACTGACATGGTGAATGAGGTCACTGTGCCTGGGTTGGATCAGTCAGTTCCTTGAGCTCCATGTCTGTAATACCACGGATGACTGCAGGGAAGAAGGACCACACCATCTTCCTCTTAATTCCAGAGGTTAGCATGGCAACTAGCATACAGATAGCACAAAAAAATGTTGAGTGAGTGTCGTGGGCTTTCATTGCTATTTTCATAAATAAAGCTTGTCTGAGGATGGGAAAAGTAAAACAGCCAAACTGGCCAGCCTTACAGACTAGACAGTAGTGACACACACCTTCAATCCCACTAGCCTCAGGGACACACAACTTTAGTCCCAATAGCCACACTAGAATGCCATAGAAACCAGGTGGTAGAGGTGCACACCTTTAATCCCAGCACTAGAGAGGATTATAAAGCAGGAGGAGTCAGCTCTCAGTCATGGTCTGATTCCGAGGCTTCCTGTAGGCAGGATTGCCATTTTGGACTGAGGTAGAGGTAAGAGCCAGTGGCTGGCTGTTTTGCTTTTCTGACCTTCAGGTTGAACTCCTGTTTCTATCTCTGAGGTTTTATTAATCATGCATCAAGTGAGCGATATGATCCCCTCCACTAGCCGATACATCTCTTCAGAATGATTGTATTCATAATTATCACCATTTACTGGACTCACTATTTAATTTTGCACTTTCTATTATGATTTGATAATTTTTCTGTCTTAGCCTTGTTTTAACAACCAGATAGTTGATTTTGTCCTTTGTTTTCTCTCAGTGTCTGTGCTGCTGGGGTTTTATTTAGGAAGTGGTCTCCTGTGCCAGTGCATTCAAGTGTACTTCCCACTTTCTCTTCTATGAGGTTCGGTGCAGTTGGCTTTATGTTGAGAGGTCTTTGGTCCCTTTGGACTTGAGTTTTGTGCATGGTGATTGATATGGGTCTATTTTCATTCTTCTACATGTTGATATCCAGTTATGCCAGCACCATTTGTTGAATATATTTTCTTTTTTCCATTTTGTATTTTTTGCTTCTTTGTCAAAAATCAGGTGTTCGTAGGTGTGTGGATTAATATCCAGTCTTTGATTTGGTTCCATTGAACCTCCTGTCTGTGTTTATGCCAATATCAGGCTGTTTTCAGTACTGTAGCTCTGTAGTAGAGTTTGAAGTCAGGGATTGTGATGCCTCCAGAAGTTTCTTTATTGTACAGAATTGTTTTGGCTATTTTGGTTTTTTTGCCCTATTATATGCAGTTGAGTACCGTTCTTTCAAGGTCTGTGAAGAATTATGCTGGATTTTGATGGGCATTGCATTGAATGTGTAGATTGCTTTTGGTAAGATTGCCATTTTTACAATGTTAATTCTACCTACCCAAGACTACAGAATGGGAAACGATCTTCACCTACCTCACATCAGACAGAGGTCTGATCTCCAAAATATACAAAGAACTCAAGAAATTGGTCATCAAAATAACAAATAATCCACTGAAAAAATGGGGTACAGACCTAAACAAAAAACTCTCAACAAAGGAATCTAAAATGGCTGAAAGACACTTAAGGAAATGTTCAACATCCTTAGCCATTAGAGAAATGCAAATCAAAAACAAGTCTGAGATCCATCTTACACCTGTAAGAATGGGCAAGATCAAAAACACTGATGACAACTTAATGCTGGAGAGGATGTGGGGAAAAGGGAACACTCCTGCATTGCTGGTGGGAGTGTAAACTGGTACAAGCCCTTTGGATATCAGGATGGCGATTTCTCAAAAAGTTAGGAAATAACCTTCCCCAAGATTCAGCAATACCACTTTTGAATATATACCCAAAGGAAGCTCAATTATATCACAAGTACATGTGTGCAACTATGTTCATAGCAGCATTATTTGTCATGGCCAGAACCTGGAAGCAACATAAATGCCCATCGACAAAAGAATAGATAAGGAAAATGTGGTACATTTACACAATGGAGAAAAAAATAATGACATCTTGAGGTTTGCAGGCAAATGGATGGATCTAGAAAACATCATGTTGAGTGAGGCAACTCAGACACAGAAAGACAAACATCATATGTACTCACTCTTGAGTGGCTTTTAGACATAAAACAAAGAAAACTAGCCTACAATTCACAGAAAACCTAGACTATAATGAGGACCCTAAGAGAAACATACATGGATCTCATCAACATGGAAAGTCGAAACATACAAGATCTCCTGAGTAAATTGGGAGCATGGAGACCATGGGAGAGATTAGAAAGGGAGAGGCGAGGAAGGAAGAGAAGCAGAGAAAAATGTATAGTTCAATAAAATCAACAAAAACCCAAACCCAAAACCAAATCAAAACAAATCAAACAAACAAACAAACAAACAAAAAAAAAACAACCAGACAGTAACTACCTAAGGCAGGATCTTGGACAAAAAAATTAATTGACTAAATGAATTGTCCTTCTTGGTATCCACTCATGTGTGGAGACCGGGAATGGATGGTTGTATAGGAAATGTTACAGGTTACTTGTGAGTTTTGCTATCTAGTGAAGCCCAAGATAGGTGTTTCTTTGAGAGAAAATCAATTTTAAAGGGGAAAGAAAAACCTTTTGTGTTTAATTTAGCTGCAGCTCTGTGGAGCTCCATTTTAAGAAGCTGGAGCCTACAAGAAATCAATCACCAGATACTACAATCGTAACATTTACGAATTTCTTTCTTTGTATCAGGAATAGTGTGCCTGTGTAGCAGACATGGATGTTTTCTCTTCCAACTTTCCGAGTAAACCTGGAGTCACTCATCACATGTAAAGTACCTGAAAGATGAGTGACACTGGGCTTTGACACAGCCCTTAAACTCTCAAGCATTCATGTGGTCATTGAAGGAGCAAGAAGAAGTGTCCAACTGGTAATAAATACTGAAGAATTCCATGGTATTGGATATTATTCAAATTGTCTAATTAAAAATTCATTCCATCTTCTCAGTTCAAGGAAATATTAGATAGACTCTATTTTATTGTTGGAAAAAGCCAAGACTCGGGGAACTAAACTAGCTTTCCCAAGATCCCTCTGTTGATAAGCGGTGGTGTCAGGATTTAGACTAAAAAAGGCTGTCTTTGGAGTCAGTGTTCTTGCTGGATGCTCAAGAAGGCCCCATGTTCAAAGCTAAATATAAGAAGCAAGGGTTGATCATCTGCAGACAGGCAGACTGCGAAGCCAAAATATCAAGAAAATAGTTCAGGGAGCAAGGAAATGAAATAAATTAGAGCCGATGAATCAGGACTGGAGCGTGAATGATGCAACATATCGGAATATAGTTCTCTTTCTGTGAAGGCAAGCGATGTGAAGGTTGTTTGAGGAGGTTGGTCCTAATGGCTGAAAGATGCCGTCTAGGGCTGGACAGTGTCTGACCACGTATAACTTACGGTCTAGCTGGGAGGAAAAGAATTATATGTGGGGAAGGTTAGTAAATTATAGAGGAAAGCAGATATACCAGGGCAGCTGAAAGAGCACTGGGGGTTAGTCAGAGATCACATGACAGGTCTTTGGCTCTGTGGTCATCATTTCGTGTTTTACGGAATCTGGCAAACTGAGAATTGCTTCCCCTGGAGTCAGAAATTCGGAGTGCCGGGGGATTGCCGTCTCTGCGGCCTACAGGTCTATGTTTGTGAGCAGTACTTAGAGACGACCTATAGAGCACCCCTGACTTGCCACGATGAAGCAAACACAGGGATCTTGCGCTGGGGCCCCCACAGCCTGTTTGTACTGTTACCTGAAGCTGGCTGTGGGATGCCGTTCTCGCGGGCCTCCTGTGAGGAGACTTGATTCCTTACTGTATTTGGCTGTGACAGCGGTCCTGTGGGTGGCTTCAGTATTAAGTTTGGAACAGAGGAAGTGTTGCAACGCATGCCAAGAATTGAGCTTTATTTTTACAAGCCGCTTTTTATGGAATCAAATCTCTACGACCCTCCCTGGTTACAACAGGCTCGCATGCGGCAGTTGGTGTAAGGGATGCAGCTTGCTTATCCTTCAGTGACAGGTAGACCTTCTCCTGACTATCCTTCAGTGAGAGCACTTCCTGTGGAAAGCCTTTTTAAATCTTGAGCACAATTTATTTTTGTTTTTGTCTCTGCCACTATGTTTCAGCATCGCAATCAGCTTTGTGGGGCTGAGGTAGGTTGCTTTACGACCGAGGACATCTGTTTTGTTCCTCCACATTCCAGTGTCCTTTTCCTTCTCGTGAACCCAGGCTAGGGCAGTTCAAACATAAATATGGCAGGTGGGATTGAAGAAGCAAATAAGGTCTACTCCAAGCTTTCTTTGGATCCTTGAGTAAAGCATTTGCTCAACTTCTGCTTCAGGATCTCCTTGCTCAAGACCAAAGCATCCTACAGAAGACCCGGCAAAGGAAGTGATGGATTCATTAGCCTATAAAGTAATAGAGATGGTTAGAGGTAAGAACAGAAGCCCTGTAGCACCTTTGCCTTCCACTCCAAATTCCCATCTCCCCTGGCTGGCTTTTGCTACTAGTACATTCACCTGGAGAAGCTGGGTGCACCGGCGCCTGACAGGTAAAGGACAAAGAATTCCTGATCTCCAGAGTTCACAGGCAACACTACCCACTGTGTGTGTGAACAGAAAAGTAGGCGCTGTCTCCTCATCTGTAGCTTAGAGCACCTGATCCAGTTCCAGCAAGACCAACGTGTGAGTGCTGGTGACAGCCGAGGGAGGCATGAAGTAGGATCGTTGCTGAGGGTACTCTACTTTTTCTTTCCTCCACCCTGGCTCCTAACACCGGAAGCGTTTTCCCCCACGAGCCTTTAAAAGGTGACTCTGTCTGCTTAGATGCTCCTTGGAAGCATGACAAAGCAGTGTCTTCATCAGACGCCTGCCAGAGCCATCTGTGCAGAGCTGCTATCTGCTTGACTGTGTCCTTTGAAGTGTGCTTTTAGTTAAGTGACTGATACATTTCATTCTGACTTTGCTCAACACTAGGTATTAACTCATGTTCAGCCTCGTGAGCTGTCAGTGGATGCTCTAAAGGCAGGAGATGTAATCAGCTTTGGGGAGGGTGGTCCTTGGAGTGAAGACAGTATCTCAGTGGTTTTTTTTTTTTAATTTTTTTATTGAGAAAAAAAATTTCCGCCTCCTCCCAGCCTCCCACTCCTCCCCCTCCCCCCACTCCTCTCCCCCTCCCCCCACTCCTCTCCCCCTCCCCCACTTCTCTCCTCCTCCCTCTCAAGTCTGAAGAGCAGTCAGGGTTCCCTGCCCTGTGGAAAGTCCGAAGTCCTCCCCCCTCCGTCCTGGTCTAGGAAGGTGAACATCCAAACTGGCTAGGCTCCCACAAAGCCAGAACATGAAGTAGGATCAAAACCCAGTGCCATTGTCCTTGGCTTCTCAGCAGCCCTCATTGTCCGCCATATTCAGAGAGTCCGGTTTTATCCCCTGCTTTTTCAGTCACAGTCCAGCTGGCCTTGTTGAGCTCCCAATAGATCAGCCCCACTGTCTCCGTGGGTGGGTGCACCCCTCTTGATCCTGACTTCCTTGCTCATGTTCTCCCTCCTACTGTTCCTCATTGGGACTTTGGGAGCTCAGTCCAGTGCTCCAGTGTGGGTCTCTGTCTCTATCTCCAAGATCCTATCCTATAGCCATACTGATGAATATTTTGCATATCACCATAGAACCTTCATCTGGCGATGGATGGAGTATCTCAGTGTTTTAGATGACTGTCCCAGCCAAAGTGATTGACATGGTGGAGGGTGCAAAGTGTAAGGAGAGGCCCCTTCTCATCTTCTTTCAAAGGCTCAAATCTCTCAAAACTTCCATATCATATCAAATATAATTTAAATTGATCTTAAAAGTATAAAAAATAGAACCTGAAAGTTGGATGCTTTGAGTGCAAGCATCACATTTACTAACGAAGTCAAGGAGGTGTGTGGGATTGTGTTTACATGTGTACACAGGGAGTGATAGACGGATTGGTAGATAGGCACCTCCCCAGCAGAGAAAACATGAGAGTGGGGGGACACGCATGAAGTTCCCAAGATTGGTCAGAAGAGACAGCCTGCTCTCTGTCTCTAAAACAGAGCACACAGAAATCTCAAGGCTGAGAGAGATGGCCAGTGTCAAGGTGAAAACCGAGGGGGGCCGAAGACGAGGCAGAAAAGCAGGGATCGATAGAGTGATGGTGCCACAGAGGAAATCAAGCCAGCAAGTTCCAGCATGAATCAACCTTCAGGATTTTTGATTTCAGAGCCCCTCTTGCCTCTGGAGGAAGTTCTTATCCTATTCCCAGGCCCAAATTTTACCTTAAAGGATAAATACTAATGAAGAATTAAGATCAATGTCATTTATGGCACCATGCTCCAAGGGCTTCCAGCATCTTTGCTAATAGGAAAACCAAATAAGCCCCAGTCCTACGAGGTAGCAATTTCTCTGGAGTACACTGGCATTTTGAGCATTCTCTTTTCTCCATGCTCTGTCCTAAGAATGCTCCGTGACTGACATGAGACCAGCTGAAGTAACAAGTGCCTTCTTCGCAGCTTGTGTGGCTTTACGTGATTTTCCTATGGACTCCCTGTTTTACTTCACTGGAGCTGTGGGGCCAGAGTGGGGAAGACAAGAGACGTGGCTAAGTGACCTTTCAGCCTAGAGCCCTTCATGTCATTTTCACAACTGGGAATGAAGACTGACACTGGAGTTGGATTCTTCTGCAAAAGTAATATACCTTTTATGTTTTTTCTCTGCATATATCTTTGGATTATGAAAGATGGAGTTTGTGGGAGAGGTGGATTCATGAATTTGGAATTCTTATCTTGGTCAACGACAGTTTTCATCATGTCTTTCTCATCATATCATAATTTGTGACCCACGGATGATGAAGAGGTAGAACAAGGAATCCGGACCCAGAGGAAGATGCCAGCGACTAAGAGAACCACAGAAATGAAGAAATTTGCTCATTGTTCCTCAGTCATGCAATGTACATATCAGCACTGCCCAAAATGGGGTTGCAAATTTACCTCACACGGGATGGCTTTTGTCAAAGAGCTCGTGATTTAGCATGGCCAACAGACTTCAAAATGAATGGTTGTTTTCAGGTAGAGAAGAGCCATGGGAGAGGGTTAGAAGCAGCAGGAACCCCTAAGGCAGAACTCTTTCTCCCTCATGAAATCCATCCCATTCATCTCTCCTGTATTTCCATCATTCATCCTTTGTATTCATTGATCTTAACGTTTAAGAAAACATAGGGTCTATTACAGGAGATAGAGTCTACTAGTCAAAGCTTTTCTAACTTGAAAAGCTAGCTAGAGTGGTAGTCAGTAGACAGGTTTAGTCTCAGTTTCTCTTAATGGATTCTCTTCTAGAATACCGTCCATTTCCTTCTTTCAAGGCACCAAAACTGCGTGTGTGCCTAAAAGTGGGTATATTGTTCTATAAGGGGAAGAGGAAAGGAACTGAAAAGATTCTGGCTCTCACACGGGCACATTCTTAAGGTGCCATGTAATCTATCCTCCATGACCAAAAGCCATTGCTGGCATATGAGAAACAACCCTATACCGTCTTCTTTCCTATCTGTGCCCAAATGTATGTATGTCAAGGAACATGTTTGTGACAAGCTCAGTAGGGGTGTGGATTGTCCTGTTAATGCTTTAAACTATGCTGTGGGGGCCAGAGAGAGAATATGAGCCAGGGCTGAGAATCTTTGTGAGGCGGTGGTGCTAAAGACATGGAATTTCTTTCTCCTCTCCCCCATAAGAAGAGAAAGTCTCTTTTTCTTTTAAAGAATTGTTTAACTTATTAAAAAATCCAAAGGATTTGGTGTGACTGGTCTACCTGTCTTCATTATACTCCAAGTGAAGACAAACTAGCCTTGCATATGATGGGCCAAAGACAAGAAAGAAGTTTCTCGGTCTTTCTCATCTATACACACAGACATGCACACATACATTATGGATAAACAGAAGCCACGGCATCCATTGGGGATAATGGTTAGAGAATGTGGGAAGATGAATAGAGTCTCTATTTTAATAGTGGACATGCAAAGCCTAGGCTGTGGAAGTGGCTCCCCAGAATCTTTCTGAAGCTAAGCAGGGCATCCTGCTTTCATGGTAAATGAGTGGATGGGGTAGTGATTCCGCCACTGGAATGCTGGTTAGCTGGGACATCTTAGGCAAATGACTTTTCTCTAAGTTTCATTTTCTTCTTCTGTCATATAGGGATTTAACTATGATCACCACTTTACTCCACATAGCATTGGCCAGTGTTGCTTGTCAGGGTTTCCAAAGAACCAGCAAGATCTTCTGCTAAGTTGACTCATTTAGCCGAGATGGCTGACCTTACAAGCTGCTGATATTGTTAGTGAAGAGTTCTGCTAGAACCCTCAGTGAGGGTCCTGATTCTCCTGTACTTGGCTGATTTGGGGTTCTTCTAACATAGTGCTTGGGGATACACGTCTGTGTATCCAAAGAAGATAAGGTCCTTTTTACACTACACAGCAACTTTACACTCGCGGCTGTCCTCTAGGCCTGAATCAGTGCTATATCCCATCTCAAATAAATGGAGGACAGAGGGCAAGGGACAGTAATTTCAGATACAGGCATGCATTCTTTGTCTATGGCCACCAAAGTGAGGTTTACTACCCAGAACAAGCTTTCAAGTCACTTGTTTCTTGTGTTCAGTGTAAAAGGTACTTATGAATTATTCGTTGAATCAATGCAGGCATGATCTTTAAATAGCCCTCGATGGTGCCAAGCAGCCTTTTTATAAAGTGTTGCTTCTCTCACCCTCCAAAATATAAACATTTTACATTAATATATAAAGAGTCCAGGCCTTGATGCATCGATAATTTGGGTTCAACATGTATAGTTTGCACAAGTGGTCTATGCAATCTAAAAATGTACTTAGATTTGCTCACCTCCTTCTGCTCCCTTTATACAAACAACTTCATTTGTTTGTTTTTTAGTTTGCATTGACAAGGAATGGAAAGCAACAGTAAAGCCATTGTACTTTACCTATAAGGGCACATCACTTAAACAAATTAACTAAAGGCTTTACTTGAAAAAGGAAAGAGTCCACTTGATTGAAATGACTTGACCTTTCGTACCTTGTGATATGAATCATCCTCCCCTTCTGCTCCCCCTTTAGAATCGCATGCTTTAGTTGTTGTCTTTTCTTATCCCCTATTTTATATCTGCATTTTCCAAATTAATACATGGAATCCTAGTAAGATCTTAAAAATAGGCTTGCATTACTTTCAAAAACGACAATTTTCAATTAATTAAAAATGATTTCATTTTCAAACGAACGCAGAAACCTACTGTGAATACTGAACCTAATACTTATCTTCTCTAATTGCATGAAGAGGGATGCAGAAATAAATCTGGGGGAATATGTAATTGGCGTGCTTGTATTCAGGTTACTGTTTCAGCCTATTTAGGCTTCCCAGGAAATGCACTGCAGTCGCCATGCCTACCAAAAATTTCTCATTTCTTTTACAGCAAGTGATTTATAAAAAGAAATAAAAGAGATCACCCATGGGGCACTCACAGGTGGACAGAAGGAAGGAAAGACTGCCATATTCCCTTAGTGTTCCCTGCAGATGTGCGTGTAGATTAAACTGTGTTTTCAAATGTGCCCTGCTGCTGATTCTCCTAGCGTCAGGGGCTTGAGAGCTCTTGCAACATTCTTTTGCAATCCTAATTTTGTCACTTTCTCCTTTCTTCCTTCAGCTCAATCTCTTATTGTTCTGGGTCCGCCCCCATCCCTGATCCCTGCAGATTGGTGTTATTGATGAAGCCCCTTCAGTGTCGCTAACCGGCCAATACATGTCACAGTAGTGTCTCCCGACTCAATGATGTGGATGTCATTATTCTTCCTTTACACGAGAGAATCTAAAGTGTAAATGATGAGACCCTTTATACAAACTCAAAAATTGCTTCTGAGCTCAACCCTCAGGTCCATTTTGCTCACTGAGTACTTTATTGCTTTACATGGAAACAAAAGGAAAGATACTAGGACCCTTGTGGCAAATTTCCCTGGTGGGGTCACTTCTCTAAGGAAGGACATGTTGGAAGCAATTCAATAGGACTTCAGTATGGATTTGGGGACAGCAGATTCTACATCTGCCTTTGGCTGTGTGATCCTGGGAAAATACATTCCTTCATTTTACATAATTTTTGTTTTCTCATGTATAAGTTGATGATGATAATGATGATGATGATGATGATATAAGCCTCACAGAGAAGAATAGTGGAGTGGTCAGGATTGTGATCTCTTTGGCAATAAAAAGAAGTAAAGTTCTGATATGAGCTATGAGTGACCTTTGGAAACACCAAATGAAAGAAGCCAGTCACAAAAGACCAGATATTACATAAACTTGCCTATAAAGAATATCCCCAAAAGGCAAGTCAAAAGAGGTAGAAAGCCAACTAATGAGTGCATGACCTGGGACTACAGAGACTATGAGAACAGTCTTTCTTTTGGCATGATGCAATTTCCTAAAATTGATTATGATGTTGGGCTAAATATCCTTGAATTGTATACTTTTAAAGAACAGATTTTATAGCACATGAATTATATTTTTCATCATATTAGTTATATTAAGCTGGGGATGGTGGTACACACAGACTTGTAACTCCAGCTCTCAGGAAATGAAGGAAGGAGACAAATCTCTGAGACCTGCCTGTGATTTATAAGGAGATGATGTCTTTAAAAAAGGAGATGGTTACAACATTGAGGAATTCTGGGCCTCGATTTTCTTACTAAATGATGGACTTCTTTTCTGGGGTGATTGAGGGGATTCTATGCACGGAGGTACATGAAGAGCAAGAACCAGAGCATGACATCCTCAAGTTCTTTATTCTTCCTATTGAGTAATCCTGAGAATGAATGTGTAGCCTCTTGCCTATGAAAGTCACTTAATAAATGCGGCCAAGGGGCTAGCGAGAAAGCTCTTCACTTAAGATCCTGTTCTTTGGGGGATCAAAGTTCAGTTCCCAACACGTGTCTGGCAGCACACAACTATTTGTAACTCCAGCTCCAGGGGATCCAATGCCCCTTTCTGGCCTCTATGGACACCTGCACACAGGAAGAATATATTGACAGAAACAGACACACATACACATTAATAAGAATAAAGGCTGCTGATGAGAACAGGCACTGGGGTGTTGAGCCTTCGCTGCCTCAGTGAATCATCTGAAGTTTGCACAGATCCGGAGAGCACACTGCTCAACAGGCTGGGAAGCTCTCATTAAGGGATCAAGGTCCCCTATCCTGGTTCTGCACTCTTCACCATGTCTCCTGGACTGCAGTTCAGAGGTACAATGGGACTCTGTGCAGGCAACTAGGGGCTGTTTTTCATATTGGGACAAGCAGGCACTCGGCTACTCTGCAGAGAGATGCTGAACACTGCCTCTTGCTTTTTGATGTACCTGGCCGTTAGGGTGGATTTGTACTTGCACCCTGTCTTTTGTTCTCGCTTGGCTTCTGGGAAATCTAAAGCCTACATCTTGCCCAAGAATAATGATCATGTTTTCAGTTTAGGTCACAGAATTTTATCATCTTTTCCGCTTCCTTTGTGTACTGAACTGACGTATTCCTAAACGTTTAGCATTGTTTCTTAAAGCCTATCGGGCACCGAGGGTGACAGAACCTTCAATTCTACAAAAATACAAACAAACTTAGAAATCTCAATTGCTTAATACCTGGAAGTCAAAATGATGTAAGTAGCACTGTTTTCTTACACTGAATGTCATCCAAAACCAACACAAATCACTCAAAAAACCAAAGAAAAGATAAGGATGAAGGAAAAAGATGTTTAGCTTTAGGATCCTAGTCTTTGTACTATGTTCAGGAGCGTTTGGGGAGGCAAAGATGTCAAAGCCAAGGAAGAATGTGCCTTGTTGACTGCTTGGGAGGAGAGAGATGGAGAACATCTGAACAGTGCAAGGCCTCTGGCAGAACTCACCGCTCACCTTGCTATTTGCCAGGGACAGAAATGGGGTGCTGCGGGCATGATCAACAGAACTGGACCTTTGATTGGATGCATTTTTCTCTTTAAAGAGGTGAGTTCTTGTTGAAGTCTTTATTCCTTGCAAGACTACTGAGCATCATCACTGAAACGAGGTCTGTCATGAAATACCAGCAGTCTGATCGAGGCTGATATGTGAGGGTGGCCAAGAAATCTGGGAAAGCAGCATTGTGATGAGGTTGCCTCTTGTTTGACTGTCTTCCTTTTAAAATAGAAACTTCTGTTACTCACAGGAAGGTGCCAGCGGCTGTTTTTCTGTGCAAAAGTGCTTGATTTTTAAGCAGCCTATTTTTGTCATCCTTTCCCACCATGGCTAGAATTCATATTGTTGTTTTGAGGGTAACATAGGAATGAACTTGAACGTTCACGTGAACATGGTGTGGGCAAAAGGATGGACACTGTAGTGTTCCTGGCTCCTAGCCAATGGGGAAACCAGAGAAGAAAGTGTCATTTTCACAGTAAAAATTAAGGTAGCTGAATATAGAACATTACTGGAAACAAATTACCATTTGAAAATGCATTCACTTCCAACATGGGCATTGAATATACAAGGGCCAGGTGCTCTAGTAAGAGAGAAAAGTAAAAAAAGAAAAGAAGAGGAGGAAGAGGAGGAGGAGGAGGAGGAGGAGGAGGAGGAGGAGGAGGAGGAGGAGAAGGAGGAGGAGGAGGAGGAGGAGGAGAAGGAGAAGAAGAAGAAGAAGAAGAAGAAGAAGAAGAAGAAGAAGAAGAAGAAGAAGAAGAAAGTGGCTATTTCTTGTAGCTGGGCATAAGGAGAGTCTTCATTCCATACTAGAAGTGACACCCTACAGCCTTAAAGAAATGTAGGAGTGCACCCTTTAGATAGGGTGTGGCAGGCATGACAGGATGACATAGCAACTTCACTAAGATTTTAGCTTCATGATTCATCCTAATAAGATGAAAAACAAGAGGATTCTCCCCACTAAACAACACTAAGGATAGTGCTCCTGCTCCTTGCATGGTATTGGATGGTAATCACAGAGACACTGAGATCAGGTAGTCTAGGCTGGGTAATGTACAATATTTTGTACATTGTTGGGATGTCAAGACACATTCCTGTAGTACTTCACTCTTTACCCTTACTAAAGCATGTCACCAGATATTGCTGATGTCTCCTTGAGGGACAAAATTGTCAATAGTTGGGCCAAGGGCTGTGACTCATGCCTGTAATATTAGTACCCTTGAGAACGAGGCAGAAGAACTGTGAGTTTGAGTCCACTCTGAGCTGCATAAAAGACCTTGTCTCAAAAGCAAACAAATAACAGCAAGCCAAAATGACAAGCAAAAAATTACTATTGTTTAAACTCCAGGCAAGAATGGCATGTGTTAAAACTTGGGAATTGAGTCATGTTAGGATAGTTAAAAGAATTTTTAAAATGTCAGAGACTTGGAGGTCTTCATGGAATAGCTTGGGAGCAGTGTTGACCAATATCCCGTCATCAGCTTTCTGGAGTTACCCCCTGTAGACCTGCTTCTCACCTGGGGAACAACACAGAGTTGATCATCTGGGAAGCAGCTTGATTATACCAGGCATGTGAATCAAAACATCTGTCCCAACGTTGTTCCTTTAGACCCTCTAATTGAAATCACTGTTGCTTCACCCTGCCTGTGCAGTCTCTCAGGTAGTGGTCAGATGAGCGTTGCATTGAATTTTGATAGCAGCATCCCCGGAATGATGCCCCGACAGCACTCAGTTCTTGGGGAAAAAGTGAATCCATGTAGAGCTTGAGAAAATTCCTGAACTTCTCTGAATGTCAATTTGTTCCTTGAGAAAATGATATAATATGAAACATACACCTTCTTCCAGGAGTGATGAGGCCTGTGAAGTTATTCATATAAATCATTAGCGTCATACTTGTCATTCAGTGGTATTTTATACATGTCAACTGCAGTTTAATAACACCAATATTTCCAATCTGTCATGAGTGTGTGACTATATACTCCGAGAGCACCAAGATTGGATTCTTAATAGAGAGTGGAAAGAGGAGTCAAGAAAGACCCCAGGGAAAGGGAGCCATC
Organism: Microtus oregoni; assembly: GCF_018167655.1. Classification (NCBI taxonomy): domain Eukaryota; kingdom Metazoa; phylum Chordata; class Mammalia; order Rodentia; family Cricetidae; genus Microtus; species Microtus oregoni. Next base: position 36,901,882 of record NW_024543081.1, read on the forward strand.
TAGGAGGAATCCTGAGGACGGAATTAGGTAAATGAAGCTGGGCAGAAACTGGGAAACAAGGTCAAAGATTTTGCTGTGTTCTCTCTCTGCAGAGATGATGTTCCCCAGATAACTCCCTCTAGCAGAACTTTGGCCAAATGTCCCATTTTCTATTCAATGCATTTAAACTTGTACTTAAATGTGTACTTCTTGCTCTCTCATACATTACCCTTCCTGCTTTATGCTTTTCCTTGGCAATGCCAGCACCTGATATTCTACCCATTGAAGAATTGCCTGTTGCCTCTATCACCCTCCTAGGTGGTAAGAGGCATAGAGGCAAAATTTTTCTCACCTTTGCTTTCAACTTTGCAAGTTTTTTTTTTAAATTTGAGAATAGTGTCTAGCACAACCTTGGAGTTCAATAAATGTTATTATGTAATTGAATTCTAATCACATGGGTAGAAACATGGAGGTGAAAGTGTATCTCTTTGGGGAAATAGAAGCAATTCAATATGACTTAAGCATGGAAGATAAGCTTTGAAGAAATGAGATCTTGAAGAAGTACCTAGATAACTCATCACAGAAAACATTCTTTGATCTTGATATTTATCTGAAGAATGAGTAGATTTGATAAGACTGGTCATATTTTCATGCTATAAAGCAAGCTATAAAGTTTTTTTGTTGAGTTTTTAAAAAACTTGTTTAGTTTTAAACAAAGGAACTAAACTAAGACAAGAAATCATTCATTTCTCTCTCATCTGACAAGAGAACAAGGATGACGTTCTGGCCTGGGAAGAGATGATGTGGCTGAGGAAAGACCCTTGGACAGAGTTTGCTGAAGTGACAAGATCTGATGACCAAGTAGATAGACAGCAAGGAGCTCAAAATTATTTCAGCTTTGAAATTGGGCATTTGGGCAACTAAAACTTGGGCATTACCGCAAGGCTGGGTCCATGAAAGGCTCTGTCCTGAGTTCCAGTCTGAACTGTGAAGACACAGCTGCATACGTCAGCACCTCAGTGGCAGCAGCTTGGGCTCATTACAGGAACAGGGACCGCAGCCTGGAGAACCTTTTCTCGTTCCTTTCTTCTTTGTTCCCATCTTTCCCTATTCATCCCCATTCACACTGCATACTCTACCTTTGTTTTGTGTTGTATTAATCTAAGAAAAAGATCCTGGGCCTGAGTTTTGTAGCTTATAAAGCAGATCCTCCCACAAAACACTGGTAGATGAGCCTCAGAGCTGAACACCAAACTGGGGAAGGAAAGACATGCACAGTGACAGAGCTGCTGAGCAAGTCATCATTGTCAACAGCTGAGACTTATTCCCCTTGGGATTCTCTGAGTGACTGGGTAGAAAAAACTACAGCACTTAGCCTGGCAGCATTTGCGTTACCTTCAGACATGTTAGAGATGTGTAATTATGGGCTATACTCTGATCTGCTAGATCAGAACCTTTGAGGACAGAGCCTCAGAATCTGTCTTTGTTTGTTTGTTTTTCTTTTTGCTTTTCAAGACAGAATTTCTCTGTGCAACTTTGGTGCCTGTCCTGAAACTATCTCTGTAGGTCAGGCTGGTCTCAAACTCACAGAGATCTGCCTGCCTCTGCCTCCAGATTGCTGAGATTAAAGGTGTGCACCACCACCACATGGCTCGCAGAATCTATCTTTTTTTATGCATAGTCTTTCATTTATTTTTTTGAGCTATACAGTTTTCTCTCCTCCCCTCTGTTCCTCTCCCTCCCCTTCAACCTTCTCCCATGGTCTCCATGCTCTCAATTTACTCAGGAGATCGTATCTTTTTCTACTTCTATCTTAATAAACACCCAAACCATGGTTCTTATACTTCAAAGGGTGGGTGCGATGGTTTTAAGCACACCTTAACAATCTACCACAGAGACCAAAGAGTTGAGAATATGTGCTCCTAGTCCCATGTTCTTTAGGGCCTTAAAAAAATGTATTTGGGAAAGGCATGGTTCTATCATAATCTTGAATCAACTAATGTGATCAACAGGACAATAGTGTATCATGAAGTTCTCTTCACAACTGTATAAATCTGGCTGAAAAGGATTATTTTTAGGCCACTTTAGGAAAATTTCCAAATTAGTTCTAGTCAATTTTTTTTCTCTGATGAGGCCTTGTAATACCAACTTTTGCATATTTCTTCTCACATTTGCAACCTCTTTCTTTTGTTAGATCTAGGTAGGTCTATAAGTACATCATTTATATTGTATATATTGAAAAAAGTTGATAGTAGCATTATACAGACTGAGCAAATCATATTTATGTATTTAGGCATATACAGATATATATGTATACATGTGTGTGTGTGTAATAATGATCAATGAGAAAGAGGCCATGGATTTGAAAGAGAGTTGGCAGAGGTATATGGGAGGGTTTAGAAAGAGAAAGGGGAAGGGAAAAATGATGTGATCATATTATAATCTCAAAAAAATAAAATTTTAAAAAATAATAGGAAAGGTACATGTCAAAATTGGCCTATTTGAAACACAAGCTAAATGGCAGACTCTTGACAGTTTTGGGAAGTTTTAAATAACCTTCAATTATGTTCTGTAAGATTTTAGGAAAATGCTATAGATTTGGAGGTCTGAAATCAAGACAAAAGCTTCTGATTTACTGTCAACCGAGGAGCTGATTGAGAAAGAATCCAGTAGGTTCTTTCTTGTTATTTAGATACTGAATTTCCATCAGTTGTCTGAGTGGCTGGCCTTGAGAGACACTTCCTGGCTCATGATATGGACATTCTCTCAGTTGATGTGGTTAGTGAGCACATTCTGACTACAGATTTGCAAATGGTGCTCTGGGAAGAAATTCTAATGCCTCACTGTAAATAATGCACATCCAACCAAATCCTCTATTCGTATTTAACAAGAGAGTTTCAGGCCCGAGAGAGAGAGAAGCCAAATACTAGAGTGGCCTAGAAAAGTCAGAGCAAACCTCCCTGACATCTCAACACCATCATTTTAATTGAAAGCAAAATTTGCCCATTATTCTTTGTGGGCTCCATGACAAACCCTCTCAATGACAGTTAACAGTAGTTTATTCTAGCAGTAACGAGATCTCATTTCTCCAGCCTTCTCTCTTCTCACTTTTTATTTTTCCTAGGAGAGGGGAAGTCCCCCCCTCACTGGTCTTTAAATACCATCTATAGCTTGACAAATTCCAAATCTGTATCTTCATCACAGTCATTTTCTATCCTGTGCTACGGATTTGGATATCCAACCAAATGCTGCTTCCGTACATATCTTAAAAGTCAACTTGTCTAGAAGGAGTTCCTGATCCACCTCCAGGGCCCCAAACTCTTCCATCTGTAGCTGCTCAAGCCAGAAATGTGGGCAGCATCTCTGCCAGGCCTTTGTTCTCTGTATCTCTTCAATTACTTAGGCTGTTGCTTTACATTGGAACTGTGCTTTGACTCCTTCTTTTTTCATGCATTACAATAGACTAACGAGAAACGTCTAGAGTGGTCTTTTCAGGAGCCCCTCTGCAATCTCGGCAGTGAGGGCGATCTTCCGAACAGAGAATTAATCATGTCCCCCTAATACTCAAAGATCCTTAGTAATTTTCTGTTGCTTTTAAGATGAAGTTCAAAAGATGCAGATCTTTTTGGACATGACTTTCCACCTCAACGCTTGCTTCTTTTTGCTTAAATTATATCCAAGTTTAAATGTTTATTTTTTTCTTCTTTTTCTGAGGTTCAATCTGGGTATATTATATCACACTGTAAATGTGATTTTCCCAAAGCAAGACTTCCCTGATCTTATATTTCAGATTGTCCATCTCATGGTCCGCTGCTCAGCTAAGTTGCATTTTTTTAAAATATAGGAAAAGCATAGTTCTAAGTTATCATTTTGTTTATTTATTATTTGTTGTTCAGACTATGTTATAGGTTTACAGAGACAGAAACTGGTTCTATCTCATAGACTACTGAATTCCTAATGACATTTTACAGAACTGAACAGAGTGAGTGCTCAAATTCTTATTGAATAAACAAGTAAGTGAATGAATGATCTTGGCCCCAGTTAAATTCTAGTGTGAAAGCGACAAGGGAGTGAATGACAGTGTACCAGAAGGTGAAGAGGGAAGACAAACTTGGTCAAGAAGTCTGGGAAGTTGGAGATGAGAAGCTGAGACTCTTCCCTTTCATTCTAAGATTGCTAAAAGGCAATGAAAAGATCCAAGAATTACCTTCCAATAGCAAACAGCAAACCTGATATTGCTGAATAAACAACCAATATCTCCACAAGCCAGAGCTCCTGGCAACTTTGTTGGAATAGCTTACCACCTAGAATAGTGGTTCTCAACCTCCCTAATGCTACGACCCTTTACTACAGTTCCTCATGTGGTTACCTGCAACCATCAAATTATTTTGTTGCTACTCCATAACTTCAGCAACACAGATTCAAGCAACAGCAAAGATGAAGGGCACCCATATGGCCCTGAGTGGTAAAATGGACATCAACATGTCCTCTTGTGGGTGTAAAGAGCACAGATCTCAACACAGCCTCTGGTGATAGCATGGTCCTCAGACACCTTTAGGGACCTCAGCAGCACCAAATATCATCATGACCTCCAGTGGCAAAATGACCCACAGACATGTAGCAGTCAGACCATTGACATCCTCATGGTCTTTGGTGGTAACATGGGCCACAGACATCAACATGGCCTCCAGCAGGAGCACAGAGCATAGGAATTCACCTGGCCTCTGGTGGTAGCATGGACCATCGACATTAACATGGCCTTGGGTGGCAGCATAGATCATAGACATCCAAAAGGACCTCAAGCCCTGACACTCCCAGTTAATTTCTTACGTTTAAACAAAGAAAAGTGTTTCTTTCTTCATTGTATGATTAGCCAACTGGGTTGGTTCTGGGAGAATATAGCAGGGCCAGAGATAGGGAAAAGTTGTAGATGTCTGATACTAAAATTACCAGGAGGTGATTAGGAGGTTGAGATGGAGTCCCGAAGTGAGACGATTGAGTCCTACTTAGTTTTATCCATCATAATGATGGATAGTCTCCATTGAGAAATTGCCTAGATCTGATTGGCCTGTAGGAATGTCTCTAGGGGATTTGTCTGACTGCTAACTGATGTAGGAGGACTCATCCTACTATCTGAGGCTCCCTTCCCTGGGCAGATGGTCTTGAGATGTATAAGAAAGCAAATTAAACCTGAGCCAGGAAACAACATTCTTCCATGCCTTCCTCAAGTTCCTTTTTAAATTCTTGCCATGGTTTTTCCTCAATGACTGAGGTCACATGGAAGCTGAAGCAAGCCCATTTCTCCTCTAACTTGCTTTTGAAGAGAGTATTTTTATCACAGCAATGGAATGAAACTAACTAGAACAAATTCCTAACTAGGGATTTCATTGTTATGAGCGTCAAATACATGAGTTTGAAAATTGAGGAACTGTGGTGGGTAAAGGTAAGAGAATGAGAAAACATATTGAAAAGGTAAATCTTAGTCTTAAGCTCTTTTTGAAGATTTTTTTATTTTATCATAACTCCTTACAAATTAAATGAAATAGCATAGGGAAGATGCTGTAACATTGAGTTATATGAGCTGACATCAATACTTTTGTGTATGATGAAATAGGAAAGCCTTCAGTGAAGCTGAACAAAATTCTGCATGTCTGGGTGTACCTTCAGAATAGTAGAGGCAAGAATCTTTAGTCATCAACTTTTCTGAGTGTCTTCAATCAAGAGGGACAGTTTTAGAGAGATTGCTGCTTTGGTCCATAAATGGGAAACAGGCTGGAGGACATGAGGAGAATATCAGTGTATCTGAACTCAGGTTCACAGATGTGTACATGTGCCATAAAGGAGGGATGGAAAAAGGATATGGGAGAAGTTTGGGGACCCAACAAGAAAAGAAACTTGTGTTTGGGGGAAACATAGGATGCTATATGATAGAGACCATGGTTAAAAGATACCTTTCTACTTCTGATGATATACACGGTGCTGGCATCTTTAAGACTTATGTATCAGAAGGGATTAACTGCTATACAGTATTAACATGACCCTGGAGAAGCAAAAGCTGATGTTCTTGGAATTATTTGTCAAACAAATGGTCTATATTCTAAAGTCCATTTGGAAACTCTAAAGATGTTTTATGAAATTTCAGGACTGAAACTTGCTGACAGGGGCTGTCTGTTTTTTTTTTTTTTTTCGTTTACCCAGATCTGAAATAATAACATAGAAACTATATTAATTAAAACCCCGCTTGGCCTATTAGCTTAGAATTCTTATTAACTAACTCATACATTTTAAATTAATGCATTTCTATTATTTTGTATTTTGCCACAAGACTCATGGTTTACCAGTAAGGTTCTGGGGCATCTGTCTTCTTCTGCAGCTACATGGTGACTCTTTGACTCCACCCTCTTTCCTTCTCTGTCTCTGCTTGGAATTCCCACCTTGCTCTATTCTGCTCTGCCATAGACCCAAAGCAGATTCTTTATTAACCAATAGTAATAAAATACATTCACAGCATACAGAGGGGAATCACACATCACCTCCCCTTTTCTGTCTAAATAAAAAGGAAGGTTTAACGTCAACATAGCAAGATTACATACGACAAGACAGTTATCAAGCAAGAATTATAGTTACAATATTTAGTCCATTTACATTTGGCAAATTAAAGAAAATACTCTATCATTTATCTTATCTTTGTGAGTCTAAAGTTTTATATCTAATCTATCTTTTATAATTATAACTATCTTTCTTTAACACCATCCAGAAGGATATAATATTACGAAGTAAATAGGAATTTCATTGTAAGCAACTCCAAAACTCTAGAATCAACAGAGACATCTTGCTGCCTGGATAGTCACCCAAAGTTCTTCTGTAGCATTGGGAAATCCAACTTTAGCTTTCAGGCCCACAGTATCCAGCAGACTTTTCCATGAAGCAGGAAATTTCAAAGACAGTTCCACTTACATTGGCAGTTTGTCAATCACTTTCTTCTGTGTCCTGCAGAATGTCTGGCAGACGCTTTCATGGAACCCTAAAGGACAGTCTCACCTTTAGGCAAGTTCAGCGGTCATTTTTTGTGGGTCCTACATGTCCAGTTCACACAGCATATCATCAAGCAGTCTAGGCAAGAGCAGTTTCTTGCCCAAATGGTTAGCCTTGTCACACTGAAGGCAAATTCCATAACAAGTTTCTTCAGTGCCCACCAACCTATCTGAAGTAATTGGTGCTTCCAGAAGCAGATATATCTCACTGTTGAGAAAAGTCTAAGTTCTTAGGATGCCAAATTCTGTATGTCTTTGAAAGATTTGAAGAATACCTATCCTTCTAAAATATATCTTTGTACATCTAGAAAATCTACAAGCTTGACTATTACAGATGACTATTAACCTGTATTTTATAAATATACATTGCATTTTTAAATGAGCTGCACAAACATAATACCTTAATCAATAACAGAAATATATGTAATAAAATTAACCTTAAATTATACCAATTGACCAAGATCCATATCACTGTAAAGTGTTTATATCTATAGCAGATTATAAAACTGCTAATATCAATGCAATTGAGGATATCTGTTGCTAGGAATACTGGTATTGAAACACTCACTAATCATCTAAGTTCAACAACTCTTGTCTACTGGTCAATAGCATTTGGTATTCCAGAATCACAGTGTTAGGAAGGTCCTCAGCGTTTTTCAGGTCCATTTTCCCTTTACTATATGCCCCAAACAGAAAAACATTCATGTGAATATCAGAATATAGAGAGAGCTATGGTAGCACAGATATTCCTTCTTTGGCCACTGCCTTCTTCTCCTTCTTCTTTTTCTCCTCTTCCTTCTTCTTCCACACCTCCTTCTTAACAAGAAACACCCCTGAGAAGGGAAGCATATATAGTAATTTATACTGAGGACACCAGAAATGCATAAAATCTGGTAGAGTGAGACATTTAATGAGGAAGGAGGAGTGCAGAAAGAGAAAATACAGATGAGCCTCAATATTCACTGTTATGATGCATCTTTCCTCAAGATCAATATCCATTTTCAGTGTTCTATATTGATCTTTGGTGTGTCCAATACACATGCAATTTTACCTTCTCAGACTGAAAGTATTTCTGGAGGATGTGAAAACAATATTTTATGGAATGTGAGTTTTAAAATGTGTTGGGTTTGGCCTGCCCTGGCCACAACACAGGAACTTTCCCCATGTCTAACATGGTGCTATATACCAAGGATGTATTTTTTTTTCACTTTCTATAATTAAGGGAGCCAAGGGTAAAGAGAGCTGCTTGCTTAAAAATTGAAAGCAGATGCAGAAATAGAACCTGGAAATCTAATGCTTTTTCCCACTCTTTCTAAAATTATAGGACCATTTTATTCCTCCTCCTCATCATCATCCCATTGCTCTTCCCACTTGTGACTGTTGTTTACACCAATGCTCCACAGAAGTGGACTTTCTTGGAAGTAAAAAGGTAGAATTGTGAAAGCAAAGCCTTAGGTTTTCAGAAGCCTCTATTCTTGAAAGCCTTGAGCAGATTCTTCCTGTCATACAGAGAGATGCTCAAAACGCACTGTGGAAGCATTTCCTGGAGGGTTTCATTTATAGTTGATGAGATATCACACTTTTTGACTTTGTGTTAAAACTTGGTATTCCGACCTATTAGACATAAGAAAAATTTTATCATTTGTAAGACTTTATGAAAATTAAGTGAAATAATTTAGATAGCATGCTTAACTATATTTTATTATGTGGACCTACATGAAAGGAAAAAAAGTACCATGGTAGGTCTTTTATTTTAATATAATTTAAATAATTTTAGTTTCACAAACATTTCCTGTGTAGCTATTTTCTATTAAGACATACCCTGTCCTCCAGAAAGATGAGGTGACACCTGAATTATGCTCATTTTTCTGTCTGCTTGACTAACTACAAGGAGGACTAGGGACGAAAGCTATATAACAACCTCATTGTTAGGATCATCTTTGTTCAACTTGTCTTCCATATAATTGACCAATGAAAAATTTCTAAAATTAAAGAAGCTTTGAATAAAAATTGCCTCTATAAATACAAAGGTACAGTCTGCACAACTTTGGCTGTATATTCTTGGAAACATCTGTTTACATCTTGGCATACTTAGTAGCATCATAGTAGATTTCGTAGAGTTGTAAGAATTAAAATCTTGCACGTACTGGCTTTGCGGGAGCCTAGGCAGTTTGGATGCTCACCTTAGGAGACCTGGATAGAGGTGGGCAGTCCTTGGGCTTCCCACAGGTCAGGGAACCCTGATTGCTCTTCGAGCAGATGAGGGAGGGGGACTTGATCGGGGGAGGGGGAGGGAAATGGGAAGCGGTTGTGGGGACGAGGCAGAAATCCTTAATAAATAAATAAATTAAAAAAAATAAAATAAAAAAAAAAGAATTAAAATCTTTCAATTTATGGTCTTCATTTGGTAGCAAGTGTGTGTGTGTGTGTGTGTGTGTGTGTGTGTGTGTCTTTATTTGCTTCAGTTTGTCTGGACAGCATGTACATAGGGACACTAGGACAGCAGTACCTAGTGACATTCATTATGGACTCATAGGAGGAAATGTCTTCGGTGAGTCACTGTGTAGTAATAGGGACGGCGGGGCTGCATCCCCAGCACCCGGCCGCCCCTACAGCTAGCTTTACCCAAAATAATTACACAGACACTGTATTCTTTTAAGCACTGCTTGGCCCTTTATCTCTAGCACTTACAGGCTAATTTTCACATCCCGATCAACCCATCTCTAATAATCTGTGAGAACCGGTCTTACCGGGAAGATTCTAGCCTAGTCCATCCTGGGTCGGAGCTTCATCCCAGGAGCGGGGCATCGCGTCTCTCTCTGAGGCATCTGCTCCCAAGAGAGCAGAGCTGTGTAGTCTCTGACCTCACTTCCTCTTCCTCCCAGCGTTCTGTCCTGTTTTCTCCTCCCACCTATCCTCTAACCAATTAAACGGGCCAGGGCAGTGCCTTTATTAGCCAATGACCTTCCTCCATCATTTCCCCTTTTTCGGTTTAAACAAAAAAAAAGGCTTTAACTTTAACATAGCAAAATTACATATAACAAAACAGTTATCAAGTAAAAGTTACAATAATCTTTATCATAACTAAGGAAAAATATAACTATAACTAACTATTCTTAACTCCATCAAAGACTCCAGAAAGATATAATATTGCCTAAGTAAACAAGAACTAAAAAACTTCAAACTCTAGAAATGACAAAGATATCTCTCTGCCTGGACAGTCACCCAAAGTTCTTTTGTACCATTGGGGCATCCATCTTCAGCCTTCAGGCCCATAGTATCCAGCAGACATTTTCATCAAGCAGGAAATTCCAAAGGCAGTCACTATCTGCTTGTCCTGAAGAATGTCTCACAGACTCTCTCATGAATCAGGAACCCCGAAGGTTCATCTCACCTTTAGGCAAGTTCAGTAGTCCTCTCTCTGCGGGTTCTCTGTTTCCAGTTTATGCAATAGTCCAGGCAAGAGCAGTTTCTTGCCCAAATGGCTATCAATCTCCATAACGAGCCTCTTCGATGCCCATCATCCTCTTGAAGTAGATTGGTGCTTCCAGGAGCAGAGTGTCTCATTGTCATAAAATGTCCTCAGTTATTAAAACATTAAATGTCCTATTCTGTAATCTTTGAAAGACATGAAGAATGTCTATCTAAAATATATCTCTATATATCTAGAAAATCTAACTAACATGACTACAAGCTTTACTATTATCGATGATTATCCATTAACAACCTATATTTCTTAATTATACAGTACATATTTAAATGAACTACACAATCACAATACCTTAATCAAAATCAGAAACACTTATACATATAACAAAATTGACCTTAAATCTCTATCAATAAAGCAAAACTATACTAATGTAAATTATTCATATCTATATCATATCCCCCTTTAAATGTAAAGGAACATTTATAAACCATATTTGGGAACATGGGCGCAGTTTTTTCTCTCCAAACTGCTTCCTGCTGAATGGGGGCGTCGTTAATTAGGTCTTTTATGGTATAAACTGTGTGCTAGTTTCATCTCAGTTGGCAGTTGAGTGAAGCAAATTTTTGAAGGCGTTCACACCAACCCTTCAGGAGGGCGTGGTCCATCATACCAAATCGGAATAGAAGAAATGAACAGCGTCTCATCCTCTGTGAAAACAAAAGAAGAATCTCTTTTCCAAAGTATCATATCCTTAGATCCAAATTCTGAAATCATACCCTCATGATATCCGTTCTGGTTCCACTTGGCAGCCCATATAATGAAATGTCTCTCTGTACTTAGCTCCTTCACAGTCAAAAATTTTAAAGAAAACACAATGTACATAATCCAGACTCTCTGTGAATTTTCCATTTTTATGTGGCTTATTTTTCTTTATTTCTTTTAATCTCTTAACTATCTGTACTCTGTCTCTTTAAAGACTTTACTTTTACTTTTTTAAACCATTAACTTTATTCTCTATATTCTTTTTCTTCTCTCTCCCAAGCCTACGTACATTCATCCACAGTGTGACTCATTTAGTGGTCTGAATCTGTCCTATTGTGAATCTGCAATTTTTTACTATCCAGGGGCACTTTTGATTTGCGCCTTTAAATCACTAGGCGCTTAAGAATCTAAGCTGTGACATTCCTAGGTTAACTTTTTGCTTTTTGAGCGTATATCTTCGACCTGGAATACCTCTGTAGACCAGGCTGTCTTAGAACTCTCAGAGATCCGCCTGTCTCTGCCTCCCAGGCATTCAGGATTAAAGGTGTTTGCTACTACACCTTGAACTCACAGAGATCTGTTAGTCTCCGCCTTCTAGGCACTGGGATTAAAGGCGTGTGCTACCACACACAACAACTCTCTTCCTTTTTTTTTGTTTTTTACTTTAAGAACTTCAACTTTTAGTCTGCATATATTTTTAACACACTTTAAACCATTCAGAAATTTTCTTTGTCTTTGAATCTCTCTTTACTGTATATCTCTCTTTTTCTGACCACATGAGTCTTTAATTTACCAAGCAATATCAGTAGGATTAAAGGCGTGGCTTTGCCAGCTAGATCCAGTCCATTCCTTAGCTTTCCAGCCTCATGGCTGAGGTACTGGCTGTAGCCAGCAAGCGAGCTTCAGCAGCCTGTGCTAACAAACCGCACAAACCGCCTGCGTAAAAGAGTCAGAGTTTGTCCTGGCAGGACAGCCCAGAAAGCCGGCATTTTTAAATGGCGCAGCTTTTTTCCTGCTAAGGCTGAAAACCGAAAAGCATGCATTCAGCTTTTCGTCAACACCATTTAATTGTTTCGTGGCAGGACCTCTTAATGAGCTGCAGGATTTTGCAGCTGAAGCTGAGTCAGTAAGCCTCTCTTAGATGAAGTGCTTTCTTGCCTCTAGCAGGCAGAGTAGAACCGAGAAATTGCTGCTACCTAGAAACCAGGCACAATGCTTTCATTTTGTTCTAGAATTATTTCCCAAGCTGTCTCAGGCTTTATGTGGAAGCAGTTGTCCACGTGGGCGCCATATGTAGTAATAGGGACGGCGGGGCTGCATCCCCAGCACCCGGCCGCCCCTACAGCTAGCTTTACCCAAAATAATTACACAGACACTGTATTCTTTTAAGCACTGCTTGGCCCTTTATCTCTAGCACTTACAGGCTAATTTTCACATCCCGATCAACCCATCTCTAATAATCTGTGAGAACCGGTCTTACCGGGAAGATTCTAGCCTAGTCCATCCTGGGTCGGAGCTTCATCCCAGGAGCGGGGCATCGTGTCTCTCTCTGAGGCATCTGCTCCCAAGAGAGCAGAGCTGTGTAGTCTCTGACCTCACTTCCTCTTCCTCCCAGCGTTCTGTCCTGTTTTCTCCTCCCACCTATCCTCTAACCAATTAAACGGGCCAGGGCAGTGCCTTTATTAGCCAATGACCTTCCTCCATCATCACTGTGTCTAAGAATCTAGTTTTCCATTTGCAAGTTCAAACTCATTCTCAGTGCTCTGAGACTTATACACCTGATGACCAAGTTATTAATTCACTATAATAAATATATTTATATTACAGATATCTTCTAACATGGCACTTACAATTAATAATAAATATTAACTGCAAGAATTAATGAACTTCTCTGTAACATTTTCATACATGCATAGCTACCTCTTTCTAGGTAAGATACTTAGTCAGCTGGCCCTCAGATTCCCCTTCACTAGGTTTAGGGAATGCTAAGAAATGGGGTAAGCATTTCCAGACGTAAGATAAGCATTTGGTAAAGATGGAATATAATTTATAGACTTTCATGTCTGATACTTTGGTGAAATTTCTCATTCTGATCAATGGAATATGAAAACAAGCTTAAGATATGCCAGTTTCAGGCTGGCCCAATAATGCTCCATGTGAAGCCTTCGCTTTTCTTTTCTCCTCACCAACTAAATGAAGAATTCTCTGTGGACACAGACGAGGTTGGTGTCAATGCTATGAGAGGGCCAGGGTCCTGACTGAAAATGTATCTTGGAATCTTTCTACCCATTCCTTCCCAAACCTTCCTCCAAACCATGAGTGAAGCTTAGAAATGTTTACTAAGTTAAGCCACTGAGAATGAGGGTTTCTGAAAGCAGGGTTAGCCTATCCTGTGTTATTTGTATATCACACAGTAGATAGCTGCCTCAAAAGCATCAGCATATGTCAATTGGTGATCCTTTCCTGCCATCCCATCATGCTTGTTATAGTCATGTTCTTCTGGGGGCCGGCATTTGAAGTTGGACTAAATGAATCTTGCATTATGAGATGACCATAAGCCTATGGGAGCCAGAATGCTATGATTTGAATGAGAATGATCTTGATAGGTTCATGAATTTAAACATGTGGTCCCTAGTTAGTGGCACTGGTTGGGAAGGTTATGAAAGCCTTAGGAAGTGGAGTTCTGCTGGAGGAAGTGAATCCCTGAGGGTGGGCCTTGAGGTTTTATAGCCTTGACTCATTTCCTATTCTCTTCCTCTCTCTGCTCCTGCTTCCTGTATGTGAGTAAATCTGATCAGCCAGCTCCCTGCCCCATCATGCTTTCCTGCTGTTGCCATGCCAGAATACTTGCCATGAGGGACTGGATTCCTTCTGGGACTGTAGGCCAAGACAAACCCTTTCTTGCCTAATTTGCTTTTGGTCATGGAATTCTATTATAACAACAGCAAAATGATGAAGAAAAGTTGTATAACTCATCTTTCCTTGAGGATAATCTCTAATGACTTTGGTTAAAATTCGGAGCATTTTTCTCAAATTCTTCAAGTAAGTATTAGTCAGCCCTGATGGGTAGCTTGAGATATAATTTTTGTAAGATGAATTTTAATATTTTTATCTTTATAGAATGCTCTCAAAAGCATGCTTAAATCTCTTCAGCCTATGTTGTTACCTCACTCTCTTGAATTCTCTTTATGTTTTGCATTTTCCAGTCTTCACAGAGGCTACTTGACATGATAAGATGCTATTTTCTATCTCACAACATCCCTGGGTATCAGCACAGTCATGGACTGGGTGGTATTTTTCAGGACTGTGATTGTCTTCAAATGGTAACTGCATGATTTACCTTTCACCCAGCTCAGTTGGACCAGTGGACTCTTAGAGCTAGAAGATTCAGAACGGCCCATCAGATGAACCAGAAAGAGCACTGAGCACAAAGACAGAGTTTTATATCCTTATATTACTCTAGTTAATTTCACACTGGGCACCTACTGAGGACCAGAAAATTATAGTATAATTGTGACTCAGTTGCATCTTTGTGCTAAGGGAGCCTACAGCCTTATGGAAAAGAAACAGGTGTGCTATTATTATTTATAATTACTATATGGCTATTGTTTTCCATGGCTAAATAATTTTTATTTAGGAAATGTAATCAATATATATTTAGTGATTTTTAACTGGAATATATTTTACAAACAGTAAAGTACATATATTCTGGGCATAGTAAATAAGCTTTTATAAGATGACCTGTAAGATTATTGCTCAAATCAAAACGATACGTTTTTAGTACCCTAGAAGGGCATTTTATGCCTCTTCCTATTCAACACATGCCACATGTGACACTAGAGATTAACTTTATAGTTTTCATATAAGAATGGACTTTCATAGCATGAATCCGCTGTCTTTCTTGGCCCAGCGTTCTCTGTTAGATTTATGGTATTGGTTGTGGTTATAGATATGTCTTTTATATTCTTAGATACTTAGTTATTTCTGTATGGGAGTTCTTGTTCACAAATTTTGCAATAATAGCATTCTCATATAGGTATTTGATGGCCTACGTGTGCATTTTGAGGGCCACACATGCGGGACTGAAATCAGCAGCTTCCAGAAACATGCAGATTTGCTTTAATAGGCACAGATGAATAATTTGCCAAAAAGTATCAACTTTTACTCCATCCAGCGATGCTTGAGAATTCTAATTGTTTTCTGTCCCAATTCAAATATGATTTTGTTAATTAATTCTTTTTAATTTTAGGTTTCCTTCAGTAGATCTAGTAATATCTGATTATGTTTTGAATTACATATTCTTGATGCCACGTTTACACATTTCTTTATTGGCATTTACAACCTTTCTTCCTTGACTTATCTTTTGAGGATTTGTTTTTTTTCTGTAAACATAGTGCTGCTTGCTTATTTTTCTTGTTGGTTTGTAGGAAGTTTTTTTATATATTCTAGCTAAGAGCCCTTTATAGAATATATGTGTTGAATTATTCTCCTTTTAACTCAAGAACTCTAGTGATGACTGTGTTTTCCATGATTCTGCAATCTCCCCTTACTTTCAGTCGTTTTTGAGTTTATCAATTTTGTTAATGTGTTGAATTTTTTAACCTTTATTTGATATTTTTTTATTTCTCTCTTTAAATTTCATTGCTATGAAATCTGAAGGAGCTGTCTGGGGAAAGAAAGGACGCCAGCAAGAGGGTGAGAGAGGGTGGGGCAGGGCAGTGGTGGAGGATGCAAAGGAAGAGAATAATATGTAAAAATCTTGTAAGGGAACCCATTATTTTGCTATATTAAAAAGAATTTTAAAAGTCTACTTTGACAGACATTAATGTTGCGACATCATTTTCCTCTTGAATGGTTTTGTGTAGATTGCTTTTTAAAACATTCTTTAGCTCTCACATTTTCTCACAAGTTCTATATTTTGTATAAAGATGCAGGTAGTGTTTTTTAATCAAATATGATCATACTTACTCTGTAACTTGACTTTTAATAGCCATTTACATCCAATGCACTTACTGACACCAACTTTATGTTTTCTATTTAAAATAATATGCAGATTATTTTTGATCTTTATGTATCTGTTCTTGTCATCTTTGGTTTATATGAGTCAGTATCCTTATTTTATAGTTGCATTATGCATTACAGATTCCATAAGACATCATTACTGTCCTTCCTTTAAACATTCGTTATCTATTTTTATTCATTGAAGATTTTACCCATCTATCTCTTCTATTGTCCAAAAGTCTCCAGTAGGCAGATTGCCATCACAATGGAGAAAACATTCCTTTGTGTTCTTTATCTCTGTATTCTAATTAGATAGCACTGAACATTTAAACTAAATCCATGCTGAATATAGGGGCTCTGAGTGAGATGCTAACTACCTACCCGTCACAGTCAACTCCCAGTCCCTCATAGTACTTGTATTCCAAGACCTTGATAGTACTTGGTACTAAAACTCTGGAGGAGATTATTCTGCATATGTGAAGATTTTGGGAATTCTACTGCTCATAAGAGGGAGGGGGAATGGCAGGGAATAAATAAGAAGGTGAAAGGTGGCGTGCTATGTTATTTGATATTATATGATGCCTTCCCCTCAAAACTATGACAGACATGAAAAACTGATATTGATTGTAGAAGGCAGAGAAGGTATTGAGTTTCATTTCAAAGTGGTGTAGTGACAGACAAAAGCAATAATAGAGGAAATAAGACAGGAGATGGAGCAGAGCTGGGGGATAAAACTCCTGGGGACTGGCAGGAATAGTGAGGCAACATTCTCTGAGGCCTTGAAAATGAGAAGTTCAGCACGCTTCCATTTTTTTAAAATAAGATTTATTTATTTTATGCATATGGGTGCTTTATATTCATTTATATCTGCATACCAAAAGAGGGCATTGGCTCTCTGAGTTATAGACAGTTATAGACAGTTGTAAGCTTCCATGTGGCTGCTGGGAATAGAACTTAGGACCTCTGTAAGAGCAGCCAGTGCTCTTAACTGCTGGGCCATTTCTCCAGGATCCTCACCACACTTTTCTTAGCTCCCATGGTGCAGAGAGTAATTAAAAGCTTTGCTACAAAGTGGGTTGTGTCACAAAAACCAGCTACTAGTAGAAGAGTAGCCTGGCATGATAGCACATGTCTTGAATCCCAGCACTCAAAAGACAGAGGCAGGCAGATGTGTGTGTGTGTTCAAGGCCAGTCTGGTCTACATAGTGAACGTCAGAGCAGCCAGAGCTACAAAGTGAGACCGAGTCGCAAAAAAGAAAAGAAAAGAATGTGTAAGAAATGGTTAAGAATGTTCATTGGATAAGGGAAGAGGTATTTCTTACATTTTTCCCTTACTATACATAAGAATGGAGATAAATCTTGAAACATTATTAGAATCTATTGGGAACTCACCAAGGCCAGCTGGCCTGGGTCTGAAAAAGTCTGGGATAAAACCGGACTCGCTGAACATAGCGGACAATGAGGACTACTGAGAACTCAAGAACAATGGCAATGGGTTTTTGATTCTACTGCACGCACTGGCTTTGTAGGAGCCTAGGCAGTTTGGATGCTCACCTTACTAGACCTGGATGGAGGTGGGGGTTCCTTGGACTTCCCACAGGGCAGGGAACCCTGATTGCTCTTTGAGCTGAGGAGGGAGGGGGAATTGATTGGGGGATGGGGAGGGAAATGGGAGGCGGTGGCGGGGAAGAGACAGAAATCTTTAATAAATAAATAAATTTAAAATAAATAAATAAAAGACTAGGGCTAAAGGACATTTTAGGAAAAGAAAGTGCTCTAATTAAGGATTTGAATGGAGTTATCCTCTAATGGGTGGACACTGACCCTACTAAATACTGCAGGCAAACAAATAAAAATTCCCAAACCAGGAATGGGTTGCCTCTTTTGGAGTCGTTAGCTAATGAGTTCCCGTAGACACTACCAGACATTACAGGATATTACCGAACATTAATATCTCTCTTGGACACATTCCAGAACTTTACTGTTGCTGAAGACACAACATCCTTGAGTCACAGGACATGGAGAAATCAAATGAGAGCCAACCTGGAAGACTCATCCATACTGGCTCCCTTTCACAGTTCTGGAAGGTACTATGGCTTTTAGTGGCACAGTAGAAAAGTAGAGCAGAAAAATCATGTTCAGTCTTACTCAGCTGTGAACCCGGTGAACTACAATAATGACTGTCCTTGCCTACTGGTACAGTACTGGCATTAATGTTATAAAAGGGACCAGCAAAAGCCCAAGATGGCACCCATATCTCCTACTGTTATCAGGATCAAGATGCTGTGGCTAGATAGGGCATACGTGCCAGAGGAGATGTCTGCTAAATGAACATAATATTAATCCAATTCACACTGGTTTATCACTATTTCCGTAAGTTAGCGCATCCCTCAACCATCATCAGAGAATCTTCTTCTTATGGTAGATGACAAGAAATACAGAGACGCATTCTATTGGCCAATAATCAAGGAATAAAAGACTACAAAATGTTCATATGAGACATTCATGTCATTCCCCTTTTCCAAAGGCTCAGGGGCCATCATGAAAGAGGAGTGAGAACTGAAAACAAGGAAACTGCCTTTCCCAGACTCAACAGGACCCTTGTGATGGCATAGTGATGACCTGCGCATGCTCAAGACAAACAGATTCTCAGCATGGAAGGAGAAAGTGGGTCCAGTAGCTGAGGAGCTGTCAGCAATTGATAGCTTTCAGGACAGGGAGAGCGGGATTGCTTTAAGGGTATGACCCTTGGTCAGAAGACAACACACCAGCCGATTTAACCTTACATCTGAGGGTAATTGGGCAGTACCAATTGGACTTAATAGGTTAAAAGAGACAGAATGCAAACTTGAATGGGGAGCCAGGTGGGGTGAATTTAGGAGTGGAGGGGAAATATAATAAAAATATGTGTATGAAATTCTCAAAAACTAATAAAAAATATTTTAGTGATATGAACAAGGCCAGGAGAGATGGCTCAGTAGTTAAGACTGGTCTTCCAGAAGACCTGGGTTCAATTCCCAATACCCACATGGCAGCTCACAACTGTCTGTAGTTCCAATCCCAGGGGACTTGACACCCATAGCAAAACATCAATGCACATAAAATAAAAAATAAATTAAAGAAAAAAAATTAAAAAAATAATATGACTAGGGCTTCATTAAAAAGGAACCCATTTAAACCAATTCTATGGGGGGGGGCATGGGTTGCTATGAAAATACATAAAAACCACATGTTGTAATTAACATTATTAGACTGTATTCTTTAATCAGACTCTAGTTCAAATCCTAGCTCCATTCCCTTTGAATTATGAAATATTAAACAAATTATTCAATTTCTTGGGACCTTGGTTCCCACCACCATGAGTGGCTTGCTATGGAAATACGTAAGAAAACGTGTTGAGTACTTTGTCCAACACCCAGAGTTTGACTGGGTATCAGCTTCTACATGGTTAACTTGGTGCAAATGAGTGTGTATTATGCAATACATGCACAGGATAATATTTTTGCATTTACTGACAGATCCTTTTGTGAATCATGGAGACAGCAAGAATCTTTCCCAGCCCTTTTCACAGCAAGGGTGGGCCTGTGACTTTCGATGTCCTTCTTTTGGCTAAGATGCGTTTTTTCACACAGAGTTAACATAAATTTGCCTCTCTTCTGTCGAGTGGGGGCTGAGAGGGTGTGGGTGTGGTGCTGCTGGGTAGCTAGGAAGGCCTCTTAGCTTTTCTTGGGAAAATGGCCACTCCCTGCTGATCTGTTATCATGCTAAGTCGCGTCTCCACCCTTCCTTGCAAGAGCTTTCGCAGCTGTTCTTGGAAGGAGACCAGGTGAAAGAGGCGGTGAGGGCTCCGAAACAGCTGAGATCTTTAATGATCTGTCAAGCGGCTCCCAGCTAAGTTCCAACACCCTGAGGTAATGATGGGAGCAGGGGGGGGGGGGGGGGGCGGCAGTCTCAGAGGAAAGCTGATTATGCAATAAGCTGACAGCCCCTTGGAAATCTGGTGACAGCTATTAGGAGGCCAGCAAGCTGAAGGAGGATGGACACAGGGAAACCTGGTGGGAGAAGATGTTTCTTTCTGGGAATGAGTTGAGGGCAAGCAAATGAGATCCAGTGGAAGATATTCAGTATGGGAAATAGGGGGAGAATCTTAGGGCTTCAGGGAATCACAAGCTCGTAATTAGCTGGTCAGAGCAATCAATAGTCACGTCGATTGTCATTTGTTTGCAAATTGCACACCTGGTATTTTTCAGAAAAACCTGGCCCCAGACACATTATATTTTCTCCTCTGAAGGTTATGAACAAGAGTAGGGTCATCACCCATCAAGGTCTCCGCTTTACAATCCTTGGTCTGGGAATTCCAGCACAGGGGACACAGAATCTATCAAGCTGCAATGGAAGCTGGACAGGGAGTGACATTTCCAGAGCTGTTTATACAATTTGCCGGAAGACTCAGAGTGAGCTGGATTGAGAATCTGAGATTTATATAATTGAGATTATCATTGTGTATTTTTTTAGTTGTTTATTTGTTTGCTTGTAAGTTATAAAAGCACAACTCAAAACAAATAATGGGCAAGATTTGCTCATTTGAATTCCTTCCTAGTGTTAATGAGAGTACAGTCTCCTGTTCTAAAATTGACTAAAAGGTACTATCTGTAAGGCAGAATTCCTAAGACCACTGGGTTCACTAGAAGTACAGGTTGTAAATGCCTATTACCCTAGTGATGGGGAACATGTGAGCCCAGGCCAAAACATCTGAAACTGTGAACTCGAATCAATCTTTTCTATTTCAATATGTTTTTTTAAAGGTATTATGTGGTAGCCATAAAAAGCTGACTACCACAAATACCAATACTACAGAGGACTATGCCGGCTTAATGAAGACAAAACCCAGAAACAAAAAGGCTGTCGCAGATCCTCAACATGGCTGATTTACTGAGTCAAGATCATCCATCAGGTTATAATTAGAGCTGGTGTCAAAGGGGAAGAAAAGAGGTGTGTGTGTGTGTGTGTGTGTGTATGTGTATGTGTGTGTTGGAGGAATGTGTGTGTGTGTGTGTGTGTGCATCCTTGTTCATGTGGACGCATGTGCATATGCCTGCATGTTGTGTGTAGAGGTCAGAGGTTGTCCGAGAGCATCTTCCTCTCGCCATCTTCTTGTGCTTTGAGACAGGGTCTATTACTGAATCTATGGTTCACCAGTTAACCACCTTTCCCAGCTTTTCCATGAGAGCTGGGGATCCAATCTAGGTGCTCACGCTCTTGCAGCAGGGACTTTCCTGACGGAGCCATCTCTTGAGCACTGTAAGTAGGAGACTTTTAGTGAGAGGCTCTGGATTTGAGACATTCTGTGTCACTTATTTGTCATGTGACTGTAAATTCCTCTATAATCTTTGAATCTAAGTTTCCTCATCATGCAAAGCAAATAATGATATTTATCTCTCGGTACTATGGTGATACAGGTAACATTTGGAGAAAATGACTGCAAACTGTAAAGCTCTTGTAGCCAAACTAGTGAGATCCCCGGAGTGGTAAAGAGACCAAGAAAGTGCAGAGGGAAAAGAAGAGAATGCTTATACACCACAGTGTGATTCTGCAAACCTTGCACAAAACTGGGGTTGAGGTTTCAAAGCGTTTTGAGGGTAGTTTTGTAGAAGGTGGCTAGAGCACGGAAAGAATAGTGTGGCTCTAGCCTTCTATCCTGAACCCCATATTTTTGAACCCTTAAATTTACAACCTCAGGCAACCTTTATTTCACTAGAGAGTACTTGTCCAGCAAATACTGGAAAATTGGGCAAATCAGGAACTCAGAGACCTTATGGCTCCTCAGTTGTTCAATGAGCCCGTTTTTTCAGTGGCTGGCGGAGTCCAGTGTCTTTGGAAGTTGCAGAACAACTCTGATCTCAATTAAAAGATAAATCACTTGATTAATTACCAAGTGCTTTCTTGACACGTTGATGCGGGCCAGTCAATAAGGTCAACTTGAATTTTTTTCCTGTCACTAAGGCATGCTTAAAAACTTTTATGTGACTTCTCCAGGGACTTGCTCCAGGTACCCTGTATTATAGACTGGAAATTGGAAGCAAAGCAGCTCCTCAAATCTCCAGATGCCCTTTTACTCTGTTTGGTAAATTTGGGCCATTTCCATGAGGATTTAATTCAAGTGTAGAGACTGAATAAAGGCTTTTAGGTAACTGGAGGATAACAACTGAGGCAAGTATATGGATTAAAAAACATCAGAATAGGTTCTTGGAAAAACTTTGGGTAGAACAAACCTATGAGCAATTATGAGCTAGATGTTGATAGATATACTTTGAGGTTTAAATATGTATATATAATATAGCATATTATAGATATATAATAATAAAATCTCTATATTTTTTTCTGGAATATCACCCTCTTCTTGAGCCTGTATAGAGCATTCTCAGCTGGTTCTACCCTGTTCCTTCAGAGGTAGAGATGTGACCCAGGTACTCGCAGTTAAATGCATAAACCTATTGGCTCTAACAGTTCACATATGGGTATTTGTCTCAGGCTTAACTGATCAAAATACTCCTTGTCCTATTGATAGAGACATCCTAGGACATGTTATTTGTTTGGCTGCTGTATTGGTTCATTTAAGTCTTAGGCAATGCAAGGCTATCATGAAGATACACATCTAAAACGTGGAGAATGACCCACACAGCTCGTATGTGTTGACAAACCATATCCAAACAACTCATTATAATTCCCTATTATATGATGATGAAATACCTTCTTGCATAGGTCCATTTGTCATACTTATGCCATTTACAATGGAGGGCCAAAGATAAGCAGCTTTTTTCTTTGGCAACCCATAGTAAGTCATTAGGCATTTAGGCATGAAGTACTACCATTATTGCAGATACGAGGTTGATACTAAGATTCATTTACCTATCTATCAGTAAACATTCTCTGAACTTCATTCATGAGCCAGATGCTGTGGATGCAGAGATTATTGTGATATACTTGTTTACCTTTGAGGGCGGACATCATATTATAGGAAAGATTACAAACAAACCAGTAAAGACCAAAGGTGCTTTTGAGAGTAAAAATCATAATATTTCACTTTTAGAAATTACCTCTAAAATTTGATAAGAATACAAAATTTGATGAATATGTCTAAATTATTTTTCTTGCTGCTAGTAAAGTTTGCTATTGGATAAGGGGGGCAGAGAGATGCGATTGTTTTAATTAAAATCTATGGCTTAGAAAAGAGAGTGGTGCTGTAACCAAATGACAGAAATGGTATACAGTCAGCTCTTATAGAGCACAGACAAAGGGGGAAAGACCCAAGAATTGTCAGCCAACAGGGGTGTACTCATAGACAACACCACACTTGAAGGGAGCTCTTGCTGTGAGGGGTGAGCTGGATTCTGATTGGTTATCCATGATGCAAGAGTGATCTTAAAATCTATTGAAGGACAGATCAATATGAAACAACCAATACTCACCAAGCAGGCCAGTCTTATCAGTCTTATACTGGTAGCTGGAACCATTTTTGGGGAAGCAGAAAAAGAACTGAAGAAGCACTTAACAGAGCCTGGATAATCCCAGATCTCCAAATGTCTCAACTCTCAATCAGAGTTAGTGTCATCTGCAACAGCAAAGACCCAAAACTATTTGCACTTAAGACAAGAGAGGAAACTTTTTTGGATGAGTAAATATGACCGTTCTTGGACTGTCTGGTTCCCATCTTGGTTCAGAAACTTATGTTATTGTTATGGTGCCAATGCTGGTATGTCTTCCAATTTGTATGTTGATATAATCCCTAATGTGCAGTTATGAAATGGTACCGAGTCTGTGAAATGAGTAAGTCATGAAGGTGCAATTATATTTTTACCTTAGGAAGTACATCAGAGTAAGCATTGCTATTTAGTCAAAGATGCGAGGTGGCAATAAGAGGCCATCATCCATGAAAAAAAGATGGTACCTTCACCAGACACAAAGTCTGGTGGCAGGTTGGTTGGTTTTAACTGTGAATAATAAAAGTGTATTGTTTAGAGATTTTCCGGTCTAGCAAGTTTTGTTCTAGCAGTGAGGATCAACCGGGATGGCTGTTGTTACGTTATGGTCTGCTTTCCGCAGGTTAGTGGCATTGCTCACATTGACCCAAATGGCTCACCACTAAGACCAAGTCTCTAACCCAGGCAGTGGGAAAGAGATACACATCCCTCCCCTGCAAAGGCAAGGTCTAGATGTGCATAACCACTGCTAGTTAGCCTTGTTGATAACTCAGTCAAATGGACAAGGCCGCTGACAAGCAGGGCTAGGAAACGGGTCTTTGCTGTGTGCATTGATGGACATGCAGGGTTCTACACAAGACTAAGAGAATTTTATTTTTAAAATATATTAAACTTTAGGGCACAGACAGTCTCTGTCTTTATGACAGTCTCATTTCCTAGGAGCTAACTACTCAGATACACTTGCTTGGAGGTTGGTAGCTGTGGTGAATCTACTTTTTTTTTCTTCCTGTTTCATTTTTTAGCCTAACAATTGAAGTTGGGAGAAACAGAAGAGATGTGCCAAGTACTCTTTTAGCAACGGTCCCCAGCAACTGAATGTTTGCAGCACTGTGGAGAAGTGGGCAATGTCGTTGGAATTTAGAGATAGTTCTGTTGGTTAGCTTTGTGTCATCAGAGTGAAACACCTGAAACTACTTTCTAGCAAGTTAAGGGCTCCTCAAGTTAGCTCACAGTTTGAAAGGTTCAACATCTAATAGTAGACAGGAATTTCAATTGGATTGATCTCTGGCGAGGGTGATGAAGGACGGCAAATGATAGAAAAGTATGGGGAGGAGCAAAGGATCACATTTCAGAATGTGTGGTGGGAGAGAGAGAGAGAGAGAGAGAGAGAGAGAGAGAGAGAGAGAAATGTTTTCCACGTGAACATGACTACATTCAGGACCAAGCCTCAAACACACTGAATACCTCCAAATGGTAGAAACTGTGAACTAAGGTTTGAAAACAGCAAATAAACGTGATACATTAACATTTGACACATTACCAAAGACCCAGGTACCTTATGTCCATTAAATATGTCAAGCACTTCGTGCTTATGAACTGAGTCGTCATGATTCTGTCGGATAAATTTTCCTACATATCGGGATACTAAAATTTGGGAGATAAACGCAAATTTGACTCTGTTAAACCCGAGATACTTTCATTGCACAAATTTAGATCTACTTGCCACAGTCAGCTAACACATTTTTGTGTTGGGAATTGATTACTTTATTGATTCAACAATTAATTAATTACCTAATTTTGCAGTGAATTTTAAGTGACGAAAGGAATTGGTTGCTGACATCTTAGGGCTCACATTCTAGGTATAGAAATAGTCACTCAGGGTTCCCTGACCTGTGGGAAGCCCAAGGACTGCCCACCTCTATCCAGGTCTCGTAAGGTGAGCATCCAAACTGCCTAGGCTCCCACAAAGCCAGTACGTGCAGTAGGATCACAACCCCACTGCAATTGTTCTTGAATTCTCAGTATTCCTGATTGCTCTTCGAGCAGATGAGGGAGGGGGAATTGATCGGGGGAGGGGGAGGGAAATGGGAAGCGGTTGTGGGGACGAGGCAGAAATCCTTAATAAATAAATAAATTTAAAAAAAAAAAAAAGAAATAGTCACTCAGTGTCCGCTATGTTCAGCTAGTCCGGATTTATCCCATGCTTTTTCAGACCTAGGCCAGCTGGCCTTGGTGAGATCCCAATAGAACATCCCCATTGTCTTAGTGTGTGGGTGCACCCCTCGTGGTCCTGAGTTCCTTGCTCGTGCTCGGTCTCCTTCTGCTCCTGATTTGGACCTTGAGGAATACTGAGAATTCAAGAACAATTGCAGTGGGTTTTTGATCCTACTGCACGTACTGGCTTTGTGGGAGCCTAGGCAGTTTGAATGCTCACCTTACAAGACCTGGATAGAGGTGGGCAGTCCTTGGGCTTCCCACAGGTCAGGGAACCCTGATTGCTCTTCGAGCAGATGGGGGGGGGGGACTTGATCGGGGGAGGGGGAGGGAAATGGGAAGCGGTTGTGGGGACGAGGCAGAAATCCTTAATAAATAAATAAATTAAAAAAAAAAAGAAATAGTCACTCAGAGAAACAAGGAGACTCATTATAAGGTTATTTTGATTTAGACTCTTTTATTTACAAAGAGAAAGAAGTACAATGATAGTCATATATAGTACTCAATACATATTGAGCTAGTTAAAGACTTAGCCCTGAGCAACACCACAATAATCAGTTCAGATTTGGAACAGTGTAAGTTTGGGGAGGAAGAGTGTAATATTTGGCTATGCGACTGTGACATTAAGCCAAAAGACCATATTTGTATTAATCTGAATGTGGATGGACTATTGGACACAGTTAACAGAGGCTCCATGTCTTCCAAGCATAGACATTCGCCTCTGCCCATGCTCTCAAACCAAGGACATGCCCAGCGCAGGCAGGAAGCAGGAACTGCACACGGAGCCAATAGCGAGCATATTAGCTCATTTCTTGGCCATCTTGCTGCATCAGGATTGCTCTTTTCTACTAAAAATACTGTTCCCCATCTCAGGGTGACAAAGGGAAACACGAGAAAAGGAGCAAGGATAGCTTCCTTCCATCTGGGTCGAATAATCCTTGCGTTTAGGAGCGAACACAAGGAGTTCCAGAGTTAGATGAATCCAGGGTGAGGAAAAAGCTACAAGACACGGTTTATTAGTGCTCTCATCCACTTAGCCTCCCCACATCTTCCTGGGAATTTAGATCCCACATCCAAGGCTGGGCTATGCTGGAATCATGGAAACCATGATTTTGTGATGAACATTTTGTTAAGGAAAATGTGGTGGATGTCCGCAGGTCAGAAGACAGCTTGAGGGACTCGGTTTGCTTCTTCAACCATAAGATTTTTTGTAGATTCAGTGCAGGTTGTCAGATATGGTAACAGGTGCCTTTACCTGATGAGGCATCTCACTGACTATTTATTTATTTTACTTTTAACATTTATTTATTTGCTTATTTATTTATTTATTTATTTGTTGTCAATGTGAACTTGCTCTCATTTTACTGTTTCAACACATACATACATGCTTTTATCAAAACAGAAACCACAAAAGCCCTTTGTGTTAGAGTTCTTGGTATAAAGCTCATCTCCATGTGGGATGCATCCTCTCTCTGTAGACACATACAAATTGGATTTGCTAAATGGAAACTGATAATTGATTTGGGTTCATGAGGTCATGGAAGAATAAGTCAACCAAGGTCTTTATTCAGAATGCTAGACTTCTCATGGACTTAGAGCAGAAGTACCTTGCAAGGCAGTCTGCAGCCTTTATAGAAAGAGTGGACCAGTCTCCCAAGAGAGGACGAAGATGTCTGAGAGGTTGAGAAGAGAACAGTTGCAGTTACACCGGGCTCAGAGATGTGTGCTTGTCACTCATGCTGAGCTGAGCATTCCAGCAGTAGGAAATCTCCAGGGAGAGAACTCCAGCCGCCACTGTTGGAAGGACACTAACACAAGTCATGCCTGGAAAGAAGGCCGTTGCTATCAGGGTGTCTCGGCAACTGCAACCTTCATCATTATCAAGCTTTATTTTGAGGCATCAGAAGCAATGACCTTGACCCCAGAGCAGGGAGCTCTTCCTCTTTTTAGTACTAGATCAACTCCAGGTAGTAGGGTGTTCTAAATAGAGATGTGTATGTGTGTGTGGGAGCCCCAACTGTTCCTTACAGGGTACTTCCTTTCAGCAAGGAGCATGGGGTTCTAAGTCAGCTTTTAACTAAATTAGAATAAAGAAGAAATGTGATAGTTCTTGCACCTGCATCGAAAGAGCAAATCCATGCCTGATATAGATGTGTTTTTTAAAACACAATGAGAGTGAAATCACACTGTATAATGTATCATGATCATTCCACGGTGCTAAATTTCTCTTGCAGCATAATTTAAAATAACTGCATAGTAACTTAGGTGTAGACAAAATACATTTTTTTCAGTTCTCCTTAACTAAATGTTTGACTTCTGCTAGTTGCTATCATATATGTAATATATGTGATATATATATATATATATATATATATATATATATATATGTATATATGAAATGTGTTGGGTAGATACAAAAGGTATTTTCAGTATACATTGGCTTATCTTACTGTGTACCTTGACCCACATCCTTTCTTCTATCTTTAAGAAAAAAATCCTTGGATCAAAAAATTTACTAAATTGTTAAGTTTTAAACTCTTGATATATGCCAATAAATTATCCCATAGAATGGAAACATTGGCCTCCTTTACCAGAAAGACTGGAAGTTGTTCATTTCCTGGCACTTTCTTTAATGCCGGGAAGCAACATTTCTTACTTGTTGGCAGTGGAATTGGTGAATAATGGTATTGTCATCTTTTTGACATCATTTAACAAAAGAGGAAATGAATTTCTCACCTAGTTTCAGACCGCTATTTAATTTAAAGACCGGATTCTCCTCTGTCAGCTGGCGTTTCCTCTGCTGAAGATAGACCCTAAGTTGTGCAGATTCCTAGTAAGATGGACACAAAGGGGAGGACAGGGGAGAAAGGGAGCAGCAATGGGGAACACCCTCAGTGTTTACTTCCTGGCAATAACCCTGTGTTGCTGAAGAGGAAGCATTGGCTAGCTATTCGCTGGCTTTGTACGCTTGCAGGCTTATTTTACTGTGGGTCTCATGTCTTACCTGAGGAGATAATCACATTGGCTTCACTGGCTTGATGAAGGACCAAACGGGACAGTTCTTTGTGGGCTGATGACAATACAGGGTACAAATCAAGACTTCAGGATGTGCCAGTTCTCATCACTGCTATCCCAACCCTGTCCTGTGGAACTCACTGCCTGTTTGCATCACTTGTCCATGCTGCTTGTCTTAGGATTGCAATCGCTTTGAGAGATACCAAACCCACAATGACTCTTGTCAAGGAAAACATTTAATTGGGGGCTGGCTTACAGTTTCAGATAACTAGTCCATTATCATTATGGCAGTGCATGATGGCGTGTAGTGTAGGCAGACACGGTGATGGAGAAGGAGCTGAGGGTTCTACATCTTGACCCACAGGCAGTAGCAGTGACTCTGTCATACTGAGCATGGCTTCAGCATATGAGACCTCAAAGCCTGTCCCCACAGTGGCATACTTCCTCCAACAAGGCCACACCTACTCCAACAAGGGCATACCTCCTACTAATGCCACTCCCAAAGGGTCAAGCTTTCAAACACATGAGTCTATGAGGGCCAAACCTATTCAAACCACCAGACTGCTTGTTATACATTGTTTTAAAGATGCATGATAATTTGGATATGTTTGTATTATATTCTGAAATATTTCATCATGTGGAAGCTAGAGAAACATGTCTATTCTCCATGTGTAGATTGTACATGTATGGTCCAATTTCTAGGGCAATTGTAATAAAATACCACAGGCTTGTATTTTGAGAAAATTATTTTTCTCTTCTTCTGGAGGTTAAAAGTGCAAGATTAAGATATCAACAATTTTGGTTTCTACTCAGGCCTTGCTGCTTTGCTAATGTCACTTAGTCACTGTGTCCTTACTTAATTGTCCCCCTGTGTATTTGTTCTTTGCATATCATTATGTACCCAACTTCTTAGGAGGATATCGGCTCCTCAGATGGGAGTAAGATTTTAAGATTTATCTCTGTAAAACATTTGTATCTTCAAATATAGCTCCATTCTGGGGAGTTTAGAACTTCACCATATGAATACCAGAGAGGACAGTTGCTACCATTGGAAAGAGCTATATCTTTACATATGCATACATAAAGAATGACTTTAGAGCACCTCCTTAGTGTACAGTTACAAAAAATAATTGTTTACATTTTAATTGAGTTAGATCCAATATCACAGTTGAGTTGCATCCTAACAGAGGCTAGGAGAAGATTTTAATACAAGTGACCCGTTAGGGAAATGTTTTTAAGAAAAACTACCCATGTTTGGAGAGAATTAGGGTAGGAAAGAGAAAGGAAAAAGCCGGAGAGGAAGAACTCCCAGAGACTTTCCTCCCTTTCTGTCAGAGGCGACTGGTAGAGTTGGGTTTTGTGTGTGTGTGTGTGTGTGTGTGTGTGTGTGATTGCAGAGCATGGAATTATATTATATTCCCAAGGTGGAAAGGACCCCAAGAATTTTCTTTATGTGTACACAGCAATTAGAGTATTTTTATTACTATTATTATTATTTGCTTTCACTTCCCCTGACTCAGCCTAGTGCGATCCAGTAGTTGCTTCTGTTTTCTTCTCATACTTTTGCCATTTTAAAATTTCAGACTAATTTATTTTTATTTTATGTATTTGAGTGTTTTGCCTGCATGTGTGTATGTCCACGTGTGTGCTTAATGCTCCCGGAGTCCAGAAGAGGTGTAGGGTTTGTCTGGAACTGGAGTTACTGATGGCTGCAAGCCACCTTATAAATGCTGAGAACCAAACCCTGGTCCTGTATAGCCAGTACTCTTAACTGTGAGTCATCTCTCCAGTCTCTGCTCTTTTTTTTTAATTTTAAAAGAATATTTGAAATTTAAGTTTCTATATTATATGAGGTTAATCTATTCCCAATACTTAGTGAACTCTCTCAGCACCTATTAGTGAACTAGACCATGTGGGCTTCATGGGGCCAGAATAAAGGAAAATGACTGTGGTGCCTAGTTGGGTGTAAGAGCTGAGCATGCAGGTTTTGGGTGCTAAATCCTTTTCCATATTTTCTTATTTGCTCTTTTTGGTCTTAAAACAAGTGTTTAATCCAACTTTAGTTTTAGGATTAGCAAATGAATGAAAGAGAAGTAGTGACATAGGAGAGGGAGTTTCTATCTGGTTTGGACATCCAGGTTTATCAGTAGAGTCTTTGTATACTATAGAAAGGTTTGCTCTCAGAAACAGTGCCTCGTCCCTGGTCTTCTGGAACTGAGACTTTGACAAGCGACTGCATTTCTCCTTGTGGCTACTGGGAGCAGCAGAAATCTCCAACATTGCAAACTTCATTTTTTATTAAAGTTTATTTTTATTATATCTTTAATTATGTATAGGTTTGTACATCTGTCTGTGGGTATTTGCATATAAAGTCAGGAACTTGTGAAGGTCAGAAGTGTCAGATCCCCTGCATCTAGAGCTGCAGACTGTTGTGAGTCATTTGGTGTGGGTGTTGGAAATTGACCTTGGGTCCTCTGGAAGAGTAGTAAGTGTTCTTAACTACTGCGCCAACTCTCTAGCCCTGGAAATACCTGACTTTAATATTTCCAAGCTGACTTTTAGATTCCTTTTATTCTGGAGACATCTGTGCCCAGTGACTTCATTTTCTTCCTTCAGGAAAGCACTCTGCCTTGGCTATGCATGCCTTCCTCCCTGGCGAACATGGAAAAGATGCATCCATCTATCCCTTTGCTGGTCAGTAATGCTGAGCTTCTTTGGCAAGTAACTTTCCTTCATCTCTTGGCAAAATCCTGCTGAGTCCTTGGTTGACTTCTTATCGCTTTTGCAGTAGAGAAAGAGTTGTCCTATTATTTATCTTAACTTCTCATAAAATCTTCATTTCATTCTCTGGTTCACGCTTTTTTATCATTTTGGTCCACTCCCTTCACTTCCGAGTAAACTTCACCTTCCTCCAGGGCAGAGTCCCTGATGTGTATGCTTTTATGACTCCAGCAGATTTTTCTTATCTCTGATGACTTCATGTTAAATTAGCTCAGCCTGACTGTGGGCACTCACACACATGATTGCATTAGGGGTTCAATGACCTTACTGAAGAGGTCTCCTACTATTGCTGATGAACTTTCTGGAAAACGCTGACATGAGTTTAGTGCGCGACCCAGGCTGTGGATGGGAGAGGGACGTAGCCCTGATTTTAGACCTGTGATTTGCTTGCTCAGTTAGTTGCTCTGTAGCTAATGTAACAGGAAGGAAAGGCCCCCTGACTATAGCAAAGAAGGAACCAGGGTGACTTTTTTTTTTTCACACTCACATAATTTATTTATTTGAGAAAGGGTGGTTCCATAACTTAGGCTTCCCTGAAACACTTTGTGTTTCCTTTAAATTGTGATCCTCTTTAAAACATCCTGATGTGAGAATTGCTGCTTTTAGTACTTTATAGAACAAGAAATAAAAGTAGAAAGAAGATAAGGGTGAGGACACTATTGAACTTGAATATATAGTTATTCAAAATATTTAAAAAATGATTATTAAAATAAATGATAACAGGCACTTATTATCAACAAAATACATAAGCAAGGAGTTCAAATGCATAAATTGATTTTAACTCTTACAAAATCACATAGAAAATTTACATGGTCTAAGAGTTTTGCGCCAAGTATTAGTTTTCACCCTTCTGTATCCTAAAATGTTGGAGCATTACCTGAGGCACAAAATGACCCCTTCTATGAACATGACCTAAATTAAGTAGTGTGGCAAAGGTCTATAATTTATAAATACTGCATGTAAAGTTCTTCAAAGCACCACAGGTACAATTATTTGTCATCTCTCAATACCCAGGACATAGGTTAATACCTGTTTTCCCATATTAAGTATAATCGTTGAATGAATGAGAACTATTGAACTAACACATACCAGGGTGACTTTCCACAGTGAGTCATAACACTCTCAGGCGGACAATGGTTGGAGAGCTTGTGAATTTCCAAATAGAGGCAATGGTTTCTTTGAAGCAGATTGCAAGTGACTTTGTCAAAGTCACAGTCAAAGGAAAGTAGAGGAATGGTGGTCTTTGACCCTTGCACGTCGGTGGTGTACATCGTAGACAGCAGGCGGTCTCCCTGAAGTCAGCTGGCAGGCAGTCCTCGCAGGTTAGATATGTCTGTAAGATAAGATCAATACCATGGGTTAGGGGCAGTCTCCAACTATTTAGATACATTTTCCCTACTCCTTTACTCATCTCTGCGTGATAGGGCTATACATACTAACTTGGTGTCAAAACTAAGTAATCATTATTTGTTTTGTGTTGTTTCCCACTTTAGTTTAGATATTGTACTTCTTCCGCCAGCCCTGAGCAGCAGGGCTATTACATTTGCTCCTGCTCCTGCTTGGTAGCCACGTCTTCCCTCCCCCCTTCCCTAACATCTTCTTGGACCCCACTGCTTCTTCATGATACACTCTTCTATGAGCCTGTTCCCACAGAGCCCACATGAGTAACTGCCCTTATGATCTATTCTATCAGTCACCTAAGTGGCTGTGACATGGTAGACTTGGCTCCGCAATGAGTTTCCAATATGGAAATTTCTAGCATCGAGAGATATTTGTAGATTTGTAGAGTGTCCAGGCATTTGAAGCAAGCTAAGGGGCTCAACAAGAGTATGTAAGTAGCTGCCTACTTTCAAAGTATAATTTTCAAATTAAGTTAGAGAAAAGGCTTTCATAAAAAATATAATGAATTCATGTCAAAATGTATTCTGTTCATTACCGAGGAAACCAAAAATACGGCAAAGATAATTCAAGGGAAAAATGGATGACCTGAGTATTTCTAGACAATGAGGAAAAGGATATGAAACTAACACTAGTGTGTTGGAGTGTTAGAGATGACGCAATGGTGTGTAATGTTGAGCAATAAACCCATTATTTTAGGGACTGTCTTTATTGCTGGAATTTAACCGTGTGTACCAGATAAAAAGGTACAGGTTAACTTGGAGCAGTTGGAGTCCTTATCAAGACCATGAAAAAGGTCAAACAGAGCTATATTTCCCTAAGAAATGAAATAATATTTGAGTGGACCTGGGTTGTGATATTGCTGATGGGAAAGACTGAAAAAGACATGGGGATCTTTACTTTGGTTCAGAGAGAAACAGGGGGAAGGTGGGGTGATCTACAGGGAGAGAAACATATGTGTATATGTGTTTATATATCTACCTGTAGAAATATGTAGCTATAGAAATAATAAAAATACATGTCTGTGTGTGCATGTGCATACATGAATATGTAGATATTACTCCTCTAACAATTTCGAAAGCATTGGACAGTGTGTTTGCTCACGGATGTTGGTTCCTGGATGCTGCCCCAGCTCTCAAAGGTTTATAGTACAATCTGATATTAAAGTTGGTCAAAATCAGTCCTGATAATAATCTTGGTCTCTTTGACTAAGGGACACTTTTCTGTGAAGCAGCTAGCGGCTCTTTCCATGAGGAAAGAGTCTTCGGATAGTTTTCTGTGTTCCTTATTCCTCAGGCTTCATGCAAACACAGAATGCAAGCACTCAGTGGTATCAGGCTTCTCTATGACGTGGGTAGGACATTTTATCCACTCAGTATTTGCTGTTTGCTTCATTGAAACAGCAGAACCTCAAAACCATGTAGAAGAGGAAGCCTCTTTGGGAAATCCAGTGGCCTATTAGAGGACCCTTTGGGAAATCCAGTGACCTGTTAGGATACAGTGGCTAGTTTGAACAGTGAACCTGGTGACACACGCCATAGGGGATTATGACTCGTACAGCCTGCAGCAAGTCAGTCACTGAGCTGCCTCAGATAATTCCACCAGGAACCTACTTTCTAGTTCAAAAAGCAGGGCTCACTTTCTTCTTGGAGAACTTCATAAGGCTTGGGGTGCCTTGATCCACTTAGTCTGTAATTTTTCTGTACGAATATCATCTCACATCCTCTCCACATTGCTTTCCTATCTTTTATGTCCATCAACCCATACTAGGTACCAGCCTCGGTTTGCTTCAAGGTCTGCAATGGTCTTTTTTGACCTCAGTAGAGGTGGAATAGGAAGAGAGTGTCAAAGAACTTCTGGACATGCAGAGAAAAAGTCCTCAGAGAAAGTCCCTGGGTAGAAGGCCTTGATCCCTTAGTAAAGCCACTAAACATGGGACCTGCTTTCTCCAAAATCTGTACCCTGTGTATAGAGGCACCTAGAGTGGCCTCAGAGTTTAGGGAAGGCCAGGTGATGAGATGCTAGGCACACCCTTTCACAGATTCATCCCACATTTTCTGATTTTATATGTGGCCCTTGTATGAGGTTTCATTTACAAAGTTCAAGGCCAGAACATTTTAATAACCCTTTAGAATAGTGGGACATATTTTTTTTTTTTTAGCATTTTGTAAAATCACTAGAGTCCTTTCTTAGAATACATATCGTGGTCATTTCTCTCTCATGATCAGCTATTTTCACGGTAGCCGTGGACTTGTGGCTGAAGTGTAGAGGGAACTAGGAAGTAGCTAGGGCTGAATGATTGCCTTGCCTTCCTCTGAGACTTCCCCAAAGACCAGAGTCTGAGAGCAGCTTGGCTTCTGGGGCTCGTCCTACCTGGAAAGGGCATAAAGGCCACAGTGTAGAGCCTTGGTACTGAGGTTACTATCTGTCCCCATGCTGGGCTCCAAGACGCATCTTAGCTGAACTGAGTTCCCACCTAAAACTGTGTGGTCCCGGAGCCTGGGCTTCATCCTCATTGTAAACAAGGCAAGTTTTTCCTCCAACAGTGACAGCTTACTTTCTCCCTGCGTGACAGTTGGAACTTTAGGCCATCTATGCTGAGGACCACAGTTGACTATGAAATATATCCGATCCTAGCCCTCCCCTCTGGCCTCCCAGAAAGACTTGTCCTTTTATTGTTCTTACACTCCAACTATACTGAATCATCCACTCAAAGAAAAGTTTCCAAGATCTAAACAAAGTTCAAGGCACCACAGTGACCACAGGAGGAGATAAATGCTGAGGAGAAGGCCTTGGTAGAAGAGATAACGTTTGGTTCTTGTGCCAGGCTGCTAACCAATGAGATAGGCACCGCTATCCTCATCTAATACATGGTCAACCTGAGGCTCTGCTGGGTTGTATTACTCCATGTTGCACGGTCAATAAATGGCAGGATGGGAATCAAACAAAGGCAGCCTGGCCCCAGAGTCCTGCTCTGGAGCACCAGGGGGCACCACTCATAATGAATAGACGTTGGAAGAGGGTCAAAAGGCGAACCGAAGAGAATGGACATGTGAGCATGTTGCTGAGGCCCACAAGGGAACGCTGAAATAACAGGGAAGATGCAAGTTAATAGCAGCTCACAAATTAACAGGGATGCTTCAGGCTCCACAGAGAACACAGTAAGCACAGAACTGAATTTACTAGTGGATAATTTAAAAAAAAAAAAAAAGCACATGTAAGTGGAAGATTATCACTACTTCCCCAGGCATTGGACCAACATAAAGGAAATGTTAGAATATGAAACAATATCCCTGTTTTGTCAACGGTGTAATAGTTAAAGATCTGCAAAGTAAATGACAAATATTGATGTATTCTGTTGTCATTTCTACATCTAATTTGACTTGGCAGGTAAGAGATTGGCCAAAACTTTCAAGAATTCAATTGAACAGAGACTTGTTTCTTATAAGAACTGTATGTTTTTAATACAGTGCTGGCTGTTTGATGTTTCCATTCTAGCTTGTGAGATTATAGTACTTTGAGGGAATGAGAACTTTGGCCGCTTGCAGGGTTAGTTGTCCTAAGCATCATCTGGGGACAGGTTTCCAGTGTGATGTTGATAGCAGGGTCCAGGTTTGGTGTACAGGCTGAGAACTTAGGTCATTCTTGACTGATGGCCACAGCAGCCCAGCTAATTTGGATATGGGACCTTCCTGCCACCCTGCCATGCTAGACAGTAGCCTGGGCTTTATTGAACTCCTCTTTCTTTGCTTGTCCCTGCCCTGGTGGAAGGCACAGTTTTGAACATAAGCTCCAATTCAATGCAGCTAGGTGCTCAGAAATAATTGGAACTAGCGCTTCTGTGGGATTCGCACCAGCAGGGATGACGGAGGGGTTAAAAGAGAGAACTGTTAATAGTCACCAGGAGTAGCCATGGCTCCCTGGAGGCACAGAGAGGCTCACACAGGAAATCGATGTGGCAGAGTTTAGGCTGCTTCCACAGTTGTCCCTTTTTCGCCAAGACTAGATAATGGGAGGGATGTCCCCAGAGTACACTATTAATTTTACATGGAGGATGGGAGGTGAGACCAGAGGAGCCAACAAATAGCCTTCCTTTCGAAATGCCTGCCTGGGAAGTCAACCTATAAAACAACGAGGGTAGGGGGGGATGGGATGGGAGCTGCTGATAATGCTTCTTACCACCTCAGTGGGTGGGAGTGCCCCAGGAAGGTGGGCATGGCTCCCTACCCACAAACTCACTTCTGCTGGCCTTCAGCAGGAGGTGCAATTGAGGATCTCTGATATACAGCTCACGGAGTTTCACATTTGCAGGAAAAATAGCTTCAGTGTTCCATTCTTAGCCTGAGACGTTTGAAATGGGTGCTTCACAGATTACCTGAGGTACTTCAATCCCTCAGGCCTTGTCACCTGGATGAGCGGCTGTTGAATGCCCTCTTTGCCAGTCTTTCTCTCTTACTGTTCTGCTGTCTCTGCTGTCATTCGCCAGCACCGTCTTTCCATTCGAACCTGTGCCATAGTCCTTTCTGCAGAAGGCATTTGGAAACTCAACCCAAGGCAGCAGAGCTGCTGTACTGTGAGGAGGGCAAGTACCAGTGTGCTAGATTACTTAATTTCCTCCTCCCTCCTGACTCTGGCTTTTTTCCTCTTTGTTGAGCAGGTCCCTAAACTCCCCTGTGACTCTGGATATGGGACGTAGGAGCTACTCATCCCTTCTTCAAACTGAAAGTGCCCAGGCTGAATCCATAGCGTTCACAACCCCCACATTTTCTTTACTGTTGTTGTCTTTGACAATGGCCTCCAGAATTCCTCCCAGTCTCCGGGACTTGATTCTCACCCTACACTTCTTATGTCTATCAGGTAAGTGCTCCTTCGCTATCCCTGGCGCTCCCATATGCAACAAACCGAATAGACCCTCCCCCCCTCAATTCTACCACTGAAATTGTTTCTGGATAATCCTTATTCTTCATACAACATCCACGTTATTACACTCACTCTGGACCCAGGTTTTCTGGATAACGTGACTCTCCAAAGTCCTCTCCTGTAAGTTGTAAAGCCGCTTTAGTGATCCTGTACCTTCTTCCTCATCCTCATTCATCTCAGAGTGTTGAATCAAGGAGAGTGCACTTGCTGGCCTTTGCTGACAGTTACCCTTGGTCTATGAGATCCATCTCACCCAGGCATACTGGGAGATGACATCTCCTCTTCTGCAGGAGCATTGACTATCTGACAGATGAAAAATACAAATGATACCCACCCTCTTGCCTCAAGATGGAACAACTGCCATCTCCCCCCACCCCAGAGCACCCTGTGGAGCAGGGCCTGGGCAGATTTTATTTGGGAGGATATCTAGTTAAGCTTCTGCCTTTTCTCTTTCCTCCATCCCTCCCTCATCTATTTTCCCAGGAGAGCTGCTCTTTTGTAAGACCCCTGTACTAGAATCCCTGACTGAGCTTCTGCTCCTAGAGAGCCCAATCTGAGGATATTTATGAAGCAGGCAGCTGAGAGCCTTTGGGAAAGCGCTGACCAATAGGATTGCGTGCTCGGTCACTTCCCCCATCACTTGTTTCCAATGCTGTGTGGGCTTGCATTTCTTGTATATCCATCTTGCTACCTTGCTCTTGACTTTCCTCCTTCTGGCTGGCATTTTGGATCAATAGCCCTATTATATAAAATAGCATAAGCTTCTGTTGTTAAATTTTGTAAGAATTTTGTACTTTCCAGGGTGATATTGCTCTATAGTGTCTTTTCTCTTAAAATGTTTTTGTGTGGCTTTGGTGTCAGAATAAGGCTGGTTTCATAGAATCATTGGCAAGTAAAGTAGAATTGGTCTGAATTCTTCCTTATATAGATGGTAAAACCATTCTTATTTTCCTCTTCTGGTTCCCTTTTGTTCTTCCTCCCTCTTCCTCTTGGTGTTTGGCTAAGTCCTGCTCACTCTCCACTCTGTCTAGCGTATCCCTTGGACAGAATTTCTTAGGTTCTGGTTTCCAGGGCATAGTGCTTGTTCAAGAGTGATAAATACTTGCCCTCTTTCACTTCTTGAGGGCTCTCTTCACATTCGCTATAGTCAAATCCATGTTGCTTCCAAGTGCATCATGAAGCAAGTACTACTCTGCTCACAGAATGTTCTCGCCTGTATCCCCAGCCCCTTGAGGCTTTCTCTACAGCCCAGCTTAGAGAGGATAACGGAGTACCAGTTCTTCCCGTGTTCCCTGCATTGTGCCTTCTAAACCCTATGCATTCTGAGTGTTGTCTCTGCAAACCTAGGGCTCTGTGCTTGCTGGAGAAGCTTATCAGACAATGCATCACCAAGTTCCACAATGTCAAAAAAATACATTGCGCAGTCATCGACACTGACATGATTCTCAAAGTATTGGTCAGGGCAGGTCGCCCCCCTATTTATGTTACCAAGATAATCTCTGTGCCAAGATCATCTCTGACATGGTTATATTACTGTTTGTTGCTGAGATGCTGACGGTGGTGATTGCCGTATAACATCTTAAATGTTAGTCACCATTTATGTGACTTTGCCATTCTTGTTTTCTTCCCCTCCTGGCGCTAGGGCTCTCAATTCTGGAGTACTGTAAGGTCTGCTGTGGCTGTGTTGCAGTGCTCTGGGACTTATTTTCCACATTTATAAACTTAGAGTGTTAAAATATATATACCTGGAAGTCCCCTGCTGCTTCAGCATTCGACATTTCCAAGTTGATCTGCATGGCCCTTAAATTTTTACCTATTTACAGAGGAGGATTTTCCATTCACTCTCGGTGAGCCAGAGTCCTGTTATTCCCTTGATTGATATAATAGACTCTGCAGACACACTGCGAGTGTATAAACATCAAGCAAATATATATTTCTAATGAATTATTTACATTGTATATCAGCATTAGTGCCAGTGGTTTTGTGGAAATGGAATTACAAGTCAAAAATCAGTGTTGGAGGAAGGGAGGGAACTCTTTCTTCACTTCCAGTTAACCGAGGACAAAGGGTGCTGGGAAAACAGAGATTTTTTTTTTTCTTCAGGATCTAGGCATGAAAGGGCAGGGAGGAAACCAGATGACATTTTGGCTAAGAAGGGCAAGGGAGCCTTTCAGTCATAGAGAATGGAAGAAAAGACAAATTAAGTTCAGGGCAAGAAAAAAAAAATGGTGTTTCACTTTTAGCTGAATAGATTTTAGGTAAGCTCTGCGCTCTGAAATTGCAAACGGCTGAGGTCCTCCTTGCACCCTCAGGAGGAATAAGCTGCGTTCATATCCAAACCAAGACTACTATGTCCTCTGCTAGGACCTGCACAGGAAGTTACTGTGGAAATAACATCTGTGAGATCTAAGTCTAGCCAATATTCACAAAAAGTTTGCTGCATGCCTTCGTGCACGAAAGGGTGGCTGTTTTTTATCATCCCAGCATGTGGTTGCAAACAGTAACGCTGTCCTTCCCCGTTTACAGGTGGTGAAACTGTGGTGTCCATTATTCATAGCAGGTTTCCCAAGTCTAGGCAGTCATTAAGGCCCAGACATAGGACTCAGATGAATTCTGTGTAATTTCTCCCTTCCTAATTTGTTTCATCTGAAAATTTGACATATTGTTTTATATATTTTCACATGTGTATATATTATATAAGTTTGAAATGACTTTTTTCCTTTATGCACATCTCCTCTGATAAGAACACTTGATGAAGTATGTCCTCTGCAGAAACATTTAGAGAGAAACAAGAGTAGCTGCAAGAAGAACAGGATAGCAGACAGATAAGACACTTACATAGTTATTCTGTGAACTCAGTTATTGCAGTTGAAGGTAAGGAATTAGAATGCTAAGTGTGAGCACTGATTTCTAAACATTTCATTGAATAAAAGCGATGGGTAAATTGCCATGTGATATTGTAACAGACTATTGTTGACAAAATGTTAAAAACTGATCAACTCTAGAGGGTACGCACATGGATCATCCTTACCCTCCACTTGTGGATTTTTGTGTTTTTAAAGAGCGTCTCATTATGAAATCTAGAATTTCTAGTATTGTGTGAAATAAATGATCTGACTGGAATTTTAAAAAGATAAATTTATTTTATTATGCTGAAAATTACATGAGAGCGGTCTTCAATATTTCAAGTACATAATGCAACACTGTTAGCTATATGCACAACGCTGGAGCAGTGGATTCTGAGTGCTTATTCATCTGTGTAAGAGAAACTTTAGATACATTGAAATGTGCCTTCCACCCACTCCTTCCTCAAGATCCTGGAAACTGTGACTATACTTTCTGCTTCTATGACTCTTATTATTTTGGTACCTCTTTTAAGTGGAATTATTCAGTATTTGTCTTGTGATTATCTAATGCCTTTGAAACTAATCCACGTTTTCACAAACGGTGCAACTTTTTTCTTTGTGAAAGTTGATTGACATTTCATTGTGCATTCTTACACTTGATTTACTCACTCAGCCATTTGAGGGACAAGCGGGTTACTGTCACATCTTCTGTGCTGTGGTAATACTGCTATAAACATTTGAGTGTAAATATCCCTTAGTCATCTTGACTTCAATTAACTTTAGATCAGTAGACGAGGTATTGTTGAATTGCAGGGTAGCTATATTTTTAACTTTCTGAGAAAGTCTTGTATCAGTTATTAAAACAGATGCACCATTTAATGTTGCTACCAATGATTGTACACGTGTTCCAGTTCATTATCTTTTGTTACCTTAAAAACAATTAATGTGAGATGAGATCTCATTGTGGGTTTGCTACTCACTTTCATGTGATATTTTCAATGTTTACATACACTTGTTGTTCATATACATATAGTTTCGTAATTGTAAAATACGTATTTGACATGTCACTAGCAGCACCAGTCTACCCGATGTAACTGCTTCATAAGCCTGTCAGGGAAGTAAGCACATTTGGTTTAACTCTGGAAACTCAGCACGGCCTAGCTAGATACTCTTCGAAGCTACTCTAAGACAAGCCTTTGTCAACATCTCTTGAGGCTGTGTCTGGGCTATGTGACGTTGTTCTTTTCTATAGAATGTTGATAGGGGCAATAAGCCATTTCTAATTTTTGCCATCAAACTCCCTGCATAACCCTTCATGTCCTCTGCTGCTTTCCATGATGGCTGCAGACAGTTGGCTGAAAAGGGTGACGATTCAGAGGGTAGCTATCAAAGGCAGCTGACCTCTTGTGTCAGACTGTGGTCTGTACAGCTGAAACAGACTTCCTTGTGTTGAGTCGCTGGTAACTAGAGGATTCTTTCTTTCTTCGTATTTAATGTTTTATATCCATTTTGTATTAGCTTTATGAAGAGTTCTTTTTTGAGTAGTAGTGAAATATTAAAGGACAATAAAAATAACATTCTATTGTTCTAAATCAACTTTTAATATTTCCCCTATCTAATTCCAGTATAATCCATAGACATATTTTAAAAGAGTTTTAATCAACTTCTTGCAAAATAATTTGGAGTAAGAATTCCCTAGAGTTGGAACTGAAGGAAAAGTTGTGTTTCCTTCTTTTGAAAGTTACTTGGGGTATAAACAAACCCATTTAATATTTTAAAATCAATTTATTGAATTGTAATACCACCAACATTTTACTGCAGCAGGATTATCAGTAGTTTTTAATAACTTTTTATGTTATGAGAAAATAATTATAGATTTCTGTATAAAGATATAATTTCATTTGACAAATCTTAGACTATACAGAAAGTTTCCGACAATCTTTATGCCATTCTCTAGGACTCAACGATGACATTTTCGTGTAGCATTTAGTTTCATGCATGTACACAGACAGTATGAATACTCAAATAAGTTTATTAATAATGTCCTGCCTATACTGCTTTGGTGATGAGCTATAGTTATTTTTAATGCACTAAAACCTCAATTATGGTAACGCTTTAAATATAAGCTATCTAGCACAAAAGCTAATGTAGATATTTACATTTTTATTAGAACTGAATAAAATAAAAACAGTCTTAAAATAGTCATTCCCCGGTCACACTGGGTGCACTCTCATGCCCAAAGGCTCCCTGTGACTGCAGACAGTTGTATTGCACAGGACATTTGGAGAACATTTCCATTAGTGCTGAAAGTGTGCTGTTCAGCCCTGTGATAAAGTTCAAAGGTCTACACAGGTTGATTGAGCAAATCCTCTCTTCTGCGTAATTAGGGTCTCCGTGGTTGTTGCTTCCTAAGTAATACTGAAGCCAGTGGTTTTGTAGAGTTCTTCGTGTACGTTTGTGGTTACATTGCACACTCCACAGGGGAGCAAGCTCAACTACAGCACAGGGTTGTTTCAGCTTGGGTTCAGCCCTTGCCATGGTTACCTCCTGATGTTTTTTCTTAGACTTTGCTACCTCACTGTTAATCTTATCTGGGACCATGGCATCTTAAGCTTTAAATTTCTTCTCATGCCCATTTTATCTTCATCATCTCGAGGTATATAAAATAATTATTGTCTAAACCACCGTGCTCCTTTTCTGGAATAGCATT
The DNA here is from genome assembly GCF_018167655.1 of Microtus oregoni. Lineage (NCBI taxonomy): Eukaryota > Metazoa > Chordata > Mammalia > Rodentia > Cricetidae > Microtus > Microtus oregoni. The sequence continues at coordinate 36,945,453 of NW_024543081.1, forward strand.
TCTCAAACACTCTCTTTCTCCTTCTTCTTTATTAGTCAGCAATAGGGGAAGCTATGCCACGGCAGCAAAGTAACCTCAGTTTCTTAGTGTCCGTACCACCAGGTTTCTTTTCAGCCAGGCTAACTCAGTTGCTTCTCTATATCCTCACTCTAGGATCCTAGTTGACTGAATCACTGCTGTCTGGAAAGTCACCGTGATTGAAGGTGAAATAGCTCTACAATGCATGCACTAACTCTTACAGTTGCCCCTCATAGGCAATATGCGAGTCTTTCATTAGCTCTACAATGCATGCACTAACTCTTACAGTTGCCCCTCATAGGCAATATGCGAGTCTTTCATCCATGCCAATGATCAACGCAAGACACACAGCGTTGCCCAAGACTGAAGGAGCTGGAAGCACACGTACCTGGGAGAACAGCCAGAAATATTTGACACAGAGTATGGATGGTGTATCTGAAGTTTATCTTTTATTAGTGGCAAAATTTTTTACTTAGGCATAATAAAATAAAGATGATGAGAGTGATATCTAATATTTACCATGTGTTGAATATTTTGGTGGTATTTTGCATATTTACTTAAGCATCCTGATTACCTTCCTTCTGTAAATGAGGCGTGCAAAGGTTAATGCTTTTGCCTAAGTTTGCATAGCAGTAAATGTTGGAACTGGGATTATGATTCAATCGTCTGAACAACCCAACACTCTCTCGCTATTTTTTAGCTCTTAGTCATATTGGTGACTCCAGTGCCTTAATATTCTTCAAATGAGTACAGTTTCTCCCAGATATACTACGTATCTGTAAGTAGTGCACATAGGTGTTAGCTGCCTTTGTGGTGGTTTTGGAGTCATTGGAATCGTACCAGCACAGAGTAAGTGGGTGTAGACTTATGCCTTCATCAGCTTCAGAGAAGATAGAAAGTTTCCTTGAACCATGGTATTAAGGACCTGGGCATTTTGTGTGGTTATTGCAGAAATGATGGCTTTGTCTCCAGTCCTTTGGGCAGGATCTCTCTAGCACTATATTCAGCCCCAGGCTCAGGGCAATGAGAATATTAGAAACAATTCAGTAAAGAGAAAATATTTTGGCTTGTGGGTTTGTACTTCACGTGGCTGTAAATATGACTAACTTTCTTTATGTTCTTCATATTCCATTCCTTCCCATTTCTCTCACATGTGGTCTTTGCTTCTAGACCCTATAGAAAGCCCTATCATTCTGAAGTCCATTCTAAGATGAGTAATGTCTCCATCGCTTTTCCGAATGGGAGGAAAAGGCTTTCTCATCCTCTCTTTGCCACTAAGCCTGTGCGCTGCCCCTAGCCATAAAGAAATGTACTCCAAGTTAGCTGCCTTCCATCTGCCCAGGGCCCGCCCATGGCCTCTGTCATCATTGCCCTTTCCTCCTGCAATTGCTTTTAAAGGAAGGTAGTTATTTCTTCTCAGTAGATGCTGAAACTGGCAGAAATTATTCGCTGTGTAGTTCATGTATGATTGGCACCGTTCCCTAGGCCACTGCTGGCGTTTGTACCCGACACCCCATCTCCCTCCTCTTCGGTAATTTCAGTTATTATCCTCAAGGAGAGTGGGGACTGTGTTTATGTTGTCATCCTTCCTGTGAGTCTGGTTTTTATTTTTCAACTTTTTTTTTAAACTTAGCAGATGTTAAAAAGTTGCTTAAATTTGCATTTCTTGATTACAAGTTAGCTTGAACATTTTCCCAGACATTTGGTTCCTATTTGTGTTTTCTCCCGTGTAAATCTTGTTGGTTTGAGACTTGATCACTTGGTTTGTGGAGTCCTAGGGGTAGTTTCTAAAAATATATGGATGTATTTTGAGATCATTAAGGAATTGTTCTTTTCTTTCATTTTTGTTGCAAATATTTTCTTGTTCAGTTACAATGCCTGCTCTTTTCCTTTTGTATAATTTTATAGTGGATTTTCAATCACATTATCACCCCTCAGAACTTTCTTTTTAAATCTGTTTACGTGCAGAGTAAGTTCTTCTGTTCCAGAATGTAGGGTTGCCAGCCTGAAACCTGGTGGCCCTATTTTTCACTTCCTCTCTCGTTCCTAGAAAGTGTCTGCCACATGGTAGAAGCTTAGTAATACTTATTGCATAACATCGATTTGACTTGTTTTATATTTTCCAAAATGACCTTAATAGTGTATTGTTTAATTAGTGTCTTATACACATTAGCTCTATTAAATTAAAATATGTAAAGTTCTTGAACTAGTACATACATCTGATGTTTTTCTTAATCTTATCTTTACCCTATATGTTACATGATACTTCCTTCTTCCTTTTAAAATAGCATTATAATCATATATTAAATTATCATGTTTTATGGATTAACTTCCTAAATATGAAATATTATCATATGGGTCTCATTATTACGGATAAGTTTAATATGTCATATGTTTCATTTCCCCTCCTAGCTCTTCTTCCAAGAATTTTATTAATAAACATGCTCATATTCTTTCAGGTTGCCTTCAGAATCATTTATGAGTATCTCTTGATGATCCCTCATGACTACTACCATCTTATTTTAATATATGTAAGAAGATATTGATTAATCCAGTTATGGATAGACAGCAGTGTTTTCTGTTTGTCATTTCCCATAACTACCCTTCCTGCCTTAGAGAAATCTGAATACTATTTTCTTATCTTTGTGTTTTTGGCATCTCTTCCATTTCAGTTCACCAATTCACTGGACACTAGCTGTAGCTTTGCCATTGTCCTAGAGAATGTCCTCAGTATGAGGAATGCATTTCTTTTGTCCCGCTGGTTAAAGTGAATCAAGTACTTTAAAGTTATGTCTTCATTTATAGCATTATTTCTCTTCTGTGTTTTTGAGTTAGGGTTTTGCTATGCACTCCAAGATGGCCCTGAACACTAGATCAGCCTGCCTCCGCCTCCTGAGTGCTGGGATTGCAAGTCTGAGACACCATATCCGGTTGTCTTCATTGACGTCTTGATTTACCACATTTACCCTGTACATGTTTTATCCATCACAGTAAAGCACAGCCCCCACACAGTCATCCTTTCTTCTTCTGCAGTATTGCAATCTAAGAAGCACCCATTTTCCAGGTTGTGTGTTGGACACTAAGGTTCTAGTGAGGACCAAGATGAATACTGTGCCTATGCTGGTGTGTTCTGAACCTCGTGACCTTCTTTTATTTTTTCTCCCTCACAAACCCCTAAACTAGTGGATGTGAATGGCAATGGATGAAAACCTTGGGGAGTTTTAGCCTTTAGATTTCTAACCAGAATGACATTGTAGGATTTTTTTGAGACACTTAGTTTCTCCCCAAATTTGTCATTTTCAAACAATTAGTCATCCAAAGGGAGCAGCAATTTGTAAGCTCGGTGAAGCTCGCCAGGATCCCCCACATCTTAGACATAGTTTCCAGGGTTCTAAACCTGTAAATTTACTTGGCCTTTAAAAGGGCCTTGGCGACCCCCCCTGAGTAATCTCTTATTTTCTGACATACCAATAGTACCCCTAAAGTGTAAACATTTGATTCTTAGCCATTTAGGAGGGTTTTACTTCATCAGGAACTTTGACATACCTCACCAGGAGGAATGACTTGGGTCATCCCCATTTCTTCCTCTTCCTTTTTCTGTTCTTTACCCATGAACACAGCGCTACTGTTGTCTGATGACATCCTTCATTATGTCCCAGTTTCGAACCCAACCTCCTGTCCCATAGGGTAGGGTGGAAGAGTGCTTCTCAGCCTTCCTTTACTTTCTTCAACAGTCACATAAACAGCCAAAGCACAAACCCATGAGCTCCACAGACTGGTCCCTTGTGCTTTTGAATGCTCGGATTAAGTTGCTGACTTCAAATACCCCTGCCACACCCACCTCCTGACTTCAGGAAACCCTGTGAAGGCTTCAAATAGAATGCAGGTGAATCAAGTTGTTTATAACGGAAATGACACCCTTGAGAGATACAAACATAGGTCAGACGCCTGGTAAAGGTAAATGCTCACAGACAAATTTAGAAGAAAATATAAGATGTATAAAAATGACTCCACCTGAGAAGAGGCCAGCTGAATCAGATTTGCTTAAGGAATCAGGAGATCCTTCCTTTAGTCAATGCCCAGGGAATGGTCAGTTTAGCAAATGAGTTACACCTATGAAATCACTCTGGAATCTGAGATGTTGCACAGCTGAATTGAACGACACTGGTCCTGGTGTCATCCAAGACTGGAATGCTGCCAAGTGCTATGTCTGAGTCTGTGTCCCTATAGCAGCCAGGGTAGGCCTCACCCCCACCACAGACAAGGGAGAACCGGCTCTTATGACTTGGGCATAGAGGAACAGCCTCCACCCCCTTGCCTGAGGCAGGCAGCCCCAGTTGACCCAGACTGATCAACTCAGCTACCCCCAGACCCATAGCAAGGCTTTGGTATGGCCCACGCTAGCATCTACCCAATCTAGGACCCGCTGGAAGTCATGAAGGGACTGGTCCTGTGGAATGATACCAGCAGGGTCTTCATGCCTTAGCTTGGCTGAGGGATATCAAGAGGAGTTTCAGTTGGGATCCGGTGATGATGATATACCAGGAGCCAGAGGCCGTGAACCAGACTAATAACTCATTGCAATGAGCATTTGCTAGTACAGCTGATTGGACAAAAGGCGATACTATACAGCACACTGCTCCCAGTACTAACAGGACAAATGGAGAAGTATTGGAGAGGCAGGAAAGATGGAGAAGTGAAGAGGACTTTGTTGTTGTTGTTGTCTTTGTTTGCTTACTTTGTTTCATTTTGTTTTGAAATTTTCTTTTGGAAGGGTGCTGTAGAGGTAGGGGAGAATAGGGGGGAATTGGGAGGTGTGCAGAATTGGGGTGCATGATGTGAAATTCCCAAAGAATCAAAAAGAAATAATGTTAAAAAAATAACATTGGCCCAACTAGAACATGCTCAGATTCCAGAGTGATTTCATAGGTGTAATTTGTTTTGCTTTGTCTTAATAATTGAACATCCATGGGTTTCTGGAATATGTGATGTTTTGTGAGTCTATAAGAGACAATAGGAAGGTCTCACTCTTGGCACGTGGAATCTTGAGGAGACTTGAAACAGCAATGTGTTTATAGCGGCAAGTGTATATACGCAGTGTTTCAGTGAAAGTAAGTACGTAATGCTTTCTTTGCAAGTGAATAGGAGGAATATGAAATGTGAATTAGGTGTATGGATAAGTCCTCTCAGGAGAGAACAACTTCTACCTGGAAAGCTGACAGTGAGAATAATAAAGCCTTAGCTTTTCAATAGTGAGGTGGAGATGATCTTGACAACAGGTACAAAGGAACACAGATATCACATATCTTATTAGTTACTCTTCACATTGCTCTGGGAAAAGCACCCACCAGAAGCAGCTCAAGGAAGGAGAGGCTTGTTTGGGCTCAGTTTCAGAGGGTACCAAGGGGTAAATAAGATAGCATGGCGCATGGAGGCAGGTACTGGGGCATGGGCGGATCTAGAAACAAAGGGTGGGAAAGAAGCAGAACCAAACTATAATCTCCAGAGCTATCTCCCAGTGATCTCCATCCGCCAGCTGGGTCTCATGTCCCAAAGTCTCTATTACCTTTCCAAATACCAATACCAGAGGTGTTTCAACATACACACCTGTGAAGGACATGTTTCATTCAAGCCATGTCATGTACCTATGTTGCCATAAATAAACAGAAACCCAAATCAATATAAAATATGTCTTTCTTCATCTCTATATTGGAATTATATTACATTATATTAGAATGATAATAGAATTATATCATTACATTAGAACATGCTAACTCCAACAACTTTTGCTAGCGGTTGTCTGGGCACTGCTAATGTTGGTTTTCATGATTTCCATTTTGGTTTGTTTTCACAATTCACCAACTTTCCCTCTTTCTTCCTCCCCAATTCTAAGATTGAAATAACATTAAACGATGATTCGAGTAAAATAGGTTCCTTCAGAGTCTGGTTGTTGTCTTGGCAACCATCCTATGTCCACCAAGTCTTTTCATGTGCATGTGTTCTGACCCACAGTTCTTGTTTTGCATTCTGCCCCTCAAAGGCAATCTACTTTGTTTCTGGGAATGAGCTAATTGTGGCTGCCAACGCTTTGTGCTGCTAACATCTTGTTTCCTTTCTTTAGCACAGACAGAAGACAGTACAGATTTAATGTGGACGCAAACGGACCTTCTACCTGATAGGTCACCTACCATCCAATAACGATTTTCCATATAACTGAAAATGCTAAGGCGTTGTTTGGTAATCAGGTATCAGGCATGATAAATACATGATGCCAACAGCTGAGCAGAAGTTTAATGTTTCTAGCCCCAAAACTTTCAGATCTAGACTGCTGCTTACAACTAGCAAGTGAATCATCAAACATAAACACAAGTGTTGACAAAGTCCAGTGACACATACTGTCATCTATGAAGCTAAAAATGTCAAGAACATGGATCTTGAAGGCCATAGATCTCATTGCATGGAAGTGGAAAAGCCTAGCTCAATAAAACAGGAAAATCAGGTCAAGCTGCACTTTAAAAACTCCTAGATGACCTTTCTGGCTTGTTGACATTATTAGAGAAGAGTACTTTAAAGATCTATTGATGTTTTATGCTGAACTTTCTTGGAGAAATTGGGGCACATTATGACACCCCAAAACCTTAGTTCTGTTTCCCTCTTACTATCACAGCTTCTGAGAATATTTTATTCTATCTCTGCAATTTTTTTTAAATGAAAATGTCATATGTGAGAGTTATGGTCGATGTTTCAGACTTCGTCAATTTTGTCAGTCACATATGGCCCTGTGCCATTTATGTCAATACACAAGAGTGATTGACTGGGAAATTTTATTGACTGATAATATTGATCACTCATACAGAAGTGCCCAGACCTCTCTGTAGTGCTGTCCTTAGAAGGAAATTTGCCTTCGCTCTCATTTCCTGAGAAATGACTGATTTCCAAGGAGTTACACGACTTTTGAAGTCTCAGCCTGGGAGCCGTGAAGAGTGACTTATCTGTGGGTAACCATGGGCTGGTTTTTTTTTTTTTTTTTTTTTTTTTTTTTTGCGATGAACTCATATAGACTTGGCAGTCCAAAGTTTGTGTCATACTTTACACGGGGACCCAAACACTGTGGGGGCATTGAGAGGTATCTGGGAAATGTAATGTACTTTAAATTACCAAGAAGTAATTTGATCTGAATAAGGCAACTCCAAAGAGAGCTCATTATGTTTCACCAAAATGCAATTGCAAACTGTAATTGGATTTCTTTTTAAGATGAACAGCAAACCCGGGGAAGTTGTGCATTTATCATTTTTGTCAATCCTTTTTGAGAACTCGAACACCAGGGAGGAAGGTGCACGGTGTCACCCCCTTGGGTAAGTGTTTTCATATTAACCTGGGGTAAACAGGTACTGCTGTCAATCTTCCGTACACAATGACCATCTGTGGACATTTGAGCGGAGGAGGCATTAGCCAGTGGATGTTTGTAGAAGGTTATTCTGAGAGCAGTATTTAGAGATTAGGGGTCAGAAAAGAAATTCAATGAAAGTATATTATAGTGAAAACCTATAATGCTGGGGTTTGGATGCAGGTTGGCAACAGTACAGAAAAGATGTGGGTGTGAGGAACAACTCAGGAGATTGGTACCCAAAGCCCTTAGCAACCAGGTTTGTACATTGGTGATGGTGTACTGTGGAAATAACTGGAGTCTAGGTATCAGGAAGGAAGGGGCTCCAGGGTCACAATGAACCTTAGTTTTTCATTTTATAAAATGAGAAATTGAACTAGAATAATTTCTACTTTTTTTTTTTTTTTTTGGTTTTTCGAGACAGTGTTTCTCTAGCTTTGGTGCCTGTCCCGGAACTACCTCTTGTAGACCAGGCTGGCCTCAAACTCCCAGAGATCCGCCTGCCTCTGCCTCCCGAGTGCTGGGATTAAAGGCGTGCGCCACCACCGCCCGGCTTCTTTATAATGCCCATCATGATAAGATATAATGACTTAAAAAGCATGACAAATTTTCCTCCATTCTTTGCAGAGGAGCCTCATGTCAGGAAGGAATGATAGCTTTATTTGTTATCTTCCCAACTTCTCTCAGATTCCTCAGCACCACAGACAGATGCCTGAATACCAAAGCTCTCAGTGTGATAGCCACATCATCATCTCTGGTCACTGTTCAGAGTCAAAGACATCTTTCTTAGATGCACTTATGCTGGTAGACTGTCTCAGGAAGCAAGTTGTAATATGGACGATCCTAATGCTATTTTCTCTTTAAAAAACTATTTATTTGTTTGTTTGCTTGCTTGTTTATTTGTTGTATCTATGTGTGTGTATGATGTATGCACATGTGGACATGCATGTGCAAGACAAAGTGTACCTGTGGAGATCAGAGGATAACCTTGGGTCTTTGTCCTTGTATCCCAACTTTTTGGAAGCAGGGTCTCTTTGTGTTTTCTGTTGTGGGGCATATTCTGGGCTTGCTGGTTGTCAAGTTTCTGCGGGGATTCTCCTGTGTCTGCCTCCCATTTTACTGTAGTAAGTCTGAGACAACAGACGTGCACAGCTATGCAAAGTTGGAGATTTGAACATAGGTCTTCATGCTTGTGTGGCAAGACTTTACCAACCGGCCCATCTCTCCAGCTCATTGACGTATTTTCTCATGGCTAATGTGCTGCCTTAGTATAGTCAGCTTAGTTTCTAGAAACCACGAAAATCTTCGGAGCATGAACTTAAACACTGAAGCACAGAGACAAGGGAGAATAAGTTTGCTTTATTTATAGATGAGGAAGCTGAGAGTGGCAAAAACTTCATACATCTGCACCAGACCTTGGAGCCAATAAGTAGCAGAGACACCGTGGAGTTGAACCATTTTGACTCTGAGACCAATCCACTTTCAATCAACTTACAAAGATGGTGGGAATTTTAAGTCCCTGGGCAAGAATACTGAAGAAAATGTGTTCTTGAGCCAGGGTCATGGGAAACCATACAAAAATCACCCTTTGGCCTGTTTCTCTGTTTCCAGGTATCGTCCCCTGCTACCGCCTCATTTTGGCAATATCCTACTTACTAATCCAGAGCAATGATGATCATAATCGCATTTTCTCCCTGGCCATCCCAAAGAACATCTAGTGTATTAATGTTGCTAATTAATCTTCGTGACATCCTAGCAAATGAAGCAGACTGCAAGTCGGATGTCCCACCCGGCTGACTGAGAAGCGGAGGCAGCCAGCAAGGTTACAGAGTTGCCTCAAGGTGAGATAAATGAGCAGCTGAGCTGGTGAGCCACGAATAGCCTTTGGGCAGCTGAAGCTTTAAAGTCTGTTGGGAAGAGGGGCTTTTGCTACTCTCCTTAGAAGATTACTGTTCAGTTACCAGAAAAAAAAAATTGCCACTTGAAAGCCAAAATTTTCTTTGCTGAGTTATTTTTCAATGCTTTTGGGTTTGTTATTTCTCTTCCTCTGGGTGTTCCCACTCCTGAAGGACTAAAATGATTCAATATTTCTTTTGGGAAATTTTTTTTTTCCTTCGGATAACGTAAGATTGGAAGAGTCTGGTTTGTGATGCGTCTCAACAATCTGTCTGTTGGACTTGCCTTTCCTGACTCAGGAATCTAGACCAGAGTCGCATCTTTTCAGTGTGACGTTTCTCCCTCGGGAGAACATTTGCTTCCAATGCCACACTTCGGCATTTTATTTTCATCAGAGGCAAGGCTATGTGACTTCACCTCCCTGTGTTGAAAATGATGACTGTTCAGACCTCGAGCTCTGCCTAAGCACTGTGTGGTTTCTGCGGTTACTGTAGCATTGGAGGTTGGCGTTTCCTAGCCTTGACTGATTACCCTGAGGCCAAGCCAAGGAGAAGAGGGTTATTTTTTCTGCGGCAAGTGTCTAGTTACACTGGAGGAGGAAGGAATGGGATTCCTGTAGGCTGACAGGAAGACCTTCGTTATCTGTGGGAAAGGGAATGATTGTGTTTCTCTGTAGTTGGGTAATGTGGTTGCCTTTAACCTTGAGCCTGGCCAGAGAATCCTGCTATCATTTACTTTGACACTGTATTTAAATTCCCACAATAATTAACCATCTTTCAGACATCACCAGGAAATGAGTTATTGAAATAATATTCTGATGGTAAGGTAAAAGTATCTCTAAAAGCCTAAGCACTTACTAAGGATAAAAAGGCAGAAAGAGGCTATATACCAAAATATGTAATGGTTGTCCTTTCAAAAGTGATCCATCGTGAACTTTTTGAAGCTTCATGCTTTGTAGACAGGAAAAGCATGGAATGAACCCAAGTCACCATTTCACTAGGAATTTGCTTAATAGCTGCTTTCTGTGAATTGAGATGAATTAAACAGGAGCATCAAAGACCAAAATACTGGTAGCGTTCTAGAGCTTAAATGGTAAAAAATGGGAATGTACACTCTCCATGTTATTGCTGCTCTCGCTAACTTCATGGCAGACATTGCTAATGGATCACATCACTTTTCTTCGCTGTACCTGCTCCAAATCTTAAAGTCTTTCTCATCATACCACCCAAAATAGCCACAATCCTATTACAGGGCTTGGCTCTCCCTTTGCAAACCCCTTGCCAACGCCATCTCACAGAAAGGGAAATTGTTCTGCTAGCCTCCAGAATAAAACTAAAAGTACAAAAAAAGTCACGTGGTTGAGTCTCAGTGGCATTTCTATAATTCAGGTATTTTCCACTAAATGTAGGCTAGTTTGAGGTCCAGTCCTTTGGCAGACTCGTTTCTAAGTTTAGGACACTTGAACATACTACAACAGTAAGAAAATAAATGCAATTCAAAACACCAGTTAAATGTTTTTAGTTAGGGCTGGAGAGATGATGGCTCAGAGGTTAAGAGCACTGGCTGCACTTCCAAAGGTCCTGAGTTCAATTGCCGGCAACCACGTGGTGCCTCACAACCATCTGTAATGAGATATGGTGCCTTCTTCTGGCCTGCAGGGACATATGCAGGCAGACCACTGTATACTTAATAAAATAAATTTTAAAAATGTTTTTAATTAAAAATTTAGTAATACAAAGTTTGGGGAAGATCTGTGAAAGCATATTCATATGCCCTGGGATGGTATAAACTGATAACAAATTTTTGGATAAGAATTTAAGATTAGCATTAGTTATTCTACAAATATTCTTCTATAACTTTAAAAAATGTTTAAAATTTCTTAATATAACTCCCATTCCTACTGTCTCCTGTCTCTCGGTCACTCCTCTCACCACAAGCTGTTCCATACAGGTCTCCTTTTCACATTCATCTCTCTTTCTTATGTTTTGTGACCCACTGAATATAACCGGGGCTGTTTGTGTGACCTTGATACCTAACTATCCATCAAAACTCGGTAGGCTCCCCTGTGTACTCAGCTAAAGACATTGACTGTCCCTTCACCAGTAGCCAATAGTTCAACGAGGAGGAGCAGGGTTCTGTGAGCCCCACCCCAAGCCCATGACTGACTAAGGACAGGTTCTGTCTTATGCAGGCTCAGGGCACAACTTCAGTTACCATGGGTCATGAGGCAATGGCTGTGCCATGCACAGAAGACATCTCCAGCAGCTTGCTCTCTTTTCTCTTGCTCTTATGTTCTTCCAACTCTCTGATATTTTCTAGGCTTTAGAGGCCATAGTATATGTGTCCTGTTTAGGGCTTACCACTGAATTGTCACTTATTTTGACTACCTATAGTTATTTACCTATAACTCTAACTATAGCTGCGAATAGTCTCTGTATTCACTATCATTCATTGCAAAGATTTTTTTTTTTTGATTTTCAAGACAGGGTTTCTTTGTGTAGCTTTGCAGCCTGTCCTGGAACTAGCTCTGTAGACCAGGCTGGCCTAGAACTTACAGAAATCTGCCTGCCTCTGCCTCCTGCGTGCTGGGATTAAAACCAGGCCCTACCACCACTACCCAGCACAAAGAGAAGACTGAAAGTAGGGTTTGCTTATAAGAATAGCTACATGTTAACTTATGCTGCGTTCCTCAACAAACTGCACTTTTTAAATGTCTTTCTGCCCAGCTTGTAGCTCTACTTCAATATAGAGCTGGATAATGATGGTAGGTAGTACCATATTACCACACAAATACTATCCTGTGAAGTGGGATTCCCCTCTGCATACTGTGAATATGTTTTATTACCATTGGTTAATAAAGAAGCTGCTTTGGCCTATGGCAGGTCAGAATATAGCCAGGTGGAAAATTTGAACAGAGATAGAGAGAAAGAGTAGATGGAGTCGAGGTTACTCCATGTAGCTAGCAAAAAAAAAAAAAAAAAAAAAGATGCCAGAACCTTGCTGGTAAGACACTGCCTTGTGGCAATACACAGATTAATAGAAATAGGCTAATTTAAGATGTAAGAGCTAGCTAGAAATATGCCTGAGCCATTGGCCAGGCAGTGTTATAATGAATAAATAGAGTTTCTGTGTGATTATTCTGGTCTGGGCAGCCAGGAAACAAAAACAGAATCTCTGTTTACAATCCTATCTTGATATTTTCGCTACAAAACACATTGACCTGTTTCTTTTAAATCCAGCCTAATCAAGTTCTCAGGATAGAGGCAGAATGAAGATGGATTGTCAAAATATAACCTGAATGGCCTCTAGGCCAGATCCCAATAGAATCATCTTCCTCTCTGAGACCTCACGAATTGGGCTTTCACTGATGGCATCGCTCTCATTCTTCTTGTCTATCAAATAGCCAGTAAGTTCTGTTTATGGCACTTTAGGGCTTTTCTAGTTTAAAGTTCCAAACTTTTGCATTAGTTTCACAAACTAGCTCCAAATATCTATGAACCACACAGTTAGGTTTATTGTAGCAACAAACCCATTTCCTGGTACTGATTTTCTCTATTAATAGATTTCTTGTTGTTCTGAACAAATACTTGCAAGAAGCAACTGAAAAAAGGAAGAATGAATTTTGCTTACTGTGCAGAAGGATACTTACAGTCCACTGTGGCAAGGAAAGCATTGCAACAGAAGCAGGAGGCAGCTGGCCACATTGGTTCTGAAGTCAGGAAGCAGAGACAGTGACCAGAAAGTGAGGCCAGATTATTCAACCTCAAGGTCTATCTGCAGTCACCCACTTCCTCCATCAAGGCTCCACTCCTTACATCTCTAGAGCCTTCCCAAACAACACCACTAGCTGTGACTAAGTGTTTAGACATCTGGTCTTATGGGGAACATTTCACATCTGAACCATAGCATAAAATTATAACGAAGACGCTATTTCTTAACATTCCCATCTCTTTTACTTACCAGAGAACCACCACAACTCCATTTGCAACATAAGTGGTTTGGTTTCACAGGGCAAAATTACAAGCCATTGATTAAATTCTTTTATCCTTTTCCACCATGTGTTTTGAAAGCTGTCAAATAACACGATGGTGATGGTTTGGTTAAGGAAGATCCCAGTAGGCTCATATGTCTGAATGCTTCGTCGCCAGGGATTGATGCTATTTGAGAAAGTGTGTTATTGTAGGGGTGGCCTTGCTGGAGACAGTGTGTCACTGGAGGTGGGCTTTGATCTTTCAAAAGCCTATGCCAGGCCCAGTCTCTTGCTTTCTTCTTTGCCTGCAGGTTGGGATGGAGTGCTCAATTACATTTTTAGCGCCACAACTGGCTGCATGTTGTCATGCTCCCTACCAAGATGGACTAAGCCTCTGAAGCTGTAACCAAGACACCAACTAAATGCTTTCTCTTATAAGAGTTGTCTTGGTCATAGTGTCTCTGCACAGCAGCAGAACAGTGTCTAAGGCAATGAGGAACTTGTGTAGATACACAGAGGGTATGGAATAGGATGTTTATATAGAGGGGGTATAATCCTGAACAAACGCTCCTTTCCTAGTAAACTTTCTCATGCCAAAATGGTTACAAAAGTGGGATGGATTTCAGGATTCTTAGGAATAGTCTGAGTCAGCACAAAGTGTTCATTTTGGCTAAAGGTCGCCCTCTGTAAATAGTCCTCCCAAGGGTGCTTATATGCTAGTGCCAGGTGTACAAACTCTTGTCTTTGTTAAGTTTGCATGTTTCCACCCAAGTCAAACTGCTTCCCCTTAGGAAGGAAGGGGCCAGTTAAGACCATTGGGTAGGCAGAGTTGCAAAACACAGCCATCGCTGCCTCAGCTCGGTCAAGAAATCACCTCTCTTTGGAGCAGCTGCGACCTATCATGAGATTCCCCATAAAGAGGCCCAACCAGATCCCAGTCCCAGCTGCTCAACCTTTAACACTGAGGCTTCTCTGGAAATGTCAGATTTCACAAAAGAGGGCTAGTCTCTAAACTGTGGTTTGGCAGAACTCTTCAAAACCCCCTCCTTACTGTTCTTTCTGAACCTTGTACTCCGGACCACTTAGAGGCTCAGATGAAAAGAGGCAGAAAGAAAACAAGAATTTAAATTAACACTCTCTTGATTTTTATTTAATCTAAAAATACCTACTCTCCATTGTGTGTTTGAGGGGGAGTGGACACACACCAAGGACTCACATCTGTGACATCTCTCACCTTTATCTTCTGGTGAGCACTAAGAGCACTAAGATTGTGTTTCTAGGTGGAAACACACTATACAAACTGATACATTAAAAAAAAAAACTTGTTTGGAGGGGCCCGAGAGGTGGCATCAATACTGAGCCCATCTCGTCCTTCTTTCCTTATTCTACCCTCAGGCCCACTTCCCTGTCCTTATCACCCAAATAAACCTCTTATTATTGTGTGATGCCTGACTATGTTGGTTTCTCCAGGATCTTTGGGTAGGGGTTAGCCCTTTAGAATGGGAAAGGCAACCCCAAATGTTGATGTGCAATCAATATCTGTTTACATAGGGAATTAAGAAGCAGAGCCTGCCTTAGCTGCTGTTTCTCAGTAGCAACTGTTTCTTAGCTTAGTGGGAAAGACAACCATTTGATTTTGTTCTTAAAAACTTGTGGATTGGGAATTAGAAAAAGGGTTCAAACCAAAAGTACTTGATAATTTGATACTTAATGTCTGGGACCTCAGTTGGGAAGATCTGAAGCCTAGAAATGGCATGACAGATCTGAAGCCTAGAAATGGCATGTCAGGTGGCTACTGGGATCACTTGGAGGTGTTTTCACTTTGGGGATTCATTTCTTTTTTTTTTAAATTTATTTATTTATTAAGGATTTCTGCCTCCTCCCCGCAACCGCTTCCCATTTCCCTCCCCCTCCCCCAATCAAGTCCCCCTCCCTCATCTGCACAATCGCAGTGGGTTTTTGATCCTGCTGCACGTACTGGCTTTGTGGGAGCCTAGGCAGTTTGGATGCTCACCTTACGAGACCTAGATAGAGGTGAGCAGTCCTTGGGCTTCCCACTCGGGGATTCATTTCTATGGTTTGAATGTGTCATGTCTCCGTAACAGTGCTTGTGGTGTTTCCATAGTGACAGTGTTAGGATATGGGATATGGGGGTTTGAGAGGCTTTACTTTCATGGTTGAGATTAACAACTTGTAAAAGTCACCCTAAGGAACTAGCCAGATCTAAACACCATGTAAGCAGGAGGTAGAAGACAATGGGCAAGAGGAATGAATCCTCACCTGAATCTGAACCATCCAATACCTTAACCTTAGATTTCATAGCCTGCAGCGTTGAGAAATGAATTTCTGTTGCTTATAAGATCTTCAGTTGAAGGTATTTTGTCATGGCAGTTGACGTCTTCATAACTGATGCTAGCTGTTGACCGGAAGCTCAGCTAGATGGCTGACTATATACTAGTAGGTAGCCTCTCTTTGTGGTCTTTCTGCTTGTGCTGAAATAGACCTCCTTACAGCTTCAGGACTGCAGAGCGGAGTGCAGACATCTTTATGATATATCCTTACAGGCTATTTCTCGTCCATACTTATGGTTGAAGACAGAGCTAAATACTAAGTTAATAGCAGAGGAAAGAGAGACTCCATCACCTAACAGAAGGACTAGTAAGGTATTGTCCATTACGACAAGCTGAACACGAAAGATAGTAGAGGCGACTGCAGCCCCTATTGGAAAACACCATGGGCCACCTCTTTCTGTGTGAAAAGTTTCAGAAGAAATGTTAAAATGCGGGTTAAGTAAAGCTAAGAGACGGCTCAGTTGGTAAATTTCTTGCTGTGTGAGTGTGAGAATCTTAGCTGGCCCTCCAGAAGTAGGTGTGGTGACATTCAAGAGGACCTTTGGGCATGTACTAGCTAGTGGAGTCTCACCAGTGAGCCTCTGCTTCAATAGGACAGTCTGTAGCAGAGAAAAATTAGCTAAAATGAAGAAAGAAAGAAAGAAAATGGAGAGGACTAGGGGAAGATGCCCAATGTGAACTTCCGGCCTTCACATGCTTATATACTGACATACACACATAAGAACATGCATACACACACACAGAAAAGAGGGGGCATTTAGGCAAGATTGGGAAAGCAGAAGCCTTAGTTTATTGTTATCTGGAAATGTTTCTAAAGTTTCAAATATCATCTGCTGATTAAGCTTCCCCACCCCGAGTTAGACTCTGCTGTGAAATTGCTTTCCCACCAATATACTTTGACAAACCTTGATAATGGTAATGGAACAATTTTCTCTACTCTAAACAGTAACCTATATTTAGTGAGAATTTTCTGTAATCCAGACAATTCAAAGTACATATATATTTTAAGTATTTTTGAAACAAATCATAAGGTAAAGAATATTGATATATTCCTGTTTGGTAGATTAAGATGTCATGACAGAAGGATTCAATAAGTTGATTAAAAGAATCCAGGATTTAAGTCAAGTCAAGATTTAAGACAAAATCAGGGGGTTCCGGCTTTCTTAATCATAGTACTATATGACTTTCCCAAAGGTTTGAGCTCATCCTATTATAATTCTTGCCATACTGAACCGTATTACTTTACCTGCTTGTATCTTCAAATTTGAATTCTTTTTCTTCTTTGTTTACTCAATATTTATTTGTTAAATGGATCAGTAATTCCTAAGAGATTTGAGACCATATAGTCTTGTCTCAGCTGAAAGAATTTAAATTAGATGTATTCTCTTTGAAGAATATTTAGTACTGTGGGTGTAGTAACAAGGGCGGCGGGGCTGCGTCCCCAGCACCCCGGCTGCCTGGCTAGCTTATGCCCGAAATAACAACACACAAACTGTATTCATTTAATCACTGCTTGGCCCATTTCTATCTAGCCTCTTCTAGGCTATTTCTCACATATTAATTTAGCCCATTTCTAATCATCTGTGTTGCACCCCTAGGTGTGCTTACCGGGAAGATTCTAGCCTATGTCCATCCTGGGTTGGAGCTTCATCGCGTGCGTCTGCCTGGGAGCTGGGAGCATGGCGTCTCTCTGAGGCGTCTGCTCCCGAGAGGAGAGCTGTGGAGTCTGAGCTCACTTCCTCTTCCTCCCAGTGTTCTGTTCTGTTTACTCCTCCCACCTATCTTCTAACCAATGAGGGCCAAGCAGTTTCTTTTTATTTAACCAATGACCTTCCTCCGCTGCTCTTCCAGAGGTCCAGAGTTCAATTCCCAGCACCCACATGGTGGGTCACAACCATCTGTAATGAGGTCTGGTGCCCTCTTCTGGCCTGCAGGCATACACGCAAAACAGAATATTGTATACATAATAAATAAATAAATATTTAAAAAAAGGGGGGGCTGGAGAAATGGCTCAGTGGTTAAGAGCATTGCCTGCTCTTCCAAAGGTCCTGAGTTCAATTCCCAGCAACCACATGGTGGCTCACAACCATCTGTAATGAGGTCTGGTGCCCTCTTCTGGCCTGCAGGCATACATGTAGACAGAATATTATATACATAATAAATAAATATTTAAAAAAATAAAAAGAAACTAGCTCTGTAGACCAGGCTGGTCTCGAACTCACAGAGATCCGCCTGCCTCATTGCACATTTTGGATATATCTCGCTTGTTAAGTAATATTTATTCCCTTCTCAGATCTTTGACGGAGTTGAAGATTTTATAATTGTAGTTACTCTCTACATTATTTAGACTCCTTGAGATAGAATGTCTAGCAAAACTTTTGTTCTCAATATTGTTTGTTATATTTATTATTTGTTATTATTGTATATAGTTGTATTTGGTTTAGTTCTGTCTTATTTAGACAAAAAGGGGAGATGTAGGGATAAGTCCCACCCCTTAGGGGGCGTGCTTGCCTCGGGCTAATGTTTGCCTATAAATTTGGCATGTGTGCTCCCAGCCGCTGCTTCTGCTTTCCTGGTCTCCGCGGGAACGGTGGTTCTGTAAGTCTATTTCTACATTAAAGCTATATATATATACAATCTGTCTGCATTCGTTTACGCTGTTACACTGTGGGTTTTTAATTTATTTACCATGTATAGCTATACTTTTAAAACATATTGCCCTTGGAAAGCTGTTGTGCTGATGATTGTGTTCTTAGCAAATTAGAAGTAAAGGGAAGATAGAGAAACAGTGTGATCAAGTAAAGATGGGACTGTAGTTAGTACTCAGAGAAGTGGTTCTCAGCCTTCCTAATGGTGTGACCCTTTAATACAGTTCCTCATGTTGTGGTGACACCCAACCATACAATTATTTTTGTTGCTATTTCGTAGCTGTAATTTTGCTCCTGTTATGAATAGTAATATAAATATCTGATATACAGGATATCTGCTATGTGACCCCTGTGAAAGGGTCATTTGACTCCCAAAGGAGTTGAAACCTACAATCTGAGAATCTCTGGCTTCGAGGAAGCATAGAAAGAGAAGTAACAAAAGTCAAAGTGTAGTAGTGGGGGTTGTTTCCCTGTATATGTATGTTAACTAAGGAGGAAATGTAAGACGAGGATGTTTGTGTTGGCTGTGGAGTACCAAACAGTACTTGATATGAGTTAGCAGTTATAATTAATGTAAACCAGCCTTTCTAAAAGTTTGTTCCCAAAGGAGTGACTATCTGCATGTTCCTGAAGGAGAGGAGGTCAAAGAAGCTATAAACGTAGGAAATTTGTCCAATGCTCCTCCCTGATAAATTTATAATACAGGTAAAAATGAAGTTAAATTCAACCCATGAAATATGTGGTTTAGAAAGCAAGACCGGGAAACGCTAGTTATTAATATCATAGAAAAGGGGTGTTAATATGATATATGGTGTTTTGTTTTCATGAGAATTAAATGCATACACAACCCATAGCATGGATTCCAGCACAGACTATTCTACTTGTCATGTCTTGTGGAGGAAAATGATAGCAGTTCATGTGAGGAAGCGAATCTACGGTAGAAGTGGAAATCAAACCACTACTGAGGGAAGGAATAACATTTTTATAAAGATGGGAGAAGGATTCCTGTTCTGGGGGAGAAACCAGAGTTTTACTCCTTTAGGCTGTTATAACGAAACACCACCAAGTGGGTATTTTATAAACAACAGAAATTTCTAACAGTTCTGGGGGCTGAAAAGTTCACAATCAAGGTCCCAGCAGACTTGTGTCTGGTGAGGGTCTGCTTCTGGCTCATAGTTACGTGGATGCTTGTGTGTTATGCATATATACAGTCACATGATGACTGGACCAGATGTTGAACATGAGGTTCAGCTTTGTGGGCACACAGTGTGTGTGTGTGTCGAAGCACACAATTATTCAGAACCGCTGCCCTGAAGCTTCAGTTCAGTGGAGATAAGATGCAGGTAGAATAAAAATATTATTATAACCAAACTTCCCTCCTATGCTTATAAATATACCTGATCTGGGAACTTAAATACATCCAAGCCTCATGAACCCATCACTAGCCTGTTTGTGAACAATGCCTGAGTTTTTCTCTCCTTATTGTTATTGTTATTTTATTTTAAAAGATTTTTTTTATATAACAACCACAGTTCTCCCTTCCTCCCTTCCTCTCACTCCTCCCCACCACCTTCCTCCCAACCAACCCCTCCATCTACTCAGAAAGGGTAAGGCTTCCCATGGAGAGTCAACAAAGTCTGGCATATCAAGTTGAGGCAGGACCAAGGCCCTCTCCCCTGTATTGAGGGTGGGCAAGGTATCTCTCCATAGGGAATGGGCTCCAAAAAGCTAGTTAATGCACTAAGGATAAATCTGTGGCCCCACAGATTATGTTTGGGTATTTTGCCTGCTTGTGTGTCACTATCTCCTGGGTGCAGTGCCAATAGAAGCCAGAAGAGGGCATCAGATCCTCTAGTATGGTGTTATGGACTGTTGCTCATCTCCATGAGGGTCTGAAAGCTGAACTCCAGTCCTCTGGAAGAACAAACATCCTCTTACGCACTGATTCATCTCTCCAGCTTCTTGCTCAGTTTTCATAAAACTTTAAAGAAAGATTTACCACCACCATCCCAAAGAAACGGAACATTTATTTCAGGTTTACCTTATTTGCCAGAAAACTCTCATTTTTGTGATTTTTACCACGTAGATTGTAGAGAGCTTCAGCGTTTGTCATCTCACTTGAGGATGGTCCCTACAAATACATTTAATGTCTCTATAGGAGTAATATAACTGTACAGTTAAGAAGCCAGGCTGGGGAAGTGGCTCAATGATGGACATGCTTGCCTTGCAAATGTGATGACTGCGATTCTGATCACGAGAATCCATGTAAATGCAAAGTAGGGAAGGCAGCCAGCCTACAATTTCAGCTTGGAAGGTGGAGATGGGATCCCAGAGCATGCTGGTTAGGAAGTCTGTCCCTAACAGGGAATTGTGGGTATGACTGAGAGACTCCCTCTCACTGAACATGGTGGGAGAGATTTAAGGATGATTCTTCATATCAACCTAGGATCTTCACATGAACATGCTCTCATGTGCACAGGCATCCCCACATGTTCCCACACATCTAAACATGCATATCATATATACACAGAGAGAGAGAGAAAGAGAGATAGGAAAAGGGGGGATAAAAGCCTTCACTTTCAGCTGCAAAAGGTCTGCCAGCCTAGCAAGTGCTTATAGTCCCTGGCTAAGTAATACAATGGGTATGTTAAGTGAATTGTTACATGAGTGGTCAATGGAGGCCCATTGACCTCCCAGGGTTTGGACATATGCCATACCCAGTGTGCGAACTGTGGAAGGAGAGCCGTGGATAATCTTCACTGAATCAGCTATCCACAATGCAGGTAAGATCTGTACCAAATTCTTCAACATATTCCTTGCAGTAACCTTGGGTACCAACATCCATCAGAGTATCTAATGACTCAAAAGCTTAATTACAATCTGACACTGATGTACTAAATGAAAATACTGTCCAGAAATGCAGAACAATTGTTCAAAGGAGTATAAAGAAGTCTGAGGACATAAAATTTTATGAAAAATTATGGCTGTGAAATCTGGGAAGGGTTAAACACGTGACTCAGTCTCTTTTCTCCCCATGAAAGAGAAGTAAATTTTTTAAATAGCTCTTCTTCCCCAGCTTGGCAAAGCCCTGGCTTTGGAAGATGTCTCTAATTGCCCAGACGCATAACCTGCCCTCCTTGAGAATCCTGGCAAGTGAATTAGTGTTTTAGTTTTGCATTGCAGCCATCTGTCTCTTCCTTCCCACTCCCCAACAACCCACATCTGTCTCACCTCAGACACTGGGAGTGCTTTTCCTTTTTAAAATTGAAGGTATTTTAGAGCGAGTGCACAAGGGATAGGCCAAAGTCTTTAGGCCACTCTTATTTGTTTTTGCAATAGAACAATGTTATCAATAGCTGTTGGCATGAGAGATGCACAGAGTTAAAGATGTACATCATCAACTGGGGAGAGAGTTTAGTGCAGTACTCGCCAAACAATCTTGAAGACCTGAGTTCAACCTCCTAGACACACACACACACACACACACACACACACACACACACACACACACAAACCAGTTTCATTTGGGGAGATTCAACCAATGGTCAAGATGTCAGGGATCATCAAAATTCCAGGGCTTGAAGAAGTCAAATGTTTATCCTCAGGCACTTCAGAAACATCCTCCATTAGCCCTGGGTTTTTTTTCTTGTCACAGTATTTATGTCTTAGGGATTCTCTGCTGTGATAGAGCATTATAACCAGAAACAACTTGGGGAGCAAAGGGTTTATTTCAGCTTTGAACTCTCAGGTCACTCTCTGTTACCAAAAGAAGTCAGGGCAAGAACTTGAGAGAAGCTTGAAGGCAGGCACTGAAACAGAAGGTATGGAGGAGCACTTAAAGGCTTGTTCTCCATGACTTGTTCAGTCTGCTTAAGGGATGTCACCACCTCTAGTGGGCTGTGGCCTTCCACATCAATTATTAGTCAAGGAAATCATCTACAGAATTTCCTAGAGGTCAATCTGATAGAGGTAGTTTCTCAATTGTGGTTATCTCTTCTCAGATAACTCTATCTCTCAAACAAGAATCAACCATGGCACTTTCCATAAACCCTGTGGTCCCATTTCTCTGCTGTTTGGTTTTGTACTACTTTCACACACCTTGAACTCTCTGTCCCAAGTTACAAGACGACTAGAAGAAGGCAGGAAGCTCATTTCAGGCTCAGAGAACCCAAAACTCATGCAGTAAGATATTTACAAAGTGGTCTGGTATCCGAGAGCCATGTCAGAATGCGTACGAGCTGTATGGCTCAAGGAACTAATTTCCACTCCTTCCCGAAAGTCCACGGTTCTCAGTAGATCAACCATCTCAATATCATCCTGTCACCCTGAAATGGATCCTTTCTGTTATTTCTGCAAGTGAATGTTGGAGTTCTGGCTGCAGAAAAATCCTTTTTAGGTAACTGTAGAGCCTTCAGACCAAGTATGCCATAATTTAGATGCAGGAAAAATTTAATGAGTATTCTTGGCAAGGACAGATAGCCTTCAAATGTTATTCTTATACACCAGCACTGTCTTCTAATGAGTCCTGGGCCGACATGCCTGTCTCAGCCACTCTTGGTCCCTTTCTTCTTAATTCTTTGAGAAATGATTGATTGGAAATTTATTCGCCGAGATGAAAAAGACTGACACACTTTTACTTCCTATTTTATTTTACTGTTCCAGTCCTTTGATTTGCAAGTAGGATTTCAGCTGTGCCCTATTGGCTCTGACTGGGGCTACTTCATGCTCAATCAACGAGGTGGTTTAAGAGCAGGGGTGCACAACAGAAAATGTAAATTGCTGTGCTGTGCTCCTCCACCATCAAACATTCTTTGTTAACATTCTCATTTTCCATTAAATGAGCTATTGTTGCTACAAGTCAGTGGCTCCACTACAGAATTTGTAGCACAATAAACAAAGTGCAAAATGTATGTAATGAGGATTGCCTCTAATTTCCCTTAATTGCACATTGAGTTACGGCCAACGAGACCCTGACACCAACGTTACTTCCTCAATGCACAGCCTTGATGTTCAGCAAATTTTTCTTCCATGACAGGTTTATTTCTTTGTTGAAGAATAGTTTAAGAGATATTTCATTGTATGTTGCAACGGTGTAATTGGGCTCTGGCTGGTTTATTCACTTAATAGGTATGGTAATAATTATATGTCACTTTTTAGTATATGGGCTCCTCATTCCTCTCCAGGTTGATTGCTTTATCTAGGAGCCATCGAATGGAGCTGCTCTAAAACGACATCTGTGGGAAGATGAACTGTAGATTTATTTCTCTATCTAAACTCCAGACTCTGGCTTAGTCAGAGAAAAATAGTAGCTTCCCATCAAATAAGCAAAAATAAAAAGAAAGGGGGCGAAACCTTCAGAGAGGATTCTTTCCACTTACTAGTTAACATGTGTTTTTCTTGAATTTTTTTTTTTTTTTTTTTTGCTGAGAATCAAAGGGTGCATCTCTCGAGATATTAACCACTTACTGACCAATTACTGGACACAAAAGGAATGATGCACATTGGGTTACATTTCAAGCAGCACATTCACAGTGCCCAGTGATTGAATTTATAACAGATCATTTAATTCAAAATTAGTTTTTATTTTATGTTTTGTCCCCTCAGCCTTGCTACCAATGGATAATTCATTTAGAATATGCTTCTTATTCTATTTTCTCTGTCTCAATTTTCTTTCTTAACTGTGTTGAGTTCACAATGTCTTTATCATAAAATTCAGAAAGGCCAGTGTCCGTATTGCAGGTGGGTAAATCCAAGAGTAAAAAAGTGCAGATATTTGGGGGGGGGGTGGTATTGGGTACAGCACAGTAAGGCTCAAAGAAGTAATTCCCGGTAGTGACCCGATCTGAAGGACCACTGTCTTGGGAGATGCCAAGGTAGCTTTGGTTAGACAAGGAACATGGCTAACAGCTTGAGTGACATTCTTGGTGAATGTGGATGGTCCATATTGTCAGCGGTGGTCGCATTGGCAGTGGAGCCTTGATCAGAGTAAAGCTCTCATCATGGTGCCTTCAGTGGGCACCAATGACAAGCAAGACTGACATTCTTGACATTGAGAGTCTTTGAAGATATCACGCCAGTAAGCCAGAGAAAGTGTAGAGCAAGAAAACTGAAGCACTGCGGCCTCCAATTAAAGTAGAATGCTAAGGAAGAAAGTTCCGTGGATCATCACCTGATGAGGCTTTGGGTACGGGCTGGGAAGTTATTTTCCTGGGAGAGCTGATAGGAGTGATGGCATGTATACATTTCTTTGTTCAATCAAGTTAGTATTGGCAGCACAGTTAAAACAGTGCTTCAGTAGATTAAAAATTACTTGATGTACATTATAATAGTACTCTTTTTAAATTATCAGACTAAGGTCTTTGGTTGGATAAAATAGCTAACATTTCATTATTGTTTTGGTAATAAGCCTAACCCTTAACATCTGAACCATCTTTCTAGCTATAGATAATATCTTTCTTGGCACAATGTTATTTCTTATGCTCATGGAATGAATTGTGTCTTCTAAATTCTTATTCCAAAGTGCTCATCTCCGGTGTGACTTACCTTTTCAAGATAGGGCCTCTCTCCAGGCAATTAAGGTTAAATGAGGACAAAGGGGCCAGGCCTCAATACAATAGGAAGCATGACTTTATGCGATGAGAACTGGATACCAGGATTCTCACTCTTTTTGAACACCCAGGGAAAGGCCAGATAAAGACACAGTAAGAATGTCCAGGCAGAAACAATCCTTATAGAATCTTGGTATTAAAATTTGAAAACCCAGAGCTCAGAGGATATAGAATTCTATTGTTAGACCCACTGAGTCTGTGGTGTTCTCTGATGGCAACTGAAGTAGACCATTAAATATAAATAAACAAATAAGCAGTGTCTTGCTTGACCTTCTTATGTTTTTGCTAATTAATTTACTTTATAATTTTTTTCTCTAACTTTCAGCCCTTCTGGTAGAGAGAACACTTACTTGTTCTTGTCAGATAAAACTTTCTAGCTTTCTGATCTAAAACACACCATTTAAGTACTTATTCGTCCATACATTCTTCTTGCCCATGATGGTAGCTGGGCGAAGAGGAACCCATAGTTCATAGAATACTGCGGTATGGAATCCATCTTGTCTTCTCCTGGTGGATCATACACTGTGGCCATTGCTGTGTCCTGCCTGTGGCAGGGGATTGTATTGGGTTATTATATTGGGACCTGGTAATGTCTCTGTGGTGAATTTGAGGCTTGTGGTAGCTCTCCCTGAGGCTACTGGTCCTTTGAGGATGATTTTGTCTCTTTTTCAATTTTTACAGCTCACGGTCACATTAAACCTCCACTGGGTCATGGGGAATGTGCCAAAGAAGAGCAATGAGGAAGAATACAATCTTTGGTCCTGCCATCAGGACTTTCCTTTCTGCCTCAAAATCAGGCTATCCTTGATGTCATATTAAACAAGATTATTGCTGCAAGTTGTGAGCTCTCTGCTTTTATGCCCACTGACCCTATGTAGAAATGTCTTCTTCCTCCAGTGTTTGTCTCAAGGGACCAGAGAAATGGGTTCACTTGTCTTCACATCTTTTCCAGGCCATGTCCACGCAGACTCGAGTGACAAAAGCAGCCTTCCAGTTCAGTTCTTGTCATTTTTCACTGTAAAACTCAAATTTTGGAATTCAAAGGAAAACACTCATCAAAATGGTGAATTCTAAGAATGAAAGGCACATTGTGTTTAACCTATGGACCCCCCCAAAATAAGTCTGTGTTTCACAGCTCAAAGCCAGGCAGTGATTTATCGGATCTAGGATGTTCTTGCTTTCCCCAGAAGTACTGGATACCTCAAGAGTGACAAGAAAACAAGCGGTAATTAAGGGTTGAAAAGACAGCCCGTGGGTTAACTACTTTTCAATACTCTCTGTTATATTCATCCTCAGCAAACCTTTCCTCCTCCTCACTCCTCTCTATGCACCTCTGTCTGTCTTGGTATTCATATTTCCTAGGAAGGGTGCTGAGGTCTCAGCAGAGTCTGCTCGCTCTCCTTTTCTTTGTCCACAGAAGCTCAGTCACAAGTGCAGGTAGAGCAGAAAGAAACTTCGAGAGCACTTTGATTGACAAGGCTAAGGGTTAGAAGTGGATGGTGACACTCTACCCTATTACCTGCTAGGCACCCAGCTTGAGGGACTGCTTTTCTAGTGTCTAAGGAAGCCAAAAACCTGCCTCATACTTTGCTGAGGAGAAACACACACACACACACACACACACACACACACACACACACACACAGAGAGAGAGAGAGAGAGAGAGAGAGAGAGAGAGAGAGAGAGAGAGAGAGAATACATTTGCCATAACTCAAACTTTACTTTGTGGATGATATCTCTACTTGTAGATTGTCTTTTCAACCTGATTTCTGAATAAACACTATCCCAATTTTCTTAAAAATTGTTTCTCAGAAAACTGGGAATCAATCTACCTCAAGACACAACTATACAAATCTTGGGCATATACCCAACAATGCTCAATCATACCTCAAGGACTTTTGTTCAACTATGTTCATAGCAGCATTATTTTTAACAGCCAGAACCTAGAAACAACCTAGATTCCCCTCAACCAAAGAATGGGTAAGGAAAATGTAGTACATTTACACAATAGAGTATTACTCAGCAGTAAAAAACACCGTGGAATTTGCAGGCAAATGGATGGAACTAGAAAAAAAAACACCCTGAGTGAGATAATCCAGACCCAGAGGGACAAATATGGTATGCACTCACTTATAAATGGGTATTTACTGCAAAGAAAAGGATAGTCAGGGTATAATCCACAGTCTCAGAAAAGCTAGGTAACAAGAAGGAACCAAAGAAGGATGTATGGATTTCCATGGGGTGGGGAAATACATGAGATCTCCTGGGTAAATTGGTGTCAGGATGAAGGGGAAGGGTAGTGAAAGAGATGTCTTAATGGGGGGTACATTTTGAGGATAGGGAGGTGATGAAGGAAGGTCATTGGTTAAGTAATAAAGAAACTGCTTGGTCTCATAGGTTAGAACATAGGTGGGTGGAGTAAACAGAACAGAATGCTGGGAGGAAGAGGAAGTGAGCTCAGACTCGACAGCTCTGCTCTCTGGAGCGGGGCCATGCTCCCCTCTCCTGGGCAGACACACGTGATGAAGCAAGCCGCCAGTTCAGACATGCTGAATCTTTCCAGGTAAGACTGGTGCTACACAGTTTATTAGAGATGGGTTGATTGGGATATCAGAATTAGCCAGTAAGGGCTAGAGCTAATGGCCCAAGCAGTGTTTAAAAGAATACAGTGTCCATGTAATTATTTCTGGGCATAAGCTAGTGGGCGGCCGGGGTGCTGGGGATGCAGCCCTGCCACACCTATTACTACAGGGAGGAAACTAGTGTTAGGGAAACTTTCAGGAATCCATAAGGATGACCCCAGTTGAGCCTACAATCAGTAGTGAAGAGGATACCTGAAGACCGGTGACTACCTTAATTATCATCAGAGATATTCTATTTAGGAGCTGATGGAAGCAGATGCAGAGATCCATAGCCAAGCACTGGGCTCTAGAAGCCTTGCTGGAGAGAGGGAGGAAGGATTGTATAAGCCAGAAGTCCATACAGCTGACCTGAGCTCATGGGAGCTCACAGAAGACTCTGGACTAACAGCTAAGGAGTCTGCATGGTACTGACCTAGGCCCTCTGCATGTGGATGGCAGTTGTATAGCTTGGTCTGTTTGTGGGGCTCCTAGCAGTGAGATCAGGACCTGTCCCTGGCTCTTAAGCTGGGTTTTGGGAACTTGTTGTCTATGCTGGGATGCCTAGCCCGGCCTTGATGCAGGGGGAAGAGCTTCTTCCTGCTATACTTTGTTGACTACCATGGGAGGCCTACTGCTTTCTGAATGGAGATGGAGGAGGGGAAAATGATGCAGGTGGGGTTAGATGGGAGGTGAGAGAAAGAATGGGAGGAGAGGAGGTCAGGAAAACAGTGGTCAGTATGTAAATAAATGAAGAATAAATAAATAAATATCCCCAAAGTATACTCTCACAATTTCATACATGCATACAAGGTGTCTTAATATTATCTATCCTCACTCTTTCCTCCAACTCCCTTTGGGATTCCATAACATCTCCCTCCCGACTTCATGTTCTCCAATTTTATTTTATATTTAGCCTACTGAATCCAGTTTGGTGCCAGCCATATACATATGGGTGTATATGGAACCTACACCTGGCTATACCACCAAAGAAAAGTGATCCCCCCACCATCAACAATCAACTGCACAGCCATTAACTTCTCAGCTAGGGTTGGGGTCTTAGGCGCCTTCCCCATGTATTTAGAAATGTTACAGTAGTTTGATCTTGTTTCGGTCTTGTGCAGGTATCCACAGCTGGTGTGTGTTCCTATGTGCAAAAACCATGTTGTGTGGTGCACCCCAATTTCTTATGGTTCACTACTTCCCTAAACTCTCTTTCCACCCCATGATAATTGGTGATTTTACTGCCTATAACTCTAAGTATTATCCTCCCCTTTCCAAAAAAGGGCTTTGTCCTTGACAGATTGAAGTGCCAATAAATGACTTTAGAGTTGTTTTTGGTCATCATTTTCTTCATCACCTGGTAATTTCTGCATATCATTTTTGGACAGATACAGATATTAAGCCTCCAAGTCTCCAACTGTGATTAGCCTAGACTCTCTATTTCATAGAGTGAGAATCACCAGAAGGATTGTGCAGAGAAATCCCGTTCCTGGCTCTATCCCATGTTCAATACTGCAGGAGAAGTAGGGAGTGTCAGTGATCAAAGGGGACCTATGCGTGTGAGTGGCAAGTCTTCCCCAGGATCTTTGCTTTCTAGCGTCACATGAAAAAAGAAGAACATTCTCTAGGCTTTCAAGGAAGCCAATAGAATTGCTGGAAAGACCAACGGTGAGGAAGGGTCTTTGTTGGGGCAAAGAAATCACAGACATCTAGGACTTTTGAGGCATTGGGTACCAGCAGGATACCAAAAAGAGGGACAAGGCTACTTGGGATAACCTGTGTTTCCTGAGAGCATCTTTACCAGAGCAAATGAGACAGAGGCCAATGGCCAAAGGCCAAGCAGATTAAGGTGCCTCTGATGCAAATCAGCAAGGGCTGGAAGCTAGGCCATTACATAAAGCTCCTCTCTGTTGACTTGCTTACCCCTGGCAGATGGTGAGGCTTAGCAGCAGATACCTTAGAGATACAGAATCCTGGATCAAAAGTGTCTACAGAGGAAATGTGGAAAAAACTGAGAGAATAATACTTAAACTTTTTTTTTTTTTTAAAAAAATAAGAATACTGAAAACAAATTGAAGGTACTGGAAAGTGGTAAAATAATCTCCTGCAATGGAGAGATTGAAAGCTTACACATAAAGATAAATTCACATATAAAAAATTAATTTACTATTTAAAAATAAGTCTCATTTTTATATGTGGTTAATATTTTAATCAATGCTGTGAAGAACCTAGGTTCAGAAGTTGAAATAATTTGCCCAAGGTTACAGTGATAATAAGCGGAACCACAACTTAAGATATTAATGTATTTGATATAAAAGTAGGATTCTAACTACTATGTCTAAGTATCATTTTGTTTGCTTTGTGTGTATGTGCGTATTATGCATATTTGGGGGGGGACTATACAGAAACATGTGTGTGCGTGCCTGGTGAAGGTTAAAGATGGCAATTGAGATCTTCCTAAATTACTGTTCAGCTTTTTGATTCAATCCAGGTCTCTCAGTTGAACCCAGAGAATGTTTGCCAACTTACCCCAGGGATATCCTTTCTCGATCTTCTGCACTTTGGAATTCCAGCTGCCCATCCACTCGGAATTTACTTGAGTCCTGCTAATCCATACTCTGGTCCACATATTTAGGTGCAAGTGTTTTATTTACTGAGCCATCTTCCCAGGACTTAAGTGTCATGTTTATATTACTAGTAGTTTTCCTCTGCTTTGTTTTTAACTCATAGAAAATGTGGCTTAAACAATGAGAGTTATAACTATATCTTATTGTAAATGTTCTTTTGTCCTTTATTTTTCCTGTTTTGATTCTGCAATTTCTTTGGTATTGGTCATTTTATTTTATTGGTCCTCCATGCTTCTCTTCCTTTACCCTTCCACTGAGCCCCAAAGTTGATGATTACTTTTTTCCAGGGTTTCTGTTGTCAATAACTAGCTGCGTGGTCTTCAGGATACAAGTTGCCTCCTCTTGAGCCACTTGGCATTTTCCCATGTTCAGACTGGCAAGCGTGAAGAAAGCCCTGTTCCTGGAGTTGGAAGACTACTAATTAAGAGTTCATTGTGTCTGAGAGGTCCAGAATTGGGTTTAAGATGAATGGATTCATCATCTTCCACGGAAGTAAATTTACTTGGCGAGTTTCCATTAAAATGAATTTTGAAAATGTCAGATGGAACTGAAACGTTTAAGACATATGGTGCATTAACTAAATGTTTAAACATTTGCCTTTAGCTGCATGAACATATCATTGAGGAGATGAGCTCAGTCAGCTATGCTGAACATCTTTTGCAGAATCACTGTCCGGTAGAGAGCTCTATCTCTGGAATCGCTGTAATATAAACCATCCCCAGATGCTTGCAACAGATACCAAGTATGTGTTATAATTTCACCGCTGAATGAAAATGCTCATAAAAATGAGAGGCACAAATGAGAAAATGTGTCTGTAATCTCCATCATTACCTTTCGTTTGAAATAGAGGCTAGAGGAGAAGGGTGCAAAGGAGGGTATCACGAGACAGGAAGCAGTTAAGTCACCGTAGTCCCACTACCCTTTCTACTGCCTTACAGAAAAGCCCTTCATACTTTGATATGTCGTCAGCAAACAGGCAGCAAGGGTGGAAGTGCTAGCCTCATCCCGCCTTCTTTAAAGACATTATTAATCAATCACAACCGTTTTTCATCCCACCGAACCTGCACTTTACCTGGAGATTTTTCTCCACCCAGTACTCTAGGGCTAGATGATTCTACTTGGAACTTTAAAAGAAACCTAGTTTTAACCCAAGACATGGAATAATGGTGGATCAAGGGAAGTTCTTATAGCTGGCTTGTCTAAGACATGGGATCCTTGTGCATATTAGGCCATTTTCTATACTGATGGGATTTATTCCTTATGGGGATGATTTGGGGGCTCCTTAGGTCTGAAGAATGAAGGAGGACTTGAATAAGTCCCCACTTATGCAATGAATCAACCTTCTGCTTTTCAGCAAGACAGATCAGCTTCATCATCCTTTTTGATGATTTTTCAACATCAATCGTTTGTAATCGGTTCAATCGTTTTGTAATTTCAACGAGAAAGACTGAGCATTTTAAAACCATTGGAAATAGAATGAATCATGAACTACCTACCAAAAACCTTGTAACAGAGATAGTCACTAAGATTATAGAAACAACCAAGAACTTTCTGAAGTAGAGGTATATGTAGGAGCTTACATTCACTCAACCTTACAGGCTTCTTATATTTCTTAAGTAGGCTGGGAATAGTAACAGCTACTCTTATGTGCCTGAAAAGGTGTTTAGCACCAATGTTCATGCAACTTTTATTCAGTCTTCACCCCCCACCACACACACACATGCACACACACACCATAAAGCAAAACCTATTGAGTAAGAGAGAGGTTATGTCTTTGAGTGCCTGGGCCGCTTTAGAAGTAAAGCAGGGGACAGATGCTGTTTTTCCTCAGAGCTTAGCACCCAAAAGCAAATACCAGTTCAGTGGCTAAAAGACCACATTGAGTGTGATAACTCAACAATTGAGCATAGGACGACTCGGAGCCCATTTTCACAGCTATGTAGATGATTCAAACCCTTGTGTGGGACTTGAGAGGTCTGGTTCAAGATAAGAACCACTGCTTTCTTTTGAGGGCACCAAGGAGAGTTTGAGCTACTAGAGTATGCTATGAGAGACACAGCCTTTAGTACATCAGAGATCTTGGTAAGTGACATTTGGTAGGATTTCACCCCCATTTTGTCCTTCCTTTGTCAGTTTCTTCCTTTCTATGTCCTCGCTCCATGACCAAAGTGGCTGTATTCAGTGCAAAAGAAGCTGTGATGTGCAAATTCCAACACTTTCCAATGCCTTTCTTACAGAACTCATCCATAATGGATGTGAAGGTGGATAGGTATTTCCAATATCCCATACATAAAGGACCTTAACGATATCAGAGTCAGCCTAGAGACTAGATCCTTCCACACACCTGTGGTAATACATATAGTATGAAAGGATGTTGATAAAAGGGTTGAGTGAAATACAGTGTATATCTTAACAGTTGTGAAGTTTATCCACCGTTAAGAGACATGTTTTCTGAATCTGAACAAAGGTCTTAGTTTTCTTTAAGTGTGGGTTCCCTGGTAGGTCTACCTCACTCCGGTGGGTGTCTTTCAATTACGAGCCTATTGGCAGCGCTGGTGGAACTCAGGGCAGCTTTTAAAAGTGAGGACAGAAAGGGGGCTGGGGACTGAATGGAGAGGGTGGATCTGGGAGACGGTGGGGAGAGGGATAAAAATTTTCAAAATATGATGTATATGAAATTCTTGTAAAATTAATTAAACTAACATTTTTGAAAGATGGTGTTGGGATTGCCTGTTGATATCCTTTTTCATTTTATAGACTGTGAAATGTGTCTAAGCGTCGCTAAGGCATATGCTACCTGTGCTGTGAACCATGGGAGGTCTTATGAGGTCTCTCTGCAGTGTTTTTTCCTGTTCTTTCCACTGTGCCTTGCTTTTCTATTTAGTGTCTTCCTCATTTCCACCCTCTTTCCTAATGCTTCTTCCCATGTTTTTGTTTCTCTCTTTTTCTACCTTCTCAAGTGTAGAAGACACAGAGTTTATGACAACAGACTTTAAATGTAAACTCCTACATTCAAATCCCCATGCTACAATTATTAGGTGTTGATTAAATGTAAATTATTGAGTTTCCTCATATATAAGACGAGATGCTAAAAGTTCCCTTACAGCACTGATAGGAAAATGAACAATGGATCAAAAGATTTTTTCTATCACAATTATTGTTTCTTTTTTTCCTTTATATTACTTTTCCTTTTACCTTCTATTCTTCCAAAGCGATCATCTCCAAAGCCAAAATGTCCACTCATGGATTAATAAAAAATCCAGAGGATGGAAAACCACAACTCAAGCTCTGAGAGAAAGATGCAGCAGAGGGCAGCATTTGAAGAGTGTCATTGAATATATAGAAATGAAAGTTTGCTGTTCATGTGTGTTTCTGTGGCTTGGGAGACTTCTTTTAATGTTCTTGCTGCACAAAATTGAGAGGCTCTATCAGCAGCATCTTTGTGCAGGGAGGGCGTTAATACAGCGATGTTCTTTTGGACCAGAACTGTAAAACCCATAAGCTGATGAAAGAGTGGAATATCTGTTGAGTTTTTAACATTCTTTACAATTGCTCAAAGAGGGAGCTGTGTGAGAAGCAAACTTGTGGATAAATAATGCTGGCACAGAATAACACACCATCTGCAGACGGAGCAGAAATGAGCAAGAGAAGCCAACGAGCTGTGAGTGACAGAGATTAATCTTCAAAGTCACAAAGCTTTGCAGGTCTGCTTGGAATTTAGGCAGTTCTGGAGAGCATCAAGGCTCTGGGACATTCCTTTGAGGCAAAGAAGACATTTGTCAACCACGATACTCAGGTGACTGCTGTGTATGGAATCCTCCATGCCATGGAATCAAAAAGAACCCATAAGGAAGAAGCTTCATTCTTTAAACAAGAGGAAGCAAGATACTATGTTCAATCCTTTGCTTAAAATAGCTGTCTAAGGAATGGTCTGCGATGCTGTGGGCTATGCTGGCAGCCATATCCTGGAGTGGGGGAAGAAATGGAGGGTACACATCACATCCCACAGCGTTCCTTCTCTAGGCGGAGTGCGAATTCTGTCTGGGGGGAGTGGCCAATTAACTATTAGATCAGAGGACTTGTGTAAAAATAAAATTAGTTTCTGGAATATTTATTAATTAATATATTTATAAATATGTTTATATTTATTAAGCATTCCCATTGAAAAATCCACTTCCAATATTAGAACTTTTAGCCATAAACAGACATCTGTTCACATTAAGCAAAATAAAAACCTTCCTATCAAAACATTTAACACAACACAAACAGAACAATTCTGGTTAGTGCACTGTGCATACATTTTTCACTTTGGCACCAGCATCTAATTTTAGCACTATTTGTCTGGTATCTTCCTGAAAATTATCTTTTTCAACGTGGTCTTACTCAATTTTCTTTTCATAAAATGCCTGAATTCTCATTCCAAGTATGGTTTCCTGTTAATAAATCTAAAATTATTGGTATATTTAAGTGATTTACCTGTATATGATACTTCTAATTGAATAAAACCTCTCTCTTCAGGTGTTTATAGGACCTGCAAATCCAAGGAAATCTTCCTGAGAAGGAGGCCTTGATGACCAGGCTTAAAATGAGATGTGCGAACATCTCACCATTTCACATGTACTAACATGACTGCCATTAGAATACCTTGAAGATATCTTCTTAAAATCACATTTTAATTTTATTTTTCATACATGCATGTGTGAACGTGAACATGGATTCTCAGAGAATGGATTTTTTCCTCTCACTGTGTGGGGGCCCAAGGATGGAACCCAGGTCAACAGACTTGGCAACACTTCATGCACTGATAGACCCTGAAAATATTTTATGTCAATCAATTTTGAAGTGGAGGGGCACAAATTACATCTAAACCTGTCATAACGAGTGGCATATTGGGACAATTATTTCCATGATTACCCTCACCAGAGACTACAAAAAGTGACTTGCTCCAGCCTCTATCTAATAACCATCCCTTAGCTTCCTCCGAAGGAGCTCATAGCCTCATTGCCTTCCCGGTGGGCCAGAAGAAGGGGGAAAACTAACCTTTGATTCTTTTCTCAGATGTAACCATGTGCAAAATGACAGGTCTGATAGTTGGGTTGCCCACCGTGAGACTGTGGCAGAGGTGGGAAGTAAGAGGAAGCCCAATTAATCTGGCAGCTTTCAATTTAACATTAATAGAAAAAGACAAGATCTCCTGGGTATATTGGGAGTATGGGAACCTTGGAAGAGGGTTGAAGGGGAGCAGAGAAAAATGTAGAGTTCAATAAAAATAATATTAATAAAAATAACACTTTCATGAAAAAGAAAAACCTGAACTGATACAAGACCAGATGGGATGCCAGGGTACTAGACAGAGAGATTGTTCAAGGCAATCCTGGATGAATAATTCCTCTCTTCAGCTCAATATTCAGACTATCCTGGATCTAACTTTGCCATTGTTGATGAACAGATCCCTTGTTTTAGGAACATATCTATCTGCTGAAACACCATGACCAGAGGCAACTTGTAGAAGGGAGAGCTGATTCGGGATTATGGCTCCAGAGGGATTAGAGGACACCGTGAGAGGGAGTCACGGCAAGAAGGACAAGGTATGGTGTCAGGAAACCGAGCGATCATATCTCTCTAACAGAGAGAGAGAGAGAGAGAGAGAGAGAGAGAGAGAGAGACTAGAAGTGCGGTGAGGGTGTAAAACTCTTAAAGGCAACCCCCGGGTGACTTATTTCCTTCATAAGAATTCATCCCCTAAATCTGCCGAACAGTGTAACCAGCTGGGGGCCAAGTATTCAAATATTTAAGCCCCTGGGGAACATTTCTCACTCAAACCGCCACATTGTTTTTAATTTGTGATTTTTAAAGAATATGGAAAAAGAGAAGTGTCTGCCTTACTTGATGTTGCAAGGGAAATTATGGTCTAATCACCAAAAGAAAAAACTATGGACACCAAGAAGACCCCTCCCATGTGAGGTAGCATCCTCCCCACTCTCCTCTAAGAGCTCACTTGGTGTGGATGCTGTGGGGTGGATGATGATGTGGAGTACCAGTTCCGCTTACTGATAAGGGCTCTCAGATTTACATTACTACACTACCAAAGAGCCGTGGTCTATTGCGTGCTGCCGCCAACTCCATCCCTGGAACAGACAGTCTCTTCTTATTGGATCATCACTGTCCTGTTTTCATTGTTATCTTTTCCCATGACCACCACATGGGCAACATTATTATCATCTCCACTTCCTAAGTGAAGAAGCTGAGGCTTCACCAGGTTAGAGAACAAGAGTTAGCGAGGAATGCACTCAGGAACAAAATTCATAAGTCTGTGCTCTTTAAATGCTAGTCCCTGGCTACATTATTTCTCAGAAGTTAGCGATGTTAACTGTTTACCCAAATCTGGAATAGCTAATAGTGGTCCTGTTCAATACTAAGTAGGATATCAAAGGAAAACACAGAGTCCTTACTAGGTATGGCAACTCAAAAAACTTAGTAGCAACTTCAAAGAATTAGAAACCCATAGACCCCCATAATAGATAGTTAATCCCTAAATTTATTTAAATGGCACCCTGAGAGAATGTGTAATTTTACCCATTGACAACAATAAATTTTGTTCTGTCAAAACAGAGCATAAACTGGCTTGTGCTGCAGAACCAACCCCTAATCTAGGTAGTTTCTTGGTCACCCTATTCATGTACTGCAGATCAGAGGGGCTGACTGCCCAGAATAGGGACTTGGGGACCCAGATTAACAAAATAGCTAATTTAGGGAACTTCATGTTACTGTAATGAAATGCCTGAGGCAATCAAGTTAGAAAGACAAAATGTTTCATGTCATGTAAAATGTCCTAGATTCCAACCCTTTCCCTGCAAGAAAAAAAAAAGAACAAACAAGCAAGGAAACAATTAAGGATAAAATAGTAACCTTTAACAATGTTATAAACTGCAGGTGAGCAGGCCCATTGCTTTCTGCCTCTGGCATCATTGCAGACCTTGTGGTAGAGTGTATGTGGTAGGAGCATGTGGTAGAGTGTATGGCTAACAACAACAAGAACTAGTGAGGGACTGGGTTCCCACACAACCTCCCTAATGTTTCACCTCTGATATTGACCCCCGCCCCCATGCATGTGACTGATGAACCTCGCATTATGTCCCATCTCTGAACATCCGTGGCACCACCATGAGGAATGCTAGCTAATATGCTGGCCTTTGGAGGTCATTACAGGTAGTCATTGCTGAAACTTTGCCCATCACCCCTCCCCCCCAGGGAGCTCATGGAGCCTTTAGGGTCCTGTGCTGTGCCATGTAGCCCAAGAAGGGACGGATTTATATCATCAAACAAGTCTTTGGGCAAAACAAATTGCCTCATCTTATCTAACTACAGGGGACAAGCAGTACCATTCTGCACATGTACAATGTAGAAAAACAAAATATTTGCCAAACAGGAATAATCATTGTGTATACATGTCATTATAAATGCTTCAAATTCTTATCTTTTTTTAAAAATTTTCATTAAATCCCCTATTTCAAGCTTCAGGTGGTTTCCCTGAATAATATACTATATTACCAGGTAGACAAACCCTTGCTCACATATTTTAACAAAAGTTCTTTGTTTCTAATGGAAGAACATCAGGTTTTAAGAGCCATTTCTGACTTTTCTAAGAGGTTCTTTTAAAAATGACACCAATTCCTAGCTAGGGGGGATTCTTTAAGGAAATATGTCATTTTCTTGTCTAGAAGTCAATGAGTTCACAGAAAAATCAGGGCAGGACTGAAAAGATGTGGAATAAAAGACCCAGTTAATGCCTAGAAGATGCCAAATTGGAAAACGTTACTTTCCTGGTGCCATCCATCACTGCAAATGGCTCAGCAGGCAAGAGCCTGTCTCAAGCTGGCAGTCTTGCCATCGAAATAGATCATTTCAACAAGAGCAGCAGAGTCACAGGGCTCAGCACGGCTGGGGACATTCCGCAGACCAGCTCAGCATCAGGAAGGTGAGAACCGAGCAAATAAAACTCGAACATTGCGTCAAATCTCAGTCAGTGAAAAGTTCAATAAATCTGGGTGATCTCTTGGGTAGGCAGCTTTGGGAGGATGTCCCTAAATATTAATCAGCTATAACTTACTTCTGAGTCATCTATCCAGCTTTTTAAAAATTTAATTTATTCATTTATTTTACGTCCCGACCACATTTTCCCCTTCCTCTTCTCCCCCTATTTCCCTACTCACCCCACCCTCAATTCACCCCTTCTCTGTTTCTCTTTAGAAAGGGGCAGGCCCTCCATGGGTATCAACAAAGCATGGCATATCAAGTTGCTTTAAGACTAAGCACCTCCCCTTGTATTAAGGTTGGGTGAGGAAACCCAGTATGAGGAATAGATTCCCAAGAGCCAGCCAAAGCATTAGAGACAGTCCCTGCTCCCATTGTTAGGAGTCCCACAAGTAGACCAAGCTACACAACTATCACAAATTTGTAGAGGGCCTAGGTCAGTCCTATACAGGCTCTCTGGTTGTTGGTTCAGACTCTGTGTTCCTAGGAGCCATGCTAGTGGCTTCTGTAATTTTATTTTTATAATGTTGACATTTCTGGCTTCTACAATCTTTCCTCCCTCTCTTCAACAAGATTCACTGAGCTCAGCCAAATGTTTGCTGCATTTGTTTCCAGCACTTACTGGAGGAAAGCTCTCTGATGATAACTGGAAGTCAAAGAAGGAATAACTTTTAGGTGTCCTGTCTTTCTACTGTAAAATTTTGGGCTTGGACTCAGGTCATCAGACTTGTACAGTAAATGCTTTTACCCTCTGAGTCATCTTGTTATGCCTCTTTTTTTTTTCTATTTCACTTTCAATTGATTTTCAGTATGTTTGAAATGTTTCTTGTAGTGAGCCGGACAGGATCGTCATTACAAGATGGCGCCGACATCCTGTCTTGTTGGAAATAAACAACTCCATATTTGGCTATGCCTTTGAGAGCTGCGTGTCCCCCGCTTCCCTCATGTGCGGTGGATGAGGATCCTTGAGCCTATCCCGATGCTGTCTGGTGTCAGCTGTTGGTGGCAGCCAATCACAGGGCGACCCGTGTGCCAATTCCCTATTTAAGCAGCTGCCTCAGTGCCCTTCCCCCTCTTCGCTTCATGCTGTCTCTCCCCTTAGCTCCCTGCCCCTTTGCTTCCTACCCTTCCCTTCCTGCCCCTAGTTCCCTGCCCTTTTCGTTTCATGCTCCCCATCAATCAAGGGTACTCCAGTAAAGCGTGATCTGAGTGGAATCCTGATGTGGTGGTTGTTCTTTCTCGCCGGTCGAGAGGTTCACCACAGTTTCTCATATTAAAAACATTCTAAAAGAGTAATTTTTAACACTCCACACTAAAATAAGTGATTTTGAGGTAGCAGCCTAACATGAAGCTATGCACACATGCACATATGTCCAAAGACCAAGGTTCTCATATAAGGGAAGAGCCTTGCTTACTATGTGTGACCCTATTCAAAGCTATTGTGACTACAAGAGTGTGATTTGCTGCAGGAAGATACAAACGGAATCAAACCAAAGCTGAGAAACAGGTCCTCAACACACACAGAACCTCAGTTACACCGAATGACTTGTAAATCAAGGGAAAAACATATTATTGATACCATATAATTTAGAAAATTGATTATTCACACAGAAAAATATTAAATGTTGGTTCTGTATCTCACACAATAAATAATAATTAGTTCTAAACAAAACAAAAGGTATAATTATGAATGGCAGTATTTTGAGACTAGAGAAATTTCTGGGAGTATAATCTCATGAACTAAAGAATTTTTTCTAATCAGAAAAACAGAATCTACAAATTGCTGGCAATAGTTTTGTACTTTCAAATTTAAGATGATTATAGAATGAAAAGATTATATAGACAGCGAAAGAAAGCCTGATACTGAAAGAAGGTATTTGCAATTCATAGAAATGATTAATAATTTGTGTCTGTTATAGTTTAAATGTGTCCCCCACTCAGAAAGGTCATGTGCTTGAAACTTAATCTCCAAATTCATATGTTAATGCTACTACGAGATGGAGCCTTTGGGAGGTAATTTGGATTAATGAGGTCATGAGAGTGGTGCCACCATGTGGGTATCAATGGCTTTATAATATAGAAAAAGAGACCCAAGTTAGCACACACTTACCTCATAGTACTTGACATGCTATAGAGCACCAGAGTATGAGCTAGAAGAGCTTCTGTATAAGTTACCTCGTCTCAGGTATGCAGTTATGGTAATAGAATACAGATGAAGTTAACATATAAAACAGTGGACAATATGATGAAAAACAAAAACAAAAACCAAACGTGTCTTACAGAAGGGGAAATGCAAATGATGGAAAGATGAACTAGGATGCTCGGTTTCGATATAAATCAGGAAGATGCTAATGAAAAGCTCAACGAGACATCATTTCATGCCTACCAGTGGGTCAGATAAAATGTGATTAATGTCAAGTATAGTAAGGCTATCAGGAACAGAACTTGCATGTCTTGTGGGGGAAGGTATACTAGAGGTGGGTGACCCATTTTCCACAAACATCATTTTGCTTCTAAATATACACTAGTGAGGAGTCCTAATACCTGCGTAACAGAGAGCATAAGACACTCATGCAGCAGTGAACGCAACAGAAAACAGGAAACAACTTGAATTGTCCACCACTAACTGACTGGATTCTTATGTTGTCACACATTATTAGGCAAAGACGAAAGCATGACACACAACCTTTGTTTCAACTCAGGTGAATCTTATAGAGAATAACAAATCCCATCAAAAAAGTTACACAGAAATTTTACTTGTCTACATCAAAATGTCAACTATCAAACAAAATACTGTTTAAGAAATTGTTGTAGGAGGCCACTTGTTCATTTCCTGGCCACCCAGACTCCCGAAATAATCACACAGAAACTATATTATTTAAACTACTGCTTGGCCCATTATCTCTGCTTTTTTATTTGCTAACTTTTACATCTTAATTTAACCCATCTCCATTAATCTGTGCATCACCACGAGGATATGGCCTACCAGCAAAGTTTCAGCCTGTCTGTCTCTGGCAGTGCCCCCATGGCTTCTCCCTGACTCTACCTCCTTTCTTCCAGCATTCAGTTTAATTTTCCCCACCTGGCTTTACTCTACCCTATCACAGGCCTAAGACAGTTTCTTTATTAACCAACTGTATTTACAGCATACAGAAGGGAATCCCACATCAGAAATTATGTATGGGGGCTGGAGAGATGGCTCAGTGGTTAAGAGCACTGACTGCTCTTCCAGAGGACACAGGTTCAATTCTAAGCACCCACATGGCAGCTCCCAACTGTCTGTAACTCCAAGATCTGATATCCTCACAAAGACATACATGCAGGTAAAACACCAATGTAAATGAAATAAGAATAAATAAATTATTTTATAAAAGAAACCATGTATGGTTGGTAAGCCATAAAATGGTAGAGAGGCAGACACAGAGAAAGACAGGCTTCAGTGTGCTGGGCCCCTTTAGAAAGGAGAAAGGGAAGTATATTTGAAGGGCTTTGTAGGGTGCTAAGGCATCAAAACTCGGAGTGTGCTAATACTTGAAAAGCATGAGTACTTTATTATTTCTTTCTGAGATTCACATGCGTCAATATTATTCACTCTTCAGTGCATACATTTTACCATGAAGTACTGGTATTGGACTATATTTTTTCATTTCTCTGTTCTGTTTATAGGTAATACAGCTTAAAGGTAGATTGTGATTCATTCCAGATTTTCAGGAGTGCCACAAAGAAAAATAAATGTTTGCATTGAGCACAGAGTGACCTTTGCCCTTGCTTTCTTACAGCTAAAGACACGGTGATTCTAAAAGTTAGCTCTGAGAAAATAAAGTCATGCTGAACAAGATCCTTGGTGAATCACCAGAAAGGGAGCAGATCTTATCATTCCTGGGAGAATTGGGGTTCAGGTAAGATACACAAGGCTGTGCCCTATACAAGCCCCTCTACAGGCACAATGTGCTAAGCAAGAGTTGGCATTAGCACATTGTACCAGGACTGCTGACCCCACTTTCCAAGTGTGTTCAAGTGTCACGGGCATATTACAGGTTTGAAGAACGCTTTTGGGAGACAGCAGAGCGTTAGCGATGGGGGAAAGAAGTGTTTGCAATGTCCTGAGCAAATCAAGAATCTGACACTGAAGAAATTAATGTCACGGGGAAAGATGGCTTTCTGAAGTGAGTTTCACAGGATCAGGAAAATTGAGAAAACCTGACATTACAAAGGAAAAATAAATCAGAATAAGTACTGGAAGGCGTCAGAGTCATTTAATTGTTAAAAATAAAGTACCTTTGCATTTCTCTTCTGAGAACTATTCTCTTCTGAAAATTCCTTTGCCCGCCAAAAGAAAGAGATTATTTGGTGTATCTAATATATAGATATATATATTAAAAATATTAATGTTACTGGACAAGTCATATAAAAGAATGAAGGCTACAATCAGGATTTAGGTTAACTGAAGATGCTACTCATATATTACACAGTCTAGAAGATGCTACTCATATGTTACACAGTCTAGAAGATGCTACTCATATGTTACACAGTCTAGAAGATGCTACTCATATGTTACACAGTCTAGAAGATGCTATTCATATATTACACAGTCTAGAAGATGCTACTCATATGTTACACAGTCTAGAAGATGCTACTCATATGTTACACAATCTAGAAGATGCTACTTATAATGTTACACAGTCTAGAAGATGCTATTCATATGTTACACAGTCTAGAAGATGCTAATCTCTGAGAAAGGACCACAAGTCAGGGAAAGAGAACAACTGAGGCAAAGGCCGGTCCCCAGTCAGTGTTCTGAATTAAACAAGAAATTTTTTCTCATTATGTACAGTAAAAGCCTCAGGCAAAGCAATCTATTCTATTGGAGAGAAAGTTCAGCAGACATAATGCCAAATGTCAGAAATTTTAAGTATCATATTACATTAACATTTCAATGTGGATTTTTCCTAAGGTTGGAAGATACAATAGAGACAAACCACACGAAATTTTTCACACACTCAGCATTCTGTATTTCATTGTTTAATGAATACAGTTAATGGTAAAATGACTGTCCTGGCCCCGGGGACTCTACAAAGTAGCTGTGGATACACTGTCAGAGTGATATTCTGAGATTAAAAATGGGGAGCACGGTAAGAAAATCTCATGCTTAATGGGATGCTCTGCCACCTTGCTAGGTTTTGGTAAAGAACCAAGGGACTAGGCTGTCTACTGCCAGCCTGGGACTCCTGTATTCTCACATGCTCAATTGCCACTGTAAGATTAAATTATGTGAGAAAACTGAATGGGAAAATATTTGGATCAGAATCATTGAAAAGTGATTAAAAATAGCAAACAATGGCGAGAAAGGAAATATAGATTATCAGAGAAAGGAGCACTGCACAGAAGAGACACTGCCTCTTCCCTTTTCAGATTCTTGTCTGCCCATAGTGTGGTCCCCTGCAATGGCTGTCACGGTGCTGTCTTCATCATTGGAAGCCGGTCCAGAGCTCCAGGGAACATTTGATTTGGCTGAGATCTGTCTAATGTATGTAAAGAATCTTCCCATCAGAATCAGAAGACTGGAGACATGGCTCAGTCGATAAAATGCTTGCTGTGTAGGCCGGAAGACTTGAGTTTGGATCCCTGGCCCTCACATGAGAGCTAGGTGCAATGGCCTGCATCTGTAACCCTAACACTTGGGGTGTGGGGGAGACAGGCAGAA
This sequence comes from Microtus oregoni, assembly GCF_018167655.1. NCBI lineage: Eukaryota > Metazoa > Chordata > Mammalia > Rodentia > Cricetidae > Microtus > Microtus oregoni. Next base: position 36,989,317 of record NW_024543081.1, read on the forward strand.
CCCGGGGACTTACTGGTCACCAAGACTAGCAGAAATGATGAGTTCCAGGATTACTGAGAGACTCTGTCTCAAAAAGCAAGAGTTGTAAGTGGAGTGAAGATGGGATGGACAAATCATTCAGTGAGAATCCTGTACCAGCATGAACACTGGACTTCAGATGTCCAGTACCCACAGAAATGCTTGCCACAAATGGCTGCCCGCCCTTGGTAATCCCTGCATTTAGGAGGCAGACACAGGGGATCCTTGGGACAAGCTGGCTAGCTCTGCCTTCAAGAGAGAGACCTTGCCTCAATATATAAGGTAAAGAATGACTGAGGAAGACACTTAGCATCAACCTTTGACCTTCACGCTTGCATACATGGGCATGCATACACCTCCACACATATGCACACATACATCACATACACAAGAAAAAAAGAAGGAATAAATCCTTTTGCATGTACAGGGAATAAGCATCAGTTATCAGGACAGATCACAGAAAAGGCCACCTCATTACACAGCCATCCTGGATAAATGGGGCATTACTCCATATTACCGACTCAGTCATTCCGCAGAACGGACCACATTTTCTGTATTATTACAAAATAAAATTGTAATAAAATATGATTTTTGCAACATCACAATCTTTATAGCAGTTCTTAAGGAAGCAAATGAGTCAAATTTCAGGCATAGCAACCAGAAGATTCTAGATCAAATGGCTTATTAAATAGAGAAGCTCAAGTGAAAACAACTGCATGTTTCATGCAGGGTTTCTGTTTCAGTATTTAAACATGGAATTCTGCAATGCTTTGGGATAGTAAACAGCACATATAAAAGACCATGATAATGAATGTCATTACCCAGAAGGATTTGTGTTATAAAAGGAAAGCTGTGTATGTACATTTAAATCCTAACCGAATTTAAAAGGTGTTTACCTTGAAAACAGCACTGATTTTGGAAAAAAAAAAAAAAGGAAGATAGAAATAACCAGAACCCAGGTGAAAGTAAAGGCATGTTTTTCTTTTATTGATTATTTTTTTTAAAAAAGGAGTTCACCAGTTAAGGAGACCTTAGAAGCCATAAAATCAATCCCACAAATTGAAGTTGAAAAAAAAAAAACAAATCCCCTCTCCCATTCTAGATGGTGATAATTAACTCAGGAGCACCTTGGTTACTCTTCCATTAAAAAGTTACCCTAGGGATCTAAATTATTTTGGATTATTTATTGGATTCATCTTAAGCACTCGAGTTGCTTGTGAAGGATAAGGTGCCAACCATTAGCATCATTTAACATGTATTGAACTATAGCATCACACAACTCTAAGCAGACACAGATTTAATGAGAAAGACAATACTTTATTTCCATTTTATAAAGAGATTAACCAAAGCAGGCAGGTAGAGCAAAGAGCTGCCTGGAGTCAGACAGAAAAATTTGAGAGACCAGGCCCAATTAGTCTATCCTAGAAACACTGCTCTTTTTTTACGGTTACCAAAGCTGAATTAGTTAGAAAAGAGAATCCCAGGAATAATCGAATTCTGTTGAAAAGAAACCATTGAGTTTGGAGCTCTGCAATGGAATCTAGAGTGCTTAAACACTAAGGGATGGAGGGGTTGACGGTTTAACACCTGCGTTTGCAAAGCCAGCATGGCAGTTTGCGTCTACCAATCATTTGTTGGCCTCTGGTTTCAGTCTCCCACCAGCCAGAGGAGGACCAGGAAAAATGGTCTCTGGTCTTAACTGTGTAAAGTGATGGATACGGTAATTTAGCTTTCTCATGTAATTTAAAATTCTATTTCTAAGTTTTATTACAAACAGCATCTTAGCTTGTTAATGGAACCAGAACTAAGAGATTGTTTGAAGCCTCTCCTTTCTGAAAAGAAGGAAGGTCATTGGAAGAGCTGAATCTTCCAGCTCCTTCCACACAGAAGAGCTGACCTTCACCACTGCTGTTTCCACAATCATGGGTGCTTAAGTGAGACATGTCCTCCCCAGCTTTACATATTTGTATACTTGGTCTCCAGCTGGTGGTGATATTTGGGGAGTCTATAGACCTTTGGGAGCGATAGCCCCACTGGAAGAAATCCACCTTCATGTTTTCTCTGTCTCTCTATCTCCGTCTCTGTCTCTCTGTCTCTGTCTGTCTCTCTCTCTCTTGTTCTCGTTCTCTTTCTCTTTCTCTCTCTCTCTCTCTCTCTCTCTCTCTCTCTCTCTCTCTCTCTCTCTCTCTCTGCTTCCTGTGTGTGAATAAAATGTTGTCAAGCAGCTTCCTGCTCTTGGAACTGTAAGCCAAAACAAACTCTTTCTTCCTTAACTTGCCTCTGACCATAGTATTCTAACATAACAAAAAAGCAATTAAAACAGACACCTGCTACTCTTTTCTACCACAATTTCATCGAAGTGTCCAGCCAAAGCAGAATCCAAAGAACCCTGTGATCAAGTGTGTTGGGGAATATTATTTTCAGGTGCGTAACTTTTGTTTACACTGCATTTATTTAACTCTGCAAAGCTGTGTTGCTGTGCCTATCTAAAACACTTGATGATCCTAAGGAGATGAAGAGCCAATAGTGAGGCAGGAGCAAGGATAGGTGGAGCTGGCAGGCAGAGAATATAAATAGAAAGAGAAACAATGAAGAAGAGGAGCAAGAGAACAAGGAGAGGAGGACATTAGGATTCAGCTACCCAGCCAGTCAGTCACGGAGTAATGTGGAAAGAAAGGTACACAGAAATAGAGAAAGATAAAAGCCTAGAGGCAAAAGGTAGTCAGGATAATTTAGGAAATGATGGCAAGAAACAAGCCAAGCTAAGACCACATATTCATAATTAAGAATAAGCCTCCATGTGTGATTTATTTGGGAGCTGGTTGGTGCCCCCCCCCCCAAAAAAAGCCAAAAGAGTAAAACATCTCGCAGAACACAAGTGGGGGACATATCGTCTTTCCTCCAGGCTGAGTCTACCAGTCCCTGTGAAGAGTGTGATTCTAGAAAACCCACACATAGGATTCTAACTCCCTGTATGTCTTGGGTGTTCCAAATTTGGCTGGAATTTTATAGTCTGGAATTCTCCAACCATGTTAAAAAAAAGACGCTTGGCTTTCTACATCTTATCTCCAATACCCTATTTTTATTTTTTAAAATTTTTTTTGGTTTTTCGAGACAGGGTTTCTCTGTGGCTTTGGAGCCTATCCTGGAACCAGCTCTGTAGACCAAGCTGGTCTCGAACTCACAGAGATCCGCCTGCCTCTGCCTCCCGCGTGCTGGGATTAAAGGCGTGCGTCACCACCGCCCGGCCTCCAATACCTTATTTTTGTCATTATTCCCCTTTTCTTCCTAGTAAACACATTCCTACCAAAAAAGAAAGGAGGACAAGCATAGGAAATAATAATAATTGAGGATCATAAATTCAACCATCTACTTCCATCTGCCACTATTATTGTTATTTTCTATTCTTGACCTCCTTTCTTCTTTGGTAGGGATGCATTTGCTAGGAAGAAAAGGGGAATAAAAACAAAACCAAGGCATTGTAGATAGGATATAGGAAACCATGATTCCAATGGAGGGATCGCTTGTTCATCCTAGATACAGGGAGAGGGACTTGGTACTGCTTCAACTTGATATGCTGAACTTTGTTGACTCCCCATGGGAAGCCTTATGTTTTCTGAGAAGTGGATAGGGGTGATTGAGTTGGGGAAAGGTGGAGGGGAGTAGGAGGAGGAGAGGGAGGGGGAACTGTGGTTGGTATGTAAAATAGTAATAATTTTTTTTTTTTTTTTAGTTTTGACTCGTCTTTCTGAAAACATATGATGGCTCCTAAGCAGAAACTTCACAGAGCAGAGATGGGAAAAGGGTCTATGCTCTTTTTTTTTTTTTGTCTGTCTTAACTGTATTCTTTCATCTGAGAAAAAGCCAGACTATACAGTTGATATCTACAGTTTGGTTTCCAAACAGAAAGAAAAAATTCAGACATTTCTGAGTAATACACAAGGGACCAATATTACTTTTTTAGTGGTATTCCTGAATAGGGTAAACCATAAGGAATGTGCAGAGACAAAATGGAAATTATAGTTTTATCAGTTCCTGTACACTAGCCTTGGAGGCTAGCTAGTGTGCCAGTAATACTTGTGTAGTTTCAAATATGAACAGTTTCACAAAGGCATTGAGACATCCGGACTTCAGGGACACAATTGGAGATTTCATGAAAGAGGCAACTTTTGTCAAGAGCATAAAGAATGTTGAGGAAAGAGCAAGTGAGAGATGGGTATCTCCAAAGAGATAAATCAGAAGTCAAAAGGTCTTTCAAAGAAACAAGCTGTCCGTTAACTGGAGGGTTCACCAAACAGGAAATGGAAGGCATGGTAGCCAGAACCGGGTGAGAGGTCGGAAGCCCTGTGTGTGAACTGGAGGGTGACGGTAGCTCGGTCGGAGGTTTTCAAAGCTTGCGTGTAATAGGCTTGGAGTTTAAGAAAACTAGAATGCAGACTGAAATGAGAGCAGAATAGAAGGAGAATGAGCCACAGGAATATTTTATAGGAGCATAATTAATCACTGGAATCAAGAGAGGGTAATAGGGTATTAGTATGCTCAAAGCACATTATAATCATGCATGAAAATGTATTAGTGAAGCTCATTATTTGGTACAATGAATATATGCTAATAAAAAGAATAAGAGAGAGAGGGAGGAGAGAAGGGGAAAAAACGAGAAATCATGAGAATTGAAACTAAAGGAAAAGTCCACATTTTCTTGTCTACATCCACATGAAGCTGAAATTATCCAGTGATTGCATAAGTTATAGGTTCCACAGAAAAATAGCAAAACTCTATGGAAATGTCTTGGAAACATATCAAGTTTGTCCATGCTCTTAAAATGCTGCTTATGATCCCAAGGGGGATCAACCCTTGAGAACCACGGTTCTTTAGCAATCTATAGACTATGCGATAAGCAGTTTGGATTCTGGCTGGCTTGATTGACACTTTTTAAATATTTAAAGACATTTAAATTTAAGACAAAAATTGTTTGCTATTTTGGCTTCGTGTAGATCAGAATTTCCTATTGCTTTCCCTCCTCTGCACATTAGTCCAGAACTAACATCTGGCATTAAAAAACAGAAGCAGAACTATATGGTGGCCACAGTCAAACTTTATGGTTCCTGGGAATTCCTACTTTTAAAAATCGTATTTCCTAGTATAAAGGTTGAGATAAGAAATCTGGAAATTGGGCCAATGAGGTAGTTCAGTCAGTAAACGCAGATGGTATGCAAGCTTGATACTAGGAGGACCCTGGACTCACACTGCATGTGAACTCGACACCGTGAGAAGCCTAAAACTCACGCTGGAAGAAGATAAGCAACTCCTGAATGCTTCCTATGACTTCCTCATTCCCACCATGGTGTGTCCATTCCTATGCATGTGCACACCTGCGCACACACATGCATGCTCATGAATACACACCACACACATGCACACGTACCACACACATGTACACATGCATGCATACACACGCATGCTCACGCATGCACACACTCATGCATACAAATTCTCACACACACGTGCACACAGACACACAGACACACACACACACACACACACACACACACACACACACAGTCGGTCTTGAGGAGCTTCCACTTCAGAATTTTAAGATACCAATGAGAACTAGGAGCAGGGAATATAAAATCACTTCCTAGTCATCATAAACCAACTCTACTCTTTTTTAAAATTTCTTTTTATTTAATCTTTGTGTCTTTCACATTATGCATCTGGATCCCATTCATCTCCCCGTCCCTTTGTATCTGTTCTCTGCCCTTGAAATACACCCCCAATAAAATAAAGTAAAATTTAAGAGAAAAAGAAAAATCTCCTCATGGAAGCTATTGCGTGTCACAGCGAGTCATTTAGTATACCCTTTCATCCATGTATCTTTACTTGCAAGTGTTCACTGCAAAGTATCATTGGTCTGATTTGAGGCCTCTGGTTTCTGCTATACCACTGATGCTGGGCTATCACTGGGGCTCCTCTTGGATATCCCGTGTTTGCCCTCTGTCGTAGTAATCCTGTTGCTTTGGATCTGCATGACGTGTTCCTTCCCATGCTCCACCAGATCACAGATGGGGTGGATGTTGGGGTAGGCCAACTCAGAACCCTGGTACTGGGCCTGAGAAGTGATAGGATTGGTCAATCTACGAGATCTCTCCTGTCTTCTCTACCAGAGTGAGCTCTCCAGCATTGTCCCCACTAGTTCACCCTTTGCAGCCATGAGCAAGGGGAGGGGCCAGTTCTACTTTCACACCCTCAGGGGTGGCTCACCTGTACCTACACCTTTGGGGCCAGCTCTACTGTGTTGCCCAGGTGAGGTTTACGGGCCTCTCTCCTGAGTAATGTAGCTGGTGAGGGCAGGGGCATCTCTCCCACTCACCACAGAAGGCAAGGGGGGCATCTCTCCCCAACCCATGCCACCATGTGGCCAATGAGGGGAATGGATAGGTATCTTAGGTTCTCAGGTGGTTCACTTGGACCCCAGTCAATAGGCTCAGCTCTACCGTGCTGCCCAGGTGCAAGATGCACGTTCCTGAGTGCTGGAGCTGGTAAGAGAGAGGGTCAGCTCCCTTGCCTGTCTCAGGTTTCAGGGACAAGTGGGGAAAAAAAATCTTTTTTGGCCCTTACCTCCTGGCAGATGAGGGGGCATGGCCCGCTATTCCACCCTCACTCCCTCAGGGCTGGTTCATCCGCACCCTTGCCAGCCACTCTTTTAACCTAAGTTAGAAATTAGATATTCTTTATTACTTTGTGTGGTGGTGGTGGAAAATTACTTATCGAGACGTTCATCCCCATAAGAAAAGTGTATGGCTCTCTTATTCATCTCTACAGGAAAAGATCAAGGCTGTAGCTCCAGTAGTGTTCACAAATGAACATTAAACGAACTATCATTGAGATCTTGCTAAAGCACTGATCTCTGTGGTCCCCACAAATGTCCTAATTCTGAAGGTCAGAGTGAGGACTGAGTATATGCACTATTATTGAGGTCCTGATGCTGGTGGTGAATGGACCAGATGCTAAGATGAAGAAGGACGCTTTAAAAGAAATCCCACGCTGGCTCAGAATTGAGAAATAGATGGTTATTTATTTAGGGGTAGACTCACAAATCAGAATCCTCTGTTGGAATGGAGATCAGAAACCGAAATCCACAAATGGAAGAGAGAGGCCGGATGCAGGCTCTACATCAGCCTATGTAGTATAAGAGGCCACGCCCCAGTGGGAGGGTAACCACTAGCTGTAAGACTTCCTGCAGCACTAAGAGCTGCCATTCTAGGATGGTGTGAGTTCTTAAAGTTTAAGACTCAAACTTTTCCGCCTTTCTGCTCACGAGATAACCATGCACTGCCTAGCTGTTCTTGGATTTTTTTTTTTTCTGTAAGTTCCAAACACATCACTTGGTGCTGTGGCGTTTTCTGAGCAAATTAACTGTTATCCATCACAAGTGAGGTTTTATTTTTAACATATGCATTTTTATTATGAAGTAGTTTATTGAGAAGTAATTCAAACTTTCTGGAATTAATCGAATCCGATGTCTAAGTCTTATATATAATATAAAAGCCTTGAGGATTCGAAATTTTATACAAACGCAAAGATTTATCATTGACGCTATTGTATAGTAGTTACAGCTTGAAATTCCTTCATGGCCAGTTCTTCAAGGGATGTTGACATGACCATCTATCCCTGACAGGCCGTAAAATGACTGGAAAATTGAAACTGGAAGATGGGTAGATCATAGCCCCCAAAGCAAAATTATTATAGACACATTAATAAACTTAATCTGACCAAAATTTTCTTCAGCTCTCACAGGAATGATATACCAAATGCCATACAAAGAATTTCAATGTTCCCCCTCTGCCCTTCAAATCATTTTTCTGTAGGTGTGTGTGTGTATGTGTGTGTGTGTGTGTGTGTGTGAGAGAGAGAGAGAGAGAGAGAGAGAGAGAGAGAGAGAGAGAGAGAGAATGTGTGTGCATGTATGTAGGCCAGGGGACAGCCTCGGGTTCTTTTTTACTCAGGTGCTAACTTAGCTCTCATTGGCTCGAAGCTTGCCAAAGTAGGTTGGGCTGCTGGCCAGTGAGCTGCAGGGATCTATCTCCCTGTTTGTGCCTCCCTAGTGTTGGGAATATGAGATCCTACCACCGTGATCAGCTTCTTTATGTGGATTCTAGAAAATCTAACTCAGTATCTCAGGCTTGCAATGAGTTATCCTCTCAGTCTTGGAAAAACGTTTCTTTAAATCAGTAATGGGGTGCTGTCCCCTGTGCAGATGTACACATTTCCAGATGAGTCCACACAACACTGAGAAGCGGGTGACACAGTGTGCCTGAGCACACGACAGGTCTTCTGTTTATAACCTGAGTCTTCCTGAAGGTGCCGCTCCAACCATGAAAAGATTGCTCCTGTTCAACATGCACAGGAGCGCCTTCTGCAGACTCAGTGCCAGGACAATATTATGACATTGATGGAGTTTGACTTTGGGGTCCCTTCACTCTGTGTTCAATCACTTAATAAATATTTACTCATTGCTGGCATATAAGGCATTAAGCTGGATGCTTTGGGGGATACAAAGATAAATCAGACCAAATCCTTGCCTGGCATGAAATTTATAACTTAGCACAAGATGTAAGATGCGTACATCTCTGGAGACAGTGTAGAAAGCCGTTGTGTTATCAGTTGGGGTCCAATGACAATAAATCTAATTACTAGTTATGAGACCTTGGACAATTTATGTAACCCCCTTGAGCCAAAGTTTCATAATGGTGGAGAGGTAAAATAATAAGCCATAGAATTAACTATGACTTCACTGTGAAAGCCCACATAGAATATGATTCTGACTGCTCAAAATAGCATGTATTCAGCAAATGTAGCAGTTTTGAGATTGTCATCCTAAAACTGGAGAGTCATAAGTATAAAAGATGATTTCTGGGTGCTTAAATGTGTTAATGAACTAAAAGTTATATATATTGCCCCATTTACTCTTCATAATAAACCTAATGACATTGACTCTACAGTTGTCTCTCCATTTTGTAGGAAACAGTGCTCAGGGTCTTTAACTCATTTTCTCTTGTTAGAAAACTTAGCTGCTATTTAAACAAATAATTTTGGTCTCAGGAGTTTATCCTTTTAACTGCTGCAACCACTGTTTCTTGGTAAATGCTCTAAAAGGAATGAGGGGTGCTTTTCAGGGTGGTGAGAGGCATCAATGAAAAGTTTCTTTCCAAGGGTTCAGAGGAGAGCTGGAACTCGAAGAAGAGGGGAATTCAAATCTTTATATCCTCATCCATGCTTTTCATGTTTGTCCTCAGCCATCAGCTTGACACAGCTTGCAGTCAGTTACCTGAAAAAGGAACCATAGTTTAGGTTTCAGATCAGGTCCGTCTCTGGGTATGTCTGTGTGTGGGTGTCTTGATTGCTAGTTGGTATAGGAAGGCCCAGCCTCCTGTGGGTGTTAACCATTCATCAGGCAGGTAGTTCTGGGCTGTATATAAAAACTTGCTTAGATGGGTCTGTGAGTGATCCAGGAAGCAGCAATTTCACCACGGTCTGCTTCAAGTTCCTATTTAAATTCCTTCCCCGGCATCTCTCATTAATGGACATGTAAGCCAAATAAGCCTTTTCCTCCCTAAGTCGTTGTTGGTGAGAGTGTTCTAACATAGCAACATAAACAAGGTTAGAACACCGTTCAACAGATTGGCTTATTCAATATAATTTGTTGAGCATTGTTTTGTGCCAGGGCTGACAACACAGCAGCTGCTCAGGTGGTCACTTTCTGATTGAGCATCCCTGCCTTTGGGGATCCTACATCCCAGTAGTCATGAATGAATAACTACAAGGGAGAAATGTGAGCTGGTGCTTCATGTAGGGGCTATGAGCAAAGGTCTCCTGTCTCCCAGACTGCGTCACTGACCAAGAAAACAATTCCGCTTTCTTCTGTGCATCTCTTGCCTCTGTATATTTCTCCTGAAGTTGTAAAATCCATTCACCCAAAGTCATCTGTCACCTTTAATTTTTCACAGAAGCTAATAAGCATCATGTTTTGGAAAAATTGCCTACCATTTTTAACCTAGAATTTCGCTTTCATTTCTTTCTCTTCCTCCATCTCCATTCGTATAGCTAAAGTATAGTACATTTATTGCCTATGAAAATAGATGTTACAAAGCAGATAATCATAAGGGGCCAACTTCGTCTGTGTGAATGTGTCACCAAAGAAAGGGTGAAGAAACTTAGAAGAAACCTGGGGAAAATGAGGGTTCTTCTCCATTTCCCTAGGCCAGTAGATGGATTCCTGGGCAGGGAATGCCTCTACTAGTCTTGGGAAACACAAAACAACCAGGACTAAATTTCTACCACCTCAGTTGTGACTGAAGAATTAAAACCCAAAGTCAAATTGTAGAAAATAAAAAAAAGTTAATACCTTTGATTGCATTTGTGGCTGAAGAGTGGAATCCATGCTAAGGCTTATGTCCTTTCTCAGATAACTTTGGGTTTCAAAAGAGACTTTTAGCATTATGTTTATTCATTTGGTAACTATTTATTTAACATCTACCCTGGGCCAAGTGACAGAGGCTAGTGTTACAATGTCAAGCAAGAACAGAAGAGTTGTTTACCAATCACTATTTTTGAGGCAGAAAGTCATTAATCAAACAGTTGTGTGAATAGATGTGAAATTACAAGGGTGAAAGTTTCCCCGGAGGAAATATATAAGGGAATCGAGACAGCTAGGGGCTCCGACCACATCTGGGAGACTGGAAATTCTTCCCAAGAAGTGATATTAGAATTGACATATGAAAATGAACAGAGGCTAGTTACAGAAAGAGCAGAAAAAGCCCAAGAGCTAGACAGGCTGGACAGTCTCATTCTCCTAAAAGTGGAAGAGAGTTAATACAAATGGTTTGAGCTGGAAGGAGGGGAGAGAGAGCTCTTCTATTCTGATTTGCATGTATGTGTATGTGTGGTATGAATTTGTGTGTGTGAAGGTGTCTCTGTATGTATGTGTGTGCACGAGCATGTGTGTGTGTGTGTGTGTGTGTGTGTGTGAATGTGCACAAGTGTGTGTGTGAGTATGGAGGCCTGAGGTAGATGTGAGGTATCTTTTCCAAATGTTTTTCCTCTTGTTTACTGAGGCAGGGCCCCTTATTTAAACCCATATTGAACCCCATATTTGAACTGATACAGCTAGTCCAAGCAGGCAGCATTCTCCTGGGGTATCGCCTTCCTCCATCTTTTGAACCATAGAATTACAGGCCGGGTTCCACAGCCATTTATGTGAGTTCTGAGGATCTGTACTCTATCTGGTCCCAGTGCTTGCCTGACAAATGCTCTATCACCTGACCCATCTCCCTAGCCCCGAGAGAGCTTCTGATTTCATCAGAAAAGGCACAAAGAGCTTTCCCAGTGTAAAAGTCTGCTGTGTGTGTGATGCTTCTGTTTTCTGTTATTGGTTCACGTTTCCCCAAGGGCTCGAAGAAGGTCAGGACTAAACCGTTCATCTTTATCCAAACCTGTCCCTGTCCCTCAATGTCTTATCTTGGCAGATGTCAGTTCCATCTCTGCATTTGGTATGATCCCAGATCCTCAACATTATCCTACCCTCTGGCTTCTTCCTTGTCCTGTGTTAGATCTCTTGGTTTCATCAGTTTGTTGTTAGTATGACTCACGCCCATTTATCTCACTGCACACTGCTCCCAAAGTGTTGCCTAGGCTTGGGGTCAGCACCTCCATCTGGCTCTGTGCACTGACATATATTTTATTCTCTGAAGAAGCTTCTGCCTTTCCTCTCTCCAGGTCATTACATGCATGTTTTCCTCCAACTAGAGTCCTGTTTCTATCTGTTCTCATCTCCGGAAGCCTTGCTCATCCCACAGGATTGTTTTTGTCTTAAAGACCCTTTCTAACAGCCATATCTTCCACAGTCATGAAATTGTCTTTTCCTTTTCAGTGTTTATTCCAAATCACCTGGGCATCTATATTTAAATATTCAAACTATATACCAACATATATGTATATGTTTCTATCAATGTGTGCAATTGTACATCACATTTTATTCTTATTGAATGTGACTAAGTAATAAGGGCAGATATCCGGAGGCTCCTGCAACTCACAAAACTCTTGGGGTTTATGAAACTTATACAACACACACAAGACTCATAAGCACCACTTGAAGATTATGTAAAAAATTGTCGCTAGAGAAGGGGCTTTGGTAGTATAATTGTCTACAGGTTGTGCAGGGTGGCGCCAGTGATGCAACTTTTATTAGTCATCACCCATGTCGGAATGGCCATTTTGACACGAGAGTACCCATGATCCTGTAAGTCACCTGTCCCCCATTCAGCCTAAATAAACTCATAGGTATCAAGCTGGACTTGAGTGGAATAATTTAACTGGCATTTTTTTTTTGGGGGGGGGTCTTCTCTACTTGGGGTAAGTAGGAATTGTTTCCTTAAGAAAATTCATATAACAATCTATGTCTCTATTCAGACCTAGACAAGTGTCTAGTGTTGTCCGCTAAGTATTGTGGTGACCACTGAGCACTAGCAACATGGCAGGGATGCATTGAAAGGAACTGTGCATATAAAAGACCTAGAATTAAAAGATGAAAGCAAGTAATAAGATAAATACACTGTTTCTTGATGAAGTAATAATACTTTATGCAAACCAAGGTCAATAAACATTATCAGATCTAATTTTCCTAAGTGTTTTACTTTTTTTCAGTGTTCTAAGCTCAAAATTTAGATGTTTACCTATCTCTGTGTTGACTGCATCCTTATTGGACAACATAGACTCCTAGGTTAATGACTAGAACAGAGGTCGGCAAACCACAGCGGAGGACCAAATTTAGTCTGTTATATGTTTTGTAAATAAAATGTTACAGGAGAAGAGCCGGTTCATTGGCTTATGAGTCGATGCATGTTTTCCTACAACAAGAGCATAGTTGAATAACTGTGAGTAGAAAAACACTACAGTCCACAAGCCTAAATACTTGGCCCTGTAAAGACTGAATGAATTTCATATTGATTTTGTATTTGATTTATCATTGTACCTCAAAACTATAGCATAGTACTTGACTTCTAGTTGGCATGCAGTTAAATTATATGAATGAATAAAATCTTGCTAGAATTTTCTAAAATTAGTTTATGAGCATGGCTATGGTGGCCACATAATCAATATTAAGAAATGAAATTTAATCTGCAAGTAGTGTGAACTTGAATGAGAGTCGTACAGGACAATCACATGAACAGATGAATGGATAAAGAAATTAAAGGTGGCTTATACCTTTAATCCCAGTACTCAGGAGACAGAGGCAAGCAGACCTCTGTGAGTTCAAGGCCAGCCTGATCTACAAGAGCTAGTTTCAGGAATACAGTGACACCCTGTCTCAAAAAAACAAAATAAAATTTATATATATGTACATACGATAAAACTAGTATAGATACACACACAAACACACATATATATGTGGAAATTCTGTTTTGCCACAAAGAATGAAATTATGCCATTTGCATGAAAATTGATAGAACTTGAGACAATCACATGACTTGTAATAACTCAGATTCAAAAAAGTAAATAACATGTTTTCTTTATATATAGAATCTAAATGTAAGCACACACACATACACACACACCTATCATGAAAGTGACTATGGGATGGGGATGAGGAGGCCTAAAAGGAAGTAGGAGGCAGGAACAAGAGATAATAATAGAAATGGGAGAAAAAAAAACAACATATTGCATGGTTTCTCGCATATGTGGAATCTGGACTTAAGATATATTCATATAATATTCATGTACTATATAAGACATAACAGTGAAACTATTTGGAAGGAGAAAGGGAAGCAATGAGGATCTAATATAAGCAAGATGAAACAATATATTTGCACTCATAAGTATGGTTGTTGATAAAACCATTTGTTTTGTATACTCACTGTAAACCGTAATAAAATAAATGAAGCAACAGAATAAGAATAACAAAAAAGTATTGACCTTGTCTTTTAGAATCTACCCTGTGTGGTTCCTCATTGCCTCTGCCATGGTTTGGAGTAGACAAGATATTTTCATTAAGCCAGAAGCAAGATGAAGTGTTTCATCTGAGAAGAGAGCTGTCTTAGGGTTTGGATATTTGCAGTAAGGGTTTACATTATAATCATAATGTCCTTCTGCTTTCCATTTGGGAGTGACCCTAACAGGCTGTCTGTTGTATTGCTACTGGAGGATGGAATCTGAGAATTGGGGCTTGTGCTGGGCTGAGGAGCAGCAAGAAGTTCCGCTTCTGGAAGAGATACTGAGATGAGCTTCCCTCCAGAATCCTGGAGGATTACAGGCTGTGGGTTTCATTAGTGACTCCCACGTCAATCTAGAGTTGGAGGGTGCACTTGAGAGTTTGTTCTTAGTTTTTAAAAATGGAGCTGAGAACGAGTGTTGGAAGGAAACTATGTTCACACTTTGATCCAAATATACTTCTGCCATTTACTCTGCTCAGAATCTGCAGCTGTTAGAGGATACAGGACCGTTTGCTTTTGCTTCTCCCTGTCAAATGGCTAATGAAAATGATCTCCTAAAGTTAAAACAGTCACCATAAATGAGAGTTACAATTCAGGTCTCAGTTATACAATACCATCTCATCTCATAAGGACTAATCATGCAAAAAATATTACCTAACATTTCTCAGTCGTGAGTTGTTTCTTTTCTTTCCTGACAAAGAGTGTAAAAACAGCAAGATACACTTATTTAATCAGGTAACTTCCAAAAGGGCTTTTCTGGAGGGAGCTAGAGATTTCCTTTATTGGAACAGATTTGAGAAGCAAATATGAGCAGGGTTAGAATTATATTCATTAGTAATATGTGTGATCAACATAGAAGGGATAATTCAATGTTTGAGGATTTTTATTTTAAAGTGATCCACTGACATAAGGAGTTATAAGGCCAATAGCATAACAAACCTATAGATGTCCATCAGCCCACATCCAAATGTAGCATGCTAACTACAGGTCTATTTGTCTCTCTGTGTATTAGATATCATAAAAGGAATAAGGGAATCCAAAGACAATGAATAGATACTATGCAAAGATATTTTTGAGAACTGATGCTATTGTACCTCTAAACTTCTTCAAGAGCATTTTAGGTGGGTTTTTCAATGTAAGATTCAAACAGCATGGTCCATTGAATGGTTCAGTGAATGTTTCCTCATCCATTTATATATTGGAAGCACAAATCGGACTCAGTGGGCTATAAGAAAAAGTTGGGACATGAAACTGAAAAGGGGGTGGGGAGATCTGGGAATAGCAAAGGGAAGACGTGTATGGGGGGTGTTGAATATGATTAAAATTCATTGCATGCTTGCATGGAATTCTTAATGAGCTAATAAAAATACTGCAGTAAAATGGGAGACCACACAGGAAGTTAACTTGGTGCAAAACAAAGCTTATTGATACTTTGTAAATTTGAAAAATTTATCTCCTCAAAATTTTGAGAAAACAAAACACAAACAACAAATAACAAATGCAACCATTATATAAGTAAGTGTAAAGCTATGAGATCTGGGTGATGCATGGAACACTGGAAAGAGACTGCAGGCATTCACTGTCTTGCTTCTGAAGAGTAAGCAAGGGTGTGATCCATTCACCCTCCATCTTCCCCAGCTTGACTCAACAATTGGCTACCTTTGTACTTCTTTAGAGATTCTTTCTTGTTCTTTTTCAAGGGTCTCATGATCTATGGAGGAAAAAAGACTAACTAATTAAATAAATAAATGCTACATATAAAAATGCTATGTTGTGGACTAGAGTAGCTCCATAAACATTTGAGATTTACTTAGCTTAATTTAGTTTGCGGTGTGCATTCTTCTGAAAGTGAAAAAAAATCCCATGCATTTGGATCACACTGTGCTTGAGAAATTACTATAATCTTGTCATCTTCAAAAAAGTTCATAGGATATTCCAGATATATAATGCTATGGATGGCAAAAGGACACTTATGTATGGGTCCATGAGAGAGTGGCCAAGAGTGTGAGAAGAGTGGTAATTATGCACTCTTTCCTGCACAAGTATTGAGGGTATTAGTAAATGCTTTGCAAGCAATTTGTTACTAAGCTTCACAGAGCCTTTATATGCCATATTTATTATTCTATCTTCATTGCCTGGGATGCAATGGGAATAAATGATTGAATGCCCAAATATTTAAAATTTCATATGCTTTGATGTACAAATTATAGGAAGTGGTGGTAATCATTATGAACTTAATGTTAGGATCTAGCTGTAAGACTATGCATTTTGTTATTATGTATAGTACTAAAACCTAGAAATTGCTCATCAAGGTTTATAAATATGGGATTGTGTAAAAACTTTTATACCATTCCTACTTGGATTATTAGGCATCCATGAATACTGATGTAGCAGAAAAACACATCAAATGTTAGAGAAAGATACATGAGCCTGTTTTATGAGTGGATCATAAATAGTGTGTAGATTGTTAGAGATGATAAAAATAAGAATTAAAAAAATAAAGAATTTCAAAAGAGTGTACCAGAGGCTGAGACACAGGTCAACTCAGCTAAAATTCAGAAATAGCAATGGTTTGTACATACATCTCTTGTAAGGAAGTTGCTCTGCTCATTATGTTGCTCTGGAGTCCAGAAAGAGAAGCCTATCAAACTACAGCTAGCCACCAGTCTCTACGCAAAGGACTTCTGTGTGGTTTCCCACTGGGACTTAATTACTTGTTGAGGCCCAAAACTGTGGGCCTATTTCCACCTTGTCTGAAGGTCAGTGTTTCAGCTTGCTCAGTTGTTCCAGCCTAACCAAAGGTCAGAGAGTTGGAACTCACTTCTGTTCCTTTAAAGTTATTGTCTATTTCTACCTCAAACAAAGGTCCTATCTAAATTTAGATTAGAGAGTTCTGCTCTCTCAAGGTTATTGTCAACAGGTGTGGGTAATATCCGGACCTTGTAATTCAGGTATAGAGAAGATCTGTTTCTACCTCAAACAAAAGTCTAAGAATCCAACTAAGTTTCTACTCCCTTAGGGAGAAAACTTTGGATTCCATTCAGGGAGTGGTTTGCCTACAGAATGTTTGGGTCTAGGGTGTGAGCACTACTTGTCTTGTTCTAGAAACAGGATGTTTAAGTATGAATGTAGTCCACAGCCTTCAACTGGTGTGTTCATTTCCTTTTATCATGTTAATGCGGGTTGTTGGGTTTTTTTTGTTTTTAAATCTTACTCCTACCTTTTGGGTTCAGGGTATTTCAAGCCAATGAAAATTAAACAAGGGCGATTTCAGTATTCACTGGAACTCCTTCCCTGTACTATCCTTCGTTTTTCTGTTTTTTTTTTTTTTTCACTCACATCGTCATTCTCTTTACGTATTTTTTTAATCCCCATGCCCCTACCTTGGTAAGTAGTATGCTTTTCAAGGCATGGTTTCCCATAAGTACCCTAATTTGGAAAAAAAGATGTGTCGCTTTTCATCCCACCTCAGTGGTGAAATCAGTCATATGTTTCACGCATTCAATTTGAATAAGAGATTATTTAGAGCTTTTTGTGTGTACCAAAGTCCTATCTGCGCAAGGTATAGAACTCCAAGTTTACGATCTCTGAATGGTAATCAGGTAGTCTCAGTTTCACATGTGGATATTGTTCTTTCTAAGCAAGGCACAAAGAGGAACTAAAGTTTCCCCCTATTCTTTCACCTAGTATAGTGTGGTAGTGTGTATTTCCCATCTGGAGAGAAGGAGGTGAGTCCCATCTACTCTAAAATCGTATTACAAGTCTCTCCCACCCCCTCCATGTGTGTTCTTGGTTAAATTAAATTAAATTTCCCTTGGGTAGAGATTCTCCAGCCAATGGGCCTCTCTTGCCTTTGGCTAGGCCTTTTGGTCTAAAGAGTGGGTTTTCAAATATTTCCTCCTTCTGGAAGGAGAAGCTTTCTGAGCCAACAGTGTACTTATAGAAGTTCACAAGCACAACTATTTGTGTTTTAAACTTTTTGCCACATAAAATTGCGACAAATAGGCTTATTGTTTATTTGCCTGGATAACTTTTCAAAAATTTAATCAGCTTCATTTGATAGCTGATTCTGATCAACATCTTGTGCCAATACACACACATGCACACGCGCGCATACACACACACCAGTTTTTTGTTAGATACATGCATTTCTACTTCATGTAAATGTAGGTATCTTAAGCCAACTGAAATTCAGATAAAGAATGACAACTTCAGTATTTTTTATTAAATTGGTAAATATTAACCTATTTTTTTAGCTCAGTAAACTGATATGATACTGGTATGAAACTTTCACTCTTTTTGTAAGAAAGTTTTATTAGAATCAATTATTTTTCTTTTGAGTATCCTTGGACTCCCCACAGGGCAAGGAACCCTGACTGCTCTTCGGGCTGATGAGAGAGGGGGAGTTGATTGGGAGAGGGGGAGGGAAATGGGAGGCAGTGATGGGGAGGAGACAGAAATCTTTAATAAATAAATAAATAATAATTAAAAAATGAAAAAAATAACTTAATTTCTTCTTTTCCTTTCTTTTCCCTCAAGTCTTCCCATGCACACTTCCTTGCTCTCTTTCAAATTTTATTTTCTTATTTTTAGTAATATTTATTACATATATGCTTATGTATATACACATATATACATGTTCTTAAACATAACCTGCTTGGTTTGTATAATGTTACTTGTATGTATGCTTTCAGGGCTGACCATTTGGTATTGGATAACCAGTTGCTGTGCTCTTCCCCGAAGAAGACTATTTCTTCCACTCTCAGCATTTATTTCTTAGTTGCCTACAGTTCTTTTTGTAGGGTTGAGACTTTGTGGGTTTTTTCCCTTATCCACTTTGGTGTTTCATGTGATTTCGTCCTTGTTTGACTCACGTTAAGGCAGTCATATTAATGAGACTTTATGGGCATAGCTTCTGACACTCGTAAGAGACACAGTCTCAAAGCCAGTTTCCCAAATCTTCTGGCTCTTATGTTTTCTATAATCAATACTTTGACCAATTGGTGATGATAATAATTGCTCCTTCCAATCTTTCGAGTTCCCAAATTTTTCAGACCTTCCCTGTGACTTACACTTGCTTGTAAATTGTCACTTTTTTTTTTAGTGCTTTGTTTCATGTCTTTTTCCCTCGAACTATAAATGTGCAAGGTAAATGACTTTAAAGTTTCTACAGGTGACACTCTTATATGCATAGTATAAAATTTATGCTTAATAATATGGCTGCAGTTCTAGCAGCACTGACCTTTCCTCACTACCTGCCGCCTGACCACTGAGCCAGCACCACATATTTTGTGACTTTGATACAGTTGTTGGACTCTAGGCATGCATTGTTGTATTGGAAAAGAGAAATGTATGTAACCTTTTGTTTTATAGGGTCCTGAAATTTGATTATCATCAAGTGATTTGCTCCCAGGCAACATGACTGTGTATTCAAACACCTAAGGGATTACAGCCAAGGGTGATGGTTTCAAATTTGAAAATGGAAAGTATACCTAAGAGGCTGGGCTGTTGCTGTTTTGAAATATGAGTCAGGAGAATACAGAAACCACTATTTTAGTCTGAAGGCTTCTTGATAACCAATTGCTAGTGGATTGCTCCACCACAAGTAGGTGACATTGAGATTAATTTACCCAATCTCTAGGATATTAACCTCCCTTCTGACACCACAGAACCAAACATTTCACCAACTGAGACATCTTCCTTTAGCCAGGTTTGACTTGTGTTTTGCATTCTAAGGAGCAGAGATAGAGAATACTCGATGCCCACAGAGCAATGTGGGTGCTTTTAAAATAGTAACACTGGGTCAGGGTATATGGTGAATTTGGATAGGTGACTGGAAGAGGTCATTTTAGCTAGAACAACCATTGAAAGTGGTGCCAAGGTTGTGACATTTTAGGTGAGACTCCAATGAGGGGGAAGGGAGTAGTAATGAAGATTTAAGGGTTGAGCTCACAATACTGAAGAAAGAGTAGGTGGCAAAGTCCATGATGTGAATGTCTTTTAACTCAGTGTGTTAGAGGAGAAGAAAAAGCCTAGGGAGTGGAAGAATGGTGGGGAAAGGGGAAAATGGTCGCGTCTGAGAGCACGGCAACAAGTGTGTGATACCCAGCTGTGCTGGCTACGTTTTACTCTAGACCTGAGTGAACCATAGCACACTTTAAGATAATGAACCTGAATTGCACTTTGGAATAGTCACCTCGGTTGGCTGCTGAACAAAGAATGAGCTTTTGTTGGGGAGGAGTAAAAGTAGCCCAGGTGGATTGGTGACGTCAGTTACGAATGGAGCCAAATGCATGGTAATAAGTGATGGGACCTTGGATACATCTATTTGGACATAAGTGTTGGTAACATTTGTGCAGAGAGAGACTAGATGAGAAGTGTAAGGAAAAAAACTAAGTAAGGGTCATTTCTACCTTTTTGCCTTAAGAAGCTCGGTTGGGGTGGCGTCACTAGTTGTGATAAAGAAGACGGATGTGGGTAAATCAAGAATTTTATTGTGAACGTGCTAAACTTAAGATGTCTATTAGATGGCTAAGAGGTGATGTCAACTAGGCAGTTGGATAAATAAATCTAGATCCCAAGGGAGTGTTAAGAGCTGGGGATAGAGAGTTATGAGTCACTGGGACAAAAATATTATTTTAAGCCACACAAGAGAATGAGATCACCTACGAAAGGAATTTAGTGAGAAAAGAGGGTGGAGGACAAAGCTAAGGGTTAGCAGAGGAGAAGGGGTGTGAAATGGAATCTGAGGAGGAGAAGTAGGCGTGAGAACTGTTCCGAACATCAAGGGCAGGCATTTCTTCAGGGAAGAAGTTACGTGTTTCAAATCAGTTAACGCCCTAGTCCATTTTCTGGATTATATTTCTCACAAACACAGCCCCATGCTTTGCTCCTTAGCTTTTGATTGCAATGGAAACAAAGTTAGACACCAAAAAGTGCTTCTTGGATTGTGTTTGCCCTTTACGTGGTTATATTAGCTGAATGCAAGGCAAGTGATTAACGAGGAGGGGCAGCTGTCTGTGCTTCAGGATTGACCTTCCTGACAAGAAAAGCAATACGAACACGAACTTCAGCAGTGTGGGAAGGTCGTGCAGTCTCCCAGAGCCTTCTTTTCCTTGTTGCTATCTTGGGATACCAGTTTTTATGCAGAGGTTTATTCTGGATATTAACTAATGTGTAGAAAGCACTGTCTTCAGGGTTGGGCAGCTAATAAGCCCATCTCAGGTGGTAGCTTTGATTATCTCTTTCCCATACTCTGATTGGCTGACTCTGAAGTTGTATTACTCTCAAGTAATTCTCAGAAGATGATGCCATGGATTGGATAGGAGGTCTCCCTCCAAAAGGAAGACCTTTGTCTTCAGCTAGTGGCTAAATTTTGGAAAGTTCTGGACACTTTCGGAAGTGGGGCCTAGCTGAATGAAGTGGCTCGCTGGGTGGGGAGTATCTTTAGGACTGTGTCTTGTCACGCCTCATGTCTTCTTTGCAATTTCCTGCTCTTTGGGCTTCTTGACTACTAGGAAGTGAACACCTTCTGCCATTTGCTCATGCTACCATGATGTTCCACCTCACCACAGGCCTGGAATATATGAAGCCAAGAAATACAGGCTGAAACTGGGAGCCATATCTGTTCCTTCCTCCCCTAATACGCTTTCCTTAAATATTTAGTCATGGTAATATAAAGGTAACTACACAGATAAATTGGTTAATGAATTGGAAGGATGTTGGAGAGAGAACATTTAGACATTATTGCTGAACGATGCAAATCAAAGGCATAATACGCCGAACAAATTCTCTAATGTTGACTCTACACAGTCTACTACATACGTTGTGTCTCTTTCAGAACTTGCATTTATAAAGCCGAGGGGAATGTTATTATAAGAGTCATGCCTTAGGAGATACAGGCTGCAGGGTTTTCTCTAGGGGAGAATTGACTCCGAGACTGGAGTAGCAGTTTGAGCAAGAGCAGATATGGTGGGAATAGGAGCTCTACAGAGCTGAGACAGGGTCGTGAACTGTGTTTAAATGAGTAGGCCCTTCCACACCTTTCTACCTGTGAGGTAGCTCACAGGCCTATCTTATCCTCTGAAGCACGAGAGAACAGGTCAGGGATATAATTGAGCAAGTATGTCAGATTCATTTTGCAGAAAATGAGGCCGTTAGCCTTAGCTGCTCCCTGAAAAGGTTTTGTTAAACATAACAATTCCTTCGAAAATGTTCCAGTTATCCTATGGTTCCTCTGTGCCAACCACTTTCCACTATAGAGGCAGATGGGGAGCACTGACCGCTCGGGAGAGAGCAGGACACTTTGTTGATGGGTGCTTCTGAATCCCCCTCCCACTAGCCCACTGTTGCATGAATTCTGATTGGTATTAATAATAAAAATCCAGAGTCAGATATAGGGGTTAATGTTGAAGATCAGAGAAGCAGAGTGGCTAGGCACTAGAAAGTTCATTTACCTCTGCCAATGCTCAGACCAAAGGGGTGATCCTATTCTCAGACTGCATCTTCAGACTCTGTCTGTCTCCACCAAACCTCAGCCTGCACTGAGCTCCTGTCTCCTGTCTTGTATTCCTATCTCCACCCAACTATATCTCTCCTGTCTCCACCTGGGATTAAAGGCATGTGATACCAAGTGCTGGGATTACCTTTGTGTGAGCTGTTTCTCTTTCGGACAGATTCAATCTTGTGTGGACTCAACTAACAGAGATCCCTCTTCCTCTGTCCCCTGAGTCCTGGGATTAAAGGTGTGTGCCACCATTCCCTGGCCTCAGGTGGCTCAGCTCTGCCCTCTGATCTCCAGGCAAGCTTTGTTAATACATAAACAAATTATTACCACATTCCACAGTTCCAGGCTTTTTGAAAGCACCCAGCAAAATTTAGAAATGACATTTTTCCCCACACCCCTCACTCAACACAGAGACCTCACTTCAAATGAACCTTTAAATTAATTTTGCCTTGAGGGGAGCCATTACTTTGGCCTCATTATCAAAAGGTAGTGCATCACCTTGGACCTGGACTGTTTCAGTCAGAATCCTAATTCTATCATTGAGGATACCTGTGAAATTGATGAAGTTGATTAATCTCTCCAATACTCACTTTCATCATCTAGAAAATGAAAATCACTGCTCCACAGCACAATGTGTATTAATAAATGAATCCATATAAATGGGTGACTTGAATTTAAAAAATGCTAATGGGACATCCTATTGGTTTCCTTTAGCATCCTATTGGTTTCTTTTAGCATGCGTAGTGTTTTAAAAATCATTTCCTTATTTTATCAACTTATAGTAATACTTGTGCATATGTATAAGGTTCCGTGTTTTGTTGTGACTCTTGTATATATCAGATGCTGATTGGCTCAGAGTAATTTGCATAGCATTTATGTCTTTATGGTGCATAGATTCTAAATCCCTCCCCTCCTTGCAGTGGATTGACACAGGGTCTTACCAATTGCAAGTAAGTGCTCTACCATTGCCTTACTCCAGGTCCCCAATCTTCTCATCTAGTTATTTTGAGACTTATAATACACGATTGTTAATTATATTCCCCCAGATAGACCACAGAATAACAGCTTCCTCCCTATCTGTACATGCAGCTAATTTTAAGAGGACCTTTCATATTGTTTTCTCACGTATTATAGTACGTCAACATATTTATTCTATGTTCTGATGCCTTAAAAAGAGAAGATGTGTGTTACAAGGATCTAGGAAGCCAGCTGTGTAATATAGTTGGGGTTAATGACCCCATCTCTAGTTTTTATACTTACCAAAATGTCCAACCCATCAAACAAAATGTCAGCACAGTTGTTAGAGTCATTTAACTGAGTGTGTCTATCGTCATTTAACTGAGTTTGTCTATCTTTAGGGTATTTTCAGCTGTGAATAACAGAAAATCATGGCAGACACCAGGCTAAGTAAGCACAGAGTCTAGGAGTTGAATGCTAGGCACGGTTTGAAGGTCCCAGTGTCACCCTTTGGTGGCATGCCATTCTCGGGAGCTCTTCCTGGTTGCCAGGTATGAGCTACAGATATTTATAAGTATATTCATGGAAGAAAGAAGAACATTTTTCATTGTGTGTTTTTATTTTAGGGTTTAACTGGTATTTATAAAAAAGACAAGCATTTGCCAATCTTTTGAGCAATTCTTAGGCTCAGCATTCATCTACTGGTTTCTTTATGTATGTCGGCAGTCTCAAAGATTCAACATGAAATAGTTCCACACCTTGCCAGCCCAGCACAGAGATCCTTTCTCCTTTTGACTCCTATCTTTTTTCACAAAGGCAATTGTACATTTAAAGTTCATTATTCCTTTTGCAAATTAAAAAAATTAGTTTGAGTTATCTGTCACAAGCAGCAGCAAATAATTCTGGCTGATTTATACCAGGGAGGAATTTATCTGAAAAGTACTAAGTGATTTTGGAATGATTATGAATTTTCATTTCATATAATGAAAATTGTTGGGACAACTGTAAATTCTGAATAAGATGTGTAGAACAGATAATACAATTATATCCACGTTAATGTTGTGATTTTCAAAATTGTGCTGCGATTATATGAGAGGACCTTTTCAGTAAGCACACAATGATATTTCAAGAAAAAGACAGCATGGGTTATATTAACTAACTGTGAGTGTGGGAGACAGGCAGAAATACAGAGAGATACAGAGAAAATATTTATAAAGAAAATACCATTAATATTAGAAATCTGAATGAAGGGATGAAGGGATATCTCACCACTCTCTAAACTGTATGCCACTTTTGCTTAGGTTGATTACACTAAATTTTTTTTAAGTGACTAGTAAGGCACGTATTGAAGGCTTAATTGTAGCAACGCACTGTTTTACTCTGTGGAGATGATGAAGGTAAGCCATGAGATATGTTATTTTAAGAATAGATGGATTACAAAATAGTCAATGATGGTATAAGCCACAAGTTGGAGGTAGATCACGGTGGGCCTTGCCGCCACCTCCATAAGTGTGATGCTGCCTTCGGGAAACTTGACTTTCAATAAGATAATACCATCTACATAGTGACTGTCATTGCTCGTGATGGTTAATCTTTCTATGACTACCATCTGAGGCTGGGCCCTCTGCTTTAAGCTTTAGCATATGCAATGTGAAGTCCAGAGCATAGAGTCAGCTTGGTGAAGGCAAATCACGTGTCTGAGTCTAGGTGGAAGATCTTCTTATGAATAATCACCAAGAATTTCAGCCTCTGGAAGGATACTCAAATTCTGCTGTGTCCACCAGGAGGTTGGTGACCTCAGTTTACAGGTTAAAGGATCAAATTCAACATTTCTAGACCCCAGAATTACATCAATATTAAGCCAACTTCAGATTTTGCCGGGGTAACTTAAGCCATTCTCTTTGAGAATGACAACTGTTCATCACAGGACAGACTTGCAGTTCCTGTTTGAGGATGTCAACACAGACACGTGAAGTTCTTCCACTGAAGGCAAGATTGAAGGAAGATGTGCTCTCTTGACTTGAAAGAAGGAAACAACACACAGATGTTAGGACCCAAGTCATAATATTCCAGGTATGGCTAATATGGAAGAAATTACTCTTGATGAGGCTTAACCACTTTCTGGCATTAACTGGCACAAAACTGAATCCTTTACTTTCCGTTAGATTGATTTTTATTATGAATATTCCTTTTTCTGAACGCTGTTAATGTCCTTTGTTCTCATTCAATCGCTTTCTAATATTTTCTCATCTCTCTTTCTGTCTTCCCTGCCCCCCGCTTGTACAGGCTTTGGATTACTTCACATGAACTTGACATTTTGTTTCTGAGAGCGCTTATTGCCTGTCTCTGAGGAGTAAAAGCCAGTCCACAGCTTAGCCGTATTATATAATATAAATGCAGTTATGACTATACTATTGAGTTTTTACTCCAGTCTGATAGTGTAAATGCTGTTGGCAGTTCAGTAGTAAGACTATCTTTTGTGCCAGCGTCTTGCTTTTGAGATCTGGTATGTACTCTTGAACATGGACTATTATTCTTCTCTTGGGTGTGTGTCTTTGTCTTTTAGTTTTCAAGCTTGAATCTGAATTAAATCCTTTTCTTAGAAACTCTAATTTCATCTCAGAAAAAGAAGCCTCTTTGTGATCTTGATATTCTACTGGAAAAGAAAGCCTTCTACCTCAGCAAAGGCAAAACAGCAGCACGGTGTATTTCTTTAGAGCATAATATTTATATAAATGTTCCTCATAAAAATGATTAAAGGAAAGAAGCTGGCTATTAAAACCTGTACCTTAAAAGCATATGACATCTGATTGGAATTGTCACCTTCTTTGATTGTAGAAAATTTATTTGGATCAGTAAAGGGAATTTCAAAATTTCATTTGGTAATAAGATTGGTAATGAGCTTATTGAGGGAGAAAGAGGTGGGGGGATGAAAAGAGCACAAGGAGAAAAATCTCCAATCTCTGCTCACACTCTACTCATATTCTCCAAGGGCTGATTCAGGTGAACACTCTGAGTTATGAGACTTATAGCCTGTAAGTAAATATAGTCTGAGTGGTTTACTGCAAAATGTTAGCTGCAGATGGCTTTGAAACCATCAATTATAAACAGCACCAGTGCCCTCAAGGCTTTTCCTTTGGGAAATGTGAAGAGCGCTGGTATCCCTGATTTCTTCTAGCCTGCTTTGTTTTGGGGCTACTTTTCTTCCCTAGAACCTTCGCTGTTTCTAACAGATCTGCCACTCATAAACATGGATCAAGTATTAAGCAATGCCCACTATGGGACATCCAAATCAGTAGCTGCCTTTATTAATACACTGAATGAGACTATGACCTCCAGTTATAGGTGAAAGGATAAGTCTGGAATTTCTAGATACACAAATTGATTTGGGTTAAATAAAATCCCAGGTTTCCCAGAATAGTGCTAGATTGTTTGAACCATAAAGATGGAACAGCCAAACATGGTGTTATGTGGAGTTCAGTGAAACTACTTTAGGAGAGGGGATGGGTAATCCAGGTCTTGAACTGTCCATGAGTGCCATAGAAGGATTTTAGGAGAGTTCTGAGTCTATACAAAGTGTAAACAATTTTGTGTGTGCTTTTATTGAATTTTTCTTAGATTTATTTATCGTGTTTATCTCTTTCTCTCTGTCTCTCATCTCTCTGTCTCTTTCTAGCAGTGTGTGTGTGTGTGTGTATGTGCGTGTGTGTGTGTGTATGTGCGTGTGTGTAGAGCACTAGAGTTGATGAGAGTTCTGAATGTAATGAACCCATCTCTTATTAGCTTTGAATTCTGTCTTCCAGAAGGGAACTTTTGCCTAGTTCTGTAACCTTGGCCAAGAGCTTATAGCTGGGAAGATCATAGGCTCTGAGGATGGGGAGGACACACACTACCTCTAATTTGCCAAATTGTCATGCAGCAATACTTTTCTTAAAATATTTATAATTACACTCATAGATTACCACTGCATCCAGCTTTACTCAGAGAAAGGCAGTTAATGAAGACCCCATAACTGGCCAAAGTGCTGACAATAAATGATAATGAAGTGCTTAGCACTAAATGGGTCAGCGTGTCCCTATGAAACTCAAGGGATATCATGGGTGAAGAGAAAGAAACTATGTAAGAACCAGAGGCTGGAGATATGTTTTTTGGACATGACAACCTTTGAACTCACGAACTTTCTGCAGCAGAGGTTATCTGCACAAGACCTACTCAAGATCGAGCCAACCAGTGTTTTGTGGTGGATGGAGGAGGAGTTCCTGAGGCTCCACCCCTCCCTGAGGGACTCTTGGTAATCAACGGAATGTTTCATTTCCACCAGTGGTACAGCCCCTGGTGAGTTGCCCTTGCCCCAGTAAATAACTCCCCACTCACTCTCAGGAAAGAAACTCTAATTAGACGGAGAAAGAAGCTTTCAATGGAGGACAGGGGCTTGCTGAGAAGTGGCTTTCTAATGTCAGAGAGAGGGAGCTGAGAGAAGAGGGTGAAAATGACCACAATACAAATATAGGAAATTGTAAAACAATAAAAAAGATTAAAGAAAGGTTGTTTTCACTAACATCGCATGAAAGAATGGGGACTGAAGAGATGCTCAGTGGGCAAAGTGTTTGCCATACATGCATGAGAATCTGACTTCAATCCCTAGCATGCATGGAAAAAAAGCCAGGCTTGAGTCTGGATACAAACATGTAATCCCAGTGCTAGCCAGCAGAACCAAGAGGCTCCCTGGAATGTGTGGCCAATCAGTCAAGCCAAACATACAAGCTCAAGATTCAGTAAGAGTCTCCTGTCTCAAGAAATGTGATTGGGAGCTATTGAAGAAGATGCTTGACATAGGCCTCCGGCCTCCACATTCATAGGCACACAAGTTTATGCACCTGAGCATAAGCACATATACCCGAACACCAAGTGAGAGGACAGTAGTGTCTTCCCTTATCTGTCATAACTCCCATGAATCACCCTGCTCGCCTTTCCTGGCAGCTGTTGCAGATATCTTCATTCATCCATTCTCCATATTCCCCAACTCAGTCGAGGCTGTCTCTTGCCTTCTCTGGCCTCGTCTTTTCAGCTTGTTCTTAATTACAGAAGTCAGCTGAGTTCATTGCCTTAATCTTCCTCTTGTCTAGAATTCCAGAGACTGCCACTTTATATTCAATTTACAAATGCCACACCCAATGTTCTAATGACTGAGTAGGACAAAAATTCATTGAAGGAGCATGAGAGGACAGAAATTAAGGAAACAGAAAACACACACCCCCTAAATCCTCTTACATATGGCATAGTACTGATTACAAGACATGAGTGATTCATTTCATTACTCAATTTTTAAGCCATTTAACATGCCTCCCAGGTAGTTCCCTGAGTTGGAAAACCACAGAAGAAAATGGAAATACCTAATGCTTTCCAGAATTCTGATTCTTGATGCAGTTTTCATTAATATAAAATCGGTTTTATTCCGGTTCTACTCAAAGATGATGGGCCGCAAATCATGCCTCCTGTGCCAAATAGCATGCAAGGGGCTTGTTAAATGGAGAAGGAAAGGCTCATCTCACTTTCGAGGAGAGGCATTCTGCTGGATGAGTAGGTAAACAGATGCTTACAGTATGGAAGGCCTTCATTTACCAACGCACAGGCAAGCACATGGCCGGCAATGGTAACACAATCAGAAACATCTGTATTTGCCTAGTGGAGTGAACTGTAAGCTAACTTCTGGGAAATGAATAAGTGTTAGTCAATGGTGATGATGCACCAAAATGAAGTTATGAGAGGCTTTAAAAATACATGAAAAGAAGACTAGGCGGGGAAAAAAGATGAGACTGAATCTTGCTGATCAGGTATTGTGAATCTTCAGAACCAGGGATCTTTGTTTGCCTCATAGTTTTTGGGAAACTTTGAGGGCTCACAGTCACCATTGCAGAGGCACTCATCATGGCTGGGTAACAGACTGGACAGGTCAGAGGCTAGACCGATGGACCCAGGCCTTTTGCTTCTCCTTACTAATGAAAGGTAATACCTCTTTTCTCAGGATTGCAGTGAAGACTTAACTGATCTGTATATGACAGGATTATATTTGGCATAGGTGTTAATTAAGGGTAGAAAAATATTAACTCTTATTTACATTTTCTGTTCTAGTTTGTTTCTCTGTTTGCTGTAAAAAATGTTGACTAAAACTAACGTAGGGAGGAAAAAGATATTGTTTTCATCTTATACTTTCTAATGTATTACTGAGCAAAACCCAAGCAGGAATTGGTATCCTGTAGGCAGGAACTGAAGCAGAGACCATGGAGAAATTCTGCTTAATGTCTTGCTCTCCATGGCTTGCTCAGCTCCATATCTTCTAAAGCTGTGGCCTACCTGCCCAGAGATGTCATCACCCACACAGGGATGTGTCTAATAGCTATTAGCAATTAAGAAAATTCCCAGAGACATACATGCACACAGCCCACTTCAATGGAGGTGACTCCTCAATTGAGATTCCCTCTTCCCAGAGATGTCTAGTGTGTCAAACTGCCACAAATGAACCATGGTAATTCTTTCTAAACATTCATAACTGACTGTTCTACGGTATTCCATCGAGAGATCTTCCAACAAGGTTTGTTAGTCATGGAAGAAGCAAGAAGATCATAGACCTTTGTAAATTGTGAGATGAATAGTTTCCAATTATCTAAATTTTACCTTAGTTTGCTTCTTGGGGAAGAAAGATCCAATGATCCTTAAGCTATTAATGTAGTCTGGAGTCAGCTGCTAATGAAGCACTATCTAGTATGATCATCCAGCTATAAATAGTTAGAGCTGAGAATATATCCCTAATGAAACGAGCCACTAAACTGTCATGATGAAAGCAGAAAATAGGAGGTGAAGAAATAAAAATAAATAATTTCCAATGGTAAGTAAAATATGTAGTATAAACCTTGCTTACGCTATAAATGTTGTTTTATTTATAAAGAGACTCTCATGCCTTAGAGGTGTAGCTAGGGTAGCTTCTGTCTTCAGTACATCCAAGATGAGGTCAACAAGGTTAATGTCAAGATCAATGTGACAACTTCGGTTCTTCTACCCCTTTTACCACCCAACTCTATTTTTTTTTTTTTATTGAGAAGGGAAGAAAAGTCTAAAACTTTCTTTTTAGGAGAGAATTTCTTTTAGGAAAGCATTTTTTAATTCATCAAGAAGTTACAGTCACTGGTCAAATCATTTATGGGCAGTGTTGGCTGTCTAGGATGGTGAATTTTCTTGGGGTATATGTATTATTCATATTTACAACAGCTTGGTATTACTCGATTTCAGATTTGCCACCTCATGCTTATAGACACACAGCAGCAACAGGAGACAGAGAAATGGACTTGAATTTATTCAGTGGATATTTTACAGACAGTTCTGTGTGTAGAGCCATCATGGAGTGGCTCAAAGAGTTTGCAGGGAATTTGGGGGAAGTGTGAACAAGATACATAAAAGGTCATATAAAAGTGAAATAAGGAAAAGTAGAAACAGAATAAAGGAAAGATTATCCAGCATCACAAGGGCTAAGAAATCCACAGAAATAAGTGGCTACTAGAACATCTCATAATGCTAATTTCAACTGGTAAATGTGCCCCTAACCTTCTGAGATTGCCAGGACTGATGACTTAACAAAGCCCCCATGACATAGCTTGTAGAACAAAGAGAGAAAATGAAGAGGGGACCAGGTGGACACACACAGCATGTTTGAGCTCAGGAAGGAAGCTTGAAATTATTTGTTCCATTTTAAGGGTTTATTATGGTTTATTATGCCCAAGACTTGGACTCTGTAAAGGAGTGAGTGGTTGCCCAGGTAAACACTAGAGACTGCCTTAGGATGGGAAGACATACACATCCCAAGACTGATGGCTTACAGTTTCTCTTTGGGCCTGTGTTTAACAGTAGCAACTTGAAAGATGCTCAGTAAAGTAGAAGAAGGAAGAAATGAATTAGCTAATATCACAAGATCACAGGATTAGAAAGAAAGTGGTAAAATCACCAATCATTCTCTCAAATATCAGGGGAAAATGTGCTAATGAAGTTAAATAGAAAGAAGCCTAGGGCCAGAATGTGAGAAAATATTGTGAGTTGAAATAACTAAAATCATAGCTTCATCAGTCAGTTCTCCCATGAGTTTATACACACTACCCTTCCAGTTCGACCTCAGTTTTCTCATTTTTTAAAGGAAAGTAAGAGTTATTATGCTCCATTTTAAAATACTTTAATTTATTATTTGACAATTTTACACATGTATACGATGTGTTTTGATCACATCTATCCCCCACTCCCAACCTCCAAATCCTCTTACACACAACACGACACCCCCTCTCAACTTCAAGTTCTTTCTCTGGCTCTCACAATAACTCACCAAGTTCAGTTGGTGCTGTCTGTGTGCACATGGATGTGTGGCCATTCACTAGACCTTAGACGATGCTTTCAGAAACAACACCTTTAAAGGCAACTGACTCTCCCCACCCCTGCAGCCATCAGCTGCCATCTTTATTCTCATCTCATCCCTTCAACTAGGAGGGTGTGAGGGTGGCTTCTGTGAAACAGTCTCTTCTAGACATAACAGGACCTTGAGGTGCTATGAGCTCATGAGTATAACCGCCTGTCATATCCAGAAGACACTATTTCATAATGGTTTTATCCAGCCACTGTTCTTGAAATATTTCTGCTCCCTCTTCTGCAATGTCCTCTGAACCATAGGGCATGGGGTATGGTATAGATACAATCTGAAACTCCAGATTGTTTACAAAGTAAAGTATTTAATAAATCAACATATTTTCACATAAAGCAGAAATTAAGAGGTTGAATGGTCCAGTATTAAGAAGTATGCTAAAGAAAGACATTTTTCTTTAGTCTTGTAGAAGGAGAAATGCTAACCAAAATTATAATCATCCTTTTTCATACAATTTAGTTTGTAGAAAAACCTGAGTGTTTTTCGGTAGGTGACATGTCTTAAAGATTCTGTATACCAGGGAAAATGCTTTAAAAAATAATGTAGCATAATAGTGCAACTGATCTGGCAGCAGGCTGTCATGTTGTGCCACAGAAGTTTTCAATATTTAATTAAAAACTTTAATAGTATAAAATTCAAGACAAGCCATGAATATTAATTAAAGAGATGCACTACTTATTTGTCAACTACAAGGGCAAAATGATGTTTCCTCAAGCATATTAGTGGGAAAACTTTGAAAGAGGGGATACAACTATGACAATAGACACCTGTAGTTGCAGCAAGTGCCTCATTGTGACGTACTGCCCTTGTCTTGTGTAGACTGAGACTGAGCTTTCGTTTCCCTGCCACCCAGACCAGAATAATCACACAGAAACTATATTAGTTATAACAGTCTGGCCAATTCAAATATATCCCTAGCTGGCTCTTACATCTTAAATTAGCACATTTGTATTAATCTATTTTCGGCATGAGGCTGTGGCTTACCAATAATATTCTGGCATCTTTCTCCTTTGGCGGCTACATGGGGTCGCTTTGACTCCTCCTACTCTCTCTATATATCTCTGTTTAGATTTCCCACCTGTTTTTATTCTGCTAAGTCATTGGCTGAAACAGCTTTATCTGTCAACCAATAAAAACAACACATATACAGAAGGACATCCCACATCTGTCTGAGTTTCAAAATTGTTCTTCTGGAGAACCAGCTGTGAAAGGAACAGAGAAACATGCTAGTCTCTGGGAATTGTGCGGAGGGTGACTTCCAAATCTGTAGGGTTGTGTAACTGTACAAAGAGAAAAGATGAAGTTTTAGAAATATCAAATAAAATAAAGCAGTACTTTTTTTTTTTTTTCATACCATACATGGTGCCAGCTCTGGGCTCAGGGACAAATCCACTGACAGGAGATTAATATCAGGAAGAACCACCCAAATCCACAAACACTTAAGTTTCCCTCTGCCTATTTTTGGTAGATAGCCATTTGGATAAGAGTCAGTTACTTGGATAAGACATGCCAACAGGGTCGAGTGTGGTCATGGCAAAAATTGAGTTTTGGATTATCCTTGCCCCTTGTGTGGTCTGTCACTTATGGGGTACAGGATTGCAAGATGATTTGCTTTTCCTAGAAACTGCCTGTGAACCAAGAATGACTGTTTATTCTCCTCTCTGTGAATGCAATTTAGACCAAGTCATACGCGCAAATACTTGACTACCTAATTCTGACCTTTCTCTATTATTACACATGTTTGTGAGTGTAGGCATAGACATGCCACAGCATGCATGTGCAGATCAAAAAACAATTTTCAAGAGTTAGTTCTCTCCTTCCACCATAGATGCTTTTACCCTTGGAAGCCATCTCACTGGGTCTACTCTCTATCCATTATACTTTGAAAAAAAAGTCAAAATCTTTCAACAACAATCAGAAAAAATTTCCATTTAGCAAGGTCCTTCGTGATCCAACCATCTATTCACATATCACTGTATATATAAAGAAGATGACCTTAGGAGGGGATCAGAGCATCTGACTGGCTCTGGAGAAGACTCTTTAGACCATACATACATTTTAAGCCTTACAAAGCACTTGGCAGCAGTCATAGCTGGAGAAGCAGGAGACGTTGAAGACTGGTGGCCAAGCGGCGGGAAAGAAGGAAACTAAGGGAGGTCCATGAAGAGAAACGATCAGGAGCTATGTGTACATGGAGAGGACCATCATCCTAAGGCAGCAAATAGAATGGATCAAAAATGAAAACAAGGAGGGACTGTGAATTCTCAAGTGGTATTAAAGGGGAGCGAGGATGACAGCCCTTCTAGGAGAGGAATGGATGCGTCAACCAAATATTTCCTCACCCTTGTGTTTCTTAGTGTGGAGAATCTAGCACTAACCAGGGAGGGGGGTAAAAGGAGGTAGTAGAGGCAGTGGAAGTCTGTTTGATCTTCCCATATTGGATCCATGAGAGAAACGTGTGCGGTGCGGCAAATATATAAGCTGGCTCCAAATATTCTGGTCTATCTGCCTGGGGCTCCTCTCATGTGTGAAGAAAAAGGAAAAGATTCTACAGAACAGACATGGAAATGTCATTGTAATTTGTGTTTATCAAGATTTGCCGAAATGCCTATAATCCTAGCACTTGGGTGGAGAGGCAGGCAGATCTTTGAGAGCTCAAAGCCAACTTGGTGTACAGAGATAGTTCTAGAACAGCTGAGGCTGTTATACAGTGAAACTGTCTCTTTAAAAACAAAAACACAAAACAAAGCAAAATAAAATTGCTGAAGATCTGCAGATTTAATCCGGGAATAGTTCTGAATTCCTTAGAGGAGACCGGGGGATTGAAACTTTTTCATTGCCTGTGAAGTCTATTAATTAAACAAACAACAGTTCAAACCTTCTCTTAATGGGTCAGGTCAGTCAGATAATCAACTGGTGGGTTATTGATTAAAAAGTCATCCCACCCCTTTATCTATATAGGTTTAGGAAAAGTGCCACCTTCCCCTAGTGAATTGCTGTCACGACGTAGTTTCAGGTTTGAAGGCCCTGACTCGTGGGCCAGCCACAGAACTATTATTTTTCAAATGAAACAGTCAACTTGGCAGCATCAGGACGACAACTGGGCCAAGTGGATGTCATGTGAGCTAAAGCACAGAGAAACATCTGTTTGTACAGCCCCAAGATTGCAGGCTCCAAGTGCAGACCGACGAGCTCAGATTCTGCGGTTACCTTAAACTGGTCCTTGATCCAACCCACTAAACTTTTGTATCTGTTTTCTCATCTGGGAAACCCTAATTCCTCTCCACGAGAAAATATGAAGGGGCTTGAAAATACTTCAGGACAAAGTAAGTGTTCTATAAAAGTGATATTGTTAAAGAATATAATAAATCATAGCTAATATAACTATATGGTGTCTTGCTAACACCTGTGAATGATGGATGGACATAGGAGATACTTTTAAAGACATATGTGACCATGAACATTATAACACAGAGTTTACCAAGGACAATAGCAACACTAGGGGAGGACATGACTGAAGAAATTCCAGCAAACAGTTCTTGCCATGTTGTATGTTGTTTGACAAGTCCAGAATAAGCAGCTGTAAACTTGATATAGTCTATCCTTTTTCCTGTGGCTGAGAGAGAAGACAGTTGACTCATCTTTTCTATGGGTACAAAAAAGAAAAAAAAAAACCCAATTGTAATGTCACTGAATTCCTATCTTAAACGTAGATATGAATGAAATACAAGGGCAATGTGTTTTCTTTCACTAGAAAAAAGAGACTAATTGGAGAATACACAAACTATCAGCTCTTATCTAGACAGGACAAGCCATATTGCATTCTTGGAGAAGCCTATCACCTATGCTCTAACTATACCCCCTTGCCATCTTTGTCTTCCTTTCTCTACCCCCACCGAGCTCACATGTTCTCACTGTACGTCCAAGAAAAACCCTTGCTCTTGTTATGAAGTCTCCTTTGTAACTTCAAGTTTAATAATTTCTCCACAATTGACAGCAATATCCTAAAGCCCAGGAATGCATCCTGCTAAATCTCTAACACTTAGCATAATTCCAAATGCACAAAGCATTTTATTTAACTGCTGTGGAAGGTGAGAACGTGGAGGGTTGCGTGTGCCAGAATAGGATTGAAAGGGGAAACGCACATGTGGATGTTTCAAACCGCTAGGCCACTCCTAAATACCTGGCCATTGAATTCATCAATACTACATGAATCTACTGTTTACCTGAAAGATGTCATTATTTTGGCATCTGCGGGAAATTTGTATTCGATTTTATGGTTTGGATAGGAAATACCTCCCCAAAGGCTTTTCCATTCAAGGCTTGATTGGCATCTGATGGGCTTTTGGAGAGTGATAAGAGCCAGAGAACTATGACCTTTTCAAACAGTTAATTTCTTAATGGATTGATGGCAGGATACGACGACATGCTGGGGAGGTGGTGGAAAGTAGGTGGGGCCTGGTTTGGTAAGCAGTCCACTGAATGGGTGTTCTAAAAAGCTGCACCTCATCTCCAGTCTCTCCCTTCCATCTGCCCTCTATCACTTGGCTTCATCACGTGCTCCCATGACACTGTGCCTCACCAAGTGTGGATCGGGAAGTAACAGAGCCAGACGACCAAGGACTAAGACCATGAATCGATACAAACCTTCCCTTTCTGGAGTTATTTTCCTCAGGCATCTGACAGAGTGATTAAAAAGCATTAATACAAAGCAAGAGAAGCCGAGATTTATAAGGCATCTGAATTCAACTCAGCTTAGTCAACTCAGTTAGTGCTCATAGAAGCTCTTCACTCACCAAAGCCTCGGCTTCCACATCTGTAGGATGGAAAAAACAGAAACCCTCTGAGCGACTGTTTCAACAGCGTCAATGCATGGGAGAAACATCCCTTTGCAGACTGCAAGTATTACTTGAGACACACTTATTATTAGTACCCTTGGTGATCGGTCTATTAACAAGACTGATAATCATGATAGAAGCCTCATTTACAATGGCATGTTATTAAAAGGAACCCTAGATGCATCCAGTCAATGTATTTTTCTTTCTTTCTTTCTTTTTCCTTTTTACAAATTCAGGTTCTCCATTAAAGAGACCAATAAAGCAGATTTCTGAGCACTCTCTCCCTCTGAATCAGGGACCAGGCCTGTTGCCAAATTTTATGCTAAGTAATAAAAGCACTGACCTTAAATGTGTCACCACGAATCAACAACCCATTGAAGGTAAGATATTATGGCACAGCGGTCCCCAGAAATGTACATTTTTGAAAAATATTCTCAAACCCACAAGTGCTTTGTGTGGCTGCTTTGTAAAGTCACTAGAGCTGAAGTATTTGTACTTTAATGTTTATCCCTGAACTGGCCTGCTGTTTTCAAATTGCCCAGGAAACAAAATGTTGAAAATGGAAGGAAACCAGTATAAGCTAGATTTAGAAACGTGGTGTTGGCAAAAGCAAGCTGTGGGTTTCTGATACCTTAACAGCACCATAAAATGCTCATAATTAAATAACTGTTCTTAACATACCCATTCCTATTTTCCTCCCCAGCCACTTATGTAAAAGCATTTAATGTTCATTCTTCCATTACCAACCAGAGACTCTTGTAAAGAGGTAACTGGTTCCAGAAATTGTTAAGAATGTTTTAATAATGGTGTCTTTTACAAAGGGGAAAATGTACTGAAAAACAAAATCAGCCTTTAGGTCCTTCCTGTGGTTATTTTTATTGGCAGTTGGCCCACAGAAATTATTAATGTGGGGGGATGTCATGCCATAGAACTTCCACCTGAACAGCAGAAGTGAAAGCAGTAACAAAATGCATTGTGGTTATCGATAGCCTAGACACAGCAGCAGACCAGGAGACTACCAATAGCCGAAAAAGAAGGGACAGGTTAGCTAGAGAATCACCTGCAGATCCAGGCTTCCAAATAATGCATGAGGAAGGGGAAGAGTTATACAAAAACTAGTTAGGGTGTATGGCACTCCTACTATGTACTGGCTTAAGTCAAAGAATGTTTTGAGAGCTGAACACAAACTGTAGGAAGAATGTAACAGGTCCAGCATGCAGAAGCAGCTCAAAGTTCGGCCAACAGGCTGTGTGAGGGAGGGTTAACAGGACATGTCTCAAACCAGTGCCATTTTTAAGCCCGTTTTCCAGATACAATTTAATGACTAGTGTTAACTTAGTGAGTTGCATTATCAAAGGTAGAAAGAAATGGGGAAGTCTTTTAAGACTGGTACATCCAGGGAAAGGGAAAACGCAACAGAATGGAATTTCTCCGGATATGATGCTGAGATAAATGCCTCCGAATCATTTCCTACAGCTTGTTCAAAGGTGAAGAATCCTGTCTGTGAACCCCAAACTATAGAATCCAAATGTTTAGATGAGAAGTTTGTGGATATAAGCAATGCTTTTTTTATATTTGTGAGCCAAATATCCATCAAACGTTGTCTAATACATTGATTCCCTTTGGCCTATGTTATATTCAGAGAGCTGCCTCTCATTGCTCTCTTGCTTGAAAGACACTGTGAGAAATACTGGTTTGTCCTTATGCGACTATAAGCCCTTCTAATTAATTTGTTTTGTGAATAGAGGGGTTCTAAGACAATGAGCTTAACATTACTGTCAATGTCTTTTCTGCTGACTCATGGCCATGTACCCACGGTGCTCAGTCCACGTAAGTAGTGACTCTGTTTCCATCCCCTACTCCAATCAGAAAGTATTTTTCCCCATTAAAGTGTTGTGTTATGGTTCTCTGGATTGTGATTCGTGGGCTGGTTTTCTTTGCTTAATGCTCACCTTCCTGGTCCTGGATAGAAGTGGAAGGACCTTGAACTTCCTGCAGAGCAGGGAATCTGAACTGCTCTTCATTCTCCAGAGGGAGGGGGAATGGAGTGGGGGGAGGGGGAGAGGGGTAGGGGAGTGGGGGGGAGGGAGCGATGTGTGCGAGGAGGGGAAGGGAAATGGGAAATGGGGAGGAGGCGGTAATTTTTTTTTTCAACAACTAAAAAAAAAATAAAAAACCACTGTGGGGATTAGTTTTGAGGTTTCCTGTGCTCAGGATACTGCCCAATAATATAGCAGTCGACTTCCTGTTGCCTGCAAGATGTAGAACTGTCAGTCATTCTTCTAGCACATCTGCCTGCAAGCTGTCATGCTGCCTGCCATGATGATACTGTACTGAACTCCTGAAACTGTAAGTGAGCCACTCCAATAAAACATTTCCTTTATAATATTAATCCCAACA
Source organism: Microtus oregoni (assembly GCF_018167655.1). Classification (NCBI taxonomy): domain Eukaryota; kingdom Metazoa; phylum Chordata; class Mammalia; order Rodentia; family Cricetidae; genus Microtus; species Microtus oregoni. Next base: position 37,028,482 of record NW_024543081.1, read on the forward strand.
ATCAAGAATCAGACCATCTCTACAATTTAAAGCCAGATTTGAAGCAAATACTGGCCACGTGAATGGGCTCTGGGTTTCCAGAAGATGGCCCCAGTTAAAGTTCTGCAGGAGATAGGTGTTTCCCATCAGGTCCAATCAGGAGCAATCATACATCCTGAAGTACCTCCAGCCTACATCCAATCAGGGACAAGCGTCCATCCTAACTTAATTTCTGCCTATGAACCTCCTGCCTACAGTGTGATCAAGCACATCCAGTGCAGATGGGTCAAGCAAACTTGTTTAGGGGATTGAAAAACATGTGGCTTGTTATCTCCCAGACACAATAGCCTCCAGAACTGTCATTGAGCAGGAGGTTTGCAGATCAAAGACATTTTTGTTTTGTGGATCTCTTAGGCATGGTATTTAAAATTTAAAATGTAACTTTTGCTGTCACAATAAGAGTTGCTTTGGTCTTGGTGTCTCTTTAGAGCAATAAAAGCCCTAACAAAGACAGAAGATGGTACCAGGGACTGGGGTATTGCTGTGATAGGCCTGATCGTGCATTTGTTTGCAGTAATATGGACTTTAGTTCTTTGGGTTAGGAAAACAGTGGAACGATTTAAACTCTGCTTAATGGGCCAAACTAGTAGTAGAAGCATGGAAGACAAGGGTGCTAAGTTATTTGAACTGTTGGGGGCTCACTCGAGAGGTTTCAGCGAAAAATTTTAGTATGTTTCCTAGAGATCATTCTTGTGATATTTTGATGAAGAAAGTGGCTGGTGTCCAGAGAGTCTGCCTAAGGCTAAAAGTGAAGAATTTTGTATTATTTCTGTTGGTAGGAGAAATTTCAAAACAGCCTAGGATAGACTCTGTCATATGATATTAATGGTAATTCTAATGAAGATATACAATGAAAAGGAGCAGGATAAATTACAGGAAGGTAAATTTTGAGGAGAAAAAGAGCATGAGAAAGTGGAATAGAGCTAAACCCTGTGTTCAAGGTAAAAATTTGAATAAAGGGGGTAGTGACCTCAGAGCAGGATCCCTGTTCCCCAATTTTGTTTCCAATTTGCGGAAAGAAATTGAAGAACAGCTTAAAGCAGAGTGTCTTGGTGCAAGCCTTTAATCCCAGAGAGGCAGAGGCAGGCAGATCTCTGAGTTTGAGGCCAACCTGGTCTACAGAGCAAGTTTCAGGACAGCCAAGCTTAGGCAGTGAGAGACAGAAAGCTGGTGAAGATGTAAGTGAAAGAGGGGACGTATTCTAGCCCTAGCAAGTGGCAGAACTTGGCAGCTTCGGCCATGTGGTTCTGGTTTTAGAGTTTAGGATAGAAGAAAGGAGTTATGGAATAAAGTCGCTGAGACTGGGCATGTGTCAGGGGGGGTCCCTGAATGGAGGCCTAATAGAGAGGTCATTGCACGGAGTTGTGGAGGTGAAGCCTGAATTGCCTTGGAGAACCCAAGATGTTAGAGATGTAAGATACCTGCTAAGCAATGCTGCTAACAGGGAGTGGATCCAGCACAAGAGAAAGAAGTATGTTGCCGTTGATAAAACTGGATGGCGTTGGAGATGTGGACAATGTTTTGACATCAGACATGGAGGTTCAGTTTGGAGTTTGTCCAGGTGGGTTTTGGTCTTGCTTTGGCCCAGTATTTTCTTGATACGCTCCCTTCCCTGCATTTTGGAATGGTAATGTGTATCCTACTGGAAATATGTGATCTTCTTTCTGATTTTGATTTTTACAGGTGATCACAGTTAAGAGATTTCATGAATCTCAAAAGAGACTTTGAACTTCAGACTTTAAAATATCGTTGAGACTGTGATCGACTATGGGGACTTTTGAAATTGGACTAAATGAATTTGCATTATGATATGGTTACAAGCTTATGGGGGCCAGGGAATGGAATGTTGTAGTTTGAATGTAATTGAACCCATAATCTCATAGGGAGTGGCATTATTAGGAGGTGTGGCTTTGTTGGAGTTCCTTATTGAAGGAAGAGGTCACCATGGTGGCAGGCTTTGAGTTTTCTTATGCTCAGGACACTGCCCAGTGATACAGTTGACTTCCTTTTGCCTGTAAGATGTAAGACTCTCGGCTCTTCCTCCAGCCTTACATCTGCCTGCCTGCTGCCATGCTTGCTCCCTGCCGTGATGATAATAGACTGAACCTCTAAAATTGTAAGTGGGCTTCCCCAGTGAAATGTTCCCTTCTTAAGAGTTGCTGTGGTCGTGGTGTCTCTTCACAACAATGATAACCCTAACTAAGAAAGACACCCAGCTTCTCATTGACTGTGAAAAGAAAGACCTCAATTCCTCATTTTATTTCCTAAATAGTTCTCATCATGTTCCACCTGGGCTTCACCATAATTCAGCTCATCATGAAGCAGCTGGCTCCTCTTCATGCTAGCGTGTGATAGCCAAGATGACAGTCACAACCTTTTTAAGAACGTAAACTTGGGGCTGACATCCTGAGATGCTTGTCACACTCTTCATGAGTAAGTCAAAACACTGAGCCAATGCTCAAGAAGAAGGGGATGCAGAAGGGCACCTACATCAGGAGGCAGGGATGATGGTAGGAGGGGCAAGTCAAAGCAGAGGAGAGCTAATGACAATCTAGTTCAATCGGGCTCTCCCCCAGTAGTAGAAAAGTACTTGGTAACAAGCAGCATTAAAAGTGGCTGTGGTCCCGCAGACACCCTTTCCAGTGTTGCCAGTTGTGAAATCTACCAATCACCTTTTGAACAACCATTATGATCAGTGACACACACACACACACACACACACACACACACACACACACAAATGTGATGTACTGCAGAAGCTTTGGGGCCTAAGGAGTCAAAAGATACGTGTTCTGTTTCCCAGAATATTAGGAATACCAACTGCTGAGATGTTTGTCTCACAGAGAACTGGCAGGCTTGCCATTTAGCCTTGCCACTGGCAAAGAGCTTACAATGTGATGTGGATGTGATGTGTTCCTCTGAGAGGAGCGGAGATCTGCTTTCTTGGAGTCCCTTCCTGTGAGGCTCTATCTGAATCTCCCAGGGGGTGCTAAAGAACACAGCACTTAAATGGAAATTTCCCGCTGAAAGAAAGAGAGCTGGTGTTTCCGGAGATCTTGTTTCTCCTTCCTTTCTCTCTATCCTGCACTGAATGACATTCTTGTAGCTTTTTCATTTAGACAGAGACGCACACCATGGTGTATTTAGTTATTCATATGTGCATATATCTGAGGGTGGGTATGCGTGCCCTTGAATGCAGGTGCCCATGAGGCCAGATGTCTCAGATCCCCGTGGTGCTGGACTTAAGCATGGTTCGTGCCCCCTGCCACAGGGGCTGGCACATGAACCTGTGTCCTCTACCAAGAACAGTAAGTGCTTTTCACCACGGAACCATGGCCCCATCCATCCCCAGCACAGAATGTTCTCGAGACATACTTTTTTCCAGCCTGCGATGTAACTGAGAACTATGGTTAATAAGGGAAGCGATGGAGGTCTGGGGACTGTTGTGATCGCAGTCCCCTTACTAACACAGCTATTGTTCCATAATCAAATGCTGAAATCAGGTGTTTGAAAATACAGATGCTTTTGGAGCACACACATCCTTATGTATGGAGCATGCAAAAGGACACTCCAGGTTGTGCGTACGAATGGGAAATGAACTTGAGTGAGTGAATGAGAAAATTCATAGTTTAAGCGTCTCAAGTGACCAGTGTTTTCGTTTGTGTCCAAGCATATGTGCTCGTCATAGCCTACTATTCATTTGTTTGAAACATATGTTTTCCCCCAGTTATCTGGTCAAACCCACTCTTTCATAATATGCAGTGTGGAAAAGATTGTTTTTTTCCCCTCAAAATGTCCTTTTATATATGAAAACTGCAAGGTTGCATTAAGTATAAGATTCCGCATACAAGAAATATTGGTTTCAGACAAGTCTGTCATTGCTAAGACAGTGGACAATACAGGCTGCCATGGGAGGCTCTGGGGAATAGACTTCGCAGATGTTTCAACCTGGATGCCAACTAAGATAAGCCACATTCCTTTGGATGGTCGGGTGCTGCCACCTGGCACGTACGGCTCTGTTTCTTAATTATCCACATGGTTCGCAGGGAAGCCAGTTCTATAACAACAGTGCCTGCTGTCCATCCTGGTCCACCGAGGGTATTCACTGTGGATTTCTCATAATGCTGCTCACTCCATCACCCGCACCTTCCAAAACAAATAGCTCCCTGGGCCCTGCAAAGTAATGGTGTCATATCCCAGGCTCCTGACCAGATAGGTGAAATCATTCTTGCATCCTCATTTCTTGGAGATTTTAATCTATCCCTCTACACCCTGCAACTAAAATCCTGACATCTCTATTGTACTTAATGCAGCTATTACGTTTTTCAATCTACTGGAGGCATCCCAGGAGTGCAGCAGACGCTGTGCCTTGACTCATCTCAGGATATTAACTTTTGGGTCATGGGAGGTGCTCCATATCAGTAAATTATCCCTCTTCCAGCTTCATAGCTTACCTTTGTTGACAGCACCTTGAGGTTCCTTTCCCGGGTTGTTTTCTGTATCAAGGTCAAATCCTTCTGCTGCCAGTACCTGACTTTATGCTAGAAGCCTTGTCAAAATTGAGAGTAACAATCCCTGGAAAAGTTTTCTGCTTTTTAAAAGTAGGTCCTGGTCTCAGACTTTAGAACAATTCTCTCCAATTATTGAAAATAGGGGTCTTCCGGTTGCCTGCAAGTCAAGATGCAGGATGGTTTGGCTATTTCTCTAGCACCAGACTGCCTGCGCATCACCATGTCAGATCATGATGATAACAGACTGAACCTTTAAAGTGTAAGTAACCACCTTAATTAAATGCTTTCCTTTATAAGAGGCGCCCTGGTCATGGTGTCTCTTCACTGCAATAGACACCCTAAGACACTATCCAAAAACTTGTTTAAAGGAATTCAGAAAGTCTAAGATACTGGGCATGACTTCAACATATATAAGATCTCAGATCCCATCTCCACAGTGACACACTTCCTCCAACAAGGCCATGCCTACTCCAACAAAGCCACACCTTCTAACAGTGCCACTCTCTATGAACTTACGGGGTACAATAACATTCAAACAATCATAGGTAGTCACACCAAAAAGACTTAGTTACTTTACCAAAATCGTAATATTTTCCCCTCAACAAATAGTTGTCAATTTCTGATACTCCATTCTACAGGTTTTGTAGAATATAGTACCACTCCGATGCTGGACATTACACAGAAGCAAAGTCAACCTGTACTAAGGTCAGTTCATCCTAGATAAAAGATGTATCCATATATACATGCACATGAGACTTTTTGATGACTCATCTCTCTTTGGGAAGGATGCTTTAAGTAATAGCAAAATGAAATCATGATTCTTGTGGAGTGTATTTACTAAGCTAGTGTTCTTAGGGAAACCCATACAGAATTAAGGATGTGGTGTATGGCAGGGAGTGAAACTGAGTCTAGATAAGAGACTAGCTAAAATCCAGTCTATTCCTGTTCGCAAGTGGAGATCTAGTAACCAAAGAATGCCACAGCCTCGCTCTATCTTAAAGCAAAGGAATGGATTTTCATAGTCTTGATTCATCCTGACATTGAAGCTTGACTATGCTTAGGAAAGGACTCTGCAACCTTCCAGACATCTACAGGCAAGGCATCTCTTGTCAGCTGAGGGAGATTTTCCAGAAAAAAAAAATTGTCACGGCCATGTGTCTTTGGAGTTTGACACTCGTAAAAGGTGGAGGATGGGTGACTGGCCTTGTAAAAGGGTCTGGGGAAGGTGCCAACAGTCCTATTACAGAGAGAGAAATTTCTGCGGGATGAATGGCTAAGGAATCTTCTGGACGTGTGAGAGCTTTAAACCCCTTATTTGAGCAGAGTGACCATTATCACCGTAATCCTGAAATTGCTCAATTGTTGATGCACTAATTAATTCATTTGCTTATACATTCATTCAGCAACTAGGTGTTGTGTGTTCGCTGCAGAGGAAACGGTCTCTCCAGGCGCTAAGTCAATAGCAGGGAAACAGAAAAATGTGGTCCTTGGCCTTAAGGCACTTAAAGCCTAGTGATAAAGATAATTGCTACCCTGTCGTACTGGACCTTCACTGTGAGGCATTAACAGTCACCACTTAGATGACATGCGCTCAGAGTGAGAAAATACTTAATAACTAAATGGTGTGAGTTCCATGCCCAATAAACACCATGTCAGTGATTACAGTCTCTGTACTGAGTAAGGACACAGGGGATAGACTGTCTTCTCAGTTGGAGTCTAATCTCACCAGATTTTAATTGCTATATTGAATATGACTCTACTAAAATTAATTTTTAATTTTTTACTTATTTATTATTATCATCATTATATTTTGATTTAACAGAGTGTTGTTAGAAAGCCCAGAGTAGCCTTGAACTCTCTGTCTCACGGCATCTTCCTCCTGAGTGCTGGCAATAACTAGCTCTTTTTTTCTTATTTCTGTGTTTGTCTCATTCCAAATTTCTGAAGAAAAAAAAATAAAGACTGTGAGTGGAAGGGTACCACTTCTAGAAGCTTCTGAGTTGGTCCAATATATATTACTGAGTGTAAAGTTGAATACTGTAGTGTGTATGTGTATGTATTTTAGTCTACAAAGAACAACATGAGCCTTCAAGTAGGCAGATTTACAATAAATTTTAGTTTCTTTATACAAATAAGCTTTTTCAGGTTTACTGATTAGCTAATTCTGGGTCCTTGGCCTCTGTTTTCACAGGAGAGAGGGAGTTCAGTGTTTCTATTGATTGGTTAAAGCCGGCCTTGAGTCTGCTGATGCACAGCAATGGCGCAATTGAGTTGTGTTAGTAGCTTGCCTAGAAATGAAAGCCTTGCATTGCATTCTGGTGAGGACGGGTAATGGACACAAGCGCTTGTCAATGTTATTGATGTCTTTGTATTTTGAATCACAAACCAGGATACCCAAGGCTAGCTGACTTGCTAGATTTAGCCTTAGCGTATGAGTGAGAATCAGTTGGTGAAATTCTCGTTAATAGATCCTCACGATACTTTCCTTCCTATTCTAGTGCAGACAATTTCAGCCTTTGAAAAGGAATCCAGGAAGATCAATATTCTGTTTGAAGCAATTTTTAAGAAGAAAAAAAAATCCACCAGGGTCAGAGAAACTATGGAGTCACATGACATCTACTGACGGCAGAGAATATCACAATTCAGACAGCACCCAGATGATTTTTCCCTTGCCTATAAATATTTGTAACGCATATCTGCATGGGGAAAGATTGTGGTTCCCGCCTTTCAAACTCGAAACTCAGGGGCTGAAGTTCTCGCCTCAGCTCTCACTCTTCCTAGGGACTGGATGGAAAATGGTTGCGCCCGGGAGCTAGTGTTCGATTTAGCTTCTTTCGGCTTGAAAGATGATGCCAGCATCTCCCCTCTGGCTTTGCCACAGAGCGGCCTACGAGAGATTTGTGGGCTGTATTGTACACAAGAGGAAAACACATCACTGTCTTTCTACCAGAAGGGTGTCACCTGCTCTCACCAGGCAGAAATCCAGCCTAACCCAGATAAAGCTTCAGAGTCCCCATATCTAGGCAGAGAAAATGAAACACTGATAGGGAAGGGATTAAGAGTCTTGTTGTGTTGGCTATTGCCACTGTAGTGCTGCCGAAAAGCAGGCACAGATCTCGATGTATTAATAAGACTTCCATCTTGCTTATCCTTTTCTGGGAGAGTGAAGCGATGTTGATAATCTGGGTCAGGTGTGGTTCCTTTATCTGGGCTTAAAACGTATTTGTGGTCAGTTGGCAGGTCTTCTAAGGGTGGCTTTGATGGTGGCCATGGCTCACATGTCTTGGCTTTGCTCTTGGTGACTTCTCATTCTTCAATAGGCTAATCCTGGATTGTTCTCTTGGGAAGGCAGGGTCTAAGAGAGCAAGGGAAAGCACTCGTTCAGAGTGGCTACAGGGTAGAATGGGGAGGCTTTGACTTTTCTCATGTTTTCCTGGCCACAGCAAATCATGACAGCACCCCAGATTCAAGGACATAGAAAAAGCTTCAAAATCACATGTAAGCCAACCATGATGGGGTATAACTGTAATTTCAGCACACAGGGAAGAAGATGACAGGGAGTTCAAGGCATGTTTGGGTCATACAGGGACACTATCTCGAAAAATAAGAAACAAACAAAATAGGCATGTGAAGGGCACAGACTCTGGGATGAATGGAAAATTGTGGGTGTTTAAATAATAGTTCATCATGTTCTAATGTACATAGATGTTTCCAGTTTTAACTTACTGATGACTGGTTTATGTGAAACCAGTCAAGATCAAGCCTTCACAAGAATAGCTCTTTTGACCATCTAGAACAACTTATAGAGTTTTAGAGAGTGGTTCTTGTCTTAAATAGGCAGGGTTTGGTTTCCTGCTCATCCATTTTTGCTCCATTAGTCAGACATTTTCCAGTTTTTCAGCCTGATTTCTAGCTGTGTTTAGGAACCAAGTTTTCATTATTTCTTACTGGGATGTAAATGACAGATAAAGGCAAAAATGTATCAAACCTCAGTGAGTCTTTTCTTGAAGTTTGATACATGAAAAGAACGCTAAGTACTACAGGTGAGTGTTGCAAAGAAGTGTCTTTCACTGAGGATTTCCTCCCTGGACAGCATTAGGGAGGTGAGTGCTGTTTGGAATAATGGGGTCTGGGGAGATGGATCAGCGATGAAGAGCTAGTCATGCAAACATAGGACCAGAATTTAGGTCCCCCGGAATCCATTTAAATGCTAGGCAGGCATGGAGAACCTGTAATTCCAGTCTAGGAAGGCAGAGACAGGCAAGCTCGACAGGGAAACTGACCTTATTGGTGAGTGCTGGGTTTGCCCGAGAGACCCTGCCCCAATCAATAATGTGGATGAAATGAATGATGGGAGATGATTCCTGGCCTCAACCTTGGGACTGACTCCACATGTACACACACATGCAAAGACACTTCCTCACACATGTTCCCCCACATATAATATGGTGGGAAGAGAAAAAGTGAATAATAATATATACTTAGAACAAAGTATAGATTTCAATGTGGTAATATAATAGTCTCTTCTCTGCTTTGTTTTTAAAAATAGATTCACAGCAAAGCTCATTGCTCTATCACTCATCTCATTAACCATCTATCTTCAGCTGAGTGTAAAAAACTGAGTCTTGTTTTAGTCAAGTCTCACTGACAAGTCAGAGACAGTAGTCACCGGATACTGGGTATCTTGCAGTTGGTAACATGGTGCTTATTGGAAATACAAATATTCCCATGGAATAAATGATTCTTATCAGCAAAGAACTTACATTGGGGTATTTCTCAAAAGTAACAAAGAATAAAAAACAACTTGTTCTGTTCCTCCAGTGTTGAATGTTCCAGTACCACTCACTGGCTTTTTCATGACCATTACTGAGTATCTGAGTATCTAGAAAACAAAACACCCTACACTATGAACTTATTGAGCCCCTTCAACCACACAGGAATAGGACTTGTGTAGATGAAATTGAAGACCTGTGGGATAAACACAAGTTGATAAGGTAACACTTGTAACAAGGTTTCAGAAGCCCAGCGTTTTTTCTCTTTTCTAGAGCAGCTCAGCTGGGACAAGAATCCTGTGGTGATTTGAAAGAAAATGACCCCCAAAGGGAGTGGCACTCTACAGAGGTGAGGCTTTGTTGGGGGAAGTATGTCACTGTGGAGGTGGGCTTTGAGGTCTCATACATGTTCAAGCCACACCCAATGTTTCGGTTCACTTTCTGTTTTCTTTGGATCAAGTTGTAAGGACTCAGCTCCAGCACTATGTCCACCTGTATGTTGCCTTGCTTCTTACCATGATGGGTGGTAATGGATTAAACCTCTGAACTGTAAGTGAGCCACCCAAATTAAACGTTTTTCCCTTATAAAGAGTTGCCGTAGTCATGGTGTCTCTTCACATCAAGAGAAACCCTAACTAAGAAAAATACCATCTTCAGTGCAAACATACCTCATTTTGTTATGTCTTTAATGTTTGTTTCACACACACTCACACACACACACACACACCCCACACATTTCAAGTAATGGTAGGTACACAAATCTATATTTGCAATAAAATAATGCTGACCTACATGCATGTAAAATGGTGCAGCATAAATAAGTTCTGTAGTTTGTACTATCAATGTTCTGTACCATAGTCACATATGACACCGTACCATAGTCATGTAATATATTTCTTTGAGGGGAGGATAGGGAGGATACAGACACACCAACTTCCTGTGAATATGAAATTATTTAATAATGAAAACTTAGAAGCAATGGATACACTAGGAGTAATTCTCCATTCCTACAGAACTTACTATGGACTATATGATCCTTACCCTACAGTTTGCAGTTCTGTCTTGAGGACAAGAACCCAATCCTGTTTACTGTTATGCCTCCAGGTCTAGGATGTCTTTTAGTAAAGGACATTCAAGTTATTTATTTAATGAGCCTTTGAATGGAGAAGCTTTTGAACAACCGAAGATTTGACTTAATTAATTAACAGCAATTAACTAAAATGCACAAAGTTTATGTGGGCATCTGCTGGTTGTGTCGGGACTTGGTACCTTCTGCTGGATAGGAAAAGACAGTGAGAGGCCAGGCAAGTTACATAGTTTCTAATGACTGTGCCCAGATAGAGTGGAGGTCCACTCTGATAGTTCTCCACTGGACAACATATGAGAGTAAAGGAAACACAGAAAACAGGTTCTGTGTAGATTTTCTTGCTAGAATGGCCAGTGCTTATCTATGACAGCAGGACTAGCCGATCTGATGAGGAAGACCAGTAATATAGACTGATTTTTCTGTCCCACATGCCAACTCCCAAATAACCCCATAAAGATTTATCATTATTTATGAAAGCTCAGCCAATAGCTCAGGCTTGTTACTAACTAGCCTTTACAACTTAAATTAACCCATTTTTATCAGTTTACTTTCTGACCTATGGTTTTATTATCTTTACTGTATACTTTCTGCCCATGCCACTTCCTCCCCATCTGGCTGTTGACTCTCTGTGCCTCTGCCCTTCTTGTATCCAGTGTCCTCTCTGCACTAGAAATCCTGCCTAGCTATTGGCCATTCAGCTTTTTATTAGCCCAATCTGAGTGACAAATCTTCACCATGTACAAAAAGAAGATTATTCCACAACACAGTAGAGTAGAAAATTTTGCCCAGCACCTCCATCAATGGCTATTGTCCATGCAGATCATTTTAATTCTATTTTCCACTTTCCTTTCCATCCATAAAACACTTTGCAGTCATCAACTAATTGCTTATCTCTGATCCATGCCCAGAGCTGCCCAGTGCTTTGCCTTTAAATATTTAACTGTGTTCCAAGAAGTACTACAGTTCCTCCAATAAAACTGGCCAGACCAGTCCCTGACATCATTAAATGCAGATGGAAGAACCGTTTGTTCTCCTCTAAGCAGGATTATGCTGCTTGGGAAAGTGAAGCCCTGACTGACAAGGATGTTAAAGGGGACAGAGAAAGTCATCCTGCTCCCAACTTACAGCCTCTTAGATGAGGCTCCAGAGATTTCCCTTGACTCTGAAAGCACGTGTGCCTCACAAATGCTCATGAGCTCATAAATTACCTGACCTTGACCCTTTCTCTCCAGCAGTAGGCTCCCTGTTGCTCCTCACACTCCAACTGCATTTGTCGTTTTTGTCACCCCACTATGAGGTCTTCCTGCTGTCCTTTCCCACACCTGGACCCCTTCCTGAGAATACATGTTCTCCTTTTCCTTACATTTTTATCACCTTTCCCGACTTCCAACTGCCAAAACGAGTTTTTAGGGAAGACTTTCCTGTCTTATGCTGGGTTAGATAAGGACCCTGTATGTGATAGTGTCAGACTCTTGGATACTTCTTTTATAGCTATTATGTTATCTTTAAGCAAAAAGAATCATGCAATTAACAGTTTGTAGTTTGCCTTTTTCTTTATATTTTAAACTCTATGAACTTCTCTGTTGCTATTATAAATGCTATCTATCTGCTGCAGATGAATCAAGGAATGAACCAATAATCTGGTACAATGAGTAGATCCAAGAATTAATGCAGACTCAACATTCAAATGACTTCTTGATATCATGTGACCTCGTCCAGCCTCTTGGTGCCATTTAGAAGTCCTCATCTGGAGGCTGCAAATATGACTGTGGAGTTAAGAGAGTTTGTTGCTTCTCCAGAAGACCCAAGTTCAGTTCCCAGCTCCTATGTCTGGTGCTTCACAACTGCCTATATGTCGCTTCAGGAGATCAGACACTTTATTCTGGCCTTTATGACACTTGCACACACATGAACACACACACACACACACACACACACAATTAAAAAGAAAATAAACTCTTGAAATAAAAAGTCTCGCTGTGTTTCCAAGGATCTTTTCTGCTGTTTAAAATGTTTATAAGTGTGTTTGTGTTTTGATATGCGTGGGCACACATGTGTGTGCACATATATTTGAGTGCATCTGCCCGGCTTTTCTTGAGTGTGTGGAGAGAGGGAATGATCTCTTTCTCCCTTTTCATAAAGTCGCCAACCCTATTATATGAGGGCTTCATTCTTATAACTCATTCAACCTTAATCAAAAGCTTTTTGTCAAGGCACAATCAAAATGTGTTAGAGTCTGAGTATTGGATATGAATATGTAAAATGGATAAGGTGTAAGGTTCGTGACAAATCTTCATTACTCTGTTCATGTGGCTTTACTCTGTGTTCATTTCAGAAGGATTCACATGCTATTGCATTTGGTTAGGAATTGGCATTAGTGCACTTTATACTGAGAATCCCAGGTGCTGAGAATTTAGAGATGCAAGGACTTACCAAGTCCACATGACCACCAAGTGGCAGATCTGGAATGTGAATTCAGGTATCCTGATTTCTGATCTAGAACTCCCTTCTGTAGCTGTGATTTCCAGGTACGTTGGAGCATCCAGGCACTTTTCTCAGAAGAGGACATTTAAGACATCGGTATCTTATACCACAGCCATGGGACTTGCGACATGAGCACCGAGAATCATTGACTATTGGGGACCACACGGTGTCTTTATGAAAAAGTGTCAAATTTAATTCTCAGATCTTCAATGTCTATTAAAGTTGCCATTATTACTGGGACAGTGTCATTCCTGGCATCTCTTTGGATCAAAATCATCTTCCCAGCTAGGTGCGGTGGTGCATACTCCTGCACTTGGGAGGATGAAGCAGGAGGAACAGGGACTCAGTCTCGGAAGTGTAGCTCCCAGGTCAGCCTGGAATAGATGACCCCCCCCCCATATCAAAACTAAAATAAACACCCCAACAAAACAAAACAAAAACAAAATTGTCTTTGTCTTAGGCGGTCAAGCTTTTAGGATGCCATTAGTTAAAAGACCCCACCTTAATTCAGAACTTTCTACACAAAGGTCCCCTGAAATTCTGTTGTTTTCCTTCATTCTTCTGTCTTTTTGAAAGAGATTCTGAGTCACTTCTTTCCCCGGGTTCAAGAGCTTCCACGGATGAATCCTGCTGTTCCTTTCCAACTTCAACTTCCATCACTTCTCAGTGCACCCAGTCCACATTCTGAGCTGCAGCCCTCTGCTTGAGGCAGAGATTCCTCAATGAAGAATACTTGATGACTTCTTTTGTCTTTTATTCCCTTAGTTTGCAGGGCATCGCCCCAGTTTCCCCAGCTCTAGTGTGCCACAGATGCTTTCTTGTGCTTAAGAAAAACCATAGCGTTTCAGGGAACGCGGGTTGACTTGACACAACAAATCCTTCCCATAGTCAGAATGAGATCATAGCAGAAACCTGGTGACCCAAGCAACACTCATCAGCTAACTCTTGGCACTGAATTCAGCTCTCTCCACAGGGAGCTATGAGGGTCTATGAACCTAATTCATCTACTTACCAAAAAGTTATTGCATTCAGCCGTGTCCCAGGTGTTTTGATTTTCACTTGGGCTAAAACAAAATATAAATACGCAGTCCCTGTACTCATACAACCTGTAGGTCTACTGAAAGAGATAGACACTGGAGACAATTATACTTCAGTGGCTGAGTGGAAAACTGGAGCCTTCCTATTCGGGAGGATGCTGATGGCATGAGCCAATTCTTCACTGTAGCTTCTTTATCTATTTGCCAAATGGATAGTGGACAATATCTCTAAGCCAGGCGTTTGGTCCACCCAAAGCATATATGTATATGAAGGACCTCGTTTTTAGAAGCATAGGGTCTTTTTGGAAGTTCAGGTAAGTCTTTATCACAGAGCATGAATGGCACATAAATTTATGAATGATAAAAGTTTTAATGTGGTGATAGCAGGATGATTTAGCATATGAAGCTACTTTCTGTCAAACCTGATAACCCACATTCAATTCCTGGTCCCTAAATGGCAGAAGAAGAGAGCCAACTCTTACATGTTGTCTTTTTGTTTTGTTTTGTTTTGTTTTTGTTTTTGTTTTGTTTTTTTCGAGACAGGGTTCCTCTATGGCTTTGGAGCCTGTCCTGGAACTAGCTTTGTAGACCAGGCTGGTCTTGAACTCACAGAGATCCGCCTGCCTCTGCCTCCCGGCCTGGGATTAAAGGCGTGCACCACCACCACCCAGCTACATGTTGTTTTTTGATCTACACTTGCACACACATTGTGGCAAACACACATCCAAACACATACATATAGGCATGCATCCACAAATGTACACACACACATGTACAATCAATCAATCAATCAATGTATTGCATTTTAAATGTTGTAATCTGCAAATTTAGTTATAAATATGACTTAATTTAAGAGAGTTTTCAGATTTTGGGCAAGGATGCAATGGTATTTATGGAGTAATATTTTGTTTGTGTTTTAACAAATAAAGCTTGCCTGAAGATCAGAATTCAAAGTTAAGGCCAGGGAGTGTTAGCACACACCTTTAATTCCAGGACTTGGAAGGCAGGGGCAAAGGGATCTATTGTTAGTTCAAGGCCACCCTGGGTTATAGGAGATTGAGTCTGTCTAAGAGAGCAACAGAGCTCTCACAAAGGTGATCCCAGCTTTTGGGATTCCAGTCCTTTCATCCCAGCACTAGGGAGGTGGACACAGGAGTGATACGGCCCTGAAGAGAGAGGAATATAAAGCAGGAGGAGACAGGAGCTCAGTGCAGTCTACGATTTGGTGGAGACAGGTGCAGTCAATAGATGCATTCTGAGGATAGCATTGGTAGAGGTGAAAGAGCTCCCTAGTGACTGGCCGCTCTGCTTCTCTGATCTTCAGCATTAGCCCCTATATCTGACTCTGGGTTTTTATTATTAGCACAAATAAGAATTCATGCTACATATTTATCTATCATAGCTAAACATAAAGGCTAAGATCATAGGCTAGTCTGACAGGCTCCTTGGGTTCCAGGCCTAGCTCTGCCCTTTACTGCTGTGACGTCAGATATTTAGCCTCATTATGCTTCAGAATATTGACCTGTACAGATGATAAAAGTCTGAGCTGAAGAGATAGCTCAGCCATTAAAGTCTCAGGCTCACACTTATCTTCTGAAGGGCATGGCTTTAGTTCCCAGATAATAAAAATCTGCGTCATAGAACTGTGAGCATTAACAGAATTCGTTTATTTCAGGAGCTTGAAACAATGCCTAGAGATTCTGAATAAATGGTAGGCATTATTATTAGCACCATATTGTCCTTGTCTAAAGCATCTTGTTATTGGAAGTCATTCCTCTGGAGCAGAGAAGATGTTAATGCCAAAGGCGTTTTAGAATTATATTCAGTCTGGGCATTCACTGGGATCCTTTTCCTTCCTCAGTCCCAAAGTCTATGAAATTGGCCATGATTTTATACTCATTTGAAAGACTGGATCTTTACAAAAACATCAATGGCTCTTAACTCTAGCTTTCTTGACATCTTCTGCATGTTCAGATTCTCTGCTTAGCCTCTGCCAGACCCTACTTTCTCCTCCCAGTGGAGATAACTTAGCTGACTTTCTGGTGAGATCCAAAGAATTCTAGACAGAAAGTAAATCCATTTCTTTGAGAGTTCCTTCCTGGTCCCTATGTCACCCTATTAGATATGCATAGGCATAAGGACTCCTGTGGAGATGTTACATAACCCTCATGTAGGTGGGATCCATCACTGACTGCACAGCTAATACTGGGTTATTGATCAGGCCCTCTGGTCATGGATGGATTCTGTTTACAACCATTTGTTTTCATAGGACGGAATTGTTCCTTAGGATGGGATAAATGAGGTTCCTGAAAATAGATCCCCAAGGGCAACTTATTAAACTAAAACACATAACTTAGCTGTGATACCCAGTCAACCCTTAACCTCTGCAAAAGGATGAAAGGTTCAGGCAGGCCAGATTTAGCAATGGCTTGGTACCTAACCTACAACATCCTTTCCTACCCATTCTGTGTGATTTGCAAACATATTTCAGACACACAAGGAGATGGAAATTCAATTTTCTCCCTAGAGAACCATGCATTTTGTTGACGAGTGTACATGAGAAAAGAGGGAGAAATGGAGAGTTAGAGAAAACATCCGAAGGAAAAAAAATGGAGCATCTTCCATCTACCTCTTGGCTCAGAAATAGAATCTTCTAGCTTTGAAGAAAGGACCATACTTGGACTTTATTCACATTCAAAATATTCAGTATATTGGTCTGGGCTTCATGAATGGGAGCAAATTAAATAAAAAATTATAGCATTCTTTGTCTTTCAGGAGAAGCATCTGAAACGCAGGCAGATTAAGTAAACATGCCTGAGGAGGAGAAAGATGACGGGTGGTGCGGTAAAAGGTCAAATCTGAGTGATCTACCGCCAGCATGTTCCACTCCACCTCCCTAAAACCTTACCATGATGTGATGTAGTATATCATAGGAATTAGCTTGTCAACACTAGCTGTAAACCCAAACCCTCTCTGTTAACTGTAGGCACTTAATTCTGCAGCCACCTGATGGTTCATCATCTGGTAAGAACCCTCTGAATAGCTTTTCTTGCCTAAGGTTCGCAATTGGGATGGCAGAGCCAGGGAGTGCTAAGTGTTGCTGTCTTGGGCCGAGCTGATGTATCTTATACCACGACTCGGTATCACAGAAACAGATCTCTGAGGTTCAAGGTCTCCATGTAGTAAAGGCTAGGCATACCATGCTCAAAGTGACAAATGAAGAGCAAGTGACTATGTCCTCGGGACAGGCTCCTCTTTTGAGTCCTGAGCCTGTCATCCACCCAAAGGCAGCTGTGGGTAGCTATTTTAGATGGAATGCAAACACGAAGAAGAAGCTGTCAGGCATTTTCCGTGTGTGATTGACATATTTACTGTTGACAACACAAGGTGAACCCTGCAATCCTCTCAAATATGGATCCCTTACCCTCAAGATAGTGTTTCGGGTAAGAATGGAATGTGGAATTGTGCTCCAGATACACATCTGCCCGGGCATTGAAAACCCTCTTGAGAATTCTGCAGGCTTCTCTTGAGTGACAGCTTGCATGGCTTTGCTGTCTAAACATGTAAATCTTCTGGCAACGGGCACATTTGTTTTTTGTTTTTTTTTGGAAGGAACGGAAGATCGTGAGTGCAGCATTCTTTATAGTTACTGGTTCTTTCTCCTACCATGAATTCGTCTAAATGGGGTTCTTCAGTGGCCAGTATATCAAGTCAAGTCACCCTCCTGAAGTAATTCTAGCAAAAGGCAGGCCTGAAAAGGGACTTTCCTGTCTTGACAAGGCCCAATATAGAAATCTCTTTTGTAAATCTAGAAATTTCCAAAGTTATGTGTTCATTATTCTTGGCTGATGGAAACTTAATAGGTTAAAAAGATACCCACCCAATCTTGGCACTATAATTTGTCTGGGCCATTCTTCTGCCCATGTTGATTCACTCTGCTTCCTAATATACAATTTTATGTTTAATATAAAATATATAGTATCAATTATGAAATCAATGTTCTGAGAAACTTTGCACCCAAGATACTTAGATAAATTCCACCACATCACTCCAAGTAATCAATTGTGAAACAGTTTCTAGTAACACCTGTTCATATCAATTAACAGGGTACAAAGCATGGTTTGGAAAATCTTGCATAGGAAAAAGGGCTCCTGTTGCCTGGAACATGCTTTCCCAATGTGACCCAGGGACTGTAATTATGGAAAGAGATATGGGCTTGACTTGGAAAAAAAAAAAAGCGCAGCCAAAAGCCATGCATTTATTCTGCAAAGTTCAGCTCAGACGCTTCCTGCCACCATTGTCATTTTGGGTAACACTCATTCTTGAGTGACTTCAATTTCCCCCTGGTACCACTCGCCCACTACTTGGCTGTACTCAGTGGATGTTGTGTCCATAAGGAGTACAGCTTTGAGACCACCTTGGAAGGACACAGAGTCGTTCCCTTGTTTTTCAAGTTGTTGAGGAGCAAAGTAGATGTTTCAAGTTACTTTCTTTTTAAAAAAAAATATGTACTGTTAAAAGATGAAATTACTACGTAAAATGGTGGAGATTTCTTTATAGCTATTACATAAGTTCTCTCCAGGAAGCTTTTCATAATGTATGTTTGCACAGACTGTGTGGGAAGATGAGTGACTGGGATACGTCCTCTCCTGTGTTATACTTAGTATTGTTCTTACGTTGTTATATGCTTATTAGTTTCTGAGAGCAGAGCAAGAAAAATCGGCTTCCAGCATACACTACAAGCCACCATTCCCTGTCTTCCTGGAGGAATTTTGAGTGTTGGGGTCTTAGTGACAGGGTGTCACCAACTATCCTGGTAGGGACCCAATGTTGCATCCAAGAGCCTCTAGAACTTTCATAAAGTGTTTTTGTGTCAACTCTCGCCTATAGAATTTTACTAGATCTCTATGCTACAACTTGACAATAGCTTAGCATTTGCATAGGCAATCAGCTCCCAAAGTCAGGGGACACAATCACTGAGGAAGGCACAGCTGATTGTTGATCTGTCTGATACTGTCTTCTAGTTGAGGGGCTCATTGTCACAGTCACACACACCATATTATGAAAACAGTTATAGGAAAAAGCTTTATTCTCTTTTATCCCGTGGATCCCGGTTTTTGCTTTTTCCTATATATTGTAATTCTAACAGCAAAGAAAATAATAATAGCTAATATCTTTTGAGGCTATATCAAATCTCTAGTCTTAGGTTGATATGTATATCTGTATATCTATATCTATGATTTTGTAGCATAAAATATACTACTTTAAAGAAAGGCTTATTACATATCCTTTTGAAATTCTTCAGTAGCTTCCAATATCATAAGTCTTTGTTATAAACTTCAAGGGCCCTACATAGCCCTCACCTGCAGGCTCCCTACCACAAACCTACTGTAACCTATATGAACCTGCCTCTCATCTTGCCCAGCCACAATGGGTTTTCTCACTCTCCTTTAAAGACCTTAGCCACTCCTCTACCCCAGGACCTTCCTGTAAGTTTCTCATCTGAAAATAGTGTGTTCAGAACTGGTATTGCAATTTTTATATACTGATATGCATTTCTAGTCTTTACTTGAAAGTCACTTTCGGTGAATTCGTCTTAAGCCTTTTGTTATATCCTTTTGTTTCAAATCTCCTCGTATTTACTTTTTCTTTGTTTCAGACTAGCTTTCCATATTTTCTTTTTCTTTGCAGCGCTTGTCATAATTGATAAGCCTCAGCTATCGGATGTCCTGTCTGCCTCCCCCATTAGGAGGGAGCCCTGCTCAGGAGTTCATCCTATTGCTGTCAGAGCTGTCACTGGAACTCAGAAGAAAGCCCAGGAAATAGTACATGCTTGATAAATATTTGTATTTGAATGACTAACTCCCCTAATTCTCACTTCAGCCCTGGCAGAACGGAGCTATTGTGTTCTGCATTAATCAAACCAGGTGTTTGGTTGCTTGACATTTAGAGACAAAACAATAAGCAAATTGAATTTCCTCTGCATCACACGGTAGTCTCTGCTGTTACATAAAAAACCCTTAGACCTTCAAGGGACCACACAGACATGAATGCGTAGACAAAGCCACCAAAGTTTAGAGGCATTAAATAATGCGCCAGGAAGCAGCAGCTCTCAGCTACACTGCTATAGGCTCCCAGGACACAGGCGAGACAGTGAAGCTCTCCACATCCACTTAGTGAGGTTCAGGCACTGAATCTAAACACCCATGACTGTTGCAAGTTGGCTCCCACCTTATTGATCAGACCAAGGGCCTTGCCATAGGTGCGACACCTTGACCAAAGCCCATGAGATCACAGTGCTACCACTCTGTGGTATTCTTACATGATCCCCTTCCTCCTAGTGCCTTTAATTCTTCCTTCCAAGTCTAGACTCAGATCAAACCTATCATCTCCCTGAAGCCCTCTTGCTCCATCCTTACTTGAGTTCACAACTACAAATGAAGGTTGCTCTCTTTCAAATACTTCAAAGGCAGAGACCATGTCTAAGTTTTTTTTTTCTTTCTGCAGTACAGGCTCCATAAAAAAAAATCTAATAAACACAGATGCCTCTTAATACAGGGAAGTAACACATTTCACAGTGGGGAATACTCATAGTGTGGGTATCGTCATAATTAGCGACAATATAGTTTGATGCTGAGCACAGAGAGCTATTTTGGAAAGAGAAAGATTAAGTAGTATGCTTGTTACATAAGAACTGTCAATCCACTCATTCAGTACCATTTGAAAAATCAATCAAAACAAGAATTTGGTTGTTTGACATTTATGGACAAGCAGCAGGGAGATTGAGTCTTCTCTGCTTCATGTGGTGGTTTGTGCTGTTATGTAAAAGTCCCCTAGACATCTAAGTATACTTTCTGGATGTTAATTCTTTTAGAAATACACAGTCCTTTCACAGTTTGGTAGAAGA
The DNA here is from genome assembly GCF_018167655.1 of Microtus oregoni. Lineage (NCBI taxonomy): Eukaryota > Metazoa > Chordata > Mammalia > Rodentia > Cricetidae > Microtus > Microtus oregoni. Next base: position 37,049,319 of record NW_024543081.1, read on the forward strand.
ATGAGAACTAGAAAAGGATGACATAGTTAAGGGTGATTTATATACAATGATATTTCACATACTGGTGGTTAAGAGCAAGTGCTGAAGCCAGGCGTGCAACTGCAGTTTTAAAAATCACAACATAATTTAGTACATTGCTTAATGATGGTGACGTCCTCTCAGAAGCATGCCAACAGGTAATGTCGTCATTGCCTGACCATCCCAGAGTATGCTTACTCAAACCAAAATGACTATGACCTCACCAGTCAATATAATCTTAGGAGGATGTCTAGATGAGCTTCTACATTCCAAACCTCAGGAAGCATTTTGGGAAAGAGACAGAAAGACTATAAGAACTAGGCGATGGAGACTAGTGGTGTGAAGGGCTTGTCTAGGGACATGACAGGCTTGTGATACACATGAACTCCCACCAATACAAGCCTGTTGAAAATTCCAGCTTGGTGATGGGAGGGGCTCCTGATGTCCACACTACTTGGGGATCTCAGGGGCGCTGATGGTTTCTGAAGGAGGGAGAAGCACTTTTCTTGGTGGAAAGTGCCCATTTGGTAGGCTGCCCATGACTCAGCCCACCAGTGCACATATGGGCAACAGTAATTGAATTCACTGGCTGATTTTTTTAAAAGAGTACATGAAGCTGGGAGGATAATAAATGGGTTGGGAAGGGTCCAAGAGGAATTGCAGGGAAGGAGTGAAGGTGAATATGACCAAAATACAATGTATACATGTCCAAAACTTTCCATAAATAAAAGCTGAGGACAGAGGAGAAGAAGGAATTGGGAAACCTATCCTTTTGGTAGCCACCTTGTAACTGTTAATGATTTAAAAAATAGATTTACTTATTTTTATGTTATGTGAATGGGAGCCTCACCTGCATGTGTGTCTTTAGTCTATGCAGCATGTGCCAGTGGAACCCAGGAGAAGACGGTGGATATTCTGAGACTGCAGTTATACGCAATTCTGACAGCCATGTTGGTGCTAAGAATTAGCTTGGGTCTTCTGGAAGAACAGCGAGAGCTCTGAACCACTGAGTCCTCTCTCCTTCTACTGATGCCTTCTAACAAACTGATGGTGCATGGTCTGTAGGATTGGTTTCCTGAAGGACTTTGAAGAATCTTGTATCACTCAGTCTTCAATTGGCATGAACAAAATACTTGATGACAATCGGTTTAAGGAGAAAAGGGTTTATTGTGGCTCATGGTTTCACAGGTGTAAGCTGATGTAAGAGTAAAAGCTTTACTCTTTTTCCACCTGCACTGAGGCAGGGTAGGACATCAGAGCCGGGAGGGAGTCACGGAGAGCAGAGTTGCTTATCTTGAGGCAGCTGGAAAGGCAGGCAGGAAAGGGGGCTGGAGACAACTTATACTCTCCAGCCCACGCCTTCCATGACCCACTTTCTCCAAATAGGCCTTGTTTCTGAAAGTCTCCACGCAGAAGTGCCACCAAGCTGAGAAGCAAATCCACTGGAGTCACATGAAGGCTTAGGTGATGTTCCAGATGCAAACCTTACTAAGCCTTTAACCTTGGAGGTCACACATAATAAATCTTGGACGGGAGGATGCAGCATGGAATGGTCCCACACTGACTTAACTATGAGCCTCTCCGTTGTCCTTTAAGAGTCTCTTTGTCAGAGCTGCCTTCAGTGGGACTCCTCATGGCAAAGCTGTTGAGAAGCAGAGATGAATGCGGATGGTTTCCGTTGAGAAACATGAGCACTAGATGTGACCTTTGTGTGGCAATCATATAAATAATAAAACCCCAGCGTCATCCTTGGGCCTTAGGAGACAGATTTGAAGTGTGAGCCAAGAGAAAGCTGGCAAAGAAATCTTGCTTTTGCTCATAAGCCCTGAGAGAAAAGACAGCGATTAGGTTCCATTTTTAACTGAATCACAGTTACTGTGGAATTCATTATAATAAAACATGGAAGATTAGAACACAGTAAAGAGAAAGATGCTTTCACACCATTTTCACAAGATCAGGATGGAATTAAATCCTTTAGTTCCTACCTCTCTGTCAGACAAAGTTTAATATTCATTTTTGGTTGCTATTTGACTTGATGGCAGCAGACAGACATTCAACCCTGGTGTGGGCTCAAAAGTTGAAGGGGGCAGTGTGCAGGTAATTCTTCATGCATCTAGATGCCAGGGACAGAGAAGTGGATGGACAGGGCAACTGTGTGTTCACTGTCACCACCAGCTTCCCTTGTGACAGCTCAGTAGGAACAGAAAATGAGATCGAGGCTGCATCCCCTCCATCCCTCAACCCAAAGCTTCATACTTTCAAATCCCCTCTAAGTGTCTGAGCTAACTGCTTAAATGGGCCCTTTGAAAATAGGTTCATTTATTGGCTTTAATGGCTTAGGATGCTCTCTTTGCAAGTTCAGCCCTTGAGGGTCCATTCGGAAGATGAAATATGTCTGCCGTGGCTTTGGCAGGAATTGATTACAGGAGGTACTTGCTTGCTTCCTGATCTTCTGCCTAATAGAATAGGAATTAAAATGCAAGTAAGGTATTTCTCTTACCTTCAAGTGAGCTGAGGTGGGTTTTTTCTTCCTGTAGACGAGGAGGTGGTTAAGGTAATTCACACAAAGAACCTCAGTCTACCATGCTGGATAAACACAAACTTTTCAGAAGGTTATAGCTTTAAAACATACTTAGTTGTTCCTAGTGTGCCAGTTTTGTAGGGCATGAAATGAAGATCGTGTGGTATGGAAACATTTGCGTGGGTAACCTTGCCCATAGGGATCTGTATCTTTTTCTGGACGTTGTATCAGAAAGCAGGAAATCATGGCCATAGTGGGCATGATTCTATGGAAATGAGGGAATGGTGCTAACTGGGAAACGTGGAATTGTTTCCTCCTTCTCAAAGCAGAGGGATAATAGATTATTTATTATATAATTATTTATAGAGAGATAAAAGATAGAGAGTTCAAGGGGCAGAAACCACCCCTTCCAAGCAGCAACCCCACACAGTGTATTTTGCTGAAGTGATTTCTATGGTTTTGAAGTATGTTTGAAAACTAGTTTCTCTTTACAGTGTGCATGCAGTCTTTGGCAACACCGTCAGTGAAGGACATGGACTCTTTCAGTGCGCTGGAATCTTTTTGAGTGGATGATGATTGAGAATAGTCAGACAAGGGTTGAGACTGGGGACTCTTTTTCAGGAGATGGCAGCTTTTTTTCTGATGGGTATTTGCTAAAATGGTCATTACCTGTGAACTCTCAAGTGCAATCAGAACAGGGACACTGACCTCGTTTTGTTACAACCGTGCTTGCCTATGTGGAGAACTGGCTGCCCTTTAATTTACCAAAATAAAAAATACTACTACTAATAACAAATAAAACAAAACTACCAAAAAATACTATTGCTAATAATAAATAAAGCAAAGAAAAAACCAACCAAGAAAAAAAAATACCCAGTATGGCTGTGCAGTGCGTATGTTTAAAAATTATTTTTCTTAGCTAGAAAACACACCAATTGCTTCCTAGTCTATTTCTGGGTACTTTTACTATGATGGACTTGAATTCAGGATGATGGCTGTAATGCTGCTCCCAACTAGGTTCTGTGAATCCAGGTGATGGCGTTATCCTTAAAGTAGTCAATTACATACCTCTCTCCCAATTGGCAATGGGAATGTGAGAAGAAGGTTGTTACCCAGCTATTGGTGGTGACCTACTCTTGGAAATAATGCTTCCAGCAACTGATTTTCTTATGGCTGTTAGCACAGCAGGCCATTCAGATGGGCAATGTACATGTTAAACCAAATAGCCCTCTTAACAACGCATCCAAGTAAGCTTGACCCTCTGAAGACTGAAGACTTCCCAAGGAAACAGCCTAAAGGGCTTGGGAAGGACTTGGATTTATCAGTTGGATTGGAAAGTGGAAGGTATGTTTCCTTTGCCCTGAACACAGTGGCTGTTTGTCAGAGTTCTGGAAGCAGAAGACAAAATGCCCTTGACTACCAGGTCATCAATTTCAGAGGCTGTTGTTTTCTGGGTAGTTAAGAGTCCAAGATTTGTTATTGCTGATGGTCATTTGTGGCTTCCTTCTGTGCAGAATAGATTTTTAAGATCGCAAACCACAAGGCAAGCATCAAACTGAATGTGAAAATCAATGACCCATCATCGCTACAAGTATGTAGATGGCTACGCCATGATGCACAGACTCCTGCAGGGAAGGCTGTGCCTCACAAAGAGCAGACAAGGGCAGCCTTATTTACTCACGTCCCTCTGCCTTCTGCCCACCCCCTGACCTGCCGCTGAGATGTCTCAATGAATTTAAGCCGCGTAACAATGTGTGACTAATCTATGTTAGGCTCCTACGCCATTGATCTCCTTCAATTTAGGAGAGACCTCTGCGTTCACAAACTTCATTCCCTTCTCTGGGCTCTCCTTGTCCACATGGAACATCTTTGATGCAAGCTCCTGAAACCCAGCAACTCTGTTGACAAGAAAACTGAGCATGGTTCTTTAAGACATTCCTCTGGATGCTAGAAGCTGGAGAACAGGTGAATTCAAACTTCTGTTGTTATGTGGCATGCCTATATCACAGATCAGCTGGGAGCCTTGTGCTCTATGTGCTGCAAACCACAGTGGAAAAGGAGAGTCTCTCCCACACCGTTGGACTTGGGCAGCCTTTTTTTTTTCTTCATGGTTTGATTGACAGCAGAGAGTGGTGGCAGCAGACAACCCTAAGTAGCAGCAGGTGGAGCCCTCTAGTGTCGCAGCTGTCATGCAAGTTCTCAGCTCCACCCTTCATTACTGAAGGAAATCTTTGGCCAGTCTGGGAGGGTAGGATCCCCTAGGCCTTGAGAGTGACCAGTGTTATAACTCCTGGGACGATGGTGCCTTAGACCTCTGGCAGAAAAGATCTGACAGGTCTCTGCAATTTTTCCGTCGACGGAGGCCAGACGCTCCTATTCCCTGCCTCTTTCCAGCCTTATAGGCTTGGCTCTCTGCCTTTTCTTGCTTTCTTTTATTTCTGCCATTCCTCTTATTCCTGTCTCGTGCACTCATTTGAACTATTCAGCTGGCTTTTGTAGCAACAGCCACTGCCAAGGCTGCTGCTGCTGGGTGGCAGCTGCCACTGCTTCTGCTTACAGCTGGTTTTGCTCTTGACTGCCGCCGTCGCTTATTACTCCAGCGAAGGCGCTAAGCTTGTGGCTCGGAGACTTCTTGTGGCTCTCAAAGTCGCCTGCCGCTCTCTACCTCTGCTGCTTCTGCAGCTTGGCCTTCCAGTCTCTGAGCATGGCCATCTCCTCTAGCATCTCTTTGTTCCTCATGTTACCAAGGCGCCCTGCACTAACGGCAGACAGCAAAAGTAGGCAGGAGCTATGCAAGCGGAGTCTTTGATTGAACCTAATGTTGTTTTTAACCGTTTGTTCATTCTTTGTGGATTTCACATTAAACATCCTGATGCCACTCATTGTCTCATCTCCTTGCCTCTGCCCTCTACCCTTACAGGCTACCCCCAAAACGAAATAAAATTTAAAAGACCAACCAAAACCAAAACCAGACAAACAAAACAATAGCAACAACTAAATTCTTGGTGTGGAAGCTGTACTGTGGCCCATTGAGTCACACAGTCTACCCTTTAGTCCGTACATATTTACTTGTAAGTGTTCATTGCTGTGAGTCATTGGTCTGGTTCGAGGCCTCCAGTTTCTGCTGCTCTATCACTAATGGGTCCTCACTGGGGCTCCCCTTGGATATCCTGTTTTCTTGTGTCATGGAGATTTGGATCTGTAGGTCCAGCCCCTTCACAAGCTCCTGCAGTTCAAAATGAGGTGGGTGTTAGGGTAGGCTAACTCACAGCCCTGGTTCTGGCTTGGGTGGTAGCTGGGGTGGTTTACACCCCAGCTTTCCCTTGCCATCACTACTCCAGAGAGCTCTATAGTTCTGCCCTGGCTAGCTCACTCAATGCACCAAGTGGCAAGGAGCAGCGCTAGTTCTCCCAATCTCAGATCCTTGTGTCCAGCTTGCCTGTGCTCGCTCCACCAGTGCCAGCTCTAGTGTCTTGCCCAGATGAGGTGCAGGGCCCACTCTCGTGATTGCTATGGGGGAACTTGTGGGTGGGGTGGGATCAGCTCTCCAACTCTCACGCCCTCTGGGCTGGATCACCTGTGTTCCAATCAACAGAATCAGCTCTAGGTGTAGGGTTAGCTCTCCCACTCTTGTGACCTGGGGCTAGCTCTTCTGCCTACAGCAAGTGGGGGACACCTTTTTTCTCTCACCCATGCCAACGCAAGGCAGCTGAGGGTAAGGATATCGGCTCTTCTGCTATCTCACACTTAGGGTGGGCTCAACTGCACCCCCACCAACAGGATCAGTTCTATTGTACTGCCCAGGTGAGGAGCAGGACCTGCTCTTCCAGCCACCACAGAAGTCAAGGGCCTTGTAGGGGAGAGGTCTTCTCTCCTTTGCCCACTCCACCATATGGCAGATGAAGGATGGGGCCAGATCTCCCACTCAGACAAACATTCATGGGGTCAAATCACTTCTGCCCCTATCAAGAAAGTCAGTTCTAATGTGCTACCTGGGTGAGATGCAGGACCAACTCTTCTGAGGGCTGCTATCAGTGAGGGGCAGGGTCAGCTCTCATTCTCGTGAGCCTGGGCCCAGCTTTTACTGCCTGCAGTAGGTCGTGAGGGATAAGGGGTGAGAAGCAAGGGTGGTATCTCTCCCTCACCCCCACTACTTCCTGACAGACTAGTTCTCCCACTCTGTCATCTCCAGGGCCGGCTGACTGATACCCCCACAAATAGGGACAGTTCTGCTGTGCTGCCGAGGTAAGGTGAAGGGTGAAGGGTGTTATGGGTGTACTGTGAAGATGTGTCTTTACCAAGGCACCTTCTGATTGGTTTAATAAAAAGCTGAATGACCAATAGCTAGGCAGAAGAGAATCAGCGGGACTTCCTGGCCAAGAAAGGAACTCAGGATAAATCTAGGCACAAGAGAGACACAAGCAAGATGCAGAGCAACTTGGACAAACAGAGAAAGATAAGAGCCATGTGACAGAAAATAGATAATAGATTTGAATTAAAAGAGCTAATTGGGGACAAACCTAAGCTCAAGACCAAGCTTTCATATTTAATAATAAGTCTTTATGTCATTATTTGTGAACTGGTAACCCAAAGAAAAGTTCAACTATCCACTCCCCCAGTGCTTCAGCCAGTGAGGGGTGGGCCAACTCTGTGTAGTCCCAGCCTCACTTCCTGCAGTGATAACAGGAGCCATGGACTTCAACACAGATGAAGCTGCATCAGGGCCACAAGTCCAGACATGGCCTTCCATGAACCCAGACATGGCCTTGGCAGTAGCCTGGGCACAGATGTCACCACTGCCCCGGTTGGTCATACTGATCAGCATAGATCCAGTGGCAGAGTGGCTCTCAAGCACCAACAAAGACCCAGATGGTGACCCAGATGGCCACAGGAGCCTCAGAAATCAATGCGGACCCTGGTTGTGGCGGGACCACAGACCCAGACACCGTACAATGCCATGGGTCCGAGTGGCAGCCCTTGTCACTCAGGTTATGGGACTGGTGGTGACACAACCCTTGGAAAGCAACAACTCTGTGAGTATTCAAAGTGACTGTCACTGGGGCAGGAATGGTTCTGCCTAAACAAAAGCCCCATCGCTCCCGGTAGCCAGGCTAGCAAGGAAGAGATGAACAGCTGTCAATTACAGAGTGACATCAGTCTTTGTCCTTGCAAATTTATTTACAGGAAAATTCAGGTTAGAAGAAATTATTATAGTAAGGAACCACTCCTATCATCAGTAGTACTGATTTTTAGAGGGAGTAATGATAATTTTTTTTACTGAATTTCACAAGTGAATCAACACCGCATAGCGTCTGCCCAGTGCTCCAGGAAGAGATGGGCTCCTCTTGTTTGTCTCTCCCTCAGTCACTACTTATGTAAACACCCCCTATTTGGATACAGGATGGAGCATTTTTTAACCTTATCCCAATGAGTCTTTGGAGGTAGCTGTAAAGTAGACATCCTTACTGCCATTTTATAGGTGAGGATGCAGGGATTCACAGAAAATAACTTACCCAAATAATTTAAGACCAGTTAAATAACCTTATGCATACCATGTTCTGCCTGCATGTATGTCTGTGTACCATATGCATGGCTGGTGCGTCGGGAGGTAAAAAGATGGCATTAGATCCTAGGAACCGGAGCTCTGGGCAGTTGTGAGCTGACGTGTGTTGCTGGGAACTAAACCTGAGTCCTATTTCAAAAAAAGCGAATGCTCTTAACCTCTGCTGAGCCATCTCTCCAGCCCTCAGGTATACATTAATCACAGCATGAGAATATAATTAGTGACTGAGATTTTTGACCCAGAACTCAAGGACCCTTGCAGAACAAGTTTTAAAATGCCTTTAAGGCATTCTCCTTTTCTGTTTGTTTTTTAAGTTATTCTCAAACTACTCAAATATTTATCCCTTTAAAGAAGTCACAACTATGCACCTGTATTGATTCTTAACATCTTACCTTAGTGTGATAACTTTCCACAGCCGATGGATTAGTCATCAGATTATTTTCCACTAAATTTTTCACAAAGAATGTAGATCCGTTGTTGTTGATATCTGGTGTCTGCGTGTGTTTGCAGAAGGGTTCCTGACGGTGAAAGGTTGACCTTGGGTTTCCTTCCTCAGGTGTAGTCCTAGATACTCGAGTTTTGAGTCTCTCACTGGGATGTGGGACTCACTGAGTGCTCGAGGCTGTCTGGCCACTGAGCCAAAGGAGTCTGCAGGTCTCTGCCCCTCCAAAAGGGACTAGCAAGTGGGTGCCGCCACATCCAACTTTTATTATTAATCCAGGTTCTAGAGATTGAACCTAAGTACTTATGGTTTACACAGCAAGCCTTTTACAACTAAGAGCCGGAAAAATGAGTTGGCAGTGAAGAGCTCATATTGATCTTGCAAAAGACCCAGGTTCAGTTCCCAGCAGCCATATCCATCAGGTTAAAAACACCTGTAACTTCAACTCCAGTGGAATCTAATGCCTTTGGGGCCACCAGCACCTGAACTCATGTATACACACACACACACACACACACACACACACACACACACACCCTTAAAAAAAGCAAACAAGCTCATGTTAAGTCTTATGTGTACAGATGACGAAAGGAATTCTTTGCCACTCCAGGGCCAGCATTAGAAAAAGTAAACATGTATGCAGAAGTCTTTTGGATGGCTGAATCGGGGACATTTCCTAAGAAATTCTTCTCCTTATAAATATCATACTCCTACAAAATAAAAACCCCAGCTATTTATAAGAAAGTTAGAGAAAATAATAAGGTAGGTAAAGCCATGATTTCATGTTAATGACAAGACTGTCATTGCAAATAGCACATTTGTGGCCAACAAAAACAGATGTCCGTAGAGCAATTTGGAACCATCCAAAGCATAAAGCAATTTGTAGATAATCTCCTAAGCAGATATAGTATCAAAATGTAGTCATTGTCAATTAGACATACATCCAGGCTAGACGTCTAATTGACCAGTTAATTCCTAGGCTATCTAGGGAGCTACTACGCATGGTTTAAAAACGGAGCCCTTGGTACTAACCCTCAGAGAGACCCGATGTTGATAAATAAAAGAATACATTCCCCTGCTCCTGTAAGGAACAGAAAGTCCAGAGTAGTATGTTCTTTCTGCAGAATCAGGTACCTCATCAAGCTGTTGTTGACTCATGCAGAATAGTTAATGTGATGGCGGATAAGGTATGATCTCCATTTAGGGAGTTTGCAACTGTTTCTGTTGCAAAGAAACACACCTTCCTCCAGGCTGTGCTATTAGACACATGCACACAAGACAACTGTCTCAGAGAAAGGCATCCATAATAGTGTAAGCTGTTTCTGATAGGTGTTCTAAAAATACAGCTGACTTTTGGATACTTTAGCAGGTGAAGATGGCCCTGCTTAGTTACTTCCTCTTGATATCTACAAAAAAAAAATCACCTCTCAATGTCAACGAGTCATACGTCTCTGATTTTGATAACTAAACGGTAAAGAGAATTACCCTAATAACTTTTTTAAAAAGATTTATTTATTCATGTATTTTATGTATACGAGTACTCTGTCTTGTGTGTATGCCTACATGACAGAAGAGGGTATCAGAGACAAGAGTGCATCAGATCCCCTTATAGATGCTTGGGAGTCACCACGTAGTTTCTGGGAACCGAACTCAGGATCTCCGAGTAAAAAGGTCTTTTTCCAAGATGAAAGTTTATTCCCTAGAAGACATGGACATGATTCATTACAGGAGGGATGTGGTACACCTAGGCAGAACTCCTGGTGAGTTTTCTAAATGGTCTATCGTCACATTGCTAATCATTCGCCCCTCTATGTGTTCCTCAACTCCGCCGCCCGGTTGCCCTTCACTCCAGGTGCGTTTGCAATCCAGGAACACAGCCAGAGCGGGATTTGGAAAGAGTGGGGAAGTTTCTGATGGATGGGCAACATAAGGGCTTTATCTTCAACTAAGGGCTCTAAATTTTCTTTATGGGACCTGGAATTTGAAGGCCCTTATCATCTGGAAGGCTGAGCTGCAGCAGAAGTTGTGGGCACTGCATTATGGATTGCAGTTGCGTCCTTGTTTGGCAGAGAAAGACGAGTACAGAAAGTAAACCTAGTTCCATTTGGCAAGGGCACATTCCAGGAGAACGGCAATCAGGAAGGATGCCTGGGGGCAGAGTTATAAGCCACGGAGACAGAACCTACAGGCCTGAGATAGATAAATGCCTTGTCTTTTAAAAGAAGCCTCCATCAGAGAGGATGGAAACGAAATGCATCTCCTTTGTTTACCTGGGACCACAGATTGCTAGGGTGTGTGAATTAGATGTGTTGGTGTATATGTGTGCATACATTGTGAGTCTTTAGCAAGCTTCCTCTGGGCTTCTGTGTATCTGAACTGGAACTGTACAATGGGGTTTGGGAATTAAACTTGAATGTATGAACCACTCTCTGCTTCCCAAAACAACAACTGTGATGACCTGTCTTTTTACTGAGACCGAGTTTGATGTGTGTGTCTGTGTGTTTGTGTATCTGTGTGTGTACCTTTGTGTGTGTGTGCGTGTGTCTGTGTATGTGTGTGTATGTCTGTGTATCTGTGCTTGTGTCTATGTCTGTGTGTCTGTGTGGTTTGAGATATTTGTCCATCCGATAAAAGTTAACTGCTAACTCATCAAGCACAACACAACGGAGTTCATTGCAAGAAAAGAGCCACTCTTGAGGAAAGTGGTGGATTTATTTCTTCATTAAAAATGAAGTGCCCTTAGATGAAGGCTATGTACAGGGTTTTGAATGAGCATGAAGAAGGCCAAGAGACTTCAGATTTAACATGGGCAGTGTGTGTTTCCCTCCTCGTGAAACAACACGAGGATGGAGGAAGAAAATTTGTATAGGGAAAATCCTGAGAGCACCATGGAGGAGAACGCAGCCAAAGGATGGCACCAGTCAAACAACAGGGGTGCGTGTCTGCAAGGTGATCGGCAAGCAGAGGAAGTTAAGTGAGTGCCCGAGATTCAGGAGCCACAGTTTGGACACTAGTGCTGTGGGATGTAGGAGAGAGACAGGGGCTAAGGACAGGTGATTAGTGAAAAGTGTGTGTCATGCGTTCGGATTCCTGGACCCTCGTCTTCATCCTGGGAGTCATGTTTTTAATGTTCTTTTCTTAACTGATGCATTAAGAAGAAAGAGCTGGGGCTGGAGAGATGGCTCAGAGGTTAAGAGCACTGGCTGCTCTTCCACAGGTCCTGAGTTCAATTCCCAGCAACCACATGGTGGCTCACAACCATCTGTATTGAAATCTGGTGCCCTCTTCTGGCGTGCGGGCATACATCGAGGCAGAATGTTGTATACATAATAAATAAATCTTAAAAAAAAAAAAGAAGAAGAAGAAAGAGCTGATTTTTGATGTTTCACTGCGTGCATACACCACATAATTTCAAATCAGGTTAAACATATATCTCCCCAAACACAGACTTCTTTGTGATGGAGTATTCAAAATATTTTCTTCTGACTTTTATGAAATACACAATATGTAATTGTTTTCTGTGGTTACCTCAGTGCACAGTAGACCTGGAGATCTGTTATCTAACTGTAAATGCACTACAGACATCAACCTGATGTCTGTTTCTACTTCTGCTGACTCCATCCTCTGGAAAACACAACTCTACTCTTCACTCCCATGAGACTGGTATTTTTAAATTTCATGCATGAGGTCGTGTGATATTTATCTTTTTGTGTCTGTCTCACATAACAAAATGACTTCCAGTTTGTTCCATCCTTATTATCTCAACAAAAACAACTAATCCTTTCTATGGCTAAATAGTATTCTGCACATTTTCTTTATCTATTCATAAGGATTTATCCATTCATAAGGATTTTGGTGTTGTTCCCCCCTCTGTTGTTTTTCTGTCTGTCTGTCTGTCTGTCTCTCTTTCTCTCTCACACATACGCAGATGTGCACTGCACACATATTCACACAGTAAACGTATGAACACACATGAAAGATTATTCTTTATAAAAATTTAATCACAGAAGTGGACCAAAGTGGCAAGAGAGGAGGCTGAAAATGAGGGAGCTAAGTCAAAGCTGAAGCTCAGAGAGACTTCAGTCCCCTTATCTCTAGAGCCGAGTGTGTAAACAGAAGACCTGAGTGGGCATTGATGACGAGACTGAACAGCTCTATCAAAAAAGACTTAGAGATAATGATATGTAGAAATCCTGCAACAAAAGACTAACACAAATCTCAATTGCCTGGTGGTCGTAATTGCCAGTTCACAAGATCCATCAATACACACACATTAAAAGTTTAATTTCTCACAGAGGCACAGCGGCGGCGGCGCCAGACGCACAGAGGCGCAGCGGCGGCGGCGCCAGACGCGGCGCAGCAGCGGCCAGACCCAAGCGGCTGGGACAGGCGTGCAATAAGGAGAGCAGATCGCCCTACTACAATTGAATCAAAGAGGTAGGCCTTTGGTCGGCCAGGTCACTGGCACAAGGGGAGCCTGGTCCTGTCCTGAAGATCCTTCGGAGGGGTGAGAGGGTTCTTGGCCTGCAGCAGGAACCACGAAAGACAGTGAGGGCATTTTGTAAGCGGAGCCCTTGGCCAGCAGGGAAACCTGATCCGGTTTCTAAAGGATCCATTGGATAGGATCAATAAGAGGAGATGGGCAGGCGCCAAGGCAAGAACTCACCCAATAATCCGAAAAACAACATGAAAACATCAGAACCCAATGATCTTACAACAGAAGTATTTGAACAACCTAACACAGAAGAAGTGGAAAAAATCGACTTTATGAAGATAATAGAGTCCCTTAAACAACATGTAAAAAATGCCTTTATAGAAATGGATGAGAAGTATAACAAAAAGTTTGAAGAAATGAGTAAATACGTACAAGATACCCTGGGAAACCAAGAAAAAACCATCAAACAGGTAATGGAAACAGTTTAAGAATTGAAAACTGAAATGAAGGCAAAGAAGAAAATACAAACTGAGGACCAGCTGGATATGGAAAATCTAGGCCAATGAGCAGAGTCTACAGAAACAAGCATAATCAATAGAATACAAGAGCTAGAAGAAAGACTCTCAGATGCTGAGGACACCATAGAGAAAATAAACGAACAGATCAAAGAAAACAGCAAAGCCAACAAATTCTCAACACAAAATATTCAGGAACTATGGGACACAATAAAAAAACCAAACCTAAGAATAATAGGAATAGAAGAAGGAGAAGTGTCACAGCTCAAAGGCTCAGAAAATATTTTCAACAAAATTATGGAAGAAAACTTTCCCAACTTAAAGAAAGATATTCATTTAAATATTCAAGAAGCATACAGAACACCAAACAGACTGGATCAAAGAAAAACATCTCCTCGCCATATAATAATCAAAACACAAAATATACAGGTTAAAGAAAGAATATTAAGAGCTGCAAAAGAAAGGGGGCAAGTAACTTATAAAGGTAAACCGATCAGACTTACACCTGACTTCTCGATGGAAACTATGAAAGCCAGAAGGTCCTGGATAGAGGTTCTGCAGAAGCTAAGAGACCATGGATGCAAACCCAAACTACTATACCCAGCCAAGCTATCGTTCACTATCAACGGAGAAAACAAGACATTCCAGGATAAGAACAAATTTAAACAATACGTAGCCACAAATCCAGCCCTACAGAAAGTAATAGAAGGAAAATCGCAACCCAAGGAATCCAACACTGCCAACACTGCCTACAATAACCCAGGCATCTAATGACCCTTCACGAGCACATCTCAAAGAAAGGAGACACACAATCTCTACTACCAAAAGCAATAAGAATAACCGGAGTAAACAACCACTGGTCATTAATATCACTTAATATTAATGGGCTCAATTCACCTATAAAAAGGCACAGGCTAAAAGATTGGATACGAAAACAGGATCCAACATTCTGCTGTTTGCAAGAAACACATCTCAACCACAAAGACAGGCACCTACTCAGAGTAAAGGGTTGGGAAAAGGTGTTTCAAGCAAATGGTCCTAAGAAAAAAGCATGTGTGGCCATACTAATTTCTAACAAAACTGACTTCAAACTAAAATCAATCAGAAGAGACCGAGACGGTCACTTTATACTCATAACAGGAACAATTCATCAGGAGGACGTCTCAATCCTGAATATATACGCCCCCAATATAAAAGCACCTACTTATGTAAAAGAAATATTACTAGAACTCAAGGCAGACATCAAACCACACACACTAGTAGTAGGAGACTTCAACACACCTCTCTCTCCAAGGGACAGGTCAATCAGACAGAAACCTAATAGAGAATTAAGAGAATTATTGGAGGTAATGAAGCAAATGGACTTAACAGACATCTATAGAACATTCCACCCAAATAGGAAAGAATATACCTTCTTCTCTGCAGCTCATGGAACCTTCTCAAAAATTGACCACATACTCGGAAACAAAGGAAACCTCCACAGATACAAAAAAATATCAGTGTCCACCTGTGTCTTATCAGATCATCACGGATTAAAGTTAGAAGGCAACAACCACACTGCCCCCAAAAAACCGACAAACTCATGGAAACTGAACAGTCAAATACTGAACCACACCTGGGTCAAGGAAGAAATCAAGAAAGAAATTAAAGTCTTCCTTGAATTTAATGAAAATAAAGGGACAACATACTCAAACCTATGGGACACAATGAAAGCAGTGCTAAGAGGAAAGTTCATAGCACTAAGTGCCCACTTAAAGAAAACGGAGAATGCATACATTGGGGACTTAAAAACACACCTGAAAGCTCTAGAGAAAAAAGAAGCAGACGCGCCCAGGAGAAGTAGAAGACTGGAAATAATAAAACTGAGGGCTGAAATCAACAAAATAGAAACACAGAAAACAGTCCAAAGAATCAATGAAACAAAAAGCTGGTTCTTGGAGAAAATCAACAAGATCGACAAACCCCTATCCAAACTAATTAAACGACAGAGAGAGAACACGCAAATAAATAAGATCAGAAATGAAAAGGGGGACATAACCACAGACACAGAGGAAATTCAGAGAATCATTAGATCTTACTACAAAAGCCTGTATGCCACAAAACTGGAAAATACAAAAGAAATGGACATTTTTTTAAATAAGTATCATATACCAAAGCTAAACCAAGACCAGGTGAATGATCTAAATAGACCGGTTTCTCGCGAAGAATTAGAAATGGTTATCAAAAATCTCCCTTCGAAAAAAAGCCCAGGACCAGATGGTTTCAATGCAGAATTCTACCAGAACTTCCAAGAAGAATTAATACCTATACTCCTTAAGGTATTTCACAATATAGAATCAGAAGAGTCATTGCCAAATTCCTTTTATGAAGCTACAGTTACCCTGATACCAAAACCACAAAAAGACCCAACCAAGAAAGAGAATTACAGACCGATCTCACTCAGGAACATCGACGCAAAAATCTTCAATAAAATACTGGCAAACTGAATCCAAGAACACATAAGAAAAATTATCCATTATGATCAAGTAGGCTTCATCCCAGAGATGCAGGGCTGGTTCAACATACGCAAATCTATCAATGTAATCCACCATATAAATAAACTGAAAGAAAAAAAACCATATGATCATTTCACTAGATGCGGAAAAAGCATTAGACAAAATTCAACACCCCTTTATGATAAAGGTCTTGGAGAGAATAGGGATACAAGGGTCCTACCTAAATATAATAAAAGCTATTTACAGCAAGCCAACAGCTAACATTAAATTAAACGGAGAAAAACTCAAAGCCATCCCACTAAAATCAGGAACACGACAAGGATGTCCACTCTCGCCATACCTCTTCAATATAGTGCTTGAAATTCTAGCAATAGCAATAAGACAACATAAGGAGATCAAGGGGATTCGTATTGGAAAGGAAGAAGTTAAGCTTTCGTTATTTGCAGATGATATGATAGTGTACATAGCGACCCCAAAAATTCTACCAAAGAACTCCTACAGCTGATAAACAGCTTTAGTAACGTGGCAGGATACAAGATCAACTCCAAAAAATCAGTTGCCTTCCTATACACCAAGGATAAGGAAGCAGAGAGGGAAATCAGAGAAGCATCACCTTTCACGATAGCCACAAATAGCATAAAATACCTTGGGGTAACCCTGACCAAGGAAGTGAAAGATCTACTTGACAAGAACTATAAGTCTTTGAAGAAAGAAATTGAAGAAGACACCAGAAAATGGAAAGACCTCCCTTGCTCTTGGATTGGGAGGACCAACATAGTAAAAATGGCAATTCTACCAAAAGCAATCTATAGATTTAATGCAATCCCCATCAAAATCCCATCAAAATTCTTCACAGATCTGGAGAAGACAATAATCAACTTTATATGGAAAAACAAAAAACCCAGGATAGCCAAAACAATCTTATACAATAAAGGTTTGTCTGGAGGCATTACCATCCCTGACTTCAAACTCTATTACAGAGCTACAGTATTGAAAACAGCTTGGTATTGGCATAAAAACAGAGAAGTCGACCAATGGAATCGAATAGAAGACCCTGACATTAACCCACAAACCTATGAACACCTGATCTTCGATAAAGGAGCTAAAAGTATACAATGGAAAAAAGAGAGCATCTTCAACAAATGGTGCTGGCAAAACTGGATGTCAATCTGTAGAAGAATGAAAATTGATCCATATCTATCACCATGCACAAAACTCAAATCCAAATGGATTAAAGACCTCAATATCAGTCCGAACACACTGAACCTGATAGAAGAGAAAGTGGGAAGTACTCTACAGCACATGGGCACAGGAGACCACTTCCTATGTATAACCCCAGCAGCACAGACACTAAGGGCGTCATTGAATAAATGGGACTTCCTGAGGCTGAGAAGCTTCTGTAAAGCAAAGGACACTGTCACTAAGACAAAAAGACAACCCACTGACTGGGAGAAGATCTTCACCAACCCTGCAACTGACAAAGGTTTGATCTCCAAAATATATAAAGAACTCAAGAAACTAGACCGTAAAAGGCTAATCAACCCAATTATAAAATGGGGCACTGATCTGAACAGAGAATTCTCAACAGAAGAACTTCAAATGGCCAAAAGACACTTAAGGTCATGCTCAACTTCCTTAGCGATCAGGGAAATGCAAATCAAGACAACTTTAAGATACCACCTTACACCTGTCAGAATGGCTAAAATAAAAAACACCAATGATAGCCTTTGCTGGAGAGGTTGTGGAGAAAGGGGTACACTCACCCATTGCTGGTGGGAATGCAAACTTGTGCAACCACTCTGGAAAGCAGTGTTTCGGTTTCTCAGGAAATTCGGGATCAACCTACCCCTGGATCCAGCAATACCACTCTTGGGAATATACCCAAGAGAGGCCCTATCATACAACAAAAGTATATGCTCAACTATGTTCATGGCAGCATTGTTTGTAATAGCCAGAACCTGGAAACAACCTAGATGCCCTTCAACGGAAGAATAGATGAAGAAAGTATGGAATATATGCATATTAGAGTATTACTCAGCAGTAAAAAACAAGGACTTCTTGAATTTTGCATACAAATGGATGGAAATAGAAAACACTATCCTGAGTGAGATAAGCCAGACCCAAAAAGAGGAACATGGGATGTACTCACTCATATTTGGTTTCTAGCCATAAATAAAGGACATTGAGCCTATAATTCATGTTCCTAGAGAAGCTAAATAAGGTGAATCCAAAGACAAACACATAGGCATCCTCAGGAATATTAACCTTCATCAGGCGATGAAAGGAGACAGAGACAGAGACCCACACGGGAGCACCGGACAGAAATCTCAAGGTCCAAATCAGGAGCAGAAGGAGACGGAGCACGAGCAAGGAACTCAGGACCACGAGGGGTGCACCCACACACTAAGACAATGGGGATGTTCTATTGGGATCTCACCAAGGCCAGCTGGCCTAGGTCTGAAAAAGCATGGGATAAATCCGGACTAGCTGAACATAGCGGACAATGAGGAATACTGAGAATTCAAGAACAATTGCAGTGGGTTTTTGATCCTACTGCACGTACTGGCTTTGTGGGAGCCTAGGCAGTTTGAATGCTCACCTTACGAGACCTGGATAGAGGTGGGCAGTCCTTGTGCTTCCCACAGGTCAGGGAACCCTGATTGCTCTTCGAGCAGATGAGGGGGGGGACTTGATCGGGGGAGGGGGAGGGAAATGGGAAGCGGTTGTGGGGACGAGGCAGAAATCCTTAATAAATAAATAAATTAAAATAAAAAAAAAGTTTAATTTCTCATCCAAGTGTCTCTTCACATTTGGGGAAATCTTTCTCCACAAATGCCTGATCTCCAAATAATAAACATAAAAAAAGAACTGGATGAACTGATGAAAAAGAGCAAACCCCTGAAGCTATTCTTTCTCCTCCCCCTCCCTTTCCCTTCTCCTCTTCTCCCTTCTCCTTTCTTCTGCTTCCCTCCCCTCCCTTCCCATCCTCCTCCTTCCCTTTACCTTCCATTCTTTCTTCTCTCATGCTCTCCCTACCCACTAGGAAGACACACACACACACACACACACACACACACAATATTATAAATACATAAGTATATTTATATATTGCATTCTTGCATCAGAAATAAGAAAAATAAAAACGTGGATGTAGGGACATTCTTAGAATTAAGCAAACATGTGGTTAAACTTAAAATTGCATTCAGAGTCTTGAAAGTAAATTTGAGGGAACATTCCGGAAGAAAAAACACAATGGAAAATCACACCAAAATTAAAGGGGAAAACATAAGAAAAGCAGAAACACAAAATAACTGTCTTTTTTCAATCTACCTTGCACAAATTCCAGAAAGAAAAAAAAACAAGAAAGGGATCAAATTACCAAAGAAATGGCCCAAGAAAATTGCCAATCAGAGAACTGCACCAGTTCGTACATTAAAATGGCTCCTGGAGCACTCCACAGGCCAGATGAAGAAAACCCACACTAAGACATGCTGAAATTTCACATGCTGGCAGCACAGAGAAGATCCTAAAATAAGAATGAAATTCAGCTTCTTTAGAGAAACACTAGATCTAGCCAAGAGGATAAAGAGAAGATACCACATCCATGATGAGAAAACAGATTGTCAACTATGAATTCCAAACTCTGCCCAACTAGATCTTCAGAGATTCAAGGAGTCCAGAGCTTGCCTTCTTGGTCCTATTACTTGGTAAGGTAATGAGTGATAGTTGCTTGCTGGCTAGTTGTTCTCAACCCTCCTAATGCTGCAATCCTTCGATACAATTCCTTATGTTGTGGTGACTCCCAACTATAGAATGTTGCTACTGTTATTAACTGTAAGGTAAATATCTGATAGGCAGGATATCTGATACGTGACCCCTGGGAAAGGGCTGCCTGACTCCCTGGGGATAGTGACCTACAGACAGAGAGCCAGAGCCCTAGGAACAAGCTGTAGCTGATTGTTACATTCCTTTACTTAGGAGGATAGCAGGAACAGTGGAACTGAAGAGCATCGATCTGTCAGAGTTGAAGGGGTGATTCAGTGACCAGCCCAGGAAAGTTAACCAAATAAGAAACAAGACGATGCAAACTCCGGGATAAAGGAAAGGCTTTATATGAAATGTTACATGCAGCCACAAAAATAAACATGAACATGCAACATAATTTAATCTAAACATATGGATATAAATGTATTTGAAGGGCAGTCATGTGTGTCAGTGAGCTGAGTTCATTCACCAAAATATAAACTTTTAAATTGATACATAAAGAAAAAAAGAATGTATTATCGAATTATGTATGTACTCTAGGAAAAACAATTGAAAACCAGAGAGATTGATACTGAAGCATGAATGATAGTTTATAGAGTGCAGGCTTCTTTTTTTAAACTACTGTTTGGATTTTTGACTGTGTTTATAAATTGTTTTGATAAAAGTCAAGTTTAATTTAAAAATAACAAGCCCAGCTTCAGTGCGTCATTTGAGATTAGTGCTGAAACCAACCATCATGAGAAATGCTTCTTGCTGCTGTGGATTAAAGCTAACAGAGAAAACCATAGCGGGCCAGAAAGCTGAGACTATGTCGTGGTGCAGTGTTGGCCCCAATTGGGACAGCCCCTCCCAAGACTCAGGGACACCGAGGAAGAGGAGCAAGAGCTGGAGGGTGGAGAGATATGGACGTTTTCTGGATGCGCCTAGCCATGGCCATGAACTGACTCACTGCATCTGAAGCTATCTACATACATTGGCCTTGTCAAGATTTCATCACAGGAGAAAGATGTTATAATGCTCTTTTTTGTACTGGAAATTCTTGAAGTTCCTTGACTACATTCCTGTCAATTTCTAAGATTTATTGACCTAAGTACAAATGAAGAAAGCAAATGCATTTGGGGATATTTCTGGCATCAGGAAGGACTTCTTACTTCACTGAGATTGTCTCCAGGATTCCTTCAGATACGTCCCTTGGACCGCCGAAGCCTTTACTGTTATCAACCTCAGTGAAGAATGAAGGGAAGATCGAGGGAGGAGACACGGAAATTTAAAGAACTGGGAGCTGCTTCAGTTTCTTAGTTTCTAGGCAGACATGCAAATGCAGTCAACACAGTATCCAGTGTGCGTGAAGGGGAAGAGGCTGTCTCTACCCATGTTGACATTCACCCTGTCTCTGAGGAGCAAAGACACTCCTATGTGAAACAGGATGCATGTTAACAAGTATTAAATGGCATGGTAAAACATAAATCTCTCTCAGCATGTCTTGGCAACTTCTGAGACTAAGAAACTTTGGAAAAGAACCCAAAGCCACTTTGTAAAAGAACGAAGGAAAAGAAACAACCACTCCCCCCCTGAATAGAATTAAGGTGAATTTACGTCACTTTCCAAATTGTTCTGACCCTTGTTGTAAAATCACTGTCCCTCAGTGAGCTGCCTTCATCGATGGGAGAGCAGCAGCAGGCACACAGAGGGAGAACAGAAGGGGCAGGCCACCCTGTGGTCTCATGAGGCAAAGCTTAGGGATACAAAATCTCCTTAGCTTTCTGAATGCATGGTGACATTTGACCCCTTTACAGCCACCCAAGCCTGGAACTTGTCCCCCAGCCCCATTATAAAATGACAGAGCTGGTCTGATAACCATGCTGACAGCAGGTCTCCTCGGGTGCATGTTACCATTTTGCGGGTATCCAGAAAGTCACCTCCTCCACTCTCAGTACCTGCTGCCTTTCCTATCCAGTACTCAGAGCTCCCTCCTCCTTGGCTGGAGGCCACATGCACCCAGCACCCTAGGGAAAAGGATGAGGAAATCAAGCAGCCGCCTTTTGCTGACATCCGAGAACACAAGGGCCCTTCCATCTCTGCTGCGGCATGTCACCAGGGAGAAGAAATGCCGGTACAACAGGATGGAGGTCGGCAGTAGCCTCCAGTTTGCAGATTTATGCAGGGCTGGCAGAGAACAGCTGCTGGCCCTGTCAGAGCTGAGGTGACACACGAGCCAGGAGCAGCAGCTGGGCTGTCTCTCCTTGCAGGAGACTTAGCAGCCTTCTCTGCCTCTGTTCTCCTTGTGAACTTGGTTGTTCCCCGCCTCCACTGGCTACTCCCCAAGACCCAGGCAGATTCCTAGCCCAGCAGCTCAGGCGATCTCAGGTGCTGCTTCCCTCTCCTAGTACGACTAATAATAACCAAGTCATGGGATTGTTAGGAATGTTAAAATAGTTGTTAATTAAATGTAAGATAATTAGAAGAACCTATGGTACAATGACTGCCCATTATCACTGTCTGCTGTCGTCATGGTAATATTTAAAAGTGCAACAAAAGTGTAAGAGATGAATTTACAGGTTTTCTGAGCAGGCGCCTGGGGAATGGAACTGCTTTTTATTTCATGCTTGAAGTATCGTTGAGGCTCTGAGGAGATGTCAGCTGGTGCTGGAGAAAGAGGGTGGGTGTGAATGAGCCCTGCAGATGAAATATGTCCAGAGAGGCCCCAGACATTGAACCTGTGTGGGTTAGATACCAACTGAAGAATCATAGGATATGAGAGAATAAATGCTGTGTATTGAGTTATTCACGAGAACTTTTGAGCAATTGGGCCAAGGCCTCCTTTTACAGTTGAGAAAATGGAGCGGTCGAGAGGTGATATCAACTCGTCGTCAGAGGAGCTGCTAGTGGGAGGCTCCTAAGAATGCTTCTGTCAATTATCTCACTGGGCGTCAGAGGAGAAAAGGCTGAAAAACAGAACAAGAGCAAACAAAAAAGCTAGGGGTGCACACCTGAAATCTCAGTGCTTGTGAAGTGGAGACCAGGGAATCAGGAGTTCAAAGTCAAGCCTTGGCACAGTAGTGGCAGCACACGCCTTTTATCTCAGCGCACGGGAGGCAGAGGCAGGCGGATCTCTGTCAGTTTGAGGCCAGCCTACGGAGCAGATTTCAGGACAGACAGAGCCACGTAGAGAATCTGTCTCAAAACAAAACAAAACATAGTCAGTCTCAGCTACACAGCAAGTTCAAGGCCCATTGGAGGTGTATGAGACCCTGGGACAAAACAAACATAAAGAGAAGAACAAACAAAATGGAAGGCCCACTCTAGTTGAGCTGTAGTCAATTTTAAGCCTTGGTACCCACACAAATGAGACAAGGTTTGGAACAGTACTTCTACTGGCAACAGTAGAAGACAGACTCTCCCCATAACGACATAGCAAAGTACTCTGGGAAGTGGCCTGTTCAGATTCTTTATACTGTGTGGTGTTACCTCCAGATTCTCCATGGCTTTTGTCTCCATTCTCCTTTGCCTCCTCCCCTTACCATCTTCCCTTCCCACTATGGTTTGCAACTCTAACTAGGGACAATGAGGAGCAAGAGTACTTCAAGGAAGCCCACTTTTGTCTAACTTGAGATCTCACGGGACATAAAAAGACTAAGTATAAAAATGGATTAAGAAGTGAAGACTAAAAAGGGGAAATCCAAAATGAGATGATTTGACACACACCAGTGAATGAGCTGTGTGTAAAACAAGTTTAATTCTGAGCATTGCACACTTGTGAAATTCAAGAAAAATGTTCTCAGGTGGGGGAATAGCCATATTGTCTTTGCTATGAGTTGCCAATGGGTCTGGTGAGCAGCTTGCTTTCAAGTGCCAGAAGGCCCCGAGAAAAGAGAAAATCCTAATTGTGGATTTTGGGGGGTGAAATCAGGCATTATGGAAAGACAAATTTCTATCGGATAAAAGGAAAATCAAGGCCCAGTATTCCTGGAGCTGAAGCATAGAGCTAACTGGCTGGAGAAGTCAGGAATCCAGCCCTAGGAATGCCCTGAGCTCTACAGAGCTTCCAGCATCTCAGGAGAGGAGAGCGCAACTCCACCTCGCTGCCTCAGTGACTGTGTTTTAGGACAAAATGAGTTCAAAACTTGAGTCACCCATTTGTGTGAACTGGAGCACATTGCTTATCTCCTGAGGGCTCTGTTTTCTAGCTGATTAAGTGACTGACTGAAGACTGACTAGATCAGGTTAACTTTCCTCCAAGGACAAAGACAAAGATTCAGTGAGATTGGAAGGAGAGATTCACCTAGGACCATTCTGTTGCTTGCAGGGGCTATGTGCTGGCACTACAGGGCAAGAAGAGGTCTGAGCAAAGGTTTTAAAGTGAAGACTGGAAAGCGTTAGCTATAGAAGCTCTAGGATTGTCAGTTCTGATTTGAATTATTTGGTTCTGTTTTTCATGGGCTGACAGGAGGCTGTGCTGTTCTGGAGTCGTGACAACAAAGGTGACCAGGCAGAAATGTATTGGGAAAATAACGTATGTCACAGACACCAAGTTTTGAGGGTGACCCTCAGGTCTTGGTAAGGAAATGTTAGTAGAACATTTCTGTCCCACGGAAAGAGGCTATTTCTGCCTGTTGCCTTCGCACTGACAGCTCTCAGCTGTTAAATGGATCTTTCCTGCCTCAGAGTCCAATTTGAATCTCCTGTTTTTATTAAGAGTCTGTTATGTGGTCTGTAATTTATTTTAAAATATCTCTCCAAAGACTATGATAAAATAAGTGCTGTTAGTTGCCCTAATTTGTTTACACATTCGGGGGGGGGGGTGGTTTGCTGGCATTTAATCAAAAGGCAAAGTACAGCAGTGGTTACTACAAATATCCAGCTATCTTTATCTCCAGTGACACCAGAGGTTCAGCTATTAGCATGTTTTCATAAACAGTCTGACTCTGACAAAACTGCTGGTGTTCAAAATATGCAGATTAGCTATGAGCATCATAAATATGCAGATTAGCTATGCTTATTTTAAATATTATGGAGGCATTCCTGCTCATACATGGAGCATAACCATCCGACAATGCCAGAAGTCCGACCTCTTCACAGTGCTGCCCGAAGCTTGGTCCCAATGCCTGTTGTGGGTGCAGTTGTCTCATATAGCAACCAACACTGAGGTTGCCCAGGTCTTCCAGATTCATTGACTCCCCTCCTTTTCCCATCACTTTGGGTTTATGCTGAGCTTTGTGCACAACTACTCAGAGTCCATACACTTTATAAAGTAGATTTTGTGATTGTTTTGTTTCTCTGTGAACACTATCCATGGCTTAAATTGCATTTCTCATAGCACTAGGCACAGAATTTTGGGGACAGAAATTTACACCTTTGCTAGCCATGGTACAGAGTTGGGCGCCAGCTGGGGGTGTGCTAGCACACAGAATCAGGCCACCCATGACTTACTGACACAGTCTGTGTAGGATCTCAGTGAGATTCAAGGCAAAATCAAAGTTGGGTGAGCTCTCTTATGGACTTGGTCTTGCTATCATAATAGTTACAAAGTGGGAGGCTGGTTTGCACCAGATTGTAACAGCAAGCAAGCATTTCTAGGGTCTTTATGTGCTGGGACGTTTACCAGATGTATTGGTTTCTTGTTTGTTTGATAAAGTTCTTTAGCAAACGACCTCAGTGGAGGAAGAGTTTATTTTGGCTTATATTTTAAGGTACACTTGAGCATGGTGGGGAAATCAAGGCAGCAGAAGCTTGAAGCAACAGGTCACATCTCAGGCACAAACAAGAACCAAGAGAGATGAAAGCGTGTTGCTGCTGGCTTCCGGCTTTCCCTTCTTAGAGTTCACAATCACAGCCAAGGAATGTTGCCACCCACTGTGGACACATCTTCCCACCTCAATGATTATAAGCCAGACAATCCTCTATAGGCATTCCCACAGGCCTGCCTCCCAAGCTATTCTGTAAAAGCGATAATTACCACTCACCCTCAGGAAAGGCTTTCAGAGGGGTTGGAAGGAAGTGGAGCTTAGAGATTCAGCTGGAAACCGACAGAGAAGGAAAGTTAGAAACGCGAAGTAGCAACCATACCAACTACTGCATTGTAGAAATTCCTGCCTCATGACAAACACTTGCCTTTGCACTGCCCCAAGCTAGCGCCCCACACATTGTCAGCCCAGTGATGTCAGTCCTTCTCACTTTAATTCACAAGCCCAGAATATACATTGTGATGGAAAATTCCACGGTTTCTAGTCAGCCAGGACCAGTTGACCTGACTTAATCTAATCCCATCAATTAAGAACAGCTGAGCTTACTCACTCACCAGCACCTCCAAAGGCCCCTAATAAGTCACTTCTCTCTGCATTTCTATTTGTGTGTTGCTTTTGTGGGTTATTAATAGGAAACATGTAATTTACCAAATCCATTTGAATAATAATGATGGACTTAGGAGACCTGAGCCTTTGGAAGTGCTTGCGGATTTCAACTGGAGATGCTATCCCAGAGGAGCTGACATCTGATGGAGGAGCCAAGAAAGTAGAAATCAGGCTGCATGACCATGCTGCGGGACTTAAATAGATGGCTGCTGTAGACTGCTTGTCTTGCTGATGATATGCAATTGAGATGGAAGCTGGGATACCGTGTTCACAGAGCACATGGCTTTATGCCCTTGTGTGTGTGCAAGTGTGTGTGTGTGTGTGTGTGTGTGTGTGTGTGTGCACATACACATAAGAGAGAGGGAGAGAGATAGAGAGAGGCTTGCAGGGGTTGGTTAGATTCGGTCCTCCCACCACCTGGGTCTCATGAGACTTTCAGTATGTACCTTTACTTTGGAATCACTTCAGCTGCTCTCCTTGAGCAGCTAAAAATCAATTGCATTTAATCAGTGGATAGCCTTAAAATGAGGAATCCTATGTCCAATTGTAAACCTAGCAAATAAAAATTCTAGGAGTCAAGTTATAAAGGAGAGTGCGTGTGTGTCTGTGTGTGTATGTTTCTGGAGATTAGACCCAGGCCTGTAGGCAGGCTAGACAAATGTCTTTGGAGTAAACCTCAGCCCTAAAGGAACATTTTAATGGATTACTCAGGTTCTCTTTGTGATATTAATATCTGGAGCTATAGCATTTCATTGAGATTATCAGATGGTATCATTTGCTCATTTTGACCAAGGCTTAGTCCATTGCATGAAGAACTAATATGTTGGAAATGACAGTAGATTAGGAAACTTTTGGAAAGTTACAATGCCATGACTCGGTCTACCTGACTTATAACCAGGTTAGCTTCATAAGCTAGCTCTCTGGGAACACAACACTCTGAGCTGTAGCGTCTTCCTATCTCAAGGCTGTCCATTTTCTCACAGTGACTAACACAGGCAGCTAACAGAACATCAGTGACAGCAGATCTGGGAAGATCAACAAGAATAGGCTCCCGAGAGCCTGTGCCAGCTGGTGGAGCTCACCAAAGGGGAGCCCCTCACAAGGCAGGCACAGGGGGAAACGTAAACGCAGGGAGGGCAAAGACAACACTGTATATAAAGAAACTCTGTGTAAAGGAGAAAGTACCAAATATATACAAACCAGAGTTTATAGTAAATCTTAGGACAGTGGTCCAGGTTGGACTAGCTATAAAACTGTTTTAGCTAAATAAAATTAGTTTACAGATGGAATTCTTATGAGTCGTGTTAAAATGCATCTTCTAGTTCAGCACACCCTAGGCTATGGCATGAGAGTTGATGCTGCTGACAAGCTTCCTGTGGGGCTAAGGATGTTGTTCTGTGGACCCGACTTTCCTAATCACGGATAACACTCACAGTGAACTGACCCACTAAGCTTCTATTTTTTCTGAGGCCTGACCAAAGCCACAGGATTTATTAATATAAGGCAGTACTCTAACTAGCATCAGAGGAAGTGGAAACAGCATCAGACGCTGCGAGACTGTCTAGGTATCCATCTGATCAACTCACAATATTCTGTTGGGCTTGAAAGCAAAACAAAACAGAAGGTCAATCCTCAGATCATGTGGGTGACTAAGATTGTGCAGCAGGAAAATCTCACCATGAAACCTGCTTTATTGATGGTTATACATATCATAAATGGATGGTCCAGCATGGACATCATCAAACTACCATATCTAAAAGCTATACCCACTGAAGGAGCAGAGATGGCCACTGAGACAGGAGTTCTGTATGCTGCTGCTGGTTTAAAATACCATCTAAGGACTCAGGAAACACCCTTGAAAGGTTAGGTCTGGCTCCTGGGTATTATGAAAGCCAACCTTAGCAAGTATGACAAATCTCTCCTTGTTTACAAAGTGATGGCATTAATATTAAACATTTTGCTCTGTGCCTACTAGCGGAAGAGCTACTGTTTTTCCACACATGGATAAAAGGGTTATTTTATTATTTAACTTTTTACATTTATTTCTTTTATATGCGAGGGTGGTGTGGAGTAGGTGAGTCCATGGATATGAAGAGGAAAGTTTGTGATAAATGGTTATCTCTTTCTACCATATGGGTCTAGGGTTCAACCTGTGGCAGTTATTCTTGGTTGTCAACTTGACTATATGTGGAGTGAGCCACAATCCAGAAAAGGAAGGCACACTTGTGATCTGGATCTTGAGACAGAAAGACAAGGCTTTTGATCCGAATCTTGAAGTGGGATGACCCACACCTTTGGTCTAGATCTTGAGGCAGGAAGGCTTTAATCTGGGCCACACCTTCAGCTACAAGCCTGTTTCAGGACAATGGAAGAAGAAAGGGTTCTTCATCTGCTTGCCCTGGCCTTGCCAGCACATCCACTCCCTCACTGGCACTGGTGCCCACTTCTTCAGGATTCCAGCATATGCAGAAGACCAGCTAAGACAGCCAGCCTCGTGGAACTGAGCAACTCCTAGATTCTTGGACTTTCCATTCACAACTAGCCATTATTGGACTAGTTGGATGGCAGCCTGTAAGTCATTCTAAAAATTCTATATATATCTATATAGATATATATACACACACATATATATGTGTGTGTGTATGTGTGTGTATATTGTGTGTATATATATATATATACACATACATATTCATTGCATAAGTTCTGTGACTCTAGAGAACCCTGATTAATACAGTACCTGTGCCATTGTATCTTATTAACACACAAGTCACCAAATCTCTATGAATCATCTGAGAAGTAGGACAATACCACCCAGGAAAGGGAGGGGTAGTTAATCATTTGATCTATATGATCTACACAGGCCACTGGGTATGATGCTGTCCACCCGTTTGGCTCATCAGTTATCCGTGCAGAGATTTGCTTTGGGGTAATGTGATGATTGCTGGAGCTGAGTGGTGAACCTTCTATTAGAGGAAATGAATATGTAGCATGGTGCCTGGTGTCATGAAGACGGCTGTATATCATCACTTCACAGACACATCTTACGGATGTGTCAGTATGTGTACTTCCATTCATATCTCTTTCTTCCTACCATACTTTTCTGACTTTACAAGAAGGTAGTCCCTTCTTATCTGAGGAGATAGATTTTTTTCAGAGTTCAATGTTCAATGGCTCATAAAACAGCTTCTGACATACACTAACTAATCCATTTAGTGCCAATAGAGAGCACACACATGGGTTTGAGCTTCATTATCCTTTTTCCTGGCTATATTCTATAAACTTGCATAAACTTTAGCAGGCACAAACTTTGCCAGAACCTTGGAAAGGGTGTGCAATGATCTAATATGGAAACATCATGAGTCTCATTGTCCTTCCAGATGGGGGACAGCTGACTGGTGTAAAGCTGCCACCATTTTATTCCCCTTAGCTTTGTCCCTTCAGAAGTGGCCGCTCTCAGTTTCAGGTAGTTGTGGAAACCGGCTTTATTTTTCTGCAGCCTCAAAAGCAATCAACTTGTCTATGAAAATCATTCTCCATTGTCAAGGCAACAATAGCCCTTGCAACCTCCTCTCTGTCTTCAAGTAGAATTCAAAAGGCACCAGCCCCTTCCAATTCTGGAGGAGAAGAATGCAGGTGACACTCTGCTTCTCAAGTGATGGGTAAAGTGCCCGTGTCTTTCTTCCTTCTCCACAGATGCATAACTGGCCCTTCCTTCTTGGGAAACTCTCAAGGGGATAGAATTGACAACTTGTGAATTCCTCTGCCCAGCTTTCTCGTCTTACAGCACACTACACTTCAAGATCTGAGAACTATTTCTTTAGTACACATTGGCCACAGAGAATGACACTCTGTAATTGTGACATGTCACCAAATGGAGAACCCAAATGTTGCTTGTAAAATAATTTTCCTGAGGAGAGTGCTCATGAAGGGGGCAGAAACTCCATGCTTCCTTCTCAGGTAATTCTATGATGTACCTGGTCAAGGAGGGGTACTCCTTTAAGAGTGGAGCACACAGTACTTGTGAACAGAAGTTTTATAATAACAACAGCTTGAATTTGAATCTCTCTGTTATCACTTATCACTAAAAAGTTTCAAGGGCAGGTTGTCTGACCCCGTTTCCCCACTTGCAAACTGAGGGTTTTGAGAAAACATAATTCACGATAATGTCTTGCAAGGATGAGGTGAAGTAAAGACTATAAACACGCG
This sequence comes from Microtus oregoni, assembly GCF_018167655.1. Lineage (NCBI taxonomy): Eukaryota > Metazoa > Chordata > Mammalia > Rodentia > Cricetidae > Microtus > Microtus oregoni. The sequence goes on from NW_024543081.1 coordinate 37,079,629, forward strand.
TGATGCAGAAGTCTATATATGATGCCCTATGTTTTTGCAAATCCCAGGCAACCTTCTCAGAGTTGGCCATGGACTAAACAAATCCTGATTCAATGCCTGTGATGTGCAGGAAATGCTCTTGTTTTGCTGACACTCATATTGCTTTGCTTCACACACCCTGGAAGATTCATGGCTTACACATCATCACAAGCCACCACTACAGCTGCGATGGCTGTGTGTCCACTAAAAGCCACGCCCTTCCCACGGCAACTGCTTTCTTCAGCAAGTACAACGCTGCTACCAGAGATATTATATTTGGCTTGTGTGAACCCTGCAAACCTTGCTGCTCTTGTTCTACTTCTACCTATCAAACCCCACGTTTTAGACAGAAAGAGGAGGAGACAGGGCATCAGGCTAAGGGAGAGGCCCAGCCAATGCTGAGGATGTCTGTGAGTGTGAAGCTGCCAGTGCTACCTGCTGAAGGGAACCAGTGGGGGGCTGGTCCGTGATAAGAGGAAACTGAGTGAAGATGAGCTTACTTATTTAAAAGACCAGTTGTGTTTTATCCAGGTAGCGATAATGATATTCGACATGTATAGGTCTCTCCTCCTCTGTGGAGCACACGGTGCCAAAAGCTCTTGTGTTGCTTGGCGTTTCCTGGTGGGTATGTTTCTTCTCTCCAGATGGTGAGGGCAACACAGATCAAGTAGTCAGTTCTACTGAAGTCCAGCTTGGCGAGTTGAGGGATTAATTGGGGTTATTTACATGGGAATGATGATGACAGCAACTACATCACCAAAAAGCCCATCTCAATGTGGGTGAGGACTCATGACAATCTCAATCACAGCCTGAAGTTGGCTCGGCCATTGGAGTCTACCATCCTACAGTACTTTACTGTCTATATGTCCTTGAGCAAGCACTGGGTGAAAAGCTTCCTAGGCTTCTGTAACTCCTAGATTTTGTCTCATGAGCCTCGAGACAACTCCTCACCAACTCTCCAAGGGCTCTCAGGAGGGAAAACTTAAATCTGGGGGAAACAGCTACACTACTCCTGATCTGAGTGACAAGTGGCGGAGCTGGTGGTTCAGTCAGTGGCAGAGCCTTGCACAGGTGGTGCTCATACTCTTTCTTCTGAAATTTGAAAGAAAAAAAATGACTGAAGAGGTTCTATTTGTCCCTTTTACAGAAACAAACTGAAAGTCTGAAAGTTTCAGTAAAAGTTTGAAGAGTGGCGAATTGATACTTTTTCTCCAGAGACCAGGTGCTAAGGGGAATGGGGATTCAGGTACACACTGACTCTTTCCAGCTCTGCTATGGAAGAGGGAGCAACCTCTGAATGAAGGGGGCATTGTTTCCATGAGCTGCAAGGAAGAGAGTTCCCTTATCCATTCCGACTGCTCCACATGCAGCAAGTATTAGCAACAAGAAGGAGCTGAGCTAGATTCTAGATCCCAAGGGAGAAGGAGAGAACCAACTCACAAAAGTTGTCCTCTGATCTGTACACTTGTGTATACACACTCCACACACACACATACACACACACACACCATAATACCACATACTACTACTACAAAGCAAATCTTCCCAGAAATAACCCAATACTTGAACAAGGTACCCATTATGAAATCTTTTGACAGTCCAGTGAAAAAATAAATAAACCAGAAGCCAGATGCTCCGGGAAACACCCTGAATCCTTTGAACTAAGTCAACAGACCACAGAACACCTTCCACGGGTGGGGGAGAACAAACCTCACGGAGGAATCCTTCACCATAAGCATCACAAGACAACAAACTCGCTGCTTACTAAATCCCCGTCTGCCACGGAAACTGCATTATACTTTAGCTCGTCCTCACCTGGACCATTGTCGGTGTCTTGGCAGGCTCTCTATTCATCTGTCATGCTTTTACTGTCTATTCAAAACACAGAGACATTTATTTTTTTTTTATTCCGCCAGCTGTAATTCTCAAACTACCCTTTATGTAGGCAATTATATCAGCTTTCTGTTTCATCGGAGAATTCAATTTAAGATTTTAGTGCCAGTGGTTAAAATACTTACTTCATACATAACTTGAAGTTTCTATGGCTTTAATTCACATTTATGTTTCTGCTCACACTTTGCAATCTTTAATTGATTTATTTGGTAGCTGTGCCATCTGCAGATTGTAGATACCCGGCTTTCACAAATAACTTTTCCCCCCAGATTTTTTCAAGCAGTTTGGAAGACTATTTCCCCCACTTGCTACAGTTAAAGCTGCACTGCTTCCTCCTCTTTCAGAGTTGAGCATCTTTATAGCATTGTCTGCTTGCCTCTTTGTCTGGTTACATTGCTACAGGTTTGGGCATATACAGCTGTTAACTTTTTTTTTTTTTTTACCACCGAAATGCTTTGTGCAACATGAGCAGAAGACTCTGAATTCCAAGTTTGTTATAAGCACCATGAAATATTTAAATTTCAAGAGAATAAGGTCATAAGGTCAGTCCACTAACTTTTTTTTTTGTTTTGTTTTGAGAGAGAGAGAGGCATATATCGAATTTATCAAAGTGAAATCCAAGGGCTGTTGTAGAGTCAACTTGCATTCCAGAATTTTGGGATTCTGGCACACACATTCCTTGTCTGCTTCCTAGGGTCTGTGATGAGTGGTAGTTAGAAAGTAAACTAAGAATCCATGTTAACTACCTTGTCAGTGTAAAACAAGCTGTGGCTGGCCCTGTGCTGATTGGAACTGGCAACAAAGGGGAGTGTAGTCTTTCCTTGGACTCCACTTGACCTGTAATGTTTTCGAAGTGCCACACCTGCTTAGAGAGAAAGGACCCTGCAATAACCATGTTCTATGCAATAGATATGTTCTATGCTTTTGCCTAAAAGTGTTGCTGGTAGCATGCTGTCCTCTCTTGTTTCTGTTGATGGTGGAAGTGTGGAGGGCAAGGGTATCACTGACAAATCATACAGCTGGAGAGATGGCTCAGCAGTTCAGAGTACTTACTCCTCTTCCAGGAGACCTGGGTTCGATCCCCAGAACCCACATGATGCTAATAATCACTGTAACTCATCCCAGGGCATCCTACGCCCTCTCCTGGCCTCAGCAGGACACCAGGTCCACACATGGCACACAGACATAATTGCAGGCAGGCAGAACACTCATACACATAAAAATAGGATTAAAAACAAGAACAAAACCTCCAACCCCAAACCACTAGCACGCATAGGTGCGTGTCAGATTTCTGTCCTCTCAGGGTTTCTTGTTCCAAAGATTAGTGGGTCTTTCAAGATTCTTTCCATGTCTCCAAACCTAGATCCACCAATGGCTCGTACCCTGGTTTCACGTGGAAATCACCAGAGGAACTGGAAAGCCCACTGAAGTCTGGATCCCACCCAGACTTCTAATTTAATTGGTCTGAGCTGCGGCTTTGGCAGAGAGAACTGTGCCCTTTCCCCAGGGGGCTCTAGTGTGCAGCTGAGGTTGAGATGCGCCGACAGAACCCCGAATACTCAAAGCCAGAGCTCCAAATACGGGCCCGTGCGTTTTATTTTGTACCACTACTACTATTTTTGAAGCTTCTCCTATTGAAACACTTGCAGCCATTTTCAGCAAACTGCTGAGAACATTGCTCAGACCCAGTGGAAAACCTGTCAAAGGTGCGGACTTTCAGAAGTCCACTTTAGCTTGGTGATAATTCCAAAAATATGCATATAATAAAGGACCGCCACACCAGTGATTCTTGTGTGTGCTTACTTCCACGCTGCTCCCACAGCACACCTAATGAGAACATGAGAACAGGTTCAAGTAGGTCTTACCCAGAGCACACCACTCCATGGTGTTGTGTTCCCATTGTTAGATTAATATATACTTTAGACTACAGAGGAAAATACGGATTTATTTTATCTTTGATAGTCTTCTAGTAATTATTTGAATGCATAATACATTTTGGCAGAAGTAAGACTTTGGGGGAAAAAGAATGAGTCTCTGACATTATGCAATGTCAATCTGTTTAAAAATATAAACTAACAAAGTACTCAATAAGCCTAATAACTTCAATTCTTCAGTTTTAGAAAACTGAAAAGAATTCAGCATTCTCGTATTAAAAAAAAAAATTCCTCCACTGAGAATGTTTTTAGTTTGTTTGAGGGGAAAAAAATAACCCTTGACACTTCTGTGTTTGAGAGGATTAGAGAAAAATTTAAGGCATCCAGTATGTTAAAGCAACTTAAGGATGCCTAGGGTAACTTACATGTTGAGGCTTTAGGATAAGCACACATTTTAGCCTAAGCTAAAAATCCCCTCTGTCTAGCATATGCTGCAGTGGGAATTTAGGGAAAGAAAATGAATCACTCAAGCTGGAACTACATCAGACTGTCAAATTAACACATTTTGGCTTGTAACGGTGCCATGGGATGTAATGTCTGAATGATGAAGGCCGGAGGGTGCCAAGTCATTTAAAGATAACGTCCTTACCAGTATGGTGGAATTTTCAGTTTCTTAACTCCGTCCTGTCTGAGCTTTAACCCGTGAAAGGAGGCCTGACAAGTTCGCCTTGTAATAAACAGAAACAGCTGCAAGGAAAACAGCTGCAGAGAAAAACTCTAGTCAGAAGTCTGCAAGCTCAGACGAAGATAAGACATTTCTCCAAGGCGGTGAATGATGCATTTGGCTTTCTGCAAATGTCCTGGGGGGTTCTGAAGGTCAAATAACTTCCTTTATTATGTCTGAAATGGTATAACAATAATGGAGACCACCACTACCTGCGGTTACCATGGTTTCTTTTTCTTCAAAATGTTCCTGTTTGGTCCTCTTTTCTTCTGTAATCCTGTTCCCTGGGGAGTGTGCTTTTCTAGGCCCTCCCCACCCACATCCTAGCTACAGATAGATTGATAACATGGGTAGTTCAGCCATAATACACAACAGATCCTTTTCAAGGATTCTGGGTCAATTGTGAAGACTTTTAACTTAAGCGTCGACAGGCCTCTCAACTTTTGAGGTCAGGATATAGAAATGTCCAGACCATAGAAGAGCATTGTTCCTGCCATTTGGAGGAGCAGACATAAGTGGGAATTTGGGTGGACCAAGAGATTCTGAAAGTATCAGATCTGGGCTCTAATTCTTGATGTTTTAGTCATTGCAATTTTTTATTTTCATTTTTTGTCACCATAGGAACTAGTAAATCCCTGTTTTGAAGCCTGTTTTGAAGCGAGTTTCTAAAATTTCCAAGCAAAATTCTAACCTAGAGTAGAATTTTAGCTAATCTCATAAATCATTTCCCAGGAGAGGGAGGGAGCAGGTTATCTTGCCTAGGGACATGGATTACAATAAAGTCCCTTTCTTTGTGCTTGTCCTCAATCAGTGAGTCTCAACCTATAGGTCGTGACTCCTTGCCGGGTCGGGGTAGGGGTGAAACAACCCTTTCACAGGAGCCACCTAAAACTGTCTGTATAACAAATATTTACATTGCAATTCACAATGTAAAGTTATAAGCAGCAACAAAAGTAGTTTTATGGTTAGGGAAGGGGTCACCATAATATGAAGAACTGTATTAAAGGGCCGCAGCATTAGGAAGGGTGAGAGTCAGTGTCCTAAGAACGGTCTAGGTGAGAACTCTTAAAAGTCAGTGTTTGGAAACACACTTGGGACTAGCATGTCTCTGACGGGCGGGTCCCAGCTGAGAGCATATCTATGACCAGCTTGTACAGTCTTTTGATCGCCTCTCTCATTTCAGTTCAGAAAAACACCCGAAGAACCCGAGAAAAGTAATTGAGCAACAAGCTAGTTTCTGATTTTACTGGTTTGAAAATGAAATTGAATTAAGATAGAAGCTTAGGTGGTAATGTATTTTTAATTTTAATTAATTTCTTTCAGAGATAAACTTTGGTTAGTAATATGCTGAAATATTTATACTTTACCTCTCTTTGAAAAGGATAACTGAAAGAAGCAAACATACTGGTTATGTTTAAAAATGTATTTATTAAGCTTCATTTTGCTTTTAAAAAGCAATTATTCAATTCATGAAGATTAAACAAAACTCACACCTTATCAAAGACTATTATAATAATCTTGTATAGAACCAAGAGCATTTAAAAAAAAAATAGAGGCAGTGAATACTTTAACATGAAACCAGGAACTTCAGTGCTAGCCATTAAAATAGAGAGATAAATAATCTTTCCAAAGGAATAATACGTGGGGGGAAAATCCAATTGTATCACACACGTAGAACAAGAGATTTAAATATCAGTTTAATTCCTCATCGCCAACATGGCATTTATGTCCCAGATGAGATTCCGTAATTGGTCCATAATCTGCTTCAGCTGCTGGTTCTTCTGTTTCAGTTTCTGTGAAAACAAAAGAATTTACCACAATGTGAAGTAAAATATATAGATAATGATACTAGACGACTGAACTGCACTAAGCTTGGACCCAGTACTCCAGACAGAAGCGAACCCAAACATTCCTGCCAGACAGAAGCTCTCTGTGTTGGTTAGTTTTGTATTGCCGTAATAAGACATGACCAAAGAATTTACCTAGAGTTAACAATCCCAGAGGTTTAGAACCCATGACTATCATGGCGAGGAACATGGCAGCAGGGAGGCAGACATGGAACCAGAGCAATAGCTGACAGCTCACATTTTGAGAAGACTATTACCAGGCAGAGAGAGAGAGAAAGAGAGAAAGGGGGGGGGGGGAGAGGGAGAAAGAAAAAAAGAAAGCGAGAAAGCTAGGAATGGCTTGAGACTTTTGAAACCTCAAAGCCCATCCTTAGTGACACACCTCCTCCAACAAGGTTATACTGCCCAGGTTTTGTTTGTTTTCTTACCAACTAAGGGCTAAATATTCAATATGTGAGTACTGTTGATTATAATACAGTGGTACTGCATTAGCCCAGAATGGAGCATATAATAAAAGATTTCTTTATTTAGGGGTAGACTCAGATCAGCAGTCCTCTGTACGAGCAGGGAACAGGAACCAAATCCAGCAGCCCCGGGCTGCACATATTTTTTTCACATCTGCGCATGTAGTACATTTGACCATGCCCAAAGTGGGCCAGTATTTTAAAGGCTATTGGCCGAAGGAATTACCACAGCATATGTGTCTGTGGGGGATGTTCTCGTTCGAAGCATCATAGCTCCTACCCTTTCTCGCTTTCACAGACCCTAACAGATTCATTCCCTTATTTCTAACATTAAGTCCACAGGGGCATCTGGCCTCTGCCCCCATTCTACCTTAACTATGTGACACATTTAATTGTGATAAATCTAGTACTTAGATGTTGTAGGGGCAATGGAACATAATGGTTACCACTACGCTTTCCATCCAGATGTTATGGTTGATCAAATGCTCAGCTCTGTACCAATTATAAATGGAGAACACTGGCCAAATTGTTCAACCTCACACCAGAAGGATGAAGGTAATCACTGACTCTTCCTCTTAAGAGTTCATGGGAGAATCAAGTGGTTTGATTTGCCTAAAATATTACAGTTGCCTAACACAGAAGTAAGCACTTGACACTTGGTGATAGACACAGAATGTAAGCTGTCAGGACAAGAAACATAATACACACAAAATCAGTCTTCCAGGTGCAGCAGAAGTTACTGCCCTAAGATGAAGTACAGACTACTTCTAATTCTAGAAATGAAAAGAAAGTGGCCTAGTGACAAGGAAGACACCCACAGTAAGCCTTGCATATGCCCCTGCATCTCTATTCCTGGGCTCGACTAGACTATAGTTCATGCATATCTTAAGACTCCTTTCTTCAAGTTCTAGGTGATAGATATCAGCTTAGACAACATGTGATACAAACAGCGATTCTGGTTAGCATCCTTACCAGTTATAATAATAATTATTATTCAGTAACACTTGGGAAACATTAAATCCAAAGATATAAAAATTTAATTAGATTATTTTAAAAATATTCTATTTAATTGCCTCCAGGTAAACTATTATATGTACACTAGGAAAAGGTCTAAAGTATTATTACTTCATTAAAAAGCAAGCTGAGATTAAGTGACCTGCTTTTATTACTTGTATATAGACTCAGAAGTCACAAGCAGGAAGAAGGTCACTAAAGGGGACATTAAATATTTTTACTAGAAAGCAGAGAAGCAATTACAGACACTTTAATGCTACTAATAATACTGATTAAATTAAATTCACGTTTGGAAATAGGGTAGCACAGGCACAGAAGAAACGTCTGACTGCAGGGCACACAGGCCGCGACTCTCTCAGGGCTTGAACGGCCTTTGGGAAAGAAGACTGACCGACTAGGTTTCCAGATGACTCATCTCCTGTGACGACGTGGCAGCCAGTCAGCCAGTAAAGTGGTGTGTACATTGTCTAATTCGGGACCAGAGGAGGACGCACTTTATTACCACAGGGACCCTTCGCCCTGACAGACACCAAGGGCGGCATTACACTGGAAGGGTGGCAATCTCAGTCACAGCCTTCACCTCTGGAACCGGTTATTTGATCTCAGACTAAGTTTTTCCCTCAGTTTCCTAATCACACTTTCGGTGTGATTATCGCAAAGGAAGTGCTGAAAAGCACCGAGTTTGAGTTAGTGTTGTTGACACATGGCTTCATACTCAAGTCTATGGTGCTTCAACAAACCATCACTTCTAGCTGGAGAATACTTTGGGTACCAGGGTCTTCTTTTTAATCCCAACTTTTTAATTGTTATGAAAAGAGAGAGAGAGAGAGAGAGACAGAGACAGAGAGAGAGAGAGAGACAGAGACAGAGACAGAGAGCTATTGAGAAAGAATAAAAAGATAAACAGTAATTAAAAAAAAATCTAATTTTGAAGGTGGGGCATAGCTGCTCCCAACAGCTGAGATGCTCAAGCAGGATAATTGCTGTAAGCCTGAGGTCAGCTGAGTTACACAGTGAGTTCAACACCAGCCAGAGCTACATTGTGGAACCTGTTCTCAAAACAAACAAACAAACAATAATTTGAAGTATTAAGTTTTAACATATCTTGAGTGTGACCACCTTGAGGGTTTTCGGAACCTCAGCATCAAGTGGGGAGAAGGCACGACCAGACTGCATCCCAAAAGCCAGCAAGTGATAGTACCCTCCTGGCATCTCAACAAGCCGGCAGTGAGCAGAGTGAAAGGACTTGGTGAGACGATGGGTGATGAGGATCATTACAAGTCATGGAGGGCGAAAAGACCATGAAAACAAAATGCAAAGGTGAACTGCAGATGTGAGCACAGGGGGCAGGAGCCGGGACTTCGGCTTTAGAGACAGCTGAGAACCACCTAAAACTAAGCCTCAGGAACAAGCCTAGCCTTCACACGTCAGTAAAGACTTGGAAGCAGCTAGAAGAAACAAAATTATGTTCCTGGGTAGTTAAAACAGATTTTATTAAACAGTATCCAAAACGCATTTGTAGAGGGTGCCCTTGAGGGTGCCATCACGTTTCAAGAATGACAAATATGAATTCTGATATGCTGGTCTCATTAGCTCCTAAAATTTAAATTATACCAAAGGGTATTTCTAAGCTAACACCAAAATCTGAGCAACCCTATTTTTTTAAGTATAAAACAAGGAATCAGGGTAGTTTGACTCAAAAAAGACAAAGTTTTAACGAAAAAGTTATCACACAAGTAAAATCTGTGGAGTCAAAGCATGCCGTGAGACTGTCAACAGGGAAGCTGACAGCCACGCTTATTAGTGGCTAAGCTGTAAATACATTTTCATGACACGATACAAGATATAATGTATACAGTCTTGCCACTGATTGATTTTAACAGGGGCTGACAGCTGCTATTTTCAAAACCCATCAGCTGTGCATAGTTTGTTCCATTAACAGGTGAGCGTGGAAGCAGAGTGGATCTTACAAAGGACGTTTCTGCTAAGTCAGACCATGTAATTTAATATTCATATAAAGGCTGTGGCACTTGAGAAAAAATGCTTTAATTTCCAAATGTTTGGGCTCAATTACACGTCAATCTTTCGATACTACCCAGCACCTCTTTCAATCTCATTTCCCATCAACAGAAAACTGCTAGGCAAGAGGAAACTCAATTCTGAAGATCCCAAAGCAGACTCCCCTTTACTTGGAAAACAGGGCTTAAGGATCTCAAGAGCCAGATGCGAATGGGAAAGGTATTAAAACAGCAAAACCTGGCTATGTCCACCAGGCCATTTCCATCAAATATAGAGGGCCGAGTGCATGACTCAAAGTCCATGAAGCACCTTATTTAATACAAATGCCACTGTACTAAAATATGGCACAAATAGTAATATTTGTGTAAATATCCCCTAACCATGCCAGGGGGATGGGGAATGCTGCTGCTTTCTCTAGAATCTCAGAATCTTTTTGTTTGTTTGTTTGAGGTGAGGTTTCTATGTGTAACAGTCCTGGCTGTCCTGGAATGGCTCTGTAGACCAGGCTGGCTTCGAACCACAGAGATCCACCTGCTTCTACATCTCTAGAGCTGGATTAAAGGCGTGTGCCACCACAGTCCAGCCAGAGCCTTCGAATCTTAAAGTCCCATCCACCTGTCCACCAAGCACAGGAGGGTGGAGCAAACACACTGGCTTACTACTATGTGGCTGGACTTTCAGCAGTCAGCAACACTTGGCATACAGCAAGCACTCAGATATTTGAATATTAAAAAGTTAAGTTAAAAGTAAGTTCAACAGAAATTTTAGAAGGCCCTCAGAGACAGGAAACTGAAAATCCTTGGCAATCATCTCAGAACTGTTCTTTCTGGTGTTATTGTTTATTGCCTTTCAGATTTAAAACCACACACGGCTATTATTTTAAAGTATTCATTTTCATAATTAAAATTATCTATCATAATTGGTAAAAACACATTTTGCATATTCTGCTGCTACGGTTCAGGTAAGCACCTGTCAAGAGTTCCGTGTGCTAAAACTACTTATATATACTGAGTTCTCATGGTCTTTCGCCACAAACATGTGTATACTTATATGTATATATTTATATGTGTATATAATGTCCTAAGTAGCTACCTATAAATGTATAAATGGAATAACATGGTTGCTATAATAAAACAAAGGTTTACTGGTTTTATTTGTAAAAGATTTTAAACACCTTCCTGCTATAATATGCTGGGTCACAGCAGGCCCAGAGCATCAGGGTCAGCAGTCATAGACTAAAAGCTCCACATCTTGAAGCAAAGCAAATGCTTCCTCTGCTTACGCTTGTTTGTCTCATATTTGCTACTAACTGACACGTTAAGGTACAGTCCTGACTGCTTAAGAACTGTATGAACTGATGGGGAAAAGAGAAAATATGGATTTGCATTAAGAATATGTGCTTTAACATAATATATGTGAGGAAGACAAATATATCACATTTATGAATATTATACCTCCTTTACAAATGAACCCAATGAAGTATTTGTTTCAATATAGCAACCATGTGATTAGATTTATACATTCATCATCTAAGGGCAACTATTTAAGCCAATGTATACACACATAAACATATACCTGTATGTGTATATCAACAGACCAGGAGAACCAGTATATAAATATTTTCAAGGCTGGCTGGTAGTGGGTAATGGTACCAGCTGCCAAATCCGAGGACCTAATCTGATCACTGACCCACCCCATGGAGAGAACCAATCCCCTAAGGTTGTCCTCTGACCTCAATATCCTCCCAGTCTACTGACATTTTTTTTTTTCCAGCAGTGAATTTTATTCTATTCATCAGTCTGGTCTGAAGTTTAAGTTAATCAAATTCTAAGTCCTTCTATCTTTGGCTTCTGGTCACCACCATTCTCTGGTATCCAAAATCTATAACAGGGGCTAGGAAGATTACACCATGGGGAAAGTGTGTGCTATTTAAGAATAGAAATCCTGGTTTGGATCCTTAGCACCCACATAAAAGCTGGGAGCTTCCACACACATCTCTAACCCCAGTGTGAAGGTGCAGGTCCCAGCACCCACATAGAAATAGGGTATGTCCACGCACATCTCTAACCCCAGTGTGGAGGTGCAGGTCTCAGCACCCACATAGAAATAGGGTATGTCCACACTCATCTCTAACCCCAGTGTGGAGGTGCAGGTCCCATGAACTGCTCTAGCCAAAACGCCAAGCTCCAGGTTCAGAGGACTGACCCTGCTTCAAAGAAACCGGGTGAGGCGTGATAGGGTAGGCCACCCTACATCTCTGGCCAGCACACGCGCGCGCATGCATGCAAAGCTGATGGAGAAAGGTCATTGGCTAATAAAGCAACTGCCTTGGCCCATTTTATTGGTTAGAAGATAGGTGGGAGGAGTAAACAGAACAGAACGCTGGGAGGAAGAGGAAGTGAGCTCAGACTCCACAGCTCTCCTCTCGGGAACAGACGCCTGAGAGAGACGCCACGCCCTGCTCCCGGGCAGACATACGCCATGAAGCTCTGACCCAGGATGGACTAGGCTAGAATCTTCCCGGTAAGACCGGTTCTCACAGATTATTAGAGATGGGTTGATCGGGATATCAGAATTAGCCAGTAAGGGCTAGAGCTTAAAGGGCCAAGCAGTGTTTAAATGAATACAGCTTGTGTGTTGTTATTTCGGGTAAAGCTAGAGCTAGCCGCGTGGGCGGCCGGGTGCCGGGGACGCAGCCCCACCACCCTTATTACTACACAAAGCAGAGAATGCAGGTCTGAGAACTCCTAAGCAATACAGAGAAGCTAGAGGCCATCAGACACGTGCTGTCTCTGGCCTGTCAAGAGAAGATATATACTCCCTCTCCCACCCCACATTCCTTTGAAAAAAATTTCCACACAATACAGAGTTTTGCTTTAATGGGGAATTTAAAATACCTAAATTGAATGTTTCTTCTCTGTAACAACCTGCAATTCACTAATGTAACTATACAGACTCTGGGTTAAGTCTTAATCAAGGACTCTGAAATATAAAATGTACAGACTTATAACTCACTTTATTGACTTCTGCAATTTCTCGTCTCTCTTCACTAGCAAAACGAGGTGGGCCAGCCCGGTCGTCGTTCTTTGAGCCATCCTCATCCACATATGGAATAAGTTGCTAGAAGTGACCAAGAGAAATACAAAATGGGGTCCAGATATGTGAATTAAGACTACTATAAAGACTGCATCCACTGAGGATCCATTCAATCAAAAATTTAAAAGATTAATCACAAAAAACCTTGGTTTTCCAATAAAGTTCACTGTGTTTAACTGAAAACAGCAACAATAACAAAGCTTATCCTCCCCTCAAAAAACTACTGGCTGTCACATATCAAGTTAGACTCTGTTCATTCAGTCTGCAAATATGTAACTGCTAGATGCTGGCTAAATCACTGAAAGACGCATGTCAAGTGAGATGCAGCATCTACTCAGAGACCTTCAGTCTGTTCAAGTAAGATAGTCTTTCCTTTACACTACAGGAACGGACCTTTGAGGACATGTGTGATACAAGTGCCATCAACTTGACATTCAGAACTCCAGTGGCTGCAAGAATTTTTATTTGTCTTAATTTGAGGTATGAGAACTATTTTTAATAGGAAGAAATGAACAGAGCCTTGCCCTCTCGTAGGATCAGAGGGAGGTGGGTAGGAGGGTGTGTGGAGAGAATGGAAGGAGGGGAGGGAGTGGGAATTTGGATTGGCATTTTTTTTTTTAAAAAAATCTAATAAAAAAGGAAAAAAAAAGAAATGTACAGAGCAGTGATACTTCTAGCAAAAAATATTCTTAATTATGTGTGGCCTGTGAACGCTGACTGGAGAAAACCCCTAGTACATGCAGCGGACATGGTAAATTATCATGAAGGAACGGTCAGAGAAGGATCCATTTGGCACATATACCTGACCTGCATCCACAAGCACCCTTCTCTCCTCTCCTGCTGCAGCACTGTCTGAAGACAGACTCCAGAATGGTACTGCTCCTGTTTTCTCTTTATTCCTTCAACCTCTCCACAGACTTTCCCTCCTTTATCATGTTCATATGTTCTGGTCTCTAGAATTTGGTGGCAGAAGTCAGTGCCCCAACCTTCAATTCCAGTCCTCCTCCCCTTCACCACTTCCTCCTCACTTCTAATCTACGTCTCCTCAAAGTCTGATCTCCGACCACTGGCAATCTACATCTCCTCAAAGTCTGATCTCTGACCGCTGGCTTTAGCTCATTACTTCCTGTTTCATTCCCAGATCAACTGTGTTCTGATTTCTAGTCACTACCATTTCGATCAAGTTCTATCAAACACAACTTTTCTTAGCAATGGTTAAAAACTGCCATGATAACTAAATATTTTTTTCTAAGAAAAACAGAAGAAATCACTGTCATTAAAATCCCAACAAATGCATAAACACAAAAATATCACTACAAGGCTGGAAAACAAATGCTACAAAAATCATTAATGAAAAATAAACATATACACTCACAATTTTATCTCTTCTCAGAAGCAAAACAAATAATATTAAAAATGGGGAATATTGCTAAAAGGAGAAAAAACCTGATGTGTTGACCTTCCTTTGCCTCTGACACGTGCACTCCTGCTATTGGCCTTCCTCCACCTCTGACATGCGCACTCCTGCTATGGACACGTACCTCGACGGGAATGGGGTCCATGCCCCCGCAGTTCTCGTTGCATTTGTCGTAGACCAGTCTTAACTTCCTGAAGAGAATAGAAAGCTGGCGAAGATGGTCCTGTAGCTTTGTTAGCCGGTCTTGGTAAGTTCCGGTATGATAAGTGACGCCATTTGGCAGCTTGGCAGGTAAAAGAAAACAATAAAAATATTGAAGATTTAAAAGTAATCCACATTAATTTATTAGCAGCCTGGTACAGTGTTTCACTGCAATAAAAGAGTCTTTAAAAAGGCTCTGTGAATAGACTGCTGACCAGCTGAAAGGCTTTTGCCCTATAATGTTATAAATACACAATTTTAATATCACTATCACATGAAAGCAGAAAGCTGATGAACCTTTGAGAATACACAAATTTTTTATGTATTATATAAGTTTATATGAATTTTATACACACATATATACCCATCCATCCATATAATATACATGTATATATTATATACATGCACATATATTTAAAACTGAAGCATAGGGTTTTGTTTTGCAGAATTGGAACAGTGTGCTCTCAAACTTGCAGAAGCATTTTCAAATCTTAACTATGATGATCAAGAGGGTAAGATGTGCAAAGTACAAACTAAAACACAAACCACCAGAGTCTTAATAGAAAGTCTTAATAGAAGATATGGGTACAAATGAACATATACTCAAACATCATTAATAAATCATCGCAAATTACTCTTATCATATATGTTCTAAGTCATCAAATGTTCTTAATTCAAGAATCAGCCAGGCTTGTAACTCCTCTCAGGAGGTTCACATGTTCAAGACCAGCCTGTCACCTAACGTGAATTCAAGGGCAGCTTGGGGAAATGTAATGAGACCACGTTTCAAATACAGAGTACAAAGCAGGCAGGTGCTAGAGCCCAGAGGCATAGAATTTGTCATGTTCTGCCCCCCCCCTCCGCCAACACAAGGGCCTAGGTATATCAGCCAAGGGTATAATTATCAAAGCTAATTAATCGGTAACATAATTTTTCCAAAGAAATATTCATTGAAAAAAAAATAAAGTCACTGTCAGATGGAATTTGGGTAGACTTGAGTAATTTGTTTCTATTTCCCAGATTCCCTTTGATAAATGTTACAGTTTCTCAGCTCAGGAGACAGATCTTCTGAAATTTCTGAATGCTTTCTAGTTTCAGGAATCCTCAGCATTAACCCATGTTAAAATGCACCTGGAAGTGTGATGAAATACCAAGGGCCCCGTGGCTCACAACATTTTAAAGCAGGATGGCATTAGAAGGGTTCATACGTCCATACAGTGTGGGATTTCCCCTAAGAACCCCTTTTTACAGACATTAACAGGCACCAGCGACACAGACAGTCAGATGACCCCACCGTCCTGTCTGATAACGGTGTGGCGATTACATCTCACGCAGAGAAGCAGTGGCCTCCTGAATCATGGCATCTAACCTGGTTTGCTCCTTGGTAAAAAGCAGAACTCCTCTTTGTAGCATATTTGGCACAAGAGTTTTAGTGTATGGTCTGAATAATTCTCATGAGCATTTTACCCCTACGTGTGTGTTTACGTGTTTATGAGAAGCGTATGTCATGCACAAAATGATTGATGAGTCTTATTATAAAGAAAAGCAATCTTGCTGAAATGCAACGAATTATCCACCTGAAATCTGCCAACTGAGTACGTTTAGATATTAGTTTTTATACTTCTTCCTCACCTTTCGTGTGTCAAGCATTGCTCTGGACGCAAGAGTGGCAGTTTGAATGAGTGATGAGGCTTCCATACGCTACAGAACGTATGGTAATCGCACCTAAGCTCCCTGCTGCATGCTGTGGTGGAGCTACTCAGCTGGAAAGCTCATCAATAACCATCGCCCTCATGAATATGGATGAAACCTCATAAATATATCACACTCCCACATACTAAAAAGGCATACAACTAAATTCATCATCTATTCTTATAATAAAAGCCCCCATATATGAAAAACATATTTAGGTTATAAAGTCAGCATCACGATGGATGTGCAGCCATTGGAGGAATTCCCACTCAGGTCAGGAACAGAAAAAGACACATACTGAGACCACTGTTACTGATGATGTACTCTGTGGCGAAGGTGCTGGCCAGGGTGACTATGGAAGACAGAAAGGTTGAAACATAAAAAAGAAAGTAGTATAATGACCACTGTTTCCAAATGACATCATAAAAAGCCACCAACGGTAAAGGAATTCCATACGGAGGTAAGTGTAAAGCTAAAGGAGGGGAAGAAAGAGCTGTGCTTTCATCTCTACAAAGAAAATGGAAGAGCAAGAACCAAGTACATCAGAAAAAAGAAAGAAGGAAGAAAAGATTTAGGAATAAACCTAGGAAAGATAAAAATAAAAACCTCAAATGCAAAACAAGAAAAGAAGATTCCATGATCTTGGTTACTAAGACTTAACAGTGTCAAGGTTTTCTAGACTGAAAAAAAAAAAAACGAATAAAACCACTAACAGGTTTTTCTTGATCTAAGATGTATGTGGAAAAGTAAAAAGGACACTTACTCTGACATAGAAATATAAACCCACCACAGAAACTCAAAGACTATCTGAGAATAAAACATTCAGTGATGGAAGTGAAGGGGAAAGAACCCAACACCCGCAGCCAGATCCATCTGTACAGAGCTGCAAGTGGACCAAATGAGCAGTGAGGTGAGCTTTCAATCAGCCACTGTGCAACAAGGTGAGTGCTGTCCGTCACACTTCCTAACAGGATCAATCCCACAAGGACCAAAGGTTTACCAAAGCAAAACTTCCAGTGAAAACACACAGAATTCTTCATCACTTGAGAAGGCATCCCTAATTAGACATAAAATCTGTAACCTAATAAATCATACGAACTGGAAAATCAAGAAATCATACATTAAAAAAAATAAGCAGGGCAAAAACTACCTAGAGGAATCAAAAGGTAAAATAGAAAGACCAGACTGAATATACCAGGCACAGTAGCTCAGGTCTAAAATCCCGTAATCTCAGCATTTAAGAAGTTGAGGCAGCATCACGGGTTCAAGGGCAGCTCCAGCTACACAGTGAGACTCAATTCCAAAACAAAATGGAAGAAACAAAAGTGAAACCTGGGGAAAACAATTGCAAATATATCACAGAAAACAAGGGAGATAAAAAATAAATCACACAAACACACATACGCAAGCACACACACACATACACATTGAAATTGGAATAAGCAATAGCAGAAAATAAAACACACAAGATTCATAAATATATGATGAAATGTTCAAACTCAATCAAATAAGGAGAAAGGTTAGGTAGTTTATCTGTCAGATAATCAAGCACCTAAAAGCATGATCAATCCATTGTGATGGTCTGAGTCAGGACACAGGAATAACTTTCAGAGGACAGTACAAGAGGACTCACTCAGTTACAATTCTTATAAGTTAGCTGGTTCTAAAAGCTCATCAGCAGGTACAGTGATTTGTTTTTTTTTTAAATATTTATTTATTATGTATACAATATTCTGTCTGTATATCTGCAGGCCAGAAGAGGGCACCAAACCTCATTACAGATGGTTGTAAGCCACCATGTGGTTGCCAGGAATTGAACTCAGGACCTTTGGAAGAGCAGACAATGCTCTTAACCACTGAGCCGTTTCTCCAGCCCTACAGTGCTCCTTTGATGGGACATAATCATTTGTTCCAACATCAGAGTATTTCCACCCAGTGGACTACTATATGGTATAAGAAGAGAAAGGGAGTACTTTATGGATATGAGTAAGTTACAGTGTAGCAAATAAATAAGGCAAAGTACAAAATATTATGCACAGATATCTGTGCAAAGGGGATAGATGAGACAGTATGTAGGCACAGATTTGATTAAATATGCAAAGAGCACTTGCAAGATAAACATAACCAGTGGCTAGAATCATAAACAGCCACTGCTCACCGAGAGGGATTAGGTACCTAGCAGACAGGGAATAGAAAGGAGAATGCTCTCTGCAGTGTTCTGCTATTCCTAAATTATGAATATATTATGTAGCCAAAATATGCAATAAAAGATTAAAAGGATAATAAGCTGAACCAAAGCAATGCTATTGTTCACAGGGAATCTTAATCTGGGATTCAGAGATATTTGGGGAGATGCTTCTTAACACCTTGCAAACATTTTTCAAAATGTGTTTACTCATTATTTTGTTTCTAAGGAAAGTCTACAGTTTTCAGAATCTTGAGGAGCTAAAGGAGATCTAATAGACAAACTTTTTCTCAAAGAAATGTGTGGAAGTAACTTTAGCAGTGTGTATTTATGCTGCTTCGCTTTCATGCACTAATACAGATGTTTTGAAATCTGAGTATGTTGAAGAGCATGGGGTTGTCCCGCCTACTGGAGTCCTAGAAGATCCTCATTTCCCAGAAGATGCCAGAAACTGTGGCATGATAACCCTATTCATAGGGTCTGACCAGTGTCTACAGACAACGACCGAGTACAAAATTAATAAAAACAAAGCAGAGCAAAGATAAGTGTGCTGGAATGAAAGCTAGGGACAAACAGTCTACACATTCCGTTTTTCAAAACGTCCTCTTAAATATCCACCACGAAGCACGTGTAACAGAAGTTGGATAAGCTGCCTACAATTAAATGAACAGCCATGCTGTTCTCTGTTAAGAACATCCGTTTACATCATCACTTCTGACTTTTTGGAACGCAGCAGCCTTTTCGGGTCATTGTAACGTCCCCCAAAGGGTTTAAGATGAGTCTGAGCACAAAGTGGAAGGTAGATACGCACTGTGGAGCTTTCAGAAAGATTCTCATTCTACTCAGGTGATGAGTGCAGCTCTAGCTCTCTTGATAATACAGATGCTTCAGGAACAACTGAAGTGATGTAACACTGTAGCAAGGAACCGCTTGTTTGTCCCGGTCGCCCAGAACCAAGATAACCACACAGAAACTGTATTAATTAAACCACTGCTTGCCTCATAAGCTCTAACTTCTTACTGGCTAACTCTTACATCTTAATTTAACCCATTTCTATTAATCTGTGTATCACAATGAGGTCATGGCTTACCAGCAAAGTTCCATACATCTATCTCTGGCAGGGGATCCATGGCATCTCTCGACTCTGCCCCTCTTCCTCCCAGCATTCAGTTCTGTCTTCCCTGCCTACCTAAGCTAAGTTCTACCCTATCAACAGGCCAAGGCAGTTTCTTTATTCATTAATGGTAATGACAGCACACAGAGGGGACTCCCACATCAGTCTGTGATGGTAGGTCATCTACTTATCCTCTCTTTAGCCCTCAGTTTCTTTCACTATAAAATAGGAATTAAAAACATCTCTCAAAATTGTTCTTAGATTTGTGGACCTAGCCAAGTAGCTGATAGTTGTTTAGCTATCTGTGACCATACCTGCTTCTCCATGCTCTATCTAATTCAGATGCTGGCACAGGGCAAGCTAAAAATAACAAACGGTGCGTGTTAAATTCCGAGACATCATGAAATCCACACTCCAGTCATTTTTGTTATGAATCTATTTACTTGAAACTGCCATAGAATTTCAATCTTTCCTTTGCGTGCATTTATAATGATACTATCTTTGTAAGACATTGCACATGGAGTCACTAACATAGTACTAGAAGATTCCCATGAAACAAAATCATATTTATAAAGATAGGAGACACAAATCTCAACTATCTTTTCTTGACACAAACAAAGCAATAAAATCGTCTTTAAGGCATCTGTAGAAGAAAAGTTATTAAATTCTCAAGACAGGCCTCAATTACTCCACACTGAGCAGCGTTACCTCTCTGACCCACAGAACCCTTATCAGTCGAACAAAGATGCTTTTTCCATCTTGTAGTCTTAGGATAAGCAAACACTAACAACAACTTACAAACTGTATGGGAACAATCTGGAAATCTGAAGGCAAAGATGAACTTAGACCCAGATAATCATTATAATTACCCTTCCAGATTTTAGACAGGTTATAAACATAAAGGAAAACTTAAACAGCAAAACTTCTAGGAGAAAACATTCAGTGCTTTGGGTTACACACACAAAAACATTAAGTCTGACACCCAAAGCAAGATCTGTAGCAGAAGAAATCAACAAGTGTTATGGGATTCCACCACAATTATAAGATCTCTGCTCCTCAAAAGATGGTTTGAAGGAAGCGAGAACCACATAGTGACAGGAGCACCCAGCAAAGTAAAAAGGCACAACAATAAGAAATGAAGATGAAGATGAGAGAAACTAGAACCCCCGAAGACTGCTAATGGAGATTCAAAAAGGTCAGCCACATCAAAACAATTACTTTAAAAATTTAACATATATATTATGGACACGATATATACATGATTCAATAATTACACTTCTAAACCATCTACTGAAGAGAAATGAAGCACATGCCCACACAGAAGTCTGTAAAAAACAAACTTAGACATTATTTATGAGAGCATCGCTGTTGATAAGGGCTCCAAAGTAGAAACAACCCAAACTCGCACCCACAGATTAACAAATGCAAACGCCACGATGTATTCATACAATAAAATAGTAAGAAAAAGAAATGGCATCTATATAGATAGATGCTGAAAGAACAACCTTGGCCCACAAAGCTCACCTGCTATGTGATTCCTATTACGCAACGCTCTTAAACGCTCTTTAAAACTAGCAGGGGTTCCTGGGAGATGGAGGCAAAAAGTCACAGGTGGCACAAGGAAACTTCTTGGGTAATGGCTATTTTCACTGTTGTGACTATGATCAAGTCACAAGTATATCCCTAAATATGTCAAAACGTTCCATTGGCACAGCTTACTGGATAGTCAGTCTAGTTAAGCCCAGAAAGGGGGAGAAATATTGTCTCAATTCTTCAGCTTCAGAGCCATTTCCTTCAAGGAGAAATTTTGTTCGAAATCTTCTAAAGTCTTTTTAAAAGGCAAGTATGGTGTGATCCACTTGCACTTTGGAGAACACAATGTTTATAAAACAAGCTTGACACAACTTGGTCCAATCAAGAAATTGGTGGTACTTTTATTACCACCGACGACGTCCTAGATCTTTGAAGATAGGCACTGGTGCTATGTGGAGCTGGTGGTAAAGGGGATCACACCTGATGTCTCCTGGAGCGGGGTGGGGATGGGGGACAGACACACTCTGGGGACACTTCTGGGGGTAATGGGCACAGCCGCTCCAGGAGTGTCCTGGGGTGGGGGAAAGATGCATACTGGGAAACACTTCTGGGAAAAGTGGGGTGACTACATCTGGAATCTCCCAGGCCAGGAGGCAGACTCATGCTGCGGACACTGAGGGTAAGGGGGTGTGTCCACGCCTGAGAGATTCCCAGGGCATGGGGCGGACAGATGCCAGGAACAAGGGATACAAGGGGTACTGCCATCCAGAGCTCTTCCAGAGTTGGGGACACTGGTAAGGGGAAGAGGGGGCGTCTGCACTCCCAGGGCAAGGGGCAGGCTCACGCTGAGGTCACGGGGTGGAAAAGCGAGCGACACGGCCATCCCAGGTTGCCCGGAGAGGCCCCCTTCCACCAGCCCTCTCACCCCAGGCGCCCACCTGCATGTTCCGGAGCAGCTGGAAGATCTCCATGGTGCGGTACACGATGTCCTGCACCGTCTCCTGCCCGATGCGGCACAGCGTGGCCGTGTTGACCTCGCGCGCGGCCTGCTGCGCCTGCGGGCCGCCGAAGGGCCCAGGCGCCATGCCTGCGGGCGCCAGCGGCGGAGTGGACATGGCACTGGGCTGCTCTGTTTGGCTGGAGCCGACTCTGTTGATTTCAAACCGGCGGCGCCACTTCCGCCCCGCCGCGACGCAGGCGTCATCCCGGAAGACCTGGGAACCAGTCGCCACGCACAACCGATCGCGATTGGGCTACGCGCCTGAGACGGACGGGAAGTTAACCAATCATCAGTAGAGTTCTGGCCAGGGGGCGGTACCAGTGGTGGATTGGATGGATTCTCCCAGAGACCAGTCTGGGCTGCCTTAGGTGTCTTCATAGAGCTCAAATTTTGCATTGGTTCTTGTGGAGCATTTTCTCATAACAAACTTATGAGATGTTTCTAATTATTGTCAGGTTGCAGGCTCAGAGGGCTGAAGAACTTGTCACTTGAGTATAGCTTTCTGCTGTTCAAAGCAGAAAATATGATTTCTGTTTCTTGTTTACTTCAGTGTAACAAGAAACTCAACCCCGGGGATTGTTTTTGTTCCCTGCTCGAATATTTTCGAAGATTCTCTTAAGTAACACACGTGCCCACATGCCCTACTTTCTGACTGTGAAATTACGGCAACCATCCCTCACAGGAAGACCCCAATGTGAGTCGGAAATTGCAGAGTATCCGGCCCCGGATAATTCTCTGCATTTTCTATTCATAAATATCTGTGAAAATATTAAAATATAAATTAGACAGTGTAAGATATTAATGATATTGTAAGTATAGCAATATATTGTCACAGTTATTTCCGACTTGGTAATTATTTCTAGAAATTGTAATTTAACAGTTTTGAACCACAGTTGACCTCAACTAAATGGTAAAAAGTGAAATCGCAAGCAAAGGACAGTTGTTCTACCGCCTGATAGTGTGGTTTGTTTACTTTCTGATTTCCCCTTACTCTATGGACATGCTAAAACTCAATCTCAGTAAAAAAAACAAACTTGTTCTATTTTATTCAATTCCTATAGTCTCTGGATTTAATGGAAATGGCTCAATAAGTAATTAGTAAATGATGTTTTAAATAGCTTAAGGAATGTATAAACAATTACAAAAAGGAAAAGAAAGAAAAACTATTCTCTTACAGTTTACTGTACATTTCAAATGAAAAAGAAAAAGTCAAGAATGTGAAAATTGGTAACAGGGACAGAATGATTACATCTTAAGAAATATGTACTTCAGACTTTCCAGAAAGCAGCTACTAAAAATGGCTTAGGAAACATTGTAGAGCAGTGGTTCTCAGCCTTCCTAATGCTGTGACCCTTTAATACAGTTCTTCATGTTGTGGTGACCCAAACCATAAAATTATTTTCCTGCTACTTCATAACTGTTATTTTGCTGCAACGAGAATGTAAATATCTGATAGGCAGGAAATCTGCTGCGTGACCAACAGAAGGGTCATGGCCCACATGCTGAGAACCGTTGCTATGGAGATTTATTTGTTTATTAATCTGCTGTGCTGGTGATCAGAAGAGCATTCACGGTGCACCTACTGTGGGCTGAGTACTAGGATAGAAATGGTGTAGTGAGAAAGTTTAGTAAAAACCGCTCTCGTGGGGAATAAGCACTAATTACTGTGAAGACTGTATTGGAAGGAAGATTTGAGGTCCTGACATCGGGGCGCGAACTCTTTAGCAGAGCTGGTACAAGATGAAAGGGGTAATCTGGGACTTCAAAGTGTGTGGAGGCGGAGAGCTAACTATGCCCACATTGTAGCTTCGGAGACCCAGAAGCTGTCACCAGCACTGGCAGGAATGCTTTCCATAAAGTAAAAGAAATTTAATATGAGGATAAGTACTGGGAAATATGATTGAAGACAATTTGGAGGACCCACCACAGTGCCAAAAGCTCTGAATCTGAGTGATAACGCAAGTCATTGAGGTGTTTTCAGGAGAGCAATCTAAACACAAGGAATCTCCAGGGTAGAAGACTTACTCTTGCTTTTCGATGGGCTGTGGCTGGTGGGTGAGTGTTGCTTCCCTCTTTCCTGAAAGATATTGATCCTGATGACCTGAATTAGGGAAGGGCACAGTGGATGAGTTAGCGGTGAAACTGTAGAGATGTTGATGTTGACAAGGATGGATACATGTGAAGGAGGTGGAATAAAGGAAGCAGCTTCTTCTGCTCTGTATAAATGGGTGAAGCTTCTTCCATATATCAAGATAAGGTACCCTGAAGAAAAAGCAAGTTTCAAGGAAGGTGTGCATCCTATTGTTTGCCTAATGCCATGATAGTATCCACCCTTGCCAACAGCTTTAGAGCTCAGATTCCCCGAACCAACTTCAGATGTTGGCAGGGCTGTGACTTTCTAAACTATCAGGGAGTTTCTGATTTTGTTGTGTCTCTTCTAGTTCCTAAGGGCTGCATCCATCCTATGCCTTGCGGCTCCCTACCTCTCAGCACCCTACTCCTAGCATCTTTGAAGCTATCATTGACCCCCTCAAGATTTTCTCCCAATGCCATCTCTGCTTCTAAGTCCTCTGCTTTCCTCTTCTTCATTCAAGGATCTTATACTTGCAGTGGAATGTCCCCCAAGCAGTTCAGGATACCTTTTAGTTTTAAGGTCAGATGTTCTTCAACTTCAATTCCATTTACTACCTTGATCTCCTGGTGTGGGCGAATGGTCTGATTCTGTCAATTTTATTTTAAATAAATGCTGATTGGCCAGTAGCCAGGCAGGAAGTATAGGCAGGACAACCAGACAGGAAGCAGAGGTGGGTCAATGAGAACAGAAGAATTCTGGAAAGGAGGAAGGCCCTTCCTCTGCAGTCCTGACCCGACCACAGAAGGTGCAAGATGTGACTGCCCCGTTGAAAAAGGTACTGAGACACATGACTAACACAGATAAGAATAATGGGCTAATATAAGTTTTAAGAGTTAATAAGAAGCCTGAGCTAATGGGCCAATCAGTTTATAGTTAATGTCAACCTTTGTGTGATTTCTTTGGGAATTAACAATTACGGGAACTGGGCAGGACAGAAACCCTGACAACAATCTCCAGCCCCTTGTCAACATATTCATAGATTCAGAGGTTTTGAGTGTAAATATTTTGGGAAAGCAGCTATTCTGTTCACTACATGCCTCCATTCCAAACTACATGTTAATCAAGACTCAGGGACCTGGGTTGGAAAACCAACTAACACAGGAAAGTTTCCTCACCCCAAACCAAGTTTGGAATTGGGATAGAAAAG